>NC_052058.2:66714163-67368885 GCF_903992535.2 Arvicola amphibius
AGCATTTAGCAAGGTAAAATTCAAAATGTCTACTATCCAAGAAGAAAGATCAGATGTGTAATAAGCGGTAACATAAAATCTATACATCTGTCAGAACTGTTACAGGCATCAGGATTAGCAGTTACAGACATTAAAAATGCTAGCATAATTGTGTTACATACACTCCAATATACTAAGAGACTTCCAGGACATAGAAAGGCCAAATCTAACACACACTTTGAAGACTACAATGAGCGAGATAAAAGATGCACCAATGTGATGAATGGTGGGCTAGGCTTGCAGAACAAAGGTTCAGGGAGCTTAGTTGCAACAATAGAGAATATAAAAAAAAATGAAGCAGGAAAAAAGAAATTTTAAAGTGAACAAAGAATTTGTAAGTTTTGAAACTTCAAGAAGCACAATATATGTGTAATTGGAGTCTACAAAGGAGAGAAGAAAGAGAAGGAACCAGAAAGAACTATTTGAAGAAATAATGGCTCAATGTTTCCAAACTTGATGAAAACTATAAATCTGCAATTAGAGAAGCTCACAAACACCAGACCAAGAAATCTGAAGAAAACTGTATGAAAGCACTTGGATTCTACCTTAATACAGCTATTTAAATAGCCACCAGCTTAATGATTAGCTAGGTGACTGTGAAAACCTTTCTATACATTTTGCTCACCACAGAGAAGTGACTTCAAACTGTATGTGAAGAATTACTTAGAGATCACTGTCTTTAAATGGAAGATTGCAGACTAAAGACTTCAAGTTTAGGAACTAGGAAACATGCTTCTAGGATTAGCAGAAAACAGTGAGAAAGGAATAGGGATTGACTTCCAAGAGATGGAGAGCTTTCCTAAGGCAAATGCACAGGTGGGGATCCCCAGGAGCTGTGGGGAAGGCAAATGCACAGGTGGGGGCCCCCAGCAGCTGTGGGGGAGGCAACAGATACAGAGAGTGAAGAATTCAAAGTAGAAAAGACAGCACTTGAAAACCTGAGGTGTTCAGGAATCTTGGCAGTGATAAAACTGGGCCTTGAAATCCTAGAATTGGAAGTGGTGGGGGTTGCCTCATGGGGCTTGATAGTATACCCTATTCTCCTCTTTGTTTCACACAAGGATCTTAGCAGATAACTAAGGAGCCTCTTTTCAATTGTGCCTTCCGTCAAAGCTTCTAGGGAGCCTTCATAATCCATGTCACTTCCAGGTCCATTGCCGGGCTGCTCTGCTTCAGTGGAGTCGTCTAATGCTGGCAGTGGGCTCCTTTGCTGCAGAGTGGAAGGGGGTGGGAAAGCGACTTGGGCGGTGGGACAGAGATGGGCCACACTGCCCCCAGTGCTTGCCATCCTCACCTATAAAACTGTGATTTCTGATAATCTGAGGAGGTTGAGACGAGAGGATTGCTTTGAGTTCAAAATCGGCTTGAGCAAGCACTAGGCCAAGAACAACATAGCAAGTCCATGTCTCAAGACAAAAATTTATAAAAGTGGGGGAGGGAGGGGGAGGAGGAGGGAAGGAGATGGAAATTTTTAAATATAAAAAAAATAAACCATGAGGAAAATAATAATAATAATAATAAAAAAAAATTCTGAAACAAAAAAAAATTTATAAAAGTGGATTCACGGTTTTAATTTTTAATCATAAAATGCTGCCTTCTTCCTCCGTCCTTCTCCTCTCCATCACTTCCCTCCATCCTCCTCCCTTAGGTATTTTTGATAGGTCTCTGACCTGCCCTGCTGGCCGTTACCGATGTGCAGTGCCAGGACTGGCTCAATGCTCCTTTCAATTATCTGCTCGTCTCTGGTACCCTTCCTGATTCTCCTCCTCTGCTGGAAGAGATGCCCTTCTTTCCAATGCTTCTGGCCTAAGATTCCCCCCAGAGCCACATCTCCCCGGCCTCAAGCTCCGCTCAGTGTCCAGCTTTAGCCCTCCTCTTCCTCCTCACCAAGGACATACATGCTTTCACAACTGCCTCACACCTCATTCACCTTCCTGCTTTTAGTCCTATCCTTGTTAATGACACCCCTGCTCCCTCCTCAAGCCTCAGAAGACTTGAGGACAGGTCTCTGGGGACAGGATGGATCTCTTCTGTCTAGCAAAGAAAGGTGCTGTGTCCTGTCATATAGCTCTCACCTCGCTCACTTCCAGGGCGTCATGAGAATTAAAAGTTTGTAAATTGCCTTGAGTTCCTTGGGGACAACTAGCAAGAGTAAAGAATAAAAATCCCTTCATATAAAGCATTGGAAAGGCAGGCAGCGAACTGAATCACAGTCTCCCCCCACCATTGGGTTATGATTCGGAATGCTTCGGATGAAATATCACATTCCGTCAAGGCAGCTGAGGCTCGTGTGAGGCTGCTAATTGTAATAAAAAGCTTAATTTGCACTTCGGAGAATTTCTCATTTCACTGAGTTGGGGGCTAGTGTGACAGAGATGAGCTGCTCAGGGGAGCTTTATCAGCGTATCGTGGGGTTGGTGACGGCAGATGATTGTTCCAGCTCTGCACAGCCGAAGCTCGACAGCTCGGTGCCATTAACACTCCAGCTACTCTTTTACACAGCCACACCACCATTTCCCCTAGCAGAGGCTCGGCATCCTTCATTCCCTCACCTGCCACCACCATTTCCCCTGTCTCCTAGCAGAGGCTCGGCATCCTTCATTCCCTCACCTGCCTCTCCTTCCCTTTGATTTTACGTAATGTTATCCTCCCTCAAGCCCCTCTTCTTTCCCTCTAACCTTCTTCCCTTCCCTCTTCTTTCTCTGCTCTTTCCTTCTGTCTTTGGATTCTTTCCTCCCTTTCTTTCTTTCTTTCTTTCTTTCTTTCTTTCTTTCTTTCTTCCTTCCTTCCTTCCTTCCTTCCCTTCCTCTCTCCCTCCCTCCCTCCCTCCCTCCCTTCTTTTTTTTTTTTTTTTACCATAGTCCTCAAGTAGTGTTTATCACCCACGAAACTGAAAAGAGAGGAGACAGATAACATGAGGAATTCGGGAAATGAGGTTCTTGCTTTCCTCTAATTGACAAACTAATTTTTTGTCAACTAACAAGGCAAGGAGTTGTAACAACACGTTATTGCTCTGCTCGCACATCTGCGTGTACACGCATCCATTACTCCATTCACCCATCTCAGTCCATCTGTTCGTGCATTCATACATGCACACATCCATCGATGTAGGTATCCTCTGTCCAATAAATCATTAGGAAAAGGCTACCACAAGCAGGACAGTGTGGTGGGCAATCACTGTGCTGTGAGTACCACCAGTAAGCAATCAACAGTAGCACTCTGATGGCCAAACCACAGGCTATACTGAAAAATCAGGAGACCTATCTTACCTATGGGGAAAAGCAGGGCCCTAAGGAAGTGACATTTTGACTGAACCCTACAGGTGAGACGTTAAGCTGTCAAGGGCAGTAGGGTTTAACTAGCTGCTGGATGGTCCAGCTTGTGTCAAGGGCTTGGAAAAAGCTTGTTCTGGGAATCCTTTATATTTCACCAATGAGGTGAGAATTCAAAACGAGTCCTGACATCCAGGCAAGGGCTGAGCCCTAATCTGAAGCTTGAGAGTGAATTTGAAGTTCACTATGGAGCATTGGGAGGACGCTGAAGTGAGCAGTCAGTAGACTCACACAATTAACCTTTGTATAATGGTGGAAATTCTCTGGTTAACATGGCAGCCCCTGGCGACAGGAACGGTCTACTACCCAATTGAATTGTGGTGATGTGGCAGAGGAACTCAATAGTAAATTTAATTTTATTTAAATATAAACAGCGGCACGTGGTGAGTAACTACCTTAGTGGGCAGTGCAGACCTGCAGAATCAAATCAGTTTTCCCACACCGCATCCCCAAACGGGAATTTGCAACTTGCCAGTTTTGTGCTCTCCAGTGGCCTGTGGCACCTGTTGGATCTCTCATCTAAGTGTCTGGCTGATGACAGTGTCTTTGTGTGCTCCCTCTCTCTTCCACGAATGTTACCCTCAGAATGGGAACTGCTCTCTTGGGTTTTTTGTTTTGTCTCCGGACACTACAGAACCTCAGTCTGTAGAATACTTTAGGTTTAATTTGTTAGTTTCTGTCTTTCTTTTGGGAACGTATGTATGAAATTCAAGGTGGCAAATACCAACTCTCACAATGGGCCACCCATGAGATCTGTGTGCCCTGGCCTTTTGCAAGGACGCAGGGGACCTCAGTGATGGCGCAGGGGATGGCAACTGTTGGAAAGCACGGTCTCTGGGAACCCTTCTGGAATCCCTTGCCTGTCTCTGTCTGGAAGCTTTGGCACTAGGCAGGAAGTAGGTGAGGTGGGGGGATTCTCTGCGCGAGGGTGAGTGTCACCTTTTGGCTCCTGTCATCACCACAAAGTACACCGCGGCTGCTCCCCTGAGTGCTCTATGGTGACAGGAATTTTGCTTTTCATCCCTGTTTTTTCCCTTGACAGTTAAATCACTTGCCCACAGAGGTTTAGAGTTTGAAAACGATTGGGAAAAGGACTGATTCCTCTGCTAATGTTTTTAGCTCAGCTTGAGTCATGAAAAGACATGTTCTCATGGAAACATCTCTGTGTGAACTGGAGGGAAAGGATGATCTACCTCTTCCCCACATCCCATTCAATCACAGAGCCAGGACTCGGAACTCCCAAGGGAGAGGACAGCCATGCCCAGTTCAGTTCTTTATGCCACAGCAAGAACCTCATGACACAGTACTCAGAGTGGATGGCGTTGCCTGGTTTTCAGAATGCATGAAGACTGCAGGCTTTTTTTTTTTTTTTTTTTTTTTTTTTTTTTTTTTTTTGTGGCGCATCAAGGATGTTGCTCCAAAGAGTCTTGATTCCCCCTAGGGGTTGGGGTTATTTTCGCAGAACACCAGACTCTTAAATGTTTACTCAGTGCTTGCATTTCTTCAGTTCAGCCTGCTGGTCATTGTCACCTAAAATGACAGGGACCTCATTTTCATACCTGTTTACCTCCCTCACCTCTGGGACTCATTTCCCTGAACTGAGACGAAATGTTTCCTTTGTTATTTTACTCCTGGGTCCTGACTTTCCCTTTGGGGCCTTATAAATCAGCCTGAGCATCTCTCTTCCATGTAACACTCAGGATTGTTGATGTCTGCATCTTCCTTTCCCAAGATGGAAACACAGAGCCCTGTGATGGTCTCCAAGGAAAAGTACCCTAGACCTTTGGTATTCTTAGCTGCCAGACTTTAGTGTCTCCATAGAGCGGGACACTCAGAACTAAAATACACAATCCAGGAGTGGTCTCAGTAGAGCAGGGAGAAAACTAGCCCTGTCTGTATTCTAGATGCTCCTACCTCTAATATGGGGTGTCAATTACCATGAATGTTTATTGTTTGGGTGTTCATTATTCATGTTGTTGTATACTGTAAGGCCCCTGCAACCTGCAAATGCTGAATTAGCCCGTGTTGTGCTATTGCTCCTAGGAAAGGAGAAACACAGGGTTAGGTCCCTGTGAGCCTTTCACAGCTTTTCCAACAAGAGAGATCAGTAGAGAACCTTGTTGTATATGTATTTCTCTTACACATCATATTTAATATATAATGCTGATTCACTGGCGTTGAATTTACAGCCAACAACACTGTAAATCATACCTGAGGAAAGTTTACCAATGTGCTTCCTCTCTAAGGCACACCTCAGCCTTCTTGTGCTTAGAAATCTAGGCAGCAAGCACCTCAATATTATACTCAGGGCTACCTTATACAGCAAAATCACCAACAGCAGCATAACACTGAAACATGAAGTAGAGAAGAGCTTGTTTACAGCCTAAGGTTTAAAACAAGCAGACACGTCAGCTACCTTGTCTCACCTCAGCTGGGGTGAGCGTGGGCAGTGAGTGACTCGGGGTTTTGTGCTACCTTGAGTCTACACGGATGAGCCCTGAGTATTGATTTGGATGTTACAGATATCTTAGTGAGTGGGTGAATTCACAAATATGGCATCCATAGGGGTTGAGGATGAACCGTGGTAGAAAGGAAAGAAAGAAGGTTGGCTTTCTGAAGATCTGGGGAGTGAACCCCAGGTGCAGAAACAGGGACGTTTTTATGCACGGGTACTTTCCAGGGAGGTGACACTCAGTGGCCTGTGTCTGTGTAGCAGTATGTCTTCTTTTCTGCCCTGGGCCTTCATTTGGAGATTCCACTCCAGGAAGACCAGACTCTTATTTCCATGAGTGTTTCATCCACAGTGGGCACCCAGTAAACATTTGTTGCTGGGGCTGATGCCAGTGTTGGCTTGGAGCAGAAGGAGCAGAGGGAGAGAACACAGTGAAACAAAGGATGTGCCCAGGATTGAAGGGGAGGGGTGCTTAGAGCAAAGGCACAGCTGTCAGTGAGTTAAACACAGAGACCGTGGAAGAAAGCGAAACTGACCGAGAGAGGCTGCGGCCTCTGGAGTGGCTGTAGGTGAAGCTGCCCATGACTTGGGAGGGGAGGGGCGAGGAGATCTTTGCTGTGTTACTGGGACCTTCCTTCTTAATGTCATAAGACCTTCTCTTAGGTTCTACGGCTTTCACTGTGGTGGTCCTGAGACAGTCAGGTATGCTCTGGCAACTGTCAGATACATGGAAGGACACCTTAGCAGGGGCATGATCAGTGATGGAGCCGAGGTTCACGTTGTTGTGGAATGACCACTGCAGAGTACCTTCATAAGAGGACACCAGAGGAGAGGGCGCCTCTTTTGCCTCTAATAAGAGCTTAGTGAGGAGGAGACAAACTTATAAAAGATGCATCATCCATGCTGTTTGGAGATGGCTGTTGGTTCTGCTGCACAGACGTCTATTGTTCTCCGTGTCCTTCTGGCTACAGTGGATGGCATCATCAGCTGAGCAGGGAAACATTGACGGGGTGGGGGTCAGGGACAGTTGCCATGGCAGGGGAGTGTTGGACCTGTGAGTCAGGGGCAGACTCAAGGACTGTTAGCAAAGACTCCATGTGTTTGCGGAAAGTCCTGTGCTTTTGAATAGTCGGTGACTGGAACTTGATGTCTGTTGCCTAGAGATGGTTCTGCTCCATTCTGTGGCTCACTCCAGGTGTCTGCCCTGCAGCTCAGCATCTGAGAGCCGTAGGTGCTGTGCAGGTCACAGAGATGAACACGATGCCGAGAGCTGCAGCACAGAACATTCCAGCAAGGGGGAACAAGTCAAATGGGCATGCAAGTATAATCACAGTATATTTCCAGTGTTGTGTGGTTACAAAAGATGGAGAAATTGCTTCCCCCTGGAATAGCCACTGGAGGCTTCATGAAGGAGATGATTGACATCCTACCGACTCCCAGACTGCCTCTGCCCTTATTTTCATACTTTCCACTCAGCTGCTCACATCAAAGATGGAGAGGTGACGTCACCGATGCTTTTCTTCACCGCCGTCCACCTAATGGACCTCCAAGTTGCTTGACTTCTACCTTGAAGACAGAATTTAGTTTTATCTTTTGTCCCCCTAGTCATTGACCCAGTGTCACTGGAACTGTTGAAAGAGCCTCCTAGGTGCTTTAACCTCGTATTTCTTCTTCTGTCAGTAATTTCATAGTCGCCCAGAGTCATTACTCCATTATAAGTAGTTATTTTATATGTTTGAATGGGTGTTTTACTCGCATGCATGTCTGTAGATCACAGTGTTTGAATGGGTGTTTTACTCGCATGCATGTCTGTAGACCACACTTGCGCAGCACCTGTGGAGGCCAGAAGAGGTTAACATTTCCTCTGGAACTGGAGTTACAGATGGTTGTGAGCTGCTATGTGGGTTCTGGGGACTGGACCTGGATTCCCTGCAAGAGTAGCATATGCTCTTAACTGCTGAGCCCTCTCTCTAGCCTCCAGAGCCGCCTTTTAAAACACAAAGCTTTCGCCATTCTCCTTCTCCAAACCTTTTCTGTATTAGTCAGGGTCCAATCAGTGAGGCTTTCAGGTATTTCAAACAAAGACCTGTTTTAATGTAACAGTTTGATTGCCCGGTGTCGATAGAAGATACAGGTGGCTGCCCAGAATACACAGCCAGCACTGTCTGGGGGAAGCCAGACTCCAGAACCCAGAAGCTGCTCAAACCAGGAGAGCCTGCCTGGTGGCAGTGCCCAGGACTTCAGAGAGGGTCTATGAGAGGAAAGCCACCATGACAAAGGAGACTATTGTTGTAAAATGCCAAACATGGCAGAAAGAGAAAGTGAAAAGTAGGCTGGCTTCTTAGTTCATGCTAAGTCCAGCTTCATGCTACTGTCTCCAATGGCTAAACCTTCCTGGGAGTCAGCTGTCAGGGGCATCTGGGAGATGTTAAAGGTTTAGATCTTACAGAGAGCTGGGGTGCAGTCATCTATTGGATAATGGGACAGTCCCGGGTACTGGTTGAACCCTTCATGCAGATTAGGCTTGGCTCCTGGAAAGAGCAGAAGACTGTTGAATTTGTCTATCAAAGGTGCCCCAGCCCAAGGTCAGCATTTCTAAATCAGCCTTCCCCTTCCACTCCTCTCCCTTCCTCCATTCCTCTCCCCCACTTTCCCTGTCTCCATACCACACCCTCACAGGAGGGACAGACTTCTCTGTTGGGTAAGGTCTGAGTAGATAAGGAAAAGCCTTTCTAAGCCCCCATTCAATCTGGAAAGAGAAGCATAGACTAAGTGTGTTCTAGGCAGGTCATCACAGAAAGTTTGAAGCACAAGCCATTTTGTGTGTCCAGAATATAATCCCAGTGTCTCTCTGATTTGGCATCAGAAGCTTTCAGGATCTACACTTTGTTTTCTGTTGCTTTAATAAAATGCCAGAGGCTGGGTTTATGTATAAACAAAAAGAGGTATGTTTAGCCCACCGATTTGGAGGCCAAATGATGAAGATTAGGCATGCTCACGTTGACTCAGTCATGGCACATCACGGCAGGTTGCATGCAAATGAGAGCATGGGCAAAGGGGAGAGATCACATGACAATCCAGGAAGCACCAGAGAGTGAGGAGCACCAGTCTTGCTATTTTATAATAGTCCTCTTTAGAGAACTAGCCAGGGTCCTGCAAGAATTACACTAATTCCTTCCTTAGGCAGTGCTCCCAATGACATCATCACCTTACATGCAGGCCCGCCCCTTTAAGGCCCTACCATCTCCTAACACAGCCATACTGGGGACCAAACTTCTGCACCTGACTCCTTGGGGACACACTCAGACCATGTCCATACCAATCTCACTCAGTCCTTTCCCCAACGTTTCTTCAACTGAAGTGCTTTTCTTGACACATGACTAACCTGTGTCTGAGCTTCCGTGCCTTTGCCTGCTTAGCTTCCGTCACCTATAACCAATCCATTCTTCCAGAACAGCCCAGACTATCTTTTCCATGAAACGTTATTCGTTTCATCCAACCTACAGGGGTCTGTAGCATCTTCTCAGACTTCCTAAAGGTTTAATTAGAGCGGCTGAATACTTAGAGCCTCACGCTGTTCAAGATGGACAGTTCTTCTCTCCAGAACTTTTGGTCCCTTCTGGACCAGGATGCCCTTCCGTCTGTATATTTCTTGGAGATGTCATTATGATGCTCAAGAACACAACGATGTTGAGCTTATTTAAGATACTGAAATATTAATTAGAATATTATGCAATCCTGGCGATCAAGCTGTCAGTGACTAAAATCACGAAGAAGAAAAAGGAAGTGGCGGGCGGGTAGAAGCAAGTGTATCCAACACTAAGAGTGGCTTTAAAAGAGTACATTAGAAATAAGACAACAGCATGGGCAGTGGAAGCAAATGTGAACTCCTGGAAAAAGAAGGCTGCCCTTAATTAATAGAAACTGAAAAAAAAAAGAAAAGAAAAGAAAAGAAAAGGGAAGAAGGTGATGGAGGCTGAGAGGCCCCAGGCTGAGAAGGCTCAGCAGGAGGAGTTGGAGTGAGGCTGGCACTTTGAATGCTGTGTTTAGCCGTGAATAGTAGGCAGCTAACATAGTGGAAGGTGTGGAGCTGGCTTTTCAGGGTGGTAAAAATGAAGTTTGTGAAATGATCATTTAAATGTGTGTATCTGTGTTGAGGTTTCAAATGTTGGTCTGTTTACCAATCCGGACGGTGCCAGCGAGCATGAATGGATTTTCTCTGTGGAATGCCGAAGCTTACATTGCTGCAGGTGTTGTTTACATGCTTCTGGGCTTTCATCTGAAGTGTGCTTGCCACTTAACAAAGTCTGCGGGACAGGGCTGCCTGGGCTCCTGCCGCCTTTACTACTCTTTACCTGCCACGGGGCTATAGAAAAATTACTAAACCTTTCTTTGCCTCAGTTTATGACATTTGTGCAAGTGGAGTTCTTAATAGTACTTTGCTTACTTACAGTGTTGCCCAGCGGATTAGCCAAGATAGATTTATGCAAAGTATTAAAGAGTGTCCATGTTTTAAGAGGTGACATGTCATTATTATCTTTGATTGCCCCTTGTGCCATCTTCAAGGCTGAGGAGGGGGCTGGCTCGTGTACATTCTTGCAGGTAGACTGAATAAGACTCACTGCTGATTGGATATGAAGCCCAAGAGAAAGAGGAGGAGGATCTTACCTTGAATAATCAGGGAGGATGGAGCTGCCACCAGCTCAGCACTGACTGAGGAGGAGACTGTGGCACAGATCTGGGGGGGGATGACTTAGGAGTTCTCGCTTGAACATATTGAAGCTGAGTTCCGTGTTTGATATCCGAGTAGAGAAATCATGCGAGCAGTTGGCTATGTGACTCAGAGGTTTGGGGGGAAAGAGCTGGACCAAGAAAAGGATTTTTGGAGTTGACAACATATAGATGGCAATTAGAGTCACAAGATGAGATGACATCACCAGGAATGAGCATAGACTGACGAGAGAAAGGACGGAAAACCAAGTCTCAGGGTCGCCAATGCAAGGAGTTAGGCAGAAGCAGAAGAGCCAGCAAAGGAAGAGAGGACACTGAGCGTGGTACTTCGGAAGCCAATGAAAACGATGTTCAAGGGAGGAGGAGTGACCAGCTAGGTCAGATAATAGAAAGTGCCGAGTATATTAGTTATCTAGCATAGCATAACAAGTTACTTCAAAGCATGGCGGTTCAAAGGAATACGCACTTAACACACAAGGCTTCTGAGAGGAAAGAAGTAGCTGGGCAGTGATGACTCCAGGTCTCTTGCAAGATCGCAGCTAAGCAGGGAGCTGAGGCTCTGGGTCTCTGGAGACTCACGCAGGGCTGGAGACTCCTATTGGAAGCTTGCTCTTGCAATTCTCACCAGGCCTCAGGTCCTGGCGATGTCGCCTTTTGGAATGGTTTTGTGACGTGGCATCTGACTTCTCTCTGAGCAAGGGAGGTGGGAGGAAGAGGGACGGAAAATGGATGAGAATGAGGAGACCCTCAAGACAGAGGTAACAGTATTCTAGAAGCTGGATTTAAATGTGCCATAAATCATAAAGCTCTTGGTTACACAGACCAAGCATGGTATGGTATGTATATCTGTGAAGAATGGGGGGAGGCTGCCTAAAGGGATGACCGTTAGGAGCTGAGGGTCACCACACATGACAAGAAGAATCGAGTATTGATCTTGGCAATGTGGAAGGCATCGACGAATTGGCCAGAACTCCTCAGCATTCCGTCTCTATCTCCAGAGTGCTGGGATCGCAGTCACACTATCGCCACACCTAGCTTTATGCAGAGCAGAAGCACTTCAGGGTGTCATGCCTGCTAGTGAAGCATGCTACCAACTGAGCTCCATCTCAAGCATCTTTATATAGGCTTCACTGGTTATGCTTTGAGCTGAGCTAGAGCTAGCTCGATCTCTGCCTTCCACTCCTCCACTCATTCTTCTGCTTTCTACTGGGATCCCCTGCCCTGGGACCTCCACATCGCACACTCTGACGTGGGCCATTATTTTCTCCACTGTTCTGCATACTCTCCTTGCCCTATTGATTGGGAATAGCGAGTAACCCTGGAGATCGTGGATGCTCTCCTAGCAACCAAGCCAAAGCTTGAGGCCACCTTTTTCTCCTTCCCTATAGAGAGATGCTCTTGAAACAAGAACAAGTCAGTTAGCCGGCTTGACATTAATGGACTAATGCCACCTTTTTGAAGCTGGTGCCTTGTTCTCCTGTCTTCACTGTGGGCCTTAGTATTTCATTGTTGCTTTAACTCCAGGCTTCTGGGATTGGGGGCTCTACAGGCTGATAGAATCCCACAGCAGGTATATTCCTAACAGCCCTGTTGTACAATGACACTGCCCTATGCTTTGGAGGTTGAGATGGGGCAACGGTTTACTTTTCCTTCCCATACAGAGAGTCAATGAGTTCAAGCACCAAGTTTTTTTTTTCTTCCACACTGATCCCTGGAAACTTAGAAGAGGCACAAAAAATTTAAATTAAATTATATTTATAGCTATTTCTTCTTTGATCTTTGTATCTTAAGAAGTGATTTCTCATATTTCATCTAATTTAATCTTCATATCAAACTATTGGAAGTAAAACATTTTTATAAATAAGTAAAAAGAACTTAAATTATTGAGGAAAAGGGATGGTTGTCCCTTATTATAGATGAAAAATATGTATGGTATGGTTAAATTATTATTATTATTATTGTTATTATTATTATTATTATTGCTTTTCAAGACAAGATTTCTCTGTGTAACAGCCCTGGCTCTCCTGGAACTTGCTTTGTAGACCAGGCTGGCCTTGAACTCACAGAGATCCACCTGCCTCTGCCTTCCAAGTGCTTGGATTTAAGGCATGTGTCACCACCGCCCGGCTGGCTAAATTATCTAAGGATGTTAGGCTGTTCAATGCAGAGCCAGGGTGAGAAGCAACAGAAAGAAGGACCAGCAGGTCTGGTTGACTCCTGGGATGAACTCTGTAGGCAAGGTCTTCTGGCAGCTGCAAAGGCTGTGTGTGGGGGGATGCTGTGCTTTGGTCCTTGCTGAGGGAGACCTGGCTTCTGTAGAACTCCAACACTACTCTGTCTTGTCCAGCCTAGGTCACCTTTCACTGTGGCAAACTCTCTGTTCTGTCTTATGCTCAGGAAATACGTCTATGCATGTGCCTGGATCTAACCCAGCAGGAACTTCCTAGCCTCTCACCTCAAGCAGACTGAGCCCCTCTCTGGCTTTGTTGGCCCATCCTCAAACACCCTCTCAGTTCTAGCAAAGGGTCAGAGGTTGCCTGAAGCAGCTGCAGACAGAACTCCCTCCTGTCTATCCTCCAAGTTTCTGAGGATTCCTCTCAATATCGTGACCTTTCCGCCCTTCCTTAAAGTTGTGGGAGTTATTCTTCCCAAAATAACCCGAGTCAGTCAGTAATGGCTTGCAGGAAAGTTACAATTAGCTTTTCACAGTGAAGAAAGCACAAAGTTATTTTTTAAATGAAAAAAAAAGTAGAAGGAGGACCCATAAGCCCCTCAAGGTCCCCTGAGTCAATCGGAAAACACGGAGTTATTTCTGGAGGGAGCTATTCTGATAGGAGATGTATGGATTTTGCGGCTTCTCTTCATTGTTTCTGTGGCCGATCACATTCTCTTTCTTAGTTTCTCAGTGGTGGCCAGAGGTGAATGGATTGCTTTCCCGCACAGTTCATTGATTGCTGTGTTGACGCACGTCCATTTCAGTTGATAATAAGAGCCAGCATCCAGCATTGTACGAGGGCTAGCTAAACCTGGACTACACCTTGCGGGTAGTGGATTCCTGTCAACAGAGGTGTTCAAACACAGGCTGAATGGCTGTGTGGGAAATGGGGCAGAACTGATGCAGACAAGCGCTGGTCCGACAGCTGCGGAGATTGTCAACGTCCCTTCACATTCAGCCTGAGCTCCTGTCTTAATCTGTTGTCTTGTGCTAGAGCAGAATACCTGAGATAGGATGACTTATCCATGAGAGATTTAAGTAGGCTAACCATATGGAAGGTTTGGGAAGCCTAAGATCATGACATCTACTTGGTTTCTGGTTACGAATTCATGCTGTGTCACCCCATGGTAGAAAGCAGAAGGGCAAACAGGTGCATGAGAAAGAAACAAAACACAAGGAACTGCCTCACTTAGCAACAAAACCTGCCTTACCACAGGGATCTAGCACTAAGATACCTCACTGACTCCCACAGCAGGGCACTAATCCAATCAGGAGGATCCACCTCTGACCCAAACACTTCCCATGAAGCTTCACCCCTTAACCCTGCAGATGGGAGGAATTAAGATTCTACCACAGGAAACTAGGGGAGACACACTGAAACCATAGCAACACCTCAGATGGTTGACAAACATTCTGCTGACCTTCCTAAGATGTGGTCCACAGGGTGTTTCCTAGATGGTAGTATGCTATGATGGTTTTCATGGGTGAGGACTTTGCTAAAAAATCACAATTACATTAAATCATGATTTCATAATGACCATGGCTTAGCATAAAGCCAAGGTTAGCCAAGCTTTGGTGACTCACTTTTACAGTGCAGAACTGGAGGAGAGGTCCTATGAAATGTGGTTTGGGGACATTCAAAAGCTTTCATTTGTGACTTTCAGCCCTCGCTGTTCCGGAGTGTGTGTAATACAGATGATTCATAAAGAATGCGAAATTTAATTTGCTGTAGCTCTAGGCTACATCTCAGAACTACTTTCCGGGGTGCGTTCTTGTGAAGATTTGAATTCACACAGTCACAAGGAGGGTTATAAAAATCTAGCTGCCATTATTTCTAGAACCTTATTCAATTTCTGAGTCCCCAGCTACTTTAATGGAAAACAGCTTATCTTTTCAAATTCATGTTTTTTTTCCCCTTAGTTGTATCCAGAGATCTAGTTAAGCCTCAATTTAGCATTCCCTTGACAGGGCACGCATTGGTTACCATTATATCTCCTATTCCTTCTTGTCTGGATTTCTTACAGACAGGTGTTGGGTTGGGGCATCTGGCCTGCTGAGCCTTTGGGGAATTCTGCAGACTGGCTGTGGCCGCTATGCAGGTGACTGCCCCTGCCCCTCACCATCTATGGCACTAGGGTCTTTCCTCTATGGCATCAGCAGCATCTGCCTGGCATTTCAGGCCTCTGGTCTTCTGGTGCATCAATCTAAATTCCTTGCTTAGGTCTCCAAGTCCATTCAGAACAGCTGGAAAGATCGCCATACTCCTTGGGGAGGAGGTTTATGCTGAACACAGAGCATCTTCGGGGACACAGGAGTGAGGATTGACTGCTACAGTGTTCTCGCTGGCATCCGTGACCCCAATGGACCTCCATTGCTCCCCTGGGGAATGCCAAGCTCCCTTGAATCAGGCCCCCTTGCTTAGGCTGCCTCTGCCTATGACTCTAGAGAACAAGCAGACACGTTTTGCTGCACAACTGAAAGTTATCAACTGTTCTCTGTGGTGATTAGTTTCTCATGTCAACTTGACACAATCTAGAATCATCTGGGAGAAGGCACTCTGATATTAACTGTGAAGTATTTATTATCTTAATTGTGTTAATTGGTGTATGAAGACAGACCCATGGTGGGCAGCACCATTTCTAGACTCCTGAGGCTGGATAAAAAGGAGACAGCCAGCTGAACACGCACATGCATTCCTTGTTTTGTTCTGACTGATTGGATGTGACGTGACCAGCTCCTTCAGACTCCTGCTCCTGTGACTTCTCTGCTGTTGTGGACTACAACCTGGAAGTACGGACCGAGGAAATTCTTTCTCCTTGAGCTGCTTTTGACAGGGCATTTTATCATTGTTGCAGAAAAGAAAACGAAGACAGCTTTTCTGCCCCTTACCCGCTTCTCTTACACACTGTCTTCAGCCGCAGCCAAGCAGAACAGCGTTACAACTGATAAAACCCCTCTGGCAGCCTCCCTCAGACCTTCCACGGTCTTCCTGTGTGTGGCAGCTCCCATGTCGTCTTCTGCTATTCTTGCCACACTAGTATTTCACCTGTTCCGGATGGCTCTGGGCTTGTCCTATCACTCCAGTGAAGCACTGCATGCATAGCCTTTGTCTTCCTGGGTACCTGAATTACTTCTTCACCTCCTGCAAATATCCACCAATACCATTTTCCCTATGAAGCCTATCCTGGATACATTATTTAAATTTCAACCTGCTCCAGCTCCCACCCGCTCTGCCTTGCTGACTTGGACATCGCAGGGAGCTCTCAGCTGTAATGTCCTAGTCTCCAGGCAGTGGCCTCGACTCCCCGAGGCCCTGTGCACACCTTATTCCTTTTTCTCATGTAAGCACTAATCACACTGTCACGTTAGACTCTGTTAACGGTTTTGTTCTTGGTCCTGGTGCTAGCACAATACTCATTATAAACGTATCAAGTCAGTAAATGACTGGATGAATGAGTAAATGCTTCCATTCACGTACACAAAGCTGATGGAAGATTGAGAAGATTAGCTAGCAAGGCTTGTAAAGCCTGCGTGGTGCTTGACTCCAAGGAGGTAGTTTGTGATTCACATCACAAGGGAGGGCTTCTTGCCACAGAGCATCAATGCCATCTGTAATTCCATAGATTATAGACACCTCAGTGGTTTCTCCGCAGGAAAAAGCAAGGTAAAATGTGGCAAAAGGATGAGGTATTCTTTGGCTTTATTACAGGTCTTTCTTACACTGGCTAGCAGAGGCCCCTTCATGTCTCACCTCTTAGTATCACACTGCCTGGCTGTCAAGAGGCCCTGGAACACTGGCACCTTAGAGGGTGCCAATTTACTTAAGCAATTTTCATGTCACATCTCATGAGGAGCCTGGTCTTAGGGATTGAAGCTTAGGTTGAATATGTAGGTGGAAAGAAGGATGGCCTTCATCTGGTTATATATTTCCTTTGTCCCTTCATGTGTCCCTTGTTTCCTGCCTTTGTTTTATTTATTTGTTTATTTTTGAGACAGATTCTCGCATAGCCCAGACTAGTTTCAAACTCAATATATAGTCAAGGGTGGCTTTGAATTCCTCCTCTACCTCTCAAGGGCTGGGATTGTAGAAAGTCTCCACCATGCCTGGCTTGGTTATATATTTCTAGTGATGGAAATTCTTTTACATAAATCAATATGCATTAATTTTTATAATTAAACAGGGTATTTATTATATTTAAATTTGCAAATCAGAAAACAGTTTTCCCTATAGGTCAGTTGTGTAGGAGGAAGGAGGGCCTGCTTGTTCGTCCCAGCCACCTGGCTAGCTTAGCCCCAAAATAACCACACAGAAACTGCATTCATTAAATCACTGCTTGGCCCATTAGCTCTGACTTCTTATTGGCTAAGTCATACATCTTAATTTAACCCATTTCTACTAATCTGTGTATTGCCATGTGGCAGTGGCTTACCAGCAAAGATTCAGCAAGTCTTACTCCTATGGTGGCTCCATGACAGCTCTCTGACTCTGCCCCTCTTCCTCCCAGCATTCAGTTCTGTCTTTCCTGCCTACCTAAGTTCTGCCCTATCAACAGGCCAAGGCAGTTTCTTTATTCATTAACCAAGAAAAGCAACACACAGACGGGACTCCCACATCACAGTTGTCTTAATTTGAGAATTTGATATAAAGAGTTATCATAATTATGGGATGCTTTTATATAAGACCATGACAAAGAAGGTGAGGAGTTTATCAATAGTTAGAGGGTGGTGTAAAGACCCTGGCAGCTGGAGATGGAGGTAGATGGTGAGCCTAGGGGCCAGGAAAGGAGATGAGAGGGGACCCAGACCCATCCTGTCCATTCACTCCTGGTTTCATCCCAGAACAGAACTGTCACCTGTCACCTGTTGACAGGATGACGTGGGGCAACCTGCTCCCCGTTTCCCCACTCCTGAGTGGGTATTTACAGAGCTTCTTTTGTGATCATCCTATACAGAAGCCTGGAACTCTCCTGCAAAGCCAACATTATACCAAGCCTTGATAAAACATGCCCCTAGCCATCACAGTCCTTCTGTGTGTGCCTGCACAGATGTGGAAAGCCAGGTTTGCAGGAGGGTAGGTAAAACCAAGCAACAGCACACATAAATATGCTACACACATGTATCATGCTGGCCTTTTAGCCAAGATATAGGGCCATTTGAATTCCCATCCTCTTTCAAAATTCAGCTTTCCAGGGAACACCAAGTGAGGAATACGATCTTGAAATCTGCATATAGTATTATGAGCAGTGTGACAGTGGCTAAGTTACAATGCCCTATTGTCCTGTTGATTAAGTATCTATGATGAAAGCACCTGCTTCATCAGGCGTGATGATGACCAAGACTTTCTGGTCCTGTATAAGTGTTCTAAAACTGAAAGCAAGTTCTCACTATCAGCACGCCCAGCGTGGTGCCACAGCTGACAGCAAGGTATTCAGAGTCAGCCAGATCTGGATTGACGACTTTGAGTGCTTGGATTCGGGGAAATTGCTTCCCCCCTTTAAAGTCTCAGTTTGTTCATTTGAGTTAATAATAATAGCTGTCTCTCAGGATTTTTTTCAATAATTAAATAAAAACGTAAAAGATCTACTGTGCAAGACTCCTGAAAATGCAATAAGTAGCATAAGGCAAAAACTTAATACATTTTAAATACTTTTTAGTAATGGTGATGGTGGTGTCTCTGCTTGACAGAAAGTCCTTTTTTATAGAACCCAATTGCAGTGCTTGCTTCCCCGCTAAAACTTCCTGTTTGCCCAATCCAGCTTGATCCAATTTCAGAGAATTAGTTGCCTATTATCCCAAGGACTGTTAGAGCTAGAACTCGAACTTCGACTACTTAATATAAGAACGAAACCCCAATGTTTATGCCTAGCGATTAACCACAGCCAAGAAACGTAGATTAGAGTTAGAGGATTTGCTTCTTGGTGTGACCAAAAGAATTAAATGGTTCCATAGGCCGTGGAGCATTTAAAAGCTTAGATCCGAGGTGCTGAATGTGGGAGCTTCTTCCGCTAATATGCTTTGAGGTGAACGTAATGGAAAGCCTCGCTCAAATCGGCTTTGGGCTTCAGGCTGTACTGACGTACATATTTCTAGTGGTCTACAGCGGGGTGGCTCCTAGAGGGAATGAATGTGGTGGCTCGCTTGTCGTTCCCTGTCACTTAGACTTTAGTCCTCTTCTCTTACACATGCTAGCTTCATTTTTAGGTGGTGGGCTGGCAGAAGCCATTCTGTGCAGGACGCTGTCCAGGGCAGGGAGGTGACTTATTTTTTTCAGCCTTCTTTTAAACATAGCAAGAATTTTCTCACAGTCCCTCATAAATGTTATGGTGTATTTCACTGACCTCTGAATAGGTCATGTGTCCTGTTCTAATTACCCTCTAGCAACGCAGCAGCATGACCTCACCTGGCTTAGTCTGATTAGATCCCACTACAGAGATGGAGTCCCGCCCAGAATTGTACAGATATTCACAATTGTGGGGATGGAAGGGTCTTGGAGTGTAACCAGGATCTGTTTCCACTGCAACCTCTCAACTTTTGGAAGAATCAGACATATCTTATTTGGAAGTAATTGTTGATATGGTCTGACTATGATTCTTTTGTGTCATGTGGCATAGCTTCAGGGGATGGGCTATGTTGTATGTTGGAGTCACTAATGTCATATGGTGCGCATTAACCTAACCAAAACCAAACACCAAAAGTGATCCCCTAACAAATCAAATATCAAAAAGCAAAGCAAAGGTTATATTATCCCTTGAAATGTAAAATTTCTTCTCAATGAATTCTTTGGTTTGCAAAGCAGGTTGATTATGATATTGTTATTAGTGATGATGTGGCATTTTGTGACATAGCAGATGACCAGGAAGAAGAACCAGGATGGAAATGAGAGCGGGAGGTAGGGTGTGGTGAACAAAAGGCTCCAGAAGCACTTTGAGACTGGATACCTGTCTGGAGGTGGGTGTGCTCCCTCCATTTCCATCAGCTCCCAAGTGTGCCCTAGTTCATTATTTGACAGCCTATTTGTAACTTCTGTGTGCTGATCTCAGCTGAGAATGTGGCTAGCTCCAGGCTGGGTTGGGAGACTGGCCACACATCTGATACTGAGCTGGAGCATCCTGCTGGGCTGACAGGTGGAATAGAGCTCAACATCTGGAAGAGATGGCTGCCATCTCAAGTTCACAGCTGGCTAACATGCAGGACGCAAGAGATCTCGATTGCCCATGGTTGAGACTTCTTTTTTCTTTTTTCAGTAGTGATACATACAATATCTCCAAATTCAAGTTACGTTGACTATATTAGTCTACATTGCATTCCTATCAGAAAAATACCCCAGCTTGTTAACTTCAAAAGAGGAAAGATTTGTCTTGGCTCATAGTTTTGAAAGCTTCAGTCCATGGATGCTTGGCTCACAATTCTGGAGGCTTCAGGCCATGGATGCTTGGCTGATAGTTTTGGAGTTTCAGCCATGGGTGCTTGGCTCATGTTTTGAAGATTTTAGCCATGGATAGTTGGTCCTGCTGCTTCTAGGCTGGTGGAGAGGCAGCATATCATGACAGGAACATATTTGTGGAGGAAGCTACTCATTTCCTGTGGAGGGGAGGTGAAGGTGTTCCCAGTATTCCCTTTCTCCAAATAGGCCATATCTCTTTAGGATTCTGAAACCTTGAATGGGCTGGAGGCCAAACCTTTATAATGCGGCCTTTGGGGGACATTTAGGCCCTCGACCGTGAGTGATCACCCCTGCTTATGCGATTGAAAGTCCATGTCTGTGACCTGATCCTGTTAGGGAGATTGGAGTGGCCTGCACAAACAGCGTGGCATAGCTTTACTGCAGAAGTGACCCACGCCTTATGGAAAAGCTCCTCTGAGAAATCATCTCACGTGACCTCGGTCTGTGTAGTAAGAGGGACATTATCGAGGTCCTGCATTGAGTCCCAGTGCTCCTGGGACAGGAAGTGGAGAAGTTGCTGAGAAGGGTTGGCAGATGTTGGGTTCCCTTGTGAGAGCCTGAGGCAGCAGTAGATTTGCGTGTGGGCTGCTGGATCCTCTGCCTCGGGTCGTTCTGTTCTCTCTCCCCCTTTTCTCTCCTCATGCTTTCTTTTCTCATTTACCATGGGTCTCTAAGTACTGGATGCTGGTGACATGGTGATGGAAAAGCAAGCGTGGTCTTTACTTTCCTGTAGCTTAAGGTTAGTGGGAGGGGTCACCAACCATCAGAGGACCTACAGGGGGATGTCAACGAGGAGAGCCACCTTCTGCGAATTGATCAGGACCTAACAATGTTTTAAATTGCCAACGTCTTGTTTTTCAAATCATAGGATCTTCTAGAGTATTGGTTGGTTATTACAGCAGTTAGTTTCCTTTTTTTCCTCATGCTTTTGAAAGGATGTTTATCAATAAATAACACATTATGATGAGTCCATTTTCAGCAATTAATTTCAGCTTGGGAATCTGTAATCTAAAAATCTGAAAACCAAAATAGTGGAAAAATCCAAAAAACTTAAGCACTGTCATGATGTCAGATTATATAACATTGTTTAATGCGCATGTTTATTTTAAAGTATTATAGAAATTTGCCTTCAGCTTATGGATACAGATATTCACGAAACAAATGAGTTTTGTGCTTAGTCAAACTTTTGGCTCTTATCCCCAAGATGCCTCAGAGTGTACACGCAAATACTTCCTGTCCAGCTCGAAAGCCTGTGAGCTATTCCTGCTCCAAGCATTTTAGATAGAGGATACTTAGCCTCGGATTTCTTCTCTCTGGGAAGAATTGTGTTTGCATTTGCTTTCATGACCATGTCATGATGAAGACAGTAATAACACTAGCCATAGTGATCTGGGCCTGTAATCCTGGCACTTGGATCCCAGCCGAGGCAGAAGAATCACTTTAAGATTTAGTTCAGCCCTGGCTATATAGCAAGGTCCCTCTTTTTAAAAAAGTAAAAAAAAGTATTAAGAGAGTGACATTGAGCTTGCAAATGCCTATTCATATCTCCCCTCTTTCCTTGGCATGCAGGTAGGCCACACTTCTATTCTTTTGCGGTTGAGCAGTCAGGTGACTGAGTGCTGGCTGGTGGCGGGGGCAGGAGAAATGACACAGCTGTACCCTTGCAAGAGAGGGGGGGGGAAGGAGGGAGAGGGAGGGAGGGAGAGAGAGAGGGAGAGGGAGAGGGAGAGGGAGAGAACAAAAGCAAAAACAAAACACCTCAATGGAACACTCTGAAACCCTAAGCTCAGGTGTGGCTGCTAATTTTGTCAATAAAGATTTATAGAAACACAGCCCATGCATTGCCTGTGGCAGCATCTTCCACACTGAGAGGCAAGTGAGTGGTTGCAACCAGGGTCTCATGACCGATAATATTTACTGTCCAGCTTCTAAAAGAAAACCGGGCTCAGCTCTGGTCTAGATGATGACAGAGGCACTGGATGACAAGAACAGGGTCCCTGAATGACTATGATGGTCAGAGACTTTTCTCTTCCCATCTTCCAAGGCCAACTAGCTTGCACCATTAGTTATTACAGAGAAACCAGCCTTTCTCACTGTCTTTTGCATACGTCATTTAGCATACTAAAGAGACATCTAATGTTTATTGGACATATGATTCCTGTGTGGCGTTTTGACAGTTGTCTGTGTGTGGAGGCAGGAGGACAACCTCCAGTGTCATCCTTCAGGAGACCTTTCGCCTTTGGAGGCAGGGTCTCCGCTGTAGTGCAGTTTCTCTCGCTGGCTTCTTGAAGCAGGTGAGAAATGACCTAGACAGGAGAGTGGCCAAAGGTTGCTTGACTGTCAAGTGTCACGACTGCAGCTCAGACCAGAGCCTTGGGCCACAGCCTGTGACCTCCTTCCACTCCTGCATGGAGGCTCAGGCAGACTTAGTGAACATTCCAGATTTGAAGCAGAGTGTTTGCCTTGGATGTTGATTTATATTCAAAATGCACCAGCCTGTCAAATTGCTATTGGACATTAGCCCACCCTTGAACAGTCACCATAACAACATGGACATATGGAGGGGAATGTGTATTGGGAAAAAATAGCTGATTCTAGTCCAGGGAAGGATGGAGCTTTGCAGAAAGTTGGGGGTGGGTCAAGAACGCCCCTGGGTGTGTTTTGTTAGGTTCATCTCACAGAATGAATTGGGAATGGTTTAGCGGCACGGTATCTCTTTTGGACTTTATAAGCCCCAGTTCATTCAGGGGAACATCACTTACCAACATAGTTTAACCTCTCAGGATGGCATGGTGCTTTAGTGTAGCGTGTTAAGCCATGATTTCTAGTGGAAAGGAATGACTATTGAAAACACAGGGCTGGCGGGGGTGATGACTTGGAGGATAAATACTTGCTGCACAGCCATGAGGGCTTGAATTTGGATCCCCAGAATGTACATAAACTGGCTTTATAGCATGCAATCCTATCCCTCTTATCATGAGATGGGACGTGGAGACAAGAAAATAACCAGAAGCTTGTGGGCTGGCTAGGCTGGTGTACACAGCAGTGAACAACAAAAAAACCCATCTCGGACAAGGGGAAAGACATGGACAAGCAAGTTTGTCCTCTGATTTCCACGTGTGCTATGGCATCTGTCCCCCCCCCAACATGATCACCACACAAACACACACATACACACACACACACACACACACACACACACACGCACACATGTTTCCTGAGTCCACCCAAGAGACACTGCATGAACATCCCTGGAGAAGGTCTGAGGTGCCTGCACTTTAAGCCAGTGGCACAATGGCTGAGAACCATGGTCTTAGGTATGGCAAGCAAAATAATGCTAACATTATACTCTTCCTTTTGTGGTCATGCAGCAAGCTGGCTCAGATAAGAAAAATCCTAAGATGAAATATTGTTTATACGTTAGAAAAGTCTCTTCTCTGGTCAGGTGACTGAGTCCTTCCTTCCTTCCTTCCTTCCTTCCTTCCTTCCTTCCTTCCTTCCTTCCTCACCCCCCTCCCTCCCTCCCTTTCTGCAGAGCAGGAAGCGATCAGCTGTGTCAGCTGTCCTCTCAGGAGTAACATTTTAGAATGACTCTGAGTTGGTTGTCTTACGGTGCCACAGCAAACCGCCAGACACCAGGTCGTGGACTCCTCCCACTCCTCCACAGAGACTCAGGCAGGCCCAGGAACACACCTGTGAGTCCTAATTTCTAATAGTTGAGAACTGAGACCCCTTTGTCCTCTTCCTGTCCAGAAGAGATGGAGGGTAGAGAGCCAGGATAGTTTAGAGCCATCTTGTGGATGCCTTTGAGCTCACTGCTCATCCTGTAGTGAGCAACAGTCTGATTTCTGCCCACTGTCTCCCAGGAGTGGTACTTGGCTCAGTATACAGTGGAGATGTCTTCCTCATTACAGAACTCAAGACTTTTAGGGTACGAAGACAATTTTCAGAAGAACGCAATTTCTCGACTTCCTAGCATATCCACTTCTCACAAAGTAGTTGAAGGACAAACACACTCTGGAGGAGTCAGAAAGTGAGTGGCAGTGGATGGGCCTGGGATAGCCATGAGCCTAAGGGAGATGGATGAGTGTCTTCAACATGGTGGTCCCACCTGCCTGAGAAGCACCAATAAGCCAAGGGGATGCATGTTATTGCTGTTATTACTTCTAGGGCCATCATAGATGCATCAGGACTAATTAAGCCTCTAGAGTGGATACGAAAGGAAAATGGTACAAAGGATATACTATTATTGTTTTATAGATGAAGATTTTGACTTTTCTTCTGGATGGATATCAAGCCAAGCAATGATATGTAGTCATTGGCCTAATATCTTTGTGGTACAGGATGCTTAGTAGGGAATGGGGTAGGGAAGAGAATATTCCCTATCCTACTACCACAACATGTGCTTATTAGCAGAAGAGACTTTCTGGAGCTTCTGGGTTTCACTAACCACTTTTCCTCACAGCGATAGATAGATAGATAGATAGATAGATAGATAGATAGATAGATAGATAGATAGATAGATAGATAGATGATAGCTAGCTAGCTAGATAGATATTGCCAGCTAGCCAAATCGAGCAGGAAAGAATAAGAAGAAAGGAGTCTTAAATGAGCAGAAGAGGGCCTCAGAGCTGCCATTAACTCCTGCTCAGGCCAGTATCTCAGAGCAACAGTCTGTCTTCTTCCTATTAGGGTGCTGGGGTTAGGGCCACACATGGCAAATTAGCTTTTCACATGCTCTGCCCATGGTGGATTCTCCATTTATCCCACTTATGGGCTCGGATTGAATGACAATGATGGAGCCCAAAAGATACAGTAGAGCTGTCAATACATAAAAAACTTTATGCATACAGTGTGTGTGTGCGCGTGTGTGAGTGTGTGTGTGTGTGTGTGTGTGTGTGTGTGGTTTGTGCCCTTTTCTTTTAGTTTTTTTAATTTTTGGCCATATGTATATTTGCCACATGTGTGTTTTCCCACAGAGAAAGGAGCCATAAAAAGGCAGCAGAGCTCCTGGAACTGGAATTATGGGCAGTTGTGAGCTTCTGGACTCAGGTTCTGGGAACTGAACTCTGGCTCTCTACAAAAGAAGCAAGCATTCTTAATTGCTGAGCCATTCCTCCACTCCCTCCGCCCTGTCTTTTGAGATAGGGTCACTCACTGAATTCAGAGATTTCCAGGGGCTGGGCAGCAAGCCCCATGCCTTCTCCCATCTCTACTTCTCCAGGATTGTGCTTATAGCTATGAATACTGTGCTTGGGTTTGTATCAAGGTGCTGGGGATCCACAGTCAGGTCTTCTTTCTTGTCCCACAGACACTTTACCAACCCAACCATCTCTTTAGCCCCCAAATAAAGCTTTATTAGAACACGGTCTTGACCATTTATTTCTTTACATGTTGCTAGGTTGCTTTTTGTGCTCTAACAGCGGAGTTTGAGTAGTTGCTCCAGAGACTGTGAGACCTGCAAAGCCTCAAATGCTTTGCCAATTCCTGCTCTAGAAAATCCGCACTGACGTTTAACTGCCTCTTTGTGAAGCAATACAGGTCACTTTCATGTCAGTCTCTTTTCTGTTGCTGTGATAGAACACCACGGTCATGGCAAGGTGTAAAATATAAAGAGTTTGTTTGGACTCGCGGTTCCAGAGGATGAGAATCCATCATGGCAGAGTTGATAGCAGCTGGAGCTGGAAGGCGAGAGGAGTCTCAGCAGGAAAACAGACTACTCTTGGGTTGGCCCCATGTCAAGTAGTAGATGGCCAGCAGAAAACAAACTCAACAGTGTTGCTGGAGGTTCTTTGTCTTATAATGTTAAAGGAGGGCTCCTTCCTTCCTTCCTTCCTTCCTTCCTTCCTTCCTTCCTTCCTTCCTTTCTTCCTTCCTTCCTAAACTTACAGGTCCTTTGTGTACATATTATAGCTTCAGGTTTTATGTTTTTATGGGATTCCTGTATGTGCAAATGTGTGTGTGTCTGTCTCTATGTATTTCTTGTTCTTTTTCCTTTGGTTCTCTTTCTGGTTTAGTTGTTTGGTCCTATTCCAGTTTGTGTGTCTTTGTTTTATCTACTGTATTATTATTCCTTAGCTGCCTGTTTGTGACTCTGTATGGGAGGCAATATAGGAGGGAATCTGGGGGAGTAGAGAAGGAGAAACTATGATCAGAATATATTATCTGAAAAATCTATTTTATTAAAAAGAAAAAAGAGTTTTCATCTTTTTGTTTGTTTGTTTGTTTTTCAAGATGGGGTTTCTTTGTGTAGTTCTGGCTGTCCTGGATCTTGCTCTGTAGACTAGGCTGGCCTTGGGGACCTGCCTGCCTGTGCCTCCTGAGTGTTGGGATTAAAAGGTGTGCGCCACCACTGCCGGGTAAGGGTTTCTGTCTTGAACCACAAACACAAAACAGAGAGGGCAGCTTTGAATTGATGGATATCTTTTAAACTCTCAAAGTCCACCTCCAGTGACGTACTTCCAACAGAGTCACACCTCTAAACCTCCCAAAGAGAGCCATCAATTTGGGACCAAGTATTCAAATACCTGAGACTGTGAGGGTAATTTCTCATCAAAACTGTCATGACTTCTATTCACAGTTCACTGCATCACACAGCCCCACTCGACCAACAGAAGCCAAAAGGTGTTTCCTGCTGTGTTCTTGTGGGTCAGGGGCAACAAGAATATTGGGGAAACAGCTGCAGTGCCCATCAAAGTGGTTATTCTGTGTTGAACTCAGTGCTAGGTGGGGATATAAACAGATAAACAAGATAGAATTCTTCATCTCAAGAAACTCAAGGAAAGACAGCATTTGGGAGTGGGGGGCGGGGAGGGCTAAGAATAGGTTAGAGTCAAATGCCCTTCCCTAGAAGACGCAGATTGTCTGTTATGAATTGTTAGACAGGGAAGATATTCTCTGAGTGTGACAATAGCAAGAGACCAGGGCACTGGCCAGCTTGGCAGCAGTGGGGACGACAGATTCCCCTGAGGCAAATTTATATCAATAATAGAAGGGTTGCTTAACAGGAATTCTTAAGGGAAAGATGAGATAATTTCTTGTTTTGATATTTGTAAATTGATTTTGTTGAAGCCAGAGCTCTATCGTGCATATTATTGCCGTTGTAATTCTGGCAAAGATGTGATTCAGATTGGCAAAGTGTCTGGAAAGGGGAAATCCAAGAAGGATGGGGAGGCTGGGAGACAGACACACAGAGCCAGCTCCTGGCCTCTGGTTACCTAGTGGCCTGGGAGCCCCGGCTACAATGGGTTCAGAGAGGGGGAGGAGACTGCAGACCAGAGTCCAAGAATACTTGGAATTGCTGGAGGTGCTAAAGCCTGGCGAGGGAGTGGGAGCTGTCAGGGGAGGGGCGCAGGCATGTGCATGGTGGGGGAGAGACATTTAAACATTGTAGGAATGAAGGATAAATTTAAAACCCATCAAATGGAGTTGAGACAGAACGACAACGTGAGGAGCGTGAGTCACTCTTTTTAGGGACCCACCCAACTGGTGGCAGGATTTGAAAAGCATTTTCTCCTTCATTTCTCCTCCTCATTAAGCTCAGCCTGGACCCGTCCCCACAGCCCCCCTGACTTCACTCAACCCTGGTGATCAGATGTGTAGTGCTGACCAGTGCTCAACTCAGCTCCCAGAAGGCTTGGGCATCGTGTCTGGAAAGATGAGTCCAGATGATAGGGAAGGAAGGGAGGCAAGCAAAGGAGCTGCCTCGGAGCCTGTTCTTTTGGGAAGTGCTGCTCTATGTTTTTGCTCACATCAGTGTCGTCCTGTCAACTGGGCTTTTCCTGTGATTGCTATGTTATGTGGGGGTGAGGCGATGGGCGTGGCGTTTTGGATTCTGCTTCATGGAGCACAAGCATTATGGTCAATATGGTGAAAACCAAAATGGGAGCTCAGTGTTGAAACCGAGTCTGTTCCCATCTCTGGCATACGGGCAGTGGGATCCTGGGTGGGTATGACCTTAGTGGGTCTCTCTACCTCTAGGACCTTATCGTTCTCACCTATAAAATAATACGGTTGAACATTAAAATTCATAATCATTCACATTCTTTACTTTTCTGGTTTATTGTCTGATTTTCAGTTCCTGTTGGAGAAGGTAGATAGCAAGAGGGCAGGTGTGTGCAGCATTCTGAAAGGATGCTTCCCCAGGGTCCCAGTGTGTAATGGTGCCTCATTCCACACTAGCTGAATGGTCTGGATGCCTAGGCTTCTCTGAGCACACAGTGCATGTCAGTTCTTAGCATCAAAGGGGTACGTATATATAACACTTGTGGTTGCTAGGGTATGCCTGGGCATACGCCTGGGGAAAGATGGTGAAATTTCAGGAATTGGGCTCTTGGCTGAAAGGTAGACAGCAATATCTTGATGTGGAAAGCTGGTAGATAGTCTTCTCTGGCCCGAAGGACTATCAGGACCTCAGACTAAGAAAGATATATTTCCCACATCCCTTGGGTTCCTTGAATCCTCCTGTGTGCATAATGTCATCATTTACCTACGAACCTCCCTGTCTTCATCTCCTGTCCTCAGCTCCTTTCCCTGGGGTAAGCCTATAGGCATCCATCCATACCTAGCTTCAGGGTCCTGTTCTCCACACAGCACTCTTGACGACCCCAGATACATAAGGTAGTCCTCCTTGGAGCACCAACAGACATCAGGCCTACATCAGTCACAGCACATCAGACTATGTGACAACAATCAGTGTTCCTCCTGTGTCCTCATGGGTATGATGGGGACCATACCAAGCTCATGTTGGGATGCATGGTACCCGGCACTGGGTGTGGCATATGATAAGTACTCTGTCTGAAGTGAATCTGACACTATCCTTCTTGGTGTGGAAAAGGAGAATTCGGCTTTGGGGGAGACATTGGAGCATCTGGATCCATACCTGCTCCCTGGGTCTTGAGGTGGATGCATGCATCAAAAGAGAACATGCCCACTCTTCACAGGACATGCCCACTTTGTGGCTGGCCTGGGGAGGCATGCAGCAGCAGGTGACCAGGACTGCAGAGGAGCTGGGAATAGGGGCGAGGAAGAGTCTTTGAGTCTAACCACTTTGCTGTCTACCTGAGATTCTTCTTACAGTTCTGGGCAGTGGCAGTGAACCACAGTTCCCAGCCCCATAATCGGGGGAAACTGTTGCTCTGTACTGTATGCTGTGTTGCTAGGCAGTGGTGTGCAGTAACTTAGGCTTCAATTGCTGTGTGGCTCCCAGTACTTCCTCCTTACAGTGAGTTTATAGGGAGGTAGTCCAGTGGTGAGTGGGGGTGGGTGGGACGACTGGATTATAATCATGGAACATCTGTCTTCTGCACTAGATTTGAGTCTCATGGTAAGAATGAAGTCTGCTTTGCTTAAACTGTGCTACCCAGTGAGCCTGGTACCCAGACTAGTCTACAGTCGATACTACTGATCTTAGCATCTTTTACCAAGTTCTGCTTATGTGCCAGTTTATTGGCCAGGCCTGGGAAGCAACCCCTAGCCTTGGAGGGTGGTGTCATTAATATCTCTCTTCTCTATTTCCCTGTGCCCATGATCCTTCCCCCCTCCTCCTCCCCATCCTTTGTCTCTGCCCACCCTTTCCCTGGCAGAGCAATGTTCTGTGATGGTGCCCGAGATGCGTGGACTGAGCCCAGGCCGAAGGCTGCCCGAGCCTGCCCTGTGCCCGGCTACGGGAGGGAGCCCTGAGCCTGGGGCTGCTGGTCGGCGTCGCCACGTCCTGGCCCTGCCCGAGGAGGAGGCATGGCGGCCACAGCAGTGTGCCCTGCTCGAGGCCGATGCCTCCGACGAGGTTGGCATGCTGCCCGCCTCCCCGCGCTCTGCGATGGCCGGCTTCGACAACTTCTTCCCGGTGCAGGAGGGCGAGGGCCCGGGCTGGGAGGGCAGCTCCACGCTGGATGCAGGCTCCAGCACCTTCCTCCCTGTGAGCCCGGAGGTCATGAAGCGGAGGCGTGGGGGCCTCATCGAGCAGCGGGACATCATCAAGGCCCACGAGGCACACAAGATGCAGAGCACCCCGCAGGCCCGGCGAAAGGAGTGGGAGTGAGTATGGCAAGTGGGTGGGCCCTGGGGGCCGGGTGGACCAGTGGTTGGGGAAGAATGGCCAGCTGGGCCAAGGCATTCATCTCTGCACCCATTAACCTAGGAGTAGGTCCCTCCCAGTGAGGTCCACTGTGGTCAGTCAGCCAGTGATCTTGTAGGTTACTTTGAATGTCATTGGGTCTGTCAAATAGAGGTCAATCAAACTTGGGCTTCTACTACCCAAGAAACTTGTTTAAGCTCCTAGAAAGAAGAAACTGGGTCTAACTCTGTAAGTCATGGAGGATGGATGGTATATTGAACTGCCTGTGCCATGCTCCCTTCAGGAATTGAAGGGCCTGCCCTTTCTGCCTCCATCCTCAGACAATAGTTTTTGGGGCAAGTCTCTCCTCCAAGGGCAGGGAAGAGAATTCCCAAGCTGTGTGGCCACCTATGGCTTCCCCTCATCTTCTCTGTGTGTAGGGCAGAGGGTTCCTGCTGTGGCGCAGGCTGACTTGCAGGCATGCTGCTTGAGAATTTAGCTTGTCTTGTGTTTTACAATTTCCAGGAGTCATGACTTAAAGGAAGGCAGTATTCCATATAATTTTCAACCATCTCAATTTTATAGCCCCATGTAAGGCCTTAGTTTTGCTCTTTAAATCAGTTTATTGTGCACGTTCGCATGTCCTGTGATTTTACGTCTTTCTTCCTACCTGTGATGGTAGAAGTATTAAACGTCAAGCGACTAGAAATGTTTGTTTTCAAGGGCAGCATCCATGTTGGAATTTACTTGCTTGACTTTCATAGGTTAGATGGCTGGTGTAGCTGTTCAGTTTGGGTGTGTGCATGGGTAGACTGGATACTCTCTCTATTTCATGTGGCTATAATTATTTATTAGTTTGTTCATCTATTCACTGGCACTGATATGTGGTGAGCTCCTGAGATGCAGGAGCTGAGTGTGGCCACAATGCAATGAATGACATTATTCATCTTTTGAGTTCTGTCAGTCTTTAAAACCTGTAAATCTTTAAGTACAGGAAACACATGGCACTCCTCACTGAGACTGTGAGGTAGGTACAGTTATATCCATATTTAGCTAATAATCCCAGGGACATGACTTTCTCAGGCCTCTTGATAGATAATAAATATATTGTTATGCAGTTCAGTATTGATAAGGGATTTGCACCCTACCATGCTGGCTCTAGAATTCCTGGTTTTTACCCAGAAAGCATGGTGCTTTTCATTCCCATAGTGTTTCTTATCTCAATGGGATATGGTCTTAGCCAGCCAACCAGTGTGAGGACTCAAGGTGACCTTAGTAAGTCCTGAAAACTCAGTTTGGAAACTAAGGAGGAAGAAGCAGGTAGCTAAGACAGTTGGTACATGTTTATATTCACGAAGATCATGCTATATCATGGAAGCTGAAGCAGAAGGTGTTTCAAGTTCTAGGTGAGCCTGGATGTACAAAAAGATCAGCCAGGGCTACATAGTGGGACCCTATCTCAATCAAAGACCCCTACATAGTGGGACCCTATCTCAATCAAAGACCCCTACATAGTGGGTCCCTATCTCAATCAAAGACCCCTACATAGTGGGACCCTATCTCAATCAAAGACCCCTACCTAGGAGAAGTATTTTTATTCTGTGTCTCTGTCATACCTTTATAAAATGACTCTGAAAAAACTCAAAGAAGTTTATGGAGCAAAAACATTGTTCATGTCACCCAAGGCCTATCTTGTGTCCTAATGTGAGAATTCCTACAATACTCGATGTAAAATTAGCTCCACTGTGAACTAGCAATGTGTAAAGACTTGGATGTATTTCACCAAGGTCACCTTTGCTAATGGGGCGGGGGGGGGGGGAGTTATCAGGATCTAGTCCCAGACACTGACCTGGTGTGAAAGTGGGAACTGCTTCCAGCTAAGCAGGTGCACTGGGAGGTGAAACAGGGAAGCCACATCAGTGGCCCTGTGACTGCGGATGCCAGGTTTAGGAACAAAGCTGTGGAGAAGCAGCCCGCAAAGGGGGTGAGGAGAGCTGACTGAGGAGGTAAGAGATGAAGCAGTGAGAACAAACTGCTTTCAAAAGGAAGGCGGCGTTTTTACAGGATGTGCTGGGGGTCCAAGAAGGTGAGGATGGAGATGTGCAGGGGTCCAAGAAGGTGAGGATGGAGGTGTACGGGGCTCCAGGAAGGTGAGGATGGAGGTGTACGGGGCTCCAGGAAGGTGAGGACAGAGGTGTGCGGGAGGCCTAAGAAGATGAGGATGAAGTTGTGATGGGATACAGAAGGTGAGGATGGAGGTGCACTGGAATCCAAGAAGGTGAGGATGGAGGAAGAGCCATTGGTTTTGGAACATAATCTTAAAAGGAACAATTTCAGAAGGGTGGTGGAGCTAGAAATCTGATTAGAGTTGGTTAATTAGTGAGAAAATGGAAGTGACGGAGTCAGTGACGTCATCCATCTGTGTCCCTTCACTCAGCACTGTCATCTGCTTGGGGACCTCAGTGTTTAACACCTCTGCGATGCCCCACTCTGCCCCCATAGATTCTCTCTTCTATGGCCTCAGGGTGCTCCTGACCCCTCTCAAACTCTGCAAACCTAAACATTGCACTGTCTGGAGCAGTGTTTCTCAACCTTCCTAATGCTGCAACCCTCAACCATAACATTATCTTCATTGCTAGTTTTGCCACTGTTATAAATCATAATGCAAATATCAGAGCTGCAGCATGGCTGATGTGTGACCCTAAGGGAGTTGCGACCCACTGGTCTAGAACTTGTATTTTAACATCAGAAAGGTCCTCTTAACCTTCCCTTCCTTTTCTTCTTCTTTCTGCTTTCTTTCCCCTCCCACCCCTTTCTTCCCTCTAGTTCTTTCTTTCAGAGTCTTGTTATGCAGTCCAGGCTGGCCTCAAGTTCTCCATCTTTCTGCCTCTGCCTCCTGAGCGTGGGGATTACAGGTATTCACGTGTCATTACAGAATCCTACTGCTCCCCGAGATTACAGCCGTCTACAGGGTACCAGTCAGTCCTTTCGTTCCACGAAGATCTTAATTCCATTGCTGCCTCTCTGTCCAGCACCTCCTCCTTCACACACTTCCCATGCAGCTCTAGTGATTCTTGTGTCCTGGCATGTGTCTCTTCCTGTGCCCTGGGTTCCTTTGCTCCTTATGCCCAGTGACTTTGCCTCGCGCCACCCTGCTCTTACAGTTTTGCATCTTTGTCATAATTCACAGCTCCTCTGCCTCTGTTTCAAGTGTCCCTGCAGTCCCTGCATCTGGTCACCACCTCCTTTCTGTCCAGTTAACTCCCTTCTGTACTCAGTTCCTTAGATTCTTTAGTCTCACTGTATCCGCAGCCAAACAATGGTGCTATTACTTTTTTTTTTGCTACCCTTATCTTTAATCTTGTGTTTACTTCCCCCATCCTATCAAATTAAATCTTATTGTAGAAATAAAATATTTCCCAGAGGAAAATAATGAGCTTTTACTTGAGATCTTATCTTACCCTTTCCATTCGCTCTCCCAGTTTCTAAGAGAGAACCAGTCATTAGCCTAGGTAAAGAATGTGTCTAGTCTGCTGTCTATTCTGTCTCAGGCTTCACCATCGACTTTATCACTTCCTAGTGTTTGGCCTCCTCCTTCTTGGCCCCCTCTGTTGCTTCCTCATGCTGGTCTTGCAGATCTCCAGCTCTGCCTTTATCCTACTGACCATGTCCATGTGCACTTGGACAGTTGAATATTTCTAGAAACAGCTCTCACAGCCATGCTGACTGTGGTCATAAACACAACTACCACCTCATGTCAGTCTTTGGACTCGCTCTGAAGTCTCTCTACCATTGTACTTTCACACTCATTCTAAACTCCTGTGGCGAGGATCTCGTTCTTGAATCCCAAAATCTCCTTCAGTCCACTTGAGCTGATATCGGAGGTGCATTCCTACTTGAATCAGAAGGGCACACGCCATCTTTCCCTCCCACATGGCCAGATCTGCATCTGCCCCTGAACCAGCTTTTTCCCTTCTGCCACTGTGGTCTGACTGCTCCTCAAGATCTTCCGGAGAGTGTCATGCCTGGGAAGAGAAAGCTGAGCCCTCTTGTCTGCTTCCTCTGCTTCTCATGCTTGTGCTTACAATTCCCCTCTGAACTCATTTGAATTCAACAAGCCCTTCATTCTCACTTTGGGTTACTGTGGTCTCCCCATTGACAATGTAATGGATGGTCTTCTATGCTTCTATGGGCAGCAGGGGCAGTGACGATACTGCTTGACTACTGCTTCTGCCTCTTACTGTTTCTTCCACGGCTAGCATGAAACCACAGTGACTCCCCCTTCCTCGCTGTTGCCTGACCTCTCTTACTAGTCTTCTTTTCTCCTTCTCCATCCCTGAACATTCTGAGTACCCGTTCCCTTCCCACCCATGTTTATTTATTTCCTAATGCTCACCCAACCCCGGACCCTGAGCTCCCACCACAAGCTGGTAACTCACACCTTTGTATTGGTAAGACATTTCCCCTGAATTTTAGAAACACTCTACTCACTTCTTAGCACCTTCGCCTGTTTGTCTTTAAGCAACTTAGATTTAACACATCCAACACCTAAACAATGTTTTTCTCTCAGGTCAACCTTTCCTGAGGCCTTCCTTTTTCAGTAAATGGTACCTACGACCTGTGGGTACTGTGGCCAGGAATGATGAAGTCATTCCTACTTTTTACACCAACACCCAGCTCTTGCCAGTCCACCATTTACCCTCCTTGCAAAATGTAAAGACTCACCTTTTTTCATTTGTTCTGCTACCAGCTCCTTGATCTAAGCCACCGTTTATTTCTGTTCAAGGACTGTGATTATGTATAACCTCTATTGTTGGCAATTTAGTATGAAATTTGCCATGGCTACAGCTTGTCAGTGGAGCAATGAAACTGCTGTTAGGAGAGAGAGAGAGAGAGAGAGAGAGAGAGAGAGAGAGAGAGAGAGAGAGGGAGGGAGGGAGGGAGGGAGGGAGGGAGGGAGGGAGGGAGGGAGGGAGGGAGGGAGGGAGGGAGAGAGAGAGAGCGAGCGAGCCATGGTCTTTACTAGGTGACTTGTACTGTTCTAGAGTCTTCCAAATGTGAATTCATTCACCCTGTGTCATCTGAAAAAAACTGTCCTTGTTATTTTGTCAGTATTGTGACATTGTAACAAAATCCTTAAGAGAGATTAACTTACAGGATGAAAGATTTATTTTTAGTTTTTAGAGGTTTTGGTCCAGGGTCTCTTGGTCCACTTACTCCTCTGGCTGTGGCAGCCCTATGCATCCTGGTGGAGGCTTCCTGGGGAGGGAAGCTGATCACTCCACAGTGGTCAAGAGGAGGAAAAGCTCATATGTGCGACACAAGCAATGAAATGTGATTCTGTGGATAGACTAACCCACCCATGAGAGCAGATTCTGTGGATAGACTAACCCACCCATGAGAGCAGATTCTGTGGGTAGACTAACCCACCCATGAGAGCAGATTCTGTGGATAGACTAACCCACCCATGAGAGCAGAGCTGTCGGGATCTGGTGTCCACCCAAAGGCTTACCTCTGGACTCTGCTCCATTGGGGACCTAACCTTCAACATGAGAGCCTTTGGGGGTGGGACACAAAAAAGCAAAACCAAAGGAATTATTCTTTCTGCTCTTCCAGCAAGGGCGCAGAGTACTTAAGTACTTTGTCTGAGGGGATTAGTTTGGTCACCCCTTCAACAGCCTCCCCATTTTCATCCCTACTTGCTAGAGTCTTTTTCCTCCTTGGTAGCTAACATCACCTAGTCTGTCGACTTAGATTTTAAAAGGAGTTGGTAAGACATATGCATGGTCTTTAACCAAGGGTCAAAGTAGCCCTCAGCTCAGAACCCTATGGTGGCTTCCTGTCTGCACACACACAATAGCCCTCATATGACCTGTGGGGGCCTGTATAATCTCTTCTTCCTGCCTGTTACCCCTGCTGCCTGTCCTCCACAGAGATGGTCCTGACCCTCTTTCCCAGTGTCCTCCCTGTCCTCTGCTCTAGTAACTTCTGAACCTCGTCATTCCTTGAAGATGCCCAGATCACTCTCACCTTTGCCTTAGCGGGGCCTTTTTTACTGACGATGCTCTTTCTCCATCTACCTTCATCCTCCCTCCCTGCCTAGAGGGACCACTAACTCTTCCTGTGTAAACCAGCATCTCCTCCATCATCGCTGACTTCTGTGTTGCCTTGTTTGTTATTTTAGTTCTCGCTTCCCCAGCACACAGACATATACATTTTGTACTGGAGTCGCAGCAGACTCCGCTTGAGCAGTGTCTGCTCTGTGGTTGGCTCATGATAGCCGAATTCCCTGGCCAGTCGTGCAGTGTGTGATTGTGTAGGTTGTTGACTCAATCTGAACAGTCAGTCGAGGGAGTGAGACGTCTTCGTCCTTGCCCTATTCGGGGCTCCTAGAACCCCATGTCTTCTGCCTTCTGTTCTGTAAACAGCATCCTGCAGGTTCTCTTTCAGGTGGGGATTTGCCGCAGGAAATCCAGGATTTGCTGCCAGTTTCCTGCCCCTCCCTCAGCTCTGCTCCTCCTGGGGCCTTGTCCACCACCCAGTGCACCACACACACACACACAAACACACACACACGCACACACACACACATAGGCACGCACACACACAGGCATGCACACACACAGAGGCAGACAGATACACACACATGCACAGACAGACACAATACAGACAGATAGGTAGACACACAAACACACACACAGACAGACAGACAAGCAGGCAGACACACACACATGCACAGACAGACACAGCACACACACACACGTACACACACACCATTACAAATCCCTCTCTTTGGCACCAAGTCAGGACTCTGGTGATGCAGGAAGCAGACTAGAAACCAACCTGGGATTTCCCCTGTGTTGTTGCCTACAGTGGGGTGTGCCAACTGCTGGTAAGAGAAGGATTGCTGAGGAGGAGGATCCCCAGAATGCCAGGCTGTCTCCCACAGAAAGCACTCCAGGCGTGTTCTAGCGACAGCAGCTTCGTCTGCTTTCCCACCAAACAGGTTACTGCGTACAGAATGTTATTTCCCAAAGAACTTGCTAAGAGGGTTCCTCAAGTTTGGTGTGGGGGTTAGGAGGAGCTTTGGTTAAGACTCCTTATAGAGTAAGGTTTACAATTTTACCTAGTAGAGCAAGAGCAGAATTTCACTAATGAAATTCTTTAATATAATTCCCTCCAGTTTACACAACGTTTTCACGTGTACTATTCATCTGATTCTCCCAATGAACCTATAGACTAGCTGTTATGATTCCTCATCTACTGGAGAGAGCGAGAGATAGTGCCAGGCCAGAAGCTTGTCTTAATAATGGCCGCTGCCATTGATTGAGCCCTGGCTATGTGCTAGGTGCCTTGCTTGTATTATTTATACTGATGGAAATAATAGGTACTATTATACGGAACAGAAACATTTCATACGGGACTATTATTACATATAGGCTTGGAAGAAAGGAAATTATGTGTACCTCTAAAGTCTGCGTAGGCTGGCGTGCCTTACTCTATGAAGAGGGAAGCGGCATTTCCATAATCACAGTGCTTATCAGACTGTATTGTAATTGCCTGTTTACATGTCTGCGTCCCCCTCCAGTCTGTGTGCAGAGAAGTCTGTCTGCTCTCCACTGCGCTCCATCTCTCCGCACAGTACCCGGCCCACGATAGACGTTGAATAAGTGGCTGTGAAGTGGGAATAACAAGCAATGCCGATTCACACACTGGGAGAGAGCCTTGCCCTGTGTGACCGAGCTGGGATTCACACCACATCCCCTGGCTGCGCCGCCCTTGCTTGTTCCCCTAAGGCATTCTCTCTACCTTAGTGTCCCCCCCCCCCCCCCGCAGTGACTAGTATAGCGGTGGGTGGGTGATAGGAATCCAGTTCATACTCGAGTTATCATGAGGTTGCTTATAGACGGTGGGACCTTGGGCAGTTTGTGACCCCTGGTGGGATTTAATACTTACTTGGCAGTTGTAACTTTGGAACACTTTTGTTAGACCACATAGAGCAATGCTCGTAAGTCCGAGGATTGATCAGGGCTTCTTCTATGCCTGAAGTCTTCATGGGTGACATCAACCAGGACCACGTATTTACTTGGCATTTGTGTTTGTTTGTGTGTGTATGTGAGTGTGTCAGTTATATGTGGCATATGCATACAGGTGTGTGTGTATGTGTGTGTGTGTCCCCTTACCCATCCCTCTCCTACTTACTCCCTTGAGACAGGTTTTCTCACCGAGCCTGGAACTAGGCTGATGGCCAGGAAGCCCTAGTGATCCTTCTGTCTCTCCTCTTCTACCCCCACGCAGCGCTGGGGATACAGGCATGGTGCGCCGCCATGCCCAGCTCTTTTATATAACTGCTGGGGGTTTGAACTTCGGTACTCATGCTTGCATAAAAAGTATTCTTACTTGCCAAGTCATTTCCTCAGTGCCCCCAACTTTGATTCTTATAGCAAAACATTCTCTCAGTATCTCTGCAGTCCTGTCTGGTGTTTAAGCTATAGTGTGGTGGGAGCAAGCCTCCACATCCCCTTTGGATACAGTTTCACTCCAGTTGTTCAAACCAAATGTTCTCATTATCCCTTCTTTCCTTCTTTTTCCCCCACTTCTGACCAGTTAACATCCCCGTTGACACCATCTCTCAGACATACTCCAAGGGCAAAACTTTTTCCACCTTCCCTGCTGCTAACCACTTCTAAACCACTGTCAAAGCCACAATACCTAACTGGCCTCTCTCTTTGGACCTTGGTTTCTCTAGAACTAGAGAATGTGTCTATCACTGCATACAGATCCAGTTAGGGAGACACAGCTTCCCATTATGCTAGAGGGCATTTTGTACCCCTAGTCCTGACTTTCACACCCTGCCCTATCTGGTCTGTGCCTGAGCACCCCCCTTGCCCCTGTCATTCCCTACTCCTAGCCACTGGCCTATGTACATGCCCAGACTAAGTCTGTTTATGTTTCTTCCCTGGATCTACCCGTCTAGAATGTTCTTTCTTTCAATCAACAGGGTCCACAATGCTTGTCATTCAGACCTTAGATGCCTCCTGAAAAAGGTTGCCCTCATTATACCGTCTATAATAGAGTCCTGGCCGTGGTGTTCTGTGGCCTCCTGCAGCTGCCTGTCCCCTCTGATAAGAGTGTCAGAGCCACGGGCAGAGGTTGTTACTGCCTGGTCCTCTGTGCACTACCAGGGTCAAGAACAACACCTGTATTTGGTGTTTGTGCATGGAAGAATTCTCTGTGAAGCATTGGTGTGGTGAACATTATGACCTAGGCACTTACCAGGCTTTTGTCAGCCCCAGACATGTTAGGACCTGTCCAGGAAGCTCAGGATCCCAGGGATTCTAGCTGTGGAGCCGGATAGCCCTGTGGAACAGGAAAGCCCTGCGGAGCTCATGGGCCACAAAGCCAGGCTGGTACAGTACAAGTTGTATGGCACCTTCCTCTTCCTTGCCTCTGTTTGATCTTGACTCTGTCTTCCTTGACTTTGATCAGATGCTTTTGCCCTCCCGAGCCTCGTTTTTCTCCTTTGTTAGGTTGCAGGGGAGTGCAGAAGTGTGTCTGAACAGTCACAGAGAGAGACAGTATGTGCCGCGTGCCCGCCACTTGGCCCTTTCCCCCAGTGCCCGGTTCCCCCCAGTGCCTTGTTCCCCCCAGTGCCCTCATGCCGGCGCCCTTGGCTCACCGTTATCATCTGCCTTGGGCATCTGAGGGGCTCTGAAGCAGAGACTGGCTCAATTAGCTGGGATCTGCTGCAGACGCCAGTGGATCTCAGTGACACGCGGGTGAGTGGGTGTGGAAATACACGGTTCCTGGCACTAGGAGGCTGTGAACACACATCAGCATTCAGCGTCGACATCGTCCTGACCTCATCATAGATGAGGAAGATGGGCAGTGGGGATTCTAAAAGGCTGGGTGACTACTTCACACGGACCATACGCAGTGTCATGGACCAAATGAGTGATGAACCCCTCCCGAATTCCCCTCCACCTCTGCCTCATCTGCCCTGTGGTACTGACTGGGGAGGGGTCCGATGAGGACGGGGCAACCAGATGGGGAGGAAGGCCAATCAAACATTCAAATAGCATCCTCACAAACATTTACACTGTACTCGTCAGTACAGCATTCTGTAGGAGACAGATATCTCTGCCTGAGGGCGTTCTGGTTGAATTTTAAAGACCATTAAGCCATTTTCCCCCTGGCCTTCTTGAAAAGCAGCTGACTCCACACTAATCTAGAGGCACGCGCTGCCACCTGCTGGCAAAATAGGGCACAGCTTGACTTAGTTCTTTGAATAGTACTATCCGTGGAAATCATTGCAGGAGAAACAAATTATTTAGTTGAGTAAAGATGCTTTCGTTGAATGATCTGATATTTTAGTTCCATTCAAAATTGTGTTCTCCAGGAGAAGAGGAGGTCTGAAGGTCGCTCTGGTACACACCAATCCCTACAGCTAGCCCTTGGCTAAGTGCAATCGTTTGGATGGCAGATTGGCCCTGAAGGCTCCTGAGTTTGCAGGCCAGCAAGGCCCAACACCCACAGTTCCAATATTAGCCATTCTGGACTCTCGGAGTTGCAGTATAACATGCCTGCCGAAAGCAAGGCAGGCGCCGACGGAACATGGAAACCGTGAACCTTCAACACACTCCAGACAGCAACACATTTGAGAGCCGGCAGCCAGGAGACCTGTAGCATATGTCCTGCTTTCTCAGGATTCTGAGCAGAACAGGAAGCCACAGAGAATCTAGGGAAGCAGGCTCCCCCAGGAACTGACACAGTTTGAGTGAGTCCCAGGGATTTGCTTTTCAAATGGGCCCTCTGGGCACTGGAAGGCTGGTGAAGGCTTGAGGACCTGAGTTAGGTCCCTGCCTGGCCCTCAGATGAATGCTGAGCACACACCTGTGTGCCTATGATCTCAGTGCTGGGGAGGCAGAGACAGGCACATCCCAAGGCTCACTGGTCAGCCAGCTTTGTCAAATGAATGAGCTTTGGCTTCAGTGAGAGACCTCATCTCAAAGAGAGAGAGAGAGAGAGAGAGAGAGAGAGAGAGAGAGAGAGAGAGAGAGAGAGAGGGAGAGAGCGCAGAGAGCAACCGAGGGAGACATCTCTGCTCTCCACATGCATGCATATACATGACTCACACACGAACACACACACAGGCACACATACACACACACACACACACACACACACACACACACACAGAGGCACGCAGGCACTTTGGGCAGCTTCAGCACACACCCTTCAATTTCTTTCCTTGTTCTAAGGACAGGGAAAGGAGTCTGCATACACAGTTCGTGCTCAGAGTCCTGCCTGCCTCCCTCATTTGATCTATTTTGGTTCCCGGTACATTCTTCTCCTACATCTCTCTCTTATCTCTGCCCTGCCTGTGTGGACATAACTGAATATCTTCAGATCGATTGGCCTTTGAATATGCGAAGATTCTATCCCCAGTCACTTTTATGGGAGCAAAGGGTGGCCAAAGCGACAGCCTCTCTTGCTAGCTGTAGGTTGTACTTTCCCTAGAGTTTTTTTTTTAACTTCTATTGTGCCCTCTAGTGGTTATTTCTGTGCATTGCAGTCATAGTCTGGGAAGCTGTGTATTGTTGGAGAGGTCTGGGGAGTGCTAGAGGAGAGTCGTCAAATGACAGGCCAGGAAACACGCCAGAAGGCCAAACCCCCTTGGCAGAGCAGGTGAGCAGGGTCAGGGGTTTCTATCTCATCCCAGGGATCCTCCTTCACTGCAGCCGGCACTCGCTTTCCATTCTCATCTGAAAGAGCTCACCTAGGTACCTTGGCTGCACGTGAGGCAAAGATGAGGACATCTCCTCTTAGATGGGACAGAGAAGAAACAGTGCTGAGGAGGCAAACAGAGCTGCGGGAATCTGTGATGGGCGTCAGAGTGGAAAACGCTGCTGAAAACAAACCCTCATCTAACAGGGTCCGTAACCACACAGTTCCAGCACTGAGGTGCGCCGAGACCATTGATACCACCACCTCCCAGCATCCTCTGAGAAGCTGAAGTGCAGCCACTTGTTGACCTCCCGAAGGGGAACTCTTTCCTCTCCTCTCAGCACTGAACAACCCTTCTGCTGATTGCTCCTGGGCCTGGATCTCTTTTCTCTTCCTCCCCTCTCTTCTGTTCCTGGCCCCTTCTACCCCTCCCTTTTTTTTGCCCTGAAGTAGAGGAGGGATGCAGGACTGTGGGGCTTGCGTCCTTCTTTCCTTCCTTTCTTCCTTCCTTCCTTCCTTCCTTCCTTCCTTCCTTCCTTCCTTCCTCCCTCCCTCCCTTTCTCCCTCCCTCCCTCCCTCCTTCCTTCCTTCCTCCCTCCCTCCCTCCCTCCCTCCCTCCCTTTCTCCCTCCTCCCTCCCTCCCTCCCTCCCTCCCTCCCTCCCTCCCTCCCTCCTTCCTTCCTTCCTTCCTTCCTTCCTTCCTTCCTTCCTTCCTTCCTTCCTTCTTCCCTCCCTCCCTCCCTCTCTCCCTCCCTTTCTCCCTCCTTCCTTCCTTCCTTTCTTCCTTCCTTCCCTCCTCCTCTTGCCCAGCGTCCCATGCTTGCAGACGCTTTGCAACAATGCTCACATGCCACTGCCCAGCTTCATCACGTTTGCTGGGTGCTAGAAGACACAGCTTCATTGCCTGCTGTCCTCCCCAGATTTACAGAGAGCAGGGGGGAGGTGGTGGGTTTAGAGCCGGACAGAACTGTGCTCAGTTCAGGGGCAGGATATACAGAGCAGGGGCAAGGGTGGGGGCGTGTGCAGCTGATATAACCCAGCCCACTGGGGCCAAGCCCAGCTTTGTGCCATTGTTCCTGGTCTCATCTTCCCAGGGTACCATCCACTGCATTTGCTCCCCTCCATCTCTAACACCTGAGCTGCCAAAAGCTTGTTCCTTCTCCCTGCTTCCCTCGCCTTACCCCCTCCTCTATGGCATGAAAGTGAAATCAAGCCACACCCAAGAGTCTACAATTTGCTTTGTTCTTTTACTTAAAAATAATATTAGTAGCCGGGCGGCGGTGGCGCACGCCTTTAATCCCAGCACTCGGGAGGCAGAGGCAGGCGGATCTCTGTGAGTTGGAGGCCAGCCTGGTCTACAAGAGCTAGTTCCAGGACAGGCTCCAAAGCTACAGAGAAACCCTGTCTCGAAAAACCAAAATAATAATAATAATAATAATAATAATAATAATAATAATAGTATGATGTGGGCATCTTTCCTGGGCAGTTTCTACAAAAACGGTCCTTAGTGTCTCTTTCAGGTGGTATCTACAGTACTCCTGAACATGGATGAGGTGCTGTGAGCTCAAGCACCCTATTAGATGGAGTTGCTGAGGGAAATTGGTGGCATGGGCTGCTAGGGTCTGCACTTCCATTTCTGCAGGCTCAGTTCCCAAGAGCTGTCTGTGGAAGGGCCTTCCCCATGCTGTGTCCCTTCCTCCTCCTGCCTCCAGGACTTCTGCTTCTCCCCCCCCCCCCGCCCCACATCCTAGCTTCACATTGAAATGTGAACTTTCGCTGTCCGAGTTATCTCTGTTCCCATAGAAGAGGCCGAATGAATTAGTAATACAGCAGCAGGGAACAGAGAGATGGAGCCATTAATTGTCAGCCAGTGTTCCTAACCTCTCAGGGCCACTAATTAGCTCGCTAACAGATTCAGTTTTATCCCGAGCCAGAGCCGTGCTTTGGGCATGCTTAGGGCTCAGCTTGTGGCATCCGGCACAGAGGGGCAGTCCTGTGCCTCCTGGATGGTTAGGGTGCATTTGCTGAATTCAGAAGTGTCCATAGGGACCCCCGGTGCCTTCTTGGAGTGGAAGGATGAACTGGGGTGGAGGCAGGGTGGGAATGCTGGTATCTGGGTGCAGCTGGATGGTGTGCGTGCTGTTCTTGGGCCCTGGTAACCACAGGTGAGTTACTCTTGCCAAGCTGTGTTGTGTAGAGCGGTCTGAAAGCAATACACTGCCTTCTAAACACAGATTCTCCCATAGGAGGTTAGCCTCTGCATTGCACACAGACTTTCTGGGTGAGAGCATTAACTCTGGTACCATGGCAGTGCCAGGCTTATAGACAGGGGCTCATAAATTGTTTCTTTAAGAAGCTGTATAGTTTTGGCCTTTTTGTCTATCTAGGCTTTGAAATGCAGATTGGAGGCATCCCCCATGACTTTGCAGTGAGGGCTATTGGTTGAGAGCACATGGGATCATTGTCTGTTCTTCAATCCTACCTGTGTTTCCCACAGGCAGCTTGGCTTTCTTATTAGTTACACAGAATTAAGAATCATTTAGGGCTTGGTGGCAATAGCACAAGCCTGAAATCCCAGCACTTGGGAGGCAGAAGCAGGTGGATGTCAGTGAGTTTGAGGGCAGCCTGGTCTACAAAGTGAATTCCAGTACATTCAGGGCTACAAAGAGAAACCCTGTCTTGAAAAAAAAAGAAGGAAAAAGAAAAGAAGAAGAAGGAGGATGAGGAGGAGGAAGAGGAGGAGGAGGAGGAGGAGGAAAGGAAGAAAAGAGACAAAGAGGAGAGTAATAATAATAATAACTCTTGTTATTATTAGAGGTCACTCTAATCTCATGATGCTCACCATTCGTGAAGAGACTGGTAGCCTCCAGAAAAAGTGCTTTACAACACTGGTTGGGATTCTCAACCCTTCCTCATCTTCCTTTTTCTTTTAGTGACCCAATCTCTGTATCCCAGGCTAGGCTCAAACTTTCTATGTAGCTGAGGATACCCTTGAACTCCTGATCCTCCTGCCTCCACCTCCCTGAGAGCTGTGATTTAAGGCATGTACCACAGCTTGTCTGTTGTGGGACAATGGTCTGTATTCTGTCAATTATATTTTAAATAAATGCTGATTGACCAGTAGCCAGGCAGTATAGGCGAGACAACCAGACAGGAAGTAGAGGCTGGTCATTGAGAACAGGAAAATTCTGGGAAGAAGGATTCCCATTCCTCTGCAGTTCTGGCCCATCCACTGAAGAAGCAAACATCTGTGACTGCCTTGCTGAAAAAGGTAATGAGCCATATGGCTAACATAGATAAGAATAATGGGCTAATGTAAGTTATGAGAGTTAATAAGAAGCCTGAGCTAATGGGCCAATCAGTTTATAGTTAATGTAGACCTCTGTGTGATTTCTTTGGGACTTAACGATTGTGGGGACCAGACAAGACAGAAACATCCAGTCAACACTTGTCTATGTGCTGGAGTTCAATCCCGGGGCCTTGTGTATTCTAGGCAGGCCCTCTACCAACTGAGCCACATCTCTCTCCTACCTTTCTTTTTCTAAGCCCCTCCTTCCCCACTCCTGTCTTATATGTACCCATTTTTGGGTCCTGTGACCAAAGAACTGTTCTCCTCTGTTCACATGCAGGGCATCTGGCCTGTTTGCTGGCCCTGGCTTGACCCAGATAGGCTCTGTCAGGCTCCTCCTCTTTTCTGTGCCAGGGGCATTTAGCCTCGCCTTCCTGCACTTGTTCCTGGCCTGGTGCCATGCTCCTCCAGGCAGGTGAGGCTGCTTGCTGCAGGTTGGCTTCTGGAGAACAGACTAAGTCTGGGCTAATGTGCAGGTTTTCTGGAGGTACTTTTGGGAATCCTAGACGGGCTAGCAGAAAGGAGAGGAGAGGGTTGGTGGGGTTGAACAATAAGGAAAGTTGGGCTGTGGTGCTCAGGCGACCTTCTGTGAGGTTCTGGAGCTTGTCCTGAGTTAGAACAAAGAAGCTAGGCTTTTGGTCCCCTATCTACTAGTCACTGGGTACAGACTTCTCCAGGAGATGTTATGACTTTGGCCAGTCTTCCTAAAGAGGGCTGATCCCTCATTTCCAGAAGTTTCTGGGGGCGGGGCCAGAATCCCCCAGTCCAGAGGGGAGATAGTGGCACATCTCAGCACCCACTTGGGGTCACAGGGGCTGTTGGCTTGGTCCTGTGCCTGGCAGTGGGTGGGCGGAGCCTGGCCTCCACTCAGAGGTAGGTTCTGCATCTGTAGATTACTGAGATGGGTCACCGAAACCATCTGAGACACTAGCCAGGGAATGCTCCCTCATGGTGTCTTCTGGGCCCACGTTTCTCTGTCTCAACTTCACATCACCTCTCTGTGGAAATGACTGGAACCTCTCAGTAGAGGGTCTGAGTGTTCCCCCACTTTAGTCAACAGGGACCATCTGCTCAGCTCTGCCTCCCCAGCTAAAGATGCTTTAGGCAGCAGACTCAGTAGAAGTGCAGAGGTCTGGGGATGAGGGTGCTTCTTGCATCTATTGCTCCCCAGCCTTGGACACATGGGTCTTAATCTCTCTCTGCTTGAGGGCACCAGTGTCTCATGGGTAATGGGTGCTTAGTATCATGGCTGATGTTTCTTCTTGTTCTTGGTCTCGTATTCCTTATTGTGACTAGAGAGAAAGAACAGCCACTTACATGGTGACCTTAGCTTCATCCACTCAGGGTCATTAAAAAAACCTGGGGTGTCTAGAGCCCAGCCCCAAAAGATTCAGATGTTTCATTTTAGGTGGAGTTTGGACATAGTCATGAATGTCTTCAGGTGCTTGTTTTGATAGCTCTGTGACCCCAGGGTGGGCAAGCAGCTCATACTCTCTGGCATGTTCAGCTCTGCCAGGAAGAAGTACTGCTCCAGCCCCCCTGGAACACAGCGGGCCACCAGAGACTACTCTCCTGAGTTGTTCTAGGTCTTTGTACAAGTAAATCAAGGGTCCAGGGTTCATTCTGGGTGACAAGGATGGTGGAGCCTTACCTTATTTCGAGTCTACTTTGAGTTCAAGACTTCTTGGCTGTCTGTGGGTGAAATGCTTAGCCTTCTTGAATCATACCATTATCATCTATAGGACACCATGTGCCCTTCGGCATGCTGCATAACTCAAATATTGGCATGGCCAATGGTCCACCAGTAATTTTAGGTGATGTAAAATGCTCAGGCCCCAAGTCACATAGCTGCAGCTGGGATTGAGCCCATTCTCATGGACTTTTGGTGAGGTTACCTTGCCATTCTGCATGACTACAAATACAGTCCTCAGTTAACTTAATGAACAAGGCTACTTACCCATCTTTCCACAGACTCAGCAGTGATTAGGCTAGTTACTTCGTTATGGTGGACTTCTCCCAGAATCTCAGGTAACCTGTTGACTTCCATACCCATGGCTGGAAAACCTCCTTACACACACCAGGAACAATTTTTCCTATGTTTATCGATCACATTCACATATATAAAATAGAAAAATTAATTCCAAAAAATGGCCCTTGCTAAAGTTTTCAATTCTATGTTTGTAAAAGTGAAAGTTAGGGGCTGGAAAGATGACTTGCCAGTTAAGACCACTGGCTGCTCTTTTGGCAGACCCGGGGTTCAGTTCCCAGCAACCACATGGTGGTTCACAAGCATCTGTAGTGAGATCTGGCACCATCTTCTGGCCTGAAGGAGTATGTGCAGGAAGAACCCTGTATATACAATAAATAAATAAATAAATAAATAAATAAATAAATAAAAATATTTTTAAAAGTGAAAGTTGAATTCAGCTTACATAGGTAAAACAAGAGGTAAACTTAAGCTCTCCTGCCAGGCGAGTTTCAGTAGAAGGCTGAAGCCACTACAAGGCTTGACACAGCAGTGTGCATTGCCTTCCCCATGCAGTTGGTTTTCAACTGTTTTTGATGGCAGTTCCTGGAAACCCAGACGTGAGAACCATAGTTTGAAGATAGTCCTGGTTCCTGAAATTTCCAAGTGAGATTTCCCAAGTAGGAACTCTATTGAGATGGCATTGTGATGGTTTAAATCAATGAAAGATGGAAGACTAACTGGCCATCTGGGATTCTAGACAATTCATAACTGTTGAGCAGAGTAGCTACTACATCCTTCCTGACTTGTCCCAGTGATGTGGGATACAGCTCTTACACACTGTAAAGATTTGTCACTCGTATTAGTTTAATAAAATAATGGATGACCAGTAAACAGACAGGGAGTATTATAGGTAGGGCGACCAAACTAAGAGAATTCTGGGAAGGGGAAAGGCAGAAAGTCAGTCACAAACCAAACACAGAAAAAGCAAGATGAGAATGCCTTACTGAGAAAAGGTACCAAGCCATGTGGCTAAACATAGATAATAATTATGGGTTAATTTAAGTTGTAAGAGCTAGTTAATAATATGGCTGAGCTAATAGGCCAAACGGTTCTTAATTAATATAAACTTCTGTGTGTTTCTTTGGAACTGAATGGGTGTGAGATCAGGTGGGATTGAAACTTCCATCAAAATCTCAGGATGGCAGACATGCCAGTGAGCCTGAGAAATTGATGTTATTTGACTGAGGGGTCCTATCCACCCCACCTCCCTCTGTCCCAAACCACAAAACCACTTAGCTATTTCCAGGCATATAATTTCTGCGATCTCTGCAGCTGCATTGGGTTGTGTTGCTAGACAATTTGGCAATAGTTCTGACCAAGTTTTTGCTCTGGGGTAAATCTAAGATGTGAGTCTCCCTACATTATAAAAGTTTTCTCATAAAATCATCTCAGATCATGAGATGGGTAGATATGAGATGCATTGTGGGCTTCTCTATTAGAAGTTACATTTGTCTTTTGAGTGTGTTGACCTGAGGAACAAATTGTGGCTTTATCATTCTCATTACTTTCTTATCATACTCATTAAAACCTGGAAGTGGGAGACTAGGACTGGTGAGGTTGCTCTAGACGAGTAGTTCTCAATCTGTGAGTCTTGCTTGACTCCTTTTGGGGGGGTGGGTGTGGGTCAAATGACCCTTACACAGGGGTCATATATCAGATATCCTGTACATCATATACTTACATTATGATTCATGACAGTAGTAAAATTAGTTATGATGTATCAATAAAAATATTTTTTTTTGGCTGGGGGTCACCATGACATGAGGAATTGTATTAAAGGGTCACAGCTTTGGGAAGATTGAGATCTGCTGCTCTAGACTGTTGTCAGGGCTTTTCCACTTGTCCATCTGTAAGGTATCTTGCTATCTCATGGTCCCAAGTAGTAGACTATATTCAGCACTGTGAGCAGTGTGTCTAGGAAGAGGAAGGACAGGAAATGGGGAAGGAGGCCCTCTACTGGAGTCAGACTCTTTTAAGAACTTTCCGCTGGTCACACCTGATAACTTCCCCTTACATCTTTTGCCTGAGCTAGGCCATGTTGGGCTGGAGAGATGGCTCAGTAGTTAAGAGCACTGGCTTCTCTCCCCGAGGACCTGAGTTTAATTCCCAGAAACCCAATGGATCACAACTATCTGTAATGAGATCTGGTGGCCTGTTGGAGAAGAGACCTGGTCAGTCAGCCTCATCAACTTAGACAATCCAATATGGACAAATTCAACAGAACTGCCATATACGGTCTGCCCATGCATGCTTCATCATTGCATAAATTTCAACTTCAAGTTTCATGCCATATGAAGGCTTTTAACTGAAAGGGATGCTGGGAAATGTAGTTCTATTATAGAAGGATTCCCCTTCCCTTACAGATTCACAGCTTCATTAGATGGCAAGAGAGAGGCAGTTGGGTAGGAATCAGGTATAAGAACCTTGTCAAACCTGAGAAACTGTAGCTTTGCTTTTTTTTTTTTTGAAGACAGTTCTCCAACTTTATTTGAGATTCAGTAGGTTAGTTCTCATCCACATTGACTGTAGATTTTTGAATGTGGTAACAGGCACGTAAGTTACCAATGTGTAGAGTTTGTTTGGTGAGTCCTCATCCTCATTACGTTTTCTGGACAAACATACCCCGATACGGTACGGAACATTCCTTATTCCTTTGGCCCAGACAGCTTTATTGAGCCTGGTATCAATCCACACATCTGGAGTCCCCATTTCCTTCATGGCAAATTTCCGGATTTCTTTGAGTGCCCTAGGAGCATGCTTCTGGAAGCCCATGCCATGGATGCGCTTGTGAATGTTGATGGTGTACTCTCGGGTAACCACCTCGCTGATGGCAGAACGGCCCTTCTTCTTCTCGCCACCCTTCTTTGCAGGAGCCATTCTGCCCGGCCCAAGCTGGAAGCAGCTTTGCTTTTTTTGATGTTTCATGTGTCTGACAATGAAAGTGAAACACAAGCAGGAAATGTCTGGCCTCCTGCAGTTTCCAGCCTCAGACCTGGTGTAAACAAAGAATGTCTTTAGGAGAAACACAGGATCTACTTTGCTTATTGCTAGTGAGAGTCTTTTTTTTTTTTCTTTTGGTTTTTTGAGACAGGCTTTCTCTGCTGTGGGACAATGGTCTTGTACCTTATAAAGTTTTGTCAGTTGTACTGGTTTTAATAAAATGCTGATTGGCCAGTAGCCAGGCAGGAAGTATAGGTGGTGACCAGAATAGGAGAACACTGGGAAGAGGAAAGACTTGGCCTATAGTTGTCACCCAGATGCAAAGGAAGCAAGATGAGAATGCCTCACTGATAAAAGGTACCAAGCCTTGTGGTTAACACAGACAAGAATTAGGGGCTAATTTAAGATGTAAGAGTTAATAAGAAGCCTGAGCTAATAGGCCAACCAGTTTATAATTAATGTAAGCCTCTGCGTGTTTCTTTGGGATTGAACAGCTGTGGGACTGGGTAGGACAGAAACCTCTGTCAACATTTCTCTCTAACTTTGGAGCCTATGTTGGGAACTAGCTCTTGTAGATCAGACTGGCTTCGAATTCACAGAGATCCACCTGCCTCTGCCTCCCGAGTGCTGGGATTAAAGACATGCACCACCACCACCCAGCTTAGTGAGAGTCTTTGAGACCCCATGATGGATCTGTCAGGGATCTACCTAGGAAAACATTGCAACTGACCTCACAAACTTGCAGGACTGAAACAATGCATGAATGAACACATTGAAACACATCCTTACAGACCCAGGTATACAGCACACACCTTTATTAACAACGCATAGGAAACAGAGGCAGGCAAATCTCAATGAGTTTTAAGTCAGCCAGGTCTTCATGGTAAGTTCTAGGTCAGCTAAGGCTACATAATGAGCCCCTGTCTCAAAGAAGCAAAACAAGACTCACAGAGACAGCCTTCAAAGTTACAGTAAGGCCAATGGGGCAGAACTGTCAGTGTTTCAAGTTTATAGAATACCAGATGATGGTAACCTTGATTTCCCATAAGGAAAGTAAACACATCATTTAAGCACCTCTGGAATAACACATTTGAAATGGGTGGAAGGAGATGAAACAAGGAGATGGTTTTGGGTGTCCATAATGCCCAGGGTTGGTCTCATCTCTTTCTTTAATTTACTGTGTGTCTCCCACTAACTAGCTCTAGTCACTTAGCCATCCCTAATACATTTTTGTCTTCTGTAAAATAAAGGGGTTAATCTTGGCACCATTGGGTATCCAGGAGAAATAATAACTGAGCCACCAATGTAGGTCACTTGAGTAATTACAAGTTTTCAGTAGTCACATTAAAAGTAGGTAAAAGTAATACTACATTTTGTTTAATGTGCTATATCAAAATATTATAATTTTATTATAGAGCCAGTAAAGATTGCCAACCCATATTTGCATACCAAGCCCCTGAAATCAGCTTGTATTTGGTCCTACCAGCATGCTTCACTGGTGAGAACACCGAGGTGCTTGTCAAGAGCGTAGAGTCAATGGCTACTGTTGTACACGATGCCATTCTGACAAATGCCAAGGCTTCTGCTAGTTCTAGCCCACAAGATTGCCAACATGGGTACCCAGCATTCTCTACTGACTTGGTACCAAGGCTCTTAGCCCCAGATGTCACTCAGCCTAATCTGGAGCTTGCCTCCCTCAAGTACAGACGAGGGACTCTGCCCCATCCCTCTCTCCCATCTCCTCTCTGTTCTGACCCAGCCTCGATTGTAACTAGGGGTATCCCGCTTTTCACAGGGTTAGGCGGCCCCAGCAAGTCTTTGGCTTGCCTGACTGCTTCAGAAACTCCATTGGCAGCTTCCAGGTCCTCCGTAGGGCCATTTCATGTTCTCTGGGTTTTGCATTCTGATCATTAAACTTTTGAACGAACCATTTTAAAATGCAGTGATACAGATTTTGTTTTTCAATACAGAAGCTCTGCTGTTTGGAGGAACTAGAAGACAGATGAGTATGGATTATCACTTCCCCCTGCCCGGCCCACTCAACTGCTGATAGCATTTTGGTGCACTTGTCTTGGTTTCTTCCTAAACATTACCTCGGAAAGAAAAAAACAAACAACAACAACAACAAAACAAAACAAAAACAAAAACAAAAAAGAAATAACAACAAAAAAGTGCCCTAAATTTATTTTTCTTGAGCTCTTATAGAACATGCATATCTTATTTCTGTGATGAATACCATGTCCAAAAGATAACCTGGGGAAGAAAGGGTTTACTTGGCTTGCAGGTTACAGTCCATCTTCACGGGAAGCCAGGGCAGAACTCAAGGCAGGAACCTGGAGCAGAAGCTGACGTGGAGATCATGGGGAGCACAGCTTACCGTGCTCCCAGGCTCCCATTGGGCTTCCTTTCTTAGACAGCCCAGGACCACCTGCCCAGAAATGACATCACCCACAGTGGTGGCAGGCCAGGCCTCCTCCATCAGTCAGCAAGTAAGAAAGTGCCTCACCCGCAAGTTTACAGCCCAGTTTGTTGGATGAAATTCCTCAGTGAGGTTCCTCTTCCCAGGCGACTCCGGCTTGTGCCAAGCTGACAACACTAACCTTCACAATACACGTTTTAAACCTTTCTTCCACTTTTAGTTATACCACGGACACCCTAACGTCATTAGGGTGTTGTTTGGAAACCAGGTTCCTAATGGCTCATGGTCGATGTTTGGGGAGGGATTTTAACAATGCCAAGCTGCTGTACAGCTGGAACTCAGCAGATCGTTCTTGTCCTGTTTCGAATTCTGCCTTGCTCCAGAGTTCTTGAGCAAGGACACCACAAACACAAAGAACAGCTGGCAAATGTGAGATAAAGAACTACTTCTCTAATGGTTGAGCAGGAGCTTAAGACACTGTCACATTCCTATTTATTGATTTACCTGAGGCCTCTTCTGTTTTGAAGCATACCTAAGGTTTTTTTTTTTGTTGTTGTTGTTGTTGAGAATTTCTGCAGGCATATGACATGTTTAGATCAAATCTGCTCTCATTCCCTCCCCTCCATTTTCCCCCTATCTCCTTCACCTTTACTTCCCAACTTTATGATCTTTCTCTAAAGGTCATTGAGTCCACTCAATGCTATCTGTATGTGCAGGCCTGTAGGACTGTCTACTGTGGCATGGATAAACTCTCCAGAGACGCATTCCTGAAGAAAACTGGTACTCCCTCCTCCCCTAGCAGCCAACAGTTACCAATAAGGCAGGATTTTATGGTCTCTTTCTTGTCCTGATGGGATTTTGACTGGCTTGACCTTGTCCCTATCCTGGCCTCTTAGCTAATTGAGGCCTGGACCACACTAGGGTTAGACCTGTCTACTTGGTTTTGTGTAGCTTTGGAAAATTATTTGCTTTCTCTGTAGCTTCCTTATTTATATGGTAATAATAATGGTTGAAATGAGGTAAACATACAAGGTACATAGACAGTGGCTGTCAGATAGGAAGCACTCATAAATGTTGATTTCATCATTCCCTGTCATTAGATATTTGTGTTTGTTTTGCCCTATTCTGGTTTGCTTCTTTTTATCTTATTATTTTTCAGATACCTGTTTGTATTCTAATAAGAGAGAGGAAGAAAGGGTGTGGATTTGGGCAGATGGGGAGTTGGGGAGGATCTGGGGAAGGAGAAGCCATAATTAAAAAATATTATATGAAAAATATCTATTTTTTATAAAAACAAGTTTTTATTATCATCTACCAACATTAACAAGCATTTATTGAGGATGTACTAAATAACTTTCTAGAAGCTGGGAACCCCAGGGGAGCCCAGGACTAAGCACACATCGAGCTTATGAAGTTAAAGTTTCCGTGGAGAGACAGTGTCATGAGCAAGGTGTGTCCAGGTGGCAGTAAGGGGTTCTTCAATCTTGTCAAGTCAAGGACAACAAACGACTGGCAACTTTAGGGACAGTCGTCAAGGAGGACCTTTCTGCGTCGGTGGCATTTGAGCAGACGTCTGGGTGACAGGAGAAAGATCTTAGAACGGGTCACTTCAAAGACTGCCATGGTGGGGTTGCAGCAATGAGTGGAGGGAGGAGGAGGCAGCGGCCGTGGAAGTGCAGGAGATGAGAGGAGCCACCTGGAGATGGAGGCCTTCGGAGGTCAGGGCACATTATAGCCAGGCGTAGTGGACACACCCTGCTGGGATCTGTGCAAGGAGAGACATGACCTTCCTGTGTACAGAAGCCGGGCTCACAGCCTCTGAGAGCCTGTCAGGCACATCTCTTTCCAAAACTGTAGTCAGTAGCATCGTGTTGGTAACTCGAAACCGCCATGGCAAGAGTATTTATACCCCAGAAATTGATAGCAGATGCCACAAATCAGAGCTCTCTTCTCTCAGAGAGCCAGTTGCAGGCACTTACCAGTACACCACTAGACTGAACTGATCTAAGTTTTAAAAATACCTTCTTTACTGCTCTGTGGACAATGAATTCTGGAGAGGCAAAATGCGGTTTTGATTGTAGTTTTGAAAATTCACTTAAGATAAACTACTAGAAGTGAAATCACTGCATAAATTTATCAAATTGCTCCCCCTACTGAAGAAACTCACTGCTTGACTTCTAACAGCAACATATGATTTCTCTGTGTTCTCCCTCACAGGGAGAACATGCTTGTGTGTGTGTGTGTGTGTGTGTGTGTGTGTGTGTGTGTGTGTGTGTGGTACACATGTGTGTGAGTGTGCAGAGGTCAGAGGACAACTTTGATTGAGGTCCCTAAGGTACTCTCTCCCTTTTTGTTTAAGACAGGATCTTTCATTGGTCTAGAACTCACCAAGTAGGCTAGGCTGGCCAGCTTGTAAGCCATGGGGATCCCCCTATCTCTGTCTCCCCAGCACTGGGGTTACACGTTTATAAAGGACACTGACCACTTTGAACCTCATCCTCTCCCATCACCCCGGTATCTGTCTCTGGCTACCTCTCCTCTTCTCTGCAAATCTGTTCATGTCCATTTGTTTTGTTTTAAAACCAGGGCTGTCTGTGTGATCAAGGGTTTGGAGCTATCTAATGGAGCCTGATGGGTTCAGCTGTGGGGACACAGCTGTAGACAATAGTTATCCTTCTCCCAGATTCCGCCAGTGGCCTGCAGTTCAGCAGTGAGATAGGATCCTGTGAGTCCCTTTACCTTCCATGACTTACTGTGACAGTGCCAGTCTCGAGTAGGTCCAGTGCAAGCAACTGCAGTTGTGAGCTTATAATCGCAGTGTTTCCATGGAATCTAGAAGGTGGCATTTCACAGGGCAGCGCTCCACCTTCCAGCCCCGATATACTTTCTGTCTTCTCTTCAGTGCATTCTGGGCCTCACAGAAAATGGCATAAATGTCTTATCACACTCATAAGTGGTTTTCAAACATAAAGCAAAGAAAACCAGCCTACAAATCACAATCTCAGAGAATCTAGACAACAATGAGGACCCTAAGAAAGACATACATAGATCTAATCTACTCGGGAAGCAGAAAAAGACAAGATCTCCTGAGTAAATTGGGAGCATGGGGACCATAGGAGAGGGTTAAAGAGGAGGGGAGAGGCAGGGAGGGGAGCAGAGAAAAAAGTAGAGCTCAATAAAATCAATTTAAAAAAAAAAAACGGCATAAGTATCTCATTTGGGGATGAGCCTTTGCCCGTCGCTTATTCTCATCATCTTGGGCATATGATTCTCTGAGTTTACCACACTCATTGTGGAGAGAGAGGCTTCACTGATCAGGGCTTCTTCCACGGTATAAACACAGAGATTTAGAAGGCGGAAAGCTGCTATGTCACTTTAGTTAAACAACAGTAAGGAGCTGTCTGCTTGGGTCTTCACCTCCTCTCGTCGTGAGTTGTTAGGTGGGTTTACAGTGCCAGGCATGGGCTCCCTCCTGTTGCACAATTCCCAAACCCAATTCCTGTAACAGCCATGCCACTATTGCTTAAGTGGGCAATCTTGCCTGGCAGGTTGGTTCTCTTAGTTGGAAGGTTTATGGCTAAGTAAGATGATCGACACCGTTTCCCCGCAGCAGCCGGCAGAGCCCCTTTCTAACACTGAAAGCTAGCCAGCGGGAGGTCCTAGCTCTGGTCCAGCTTGCTTTGACTGTATCTTGCGATTGAGATGTATCCTCAGCAATAGGGTCTTATCCTCTAGTTCTGCTAGGCAACCAAGAGAAGTGACAGGAGTCAGTATTATTTGTGGACCTTGAGGTCTCTACCAATTACTGTGGCTGCATTCTACACCTAGGATGAGGACTTTTGTTTAGTAATTCATCACTTCTAGAAGCAGTGTTATGGAGTCATGCAGGTAACTACTTTCAACCTCCCTTTGGCATCTTCTCTTTCCTCTCTCTCTCTCTCTCTCTCTCTCTCTCTCTCTCTCTCTCTCTCTCTTTTCTTTTTTCTTCCTTCCTACCTTTCTTCCTTTTTGGTTATAAGATAATAGTTTTTTAAGATAGGGTTTTTCAATTAAAAAGTTTTTAATTCTTCATGAATCTCACACAATGTATTTTGATCATATTTCCCCCTCAGCTCCTCCCATGGACCCCTTCCCTTCCCTTCCCTTCCCTTCCCTTCCCTTCCCTTCCCTTCCCTTCCCTTGCTTTTTGTCTTTTAAATTAACCCTTTAAGTCCAGTTTGTACTACCATTCATTTTGGGTGTAGGGCATTCCAGAGGAATAAGTTTAACTCATGAGGTACCACACCCTTAAAGAAAACGGACTCTCTTTCCCTAGATGTGACCAGCTGACCACAGTGCCCCTCTCTCTCCTGCTCTAGAATGCCGACTGGCCTACTCTGGATCAGGTCTTGTGCAGTCTGCCGTGGTTGCCGTGAGTTCCTGTGCACATTGCTCTGGTCATGTCCAGAAGACACTGTCTTATTCTGGGCTGCCTTGACCTCAGGCTCTTGCAATCTTTTTGCCTCTCTTATGTTATGGTCCCTGGATTTTGGGGGTATATAATATAAATGTCCCCCCTTTTCATTTTGGCTGAGCTCCCCACTGACACTGATTCTCTGCACTTTGACTAGTTGTGAGTTTCTATGTTAACTACCATAGACTGCACTAAGAAAATTCTTTTATGAGGCCTAAGAGCTGCAGTAATCCAGGGGTATATAGAAATGTGAATTTAGAGAACATTTTGATACTATGTCAGTTTACCAGGATAATAGCAGTTGGTTCAACCCTTGGAGCCTGTGAGCTCCCCAATCATGGATTCTTGGCCTGACAGTACCACAGTACCAGACATGTGTTTCCTCCTGTGGAATGGGTCTTGAATCCATCAGGAAATGGTTGGTTACTTCCATAATATTCTTGCCAATATTACACCCACGGGCATATTTGCCATAATGATTGTTCTTGTAGTTCACAGCTAAGTAAGACTGCTGATATTTTTTTCCCCTCCAGGCAACCTACATAGCACATTCTAGTACTGTGAAAGCCAGGCAGCAAGGAGGAAGCTTCTGGGTCAGTAGCAACTTGGTTTCTCTATATCCTCTGAAAAGCGTGTGGTAGCTTCAGCAACAGGGTCTTATCATCAAATATTGGTGGGTGACTAAGAACAATGGAAACAGCCTGTATTGTTTTGGGGGCTTCTACGGCACTTCTGACAACTCAGGGGGAAATTATCCTATACAAGGTAATGGGCTTTTCTCTGACAACCTATATAGGTTTCTACGTTGCTTTTTGTACACCCCACATTTTGGTTAATCCTCCACTGACGCACACTCATCTCTCAAGTCTCCTATTCCCCTCCTTGCTTAAGCTTTTCCATCCCATAATTCTTCCTCTTTCTCTCCCCTTTACCTATGAATTCTACTATCTTTATTCCCTTAAGGCAACCCCGTGTTTGGTCTTCAGACTTTCACAGCCACTCCATATTTGATAACAACCTAAAGTTTCCAGGCTCCACTCCTAACTGAAGAGCTATTGGCAGTGGATAGTTGTTGGGGAAACATCCTTTTTCTGTGAGTGTGGCCACTAGTAGATTTCCTATGCTCCAATGAATGGCCCGTACATATTCATACTCATGTGCATATGGGAAAAGCTTATGAACTTAGTAGATTATTTTTAATAAAGGATAGGAAGTTCAGAGGCAGTTATGTTGAGAAGGGAAACTGGGGAAGTTGGAGGAGGGAAACAGAGGGTAGATTGATCATATTTTGATTATAAGCATGAAATTCTTAAGAAAAAATAGTAGCTAGAAGAGTTGAAAGTAGGATCCGCATGTGAGGAGACATACAATGTTTGTTCGTCTGAGCCTGGGTTATCACACTCAGTATAATTTTTCCAGTTTCAGTCATTTACCTGCACATTTCATAATTTTATTTTGCTTTATAGCTTTAGGATTCCTTGTGTATACGTATCACCTTTTCCTTCTGCATGCCTCAGTTGGTGGTCATTCAGGTTGACTTGACTTCCTAGCTGTTGTGTGTGCATTCTGGAGAGCAAACATGAGTCTTCCTACTTACCAGGGCAGGATTTTCCCTACTGGGCTGGTTCAGACTTCTCAGTACCCCTGCTAACATCCGTCAATAGCGTTCCATCCCCAAAAGAAACGAAAGCTTTGCTAGGGGAAACAAGTGTTTGATTTGACTACATACACTTACGCTGTGCTAAGGGTCCCCCGTTCTGGACATTTTTTTTATTGGTACTATGAGCAAACTATTTGACTTGACAGGCTATTGTTGGTGTCAAGACAAGGCTAGTTTTTTTGGGGGGGAACATTTATGTCCTGGAATCCTACTGCGTTCTAAACTCCTAGGACCTGTATGTCTCAGCCCTATAAGGCAGCTTCTCCAACTTCATTCCCCCACAACTCACCTGTCCTTTCTGTTCCCAGGGTCCTCTGGTGTTCTCTTATTTCTCAGTACCTAACCTCCTGCATTGGCAGCCTGCACAACCTGCCCCTTCTGTCTAGAATGTCACATTCTGTTCTCTCTGAATCTGATGCCTTCCTCCTGGTTCTTTAGGTATAGGCTCCCATCTCCTCACGGAGGGTTTTTGACAGCTCTGTCAAACCAGAATTACCTTTTTATTTTATTTATCACGATAATTTATTTATGCTTTGGCCATTTCTGTCACATTTGTTCTCTCATTACATGGTGTGGTACATCTAGTCACTTTTCTGAAGTTCCACGCCAACCTAAAATGGTCAAAGTTCTTCCTATCAGGACAGTAAGCCTGGCCTATTTTTGCTTAATGATGTTCTGGAATTAAGGCATCTTAAGTCCCTAGAAAGTCTGGTGTTTGATTAAAAAGTATTGAAGCACAGCATATTATTATAACACATTTGCTGCAGTAAAAAATAACTTCATATTTGTTACCTGGAGTTAAAATCCATGAGTTGGAAGAAAATGCCAGCAAGCCGTACACTGGAAAAGGGGTTGATATTAAAATATTTAAGAAGTATAAATAGCAATAACCCTAAAGAATGGGCAAATGGCCTGAATAAACATTTCTCAGGAGAAGACATACAGATGGCCAGTAAATACATGCAAAAGTTTTCAACATCGCGAATTATTAGGGAAATGCAAGGTAAGACCACAGTGAGCTGTGACTTCACACCTGGCAGGATGGCTATTGTCAAAAGCACGAAGAGCAAGTGTTGTTGAGGACATAGAGAAAAGAGACCCCAGTGCTGGAGGGAATGCAAATTAATACAGCCATTGTGGAAAACCATATGGCAGCCCCTCAAGCTAAAAATAGAGTTATCATATGATCCAGCATCTCACTTCTGGTGTGTATCCAAAGGAAATTAAATCTGTGCATTGAAGAAGCATCTACAGTACCACATTCATCACAGCGCTGTTGACGATAGCCAAGATATGGAGCCAAGCGAAGGGTCCATCCAAGGATGGATGGCTAAACAAAACATTATACATATATTCAATAGAATAGAATACCACTTAGCCTTCAAAAGGAGATAATTCTATTATTTGTGATGCTATAGAAAACCCTTGAAGACATTATGCTAGGGGAAGTAAACAAGACAGAGAAAAGCAAATATCCCATGTTCTCATTTATATATGGAGTCTAAAACAAAGTTACTTAAATTGAGAATAGAATGGTGATTACAACAAATTGGGGAGAAAGAAGCAGAAGTGAAAGATTTTGCTCAAAAGGTACATGGTTCAGATGGACAGAATTTATTTTAAAGAACTGTTGTATAGAGTGGTAACTGTAGTTAGCAAGTGTATTGTGTACTTCAAAGTTGTGAAGTGTAGATTGTAAGTGTTGTCGCCACAAAAACGATGACATGTTCATTAGTTTAGCTATTCTGCAGTGTAAACATATATAGTCTGTAAATGCAGATAATTAAAATTCGTTAACTAAATTGAAAGAAGATGGTAAAAAAATCCCTTATTTCTGTTGCTCATTGAAACAGGAACCCCAGTTGCTTTCACTAATTGCATTCCCAGTGTTACTGTGGTGACCTCTCTGAGTGCTCATCACAGCACCTGGCCAGTCTTTCTGATGCCCACACACACACCGGTGACCTTATCTCACTGCAGGGGTCTGTTCTTGCTACCAGCCGATGTGTGGGGGCAACTGCTGACAGTTCATATTCACCAAAAAACTAAAAACCACTACTTTTCTTGATGTTCTCCTTTCTCCTTCATGCTAGGTTTCTTTCTGACAGGTTGTTTCCACTAATAGCAAAACATACTATAGAATCTCACGTTCAAAAACCAAAATATCTCCCCTTAAGCACAGACCTCTCTTCGCCTCTGCTCCTCTGCTCTGTTTTCTCTTCCAGGAAACTTGAGGAGGTGTGCTCTTCACATGGGTACTTCTTCTCTTACTATGAAGGTTTCTGTTTCATGCAACTTGGTTAGATATTAGGATGACTGTTCCTAGCCCCAGATTCCCTGCTGCGTCTTTGTCTTGGCTTCTTAGAGTCCTTGACATAGTAAAATCTCCCTTACTACTGAACCTGTGCTTCTCTTGGCTGTCGTGAGCATTCATGGGTCTAGGTTTATTCCGTTGTTCTTTACCTTTAGTCTTATTACTGGTCTGCGCTTACACACTAAACTTCTAATGTGTGTATCAGACTGGGGTCCAGGCCCTCCTCTCTTCTCTGTCTATGTTCTTGTTCATTTTTTTGTGGGTCTGCACAAATCCACACGCGTATGATTCTCCCATACAGATCTTGCCTTCATCCCTGCTGTGAGCTCCTGGGGCTTAGATTGGATGGCTTTCTTGGCATAGTAACTCAAGTGTCTAATGGGCGCCTTCAGCTTGTCCAAAGAAGAACTTTTGACATAAAAAATCCCCAGTCTTCTTTCCACTCAGGGCTTCCACTCTCCAAAAGCAACACCACCATCTCTGTGGCTCCAATGCCAGTTTATACTGAGGACTAAGGAAGGCGTGCAGGGCAACAATGGTCATACTCTCAAGGCTGCTGTTGCCAGGACCTGTTCAGTCTTCAATTCTGCATCCCACACTTAGTAGACCGTTTATCCCTCACTATCTGTGCAGTGTTTGTTCTAAAATGTTTTATAATAACTGAAGCTTATGAGTAACCATCTTCCTTTTTTGTTCCACATGTATGTGTGTATGGTATATGTACATGTATATATGTTAAACATGCATGTGAGCACGTGTGTACAGAGATTCACATGTTTCCAGAGGCCCAAGGCTGATATCAGGAGTCTTCTTCAGTTTCTCTCACCTATTATTTGAGGCAGAATGTCTCCCCTGAACGCAGAGCTCACCCAGTATGGCTCATCTAGCTAGCCAGTTTGCTTTGGGAACACCCTGTCTCTACTTTCTGCATGCTGAATTACATGTGAGCCACCATCTCTACCCAGAATTTACATGGGTTCTGGGATCTGAACTCCAGTCCTCATGATTTCCTGGTAAGTGCTTTGTCTACTGAGCCATCTCTCTGTCCCTCGAGTTTCTTTTATAAGGCGGGATAATGTTTGCATATAAATTAAGCTTATCTTCTTGTGATAATCTTCAGATTATTTCTAGGCTATTTATACCTACTGCAATGTAAACATGTAAATAGTTATACACTGTGTTATTCAGGAGACAATGACAGGAAAGAAGACCTTTCATATTCAATACAGATGCAAACCTTTTTCTAAATTATTTTCCAGTGGAGGCCACTTGGATCTGCAGACATGAAGCATAAGGGTATGGAGGGCTGGTTGGATAAGTCTGTGAACACAGTATGAATGGTCAAGTCTCTCTATCACTCTCACTTCTGATCTCTTCTTAGGAGTTTTGGACTCATAATAGCTTTAGAACCAGAAGCATTTTAAGGCTAGAAGAGGCAATAACATCCTGTCCATTTCATAAATTGTGCCCATGCTAGAGAAGGTTGCCTTCCTTGTTTTCTGGGCGGTGTAACCCCTGGGTCCTTGTGTTCTGGAACTGGAGTTGTGGATGAAGGATGGTGACTTTGTGGGACTTCCTTTAGGATGGTAAGTTTGTTCTGTGTCATCATATTTTCATTTTAAAAAAAGTTGTTCACATTTGCTTATTTTGTCTTTATTATAGAAAGTATTTGGATGGGGCGTGGCAGAGTCCAAATTAAAGGTTGCCAGCTGGATCGTTTAAGCCATAAATTTTAAGTCACATATTCTTAGAGAAACACAACATGGAAATGGAAGACAGAAACTTCTTTATACACACCAGAACAGCAATGTTAGAAATGAGGGCAGATCACCATTGGCACTGAGGTGGGAGAGGGAAACACTCATGAACCTTAGCACGTCCATGATGGTAGTAAGTCTGAAAGAACCAGTGAAATGACATCTCTGTGGGACTTCTGATCCAACAATACTGCTGTCTTGTACATGGATTTTAGAGAATTCTTTACATAAGTCTGAAAAGACATGTGCGACGATTTTATTACAGTGTTGCTTGGCAGGGAGTCAGAGGCAACTTGGATAGCCAATTACAAAGGTAATAAATGTAATACAGCTATGGCATACATGAGAAGTCTATACATACTTAGAGATACATGGACAGATTTTTCCAAAGTGTTGGGTGCAAACGAACTGAGATTTAGAATGTGCTATGACTCTATTAAGTTAAAAGCAAAGCCATTGAACAGTTCCTAGTTCTCATGGATATATGAATACTAAAGGTTTCATGTTAAATGTGTCAGAGAAGGTACCCATGCTAGGGGTAGGGATTTGAATGTAGAGACTAGAAATGAAGAGAGAGGAAAATACACCCTAACCTTTAGTGTCGTTTCAGAGATACAAATGACACATAAAATGTCAAGGACAAATTTAAGACTTGAAATATTTCTCCATGAGTTTCAGAAGACCAAATTTGTATTTCTGAAGCCCAGGGGGCTATTTTTGTTTGTTTGTTTGTTTTATAGAATTGCCTTTAAAACCCTTGTTTGTGACTATCCCAAGGGGGCTATGCCTTTGTCTTCGCCACTTATGGGTGAGCTCTCTTAACTGATCCAAGATGTAGAGGACATGAAAGTATTGTATGCAGCCAATCAAATGGTGATGTCCCAGGACAGAGTTTATAGCATCTGAAACAGCGATGGCTCAGTAGCTTTCAGGGCTGATTACCTTTGGTTGCACCACCTTCTTAGCAGCCTTCTAGAATATATTCCTTCCTGGCTTTGAGGTTTATCTAAGGTATTTCCCCTTTTAAATACCAGATCTTATCTGAATAACGTGTTGCCTGGTCACAGTATACATACATAAACAATAATGCCTGAATCTAGCCCCACAGAGAGCTACATCTTTTCCGTTTCAGAAATAACTTTGTGAGCTCTGTCCAAGTGAAACCACTCTTGAAAATATATACTGAAGCCCTACTAAGTGCTTGAGGACAGGAACCTAGGGAGATATTCCAGTGAGATGGTCAGAATACCATCTAGATTGAGCTGTAAACGCACTGTGGTACACCAAGTCCAATCCATTATGTAATAATAGAAATAATAGGAAATAATGAGGCCTTATATTTATAGAATGCTTTCTACTTTTCAAAAATACTTTCACACTAATCATCTCAGCATGGTTTGGCGACCACAATCTCAGGCAGCACCTGTGAGCAGGTAGATGTTCTCTTTGGAAAATGGTCTCCAGCATTGGGCTACCTAATTTTTTAGGTGGCGTGAGTGTGCGGGGGTGGGGGAGGAAAGAGGCTATTGTCATGTGCTTCTATAGAGGGAGAAGAAGGAGCCAAGACTGAAAAGTTTCCCATCCACAGAAGTGAAGCATTACATCAGTGATTCCCGGCCCTTCTCATTGATTGCCCCAGGGGTGTCTGACATTCTTCAAAGGAAATTAATTGTAATTCACATCAAAATTTTAAATGCACAGATATGCTGCAGAGCACAATGCTTCTGGGCAGGGGTGGACCAGGGGAGGTGGACTAGAAGTTGTGTGTGTGTCAAAGAAGCTGCCAATCAGCCACAGAACAAAAGAAAACCAAAACTCCCCCAGATTTGTAGGAGTAATTGGTCTGAATTCACACCCGGGGGTAGTCAGAAGCAAAGGGGGGTGGTGGTGGAGGTGGAAAAGATGAAGTAACTTAGTGGATGACTGAGGAGACAGAAGATGCTCTGTTGGTGGCTGTTCTAATGACACACCCAGCTCTGAGCATCTAGAAAAGCCAACTTTCTATTCCATGGAGGATACATTAAGTCTGTCCCACTAATGGGCAGGGAGGGTTTCTATTTGTCACCGTTATTTTTAATTGGCTAAGTATTAGTTCCTGCATTTAGCGTTTGTCTCTTGATGTCAAGGAAATGCCATTGGACGGCTGCTAGTTTTAAGAGCATAGTAACACTGGTCATTCTCTTACTCCCATCCACAATTTCTCCTCATGGTGTCTTGTTAATATAGATACACAATCATTGTGGACTCTGGTGCTCGGGCTGAAGAGGCATCATCCTGGAAGTGGAAGAACATCATAGAGAGCCTTAGTGTTACAGCTTCTGCTTTCCCTTCCTCCCCTGCTGGGCTGGTACAGGGCTAGAAGTGACAGGCAATGGCAAAGTTCAAGCCGAAGGCAAAGTCCTTTGTGGTTTTTGCTGATCCTACATTGTACAGTAGGAACACGGCCAGAGGAACTGGCTGGCAAGAGAAGAGCTCTAGTTTGCAAATAGCAAGCAGTCTGGAAGAGGGTGATGTAAGTGAGGAGGGAGCTGCGAGTTGGGGGAAGCCTAATTCATCTTCTCTATCTCCCAGTGATGGAAGTTTCCATATTTGCTCATCACAGGCTGTACTGATGCAAACAGAACATTTAGGAGCCCACATGGCTTTTTGGGCTCTAACATGCAATGCCATTGATTACAGGTAGAAGCATTTCTATGCCCATGGTCTCAGGGTTTGAAGTAGTGAGAGTTGGGCATGGGTAGAAAGGGTACAGGAGCAGAGCTGTCCATCATCTCTGTCGTACATTTGTTCTTGAGCCTCCTCCTTCCAACTGCTTCAAAATAGTTTTCCAGGTTTACCTTCTGATTCCATTGCTGGGACTCAGCACAGTCTGTCACTCAGCATCAGGACCCCTAAGGCCTCTTCGGATAGGACAATTCTCTGGTTTTGTGAAACCCAGGTAGATCATGATCATGTCCTGGTTCATAGTGTTCAGATAAATACAAAGGCCCTCAATGACTAGCCTTTCTATATCCTGTCCTTGCCATTTCCTTTGTCTCCCAGAAGGTGGTTACGTTTTGGGCTAGTGGGAACTCCATGGTGATAGTCCATCCTATGAGAGAGATAGTGTCTCAGTGCCCTCGACTGTTCTAACTGTCCCATCTGTAGGCTGTTCCCTCAGTTGGATCTGTTTCTGCAGAAAAGTCCTGTGACCACAAGCACTCCGGTCATCTTGGACTCTCTAGTTCACTGTGACTTTCCTTCTTTCACTTAATATAGGATCAGAGCAGAATGCTTACAAATGTGGTAACAGAGAGGCACAAGCTGAGATGGGCCAGCTAAGACAACAGGGGCTGTAGCCTAACAGGAAGCACAGTAGACCCTGGCCCAAGCCTGGTTCTGCATAATCACTGCACTTCTTGAAATAGTTCGCTCCTCTGCAAAATATGGAACGAAGTACAGCAATCAAAGTCTCAAGTAGATATGCAGCCCAGTTCCGCTGTCCTAATCTTGACCCACACCTTGTGTCTTTGTTTCTCCTAGATTCCCATCAGAGATTTGAGGGAGACCAGAAAATGGGTTCACATGTTCTCTAAGTATTGGAGGTGACTGGGAAGCTGCATCAAACCCACTTTGAGTCCTAATACTTTTAAACAAAATTAGATGCTAGAGAAAATCACAGGAGTTTTGCAGATAAACGAGATGAACTGTTTGTGGTAGGCAGGACTATTATCTCATTGTCTAATACCCACAGTTCTGAGAACGGGATGCTCCATGGCCACAAGACAGATTCTGATTCCTGGTCCCAGACAGATGTCAACGGCGAGTCACTCCAGTGTAAGCAGAGAAGCAAGACTTGATTGTAGACCTCCCCACAAAACCCCAGAATTCATTTTCTTCTCATCACATCATAGTTTGGTTCTGTATTCAGTTTTGGTATTGTACTGCATCCACCTCCAGTAAGTCCGCAAAATAATCTAAGTTTTTAGCACAACGATGAGAAATGGAACTTTTGCTGGAGATGTTCTGGGGCTAGATTTAAGAAGGTGTTTTACGTTGGGTGGTGGTGGTGCACGCCTTTAATCCCAGCACTCGGGAAGCAGAGGCAGGCGGATCTCTGTGAGTTCAAGGTCAGCCTGGTCTACAAGGGCTAGTTGCAGGACAGCCCCAAAGCTACACAGAGAAACCCTACTTTGAAAACTGAAAACAAAAAAATAAAAAAGAAGGTGTTTTACATCATATATCTTCTGGAAAAACTTCCTGAAATTCCTTTTAAACATCTTAGTCGCCCCTCTTCCCCATGCTTATTTCTGTTTCACTTCCGGGATTGGTTCGTCCATTTCTTTTCCTCCCTCTTTTCTTGTGGCCTCTTGGTACTTCCTTCACAGTTCTAAATGATTCACTTTTCCATCTAAGCTAGAAAGCACATCAGCCAAGCAAAATCTTTCATTTATTTGAGCTGACTTCCTTGGATGTCAATCCAGTGAACATCTTCATCTATTCTAAGATGTCCCTGACGGCCACCAGTGTCACTCGACAGAGCAGGGGTCCTCTGAAGCTAAGGAGGACTGTGCTGTAAATCACATGAAGAAGAGCATTAGGTGCAAGGGCTATGGAGGGATAGCCAGCAGGGAGAAAGAGGAGATGCTAAAAGAATTGTAGGACTTGGTTGCATCTAGAAGCAATGACTCCTAGATATTCAGCTCTAGCCCCCAGGGCAGAATGAGACAGAGAATTCTTTTTTTTTTATGTTGAAAAAGTGTATATTTAGAATTAGCCGGCTGGGCTCAGTTTAGATGATTCCAATTTTGTTGGCAACATCCAGAGCATCATAATCAGGAGCCAACCGGACATACGCCTTCTTCTCTCCGTCGGGACTTATGAGGGTGTTGACTTTGGCCATATCAATGTCGTAGAGTTTCTTCACAGCCTGTTTGATCTGGTGCTTGTTGGCCTTGACTTCCACAATGAACACAAGTGTGTTGTTGTCTTCTATCTTCTTCATGGCTGACTTGGTGGTCAGGGGGAATTTGATGATGGCATAGTGGTCAAGCTTGTTCCTCCTGGGTGCGCTCTTCCGGGGGTATTTAGGCTGCCTTCGTAGCCGCAGGGTCTTGGGCAGCTGAAAGGTGGGCGATGTGCATATCTTCTTTTTGTGGCCGTGGACGCCTTTCAGCTCTGCCTTCTTGGCTTTCAAGGCCTTCGCTTTAGCTTCCACTTTGGGAGGGGCAGGAGCTTCCTTCTTCGCTTTTGGTGCCATCTTGATGAAAAAAAAAGCGACAGAGAATTCTTGAAGAGGAACAGATTTGAGGTGAGAGTAGAAGAAAGGAGGACATAGGGTGTACAATTTCTTATTTGAAAGTAGATCTTCTTTGCTATCACATTGGATTCTGTCATCCTTACCCGGCTCAAACAGATGTCTGACCCGCTCTGGCTTTGTAATCTATTGATGCAGCCCAGCATCAGTAGGGGACAGAGGAGACATCAGTCAGCTCCAGAGCTCCCAAAGAACTGCCCCGCTTCACCATTGTGACAAGCACTTCCTACCACACTGATTCTACCTCTAGTCTTCAGAAATTGATTTTACTGTTGCGGCGGGGGGTGGGGGGACACCCCATTCCCATTATTCTAGCTGTGTTTCTTCTCTTTGACAGCGATACCCACAGATTTCAGTTTCTCAGCAATTTCTTCCATCCCTGGCTTATTGGTAGCATTCTTGTTTTTCAGTCCTACATCTAGGTGAATTCTTAAACAAAACAAGATGTGGGGAATGCACCAGGGTGTGGCCCAGACTGCTCTCCCCAGCATCACCCCTACTTGTTTCCTGCCTTCCCCGTCGTGCTTTGAATTCCTTGAGAACAGGAAAATTAGCGTATTCACCCTTTGTTTCTAAGGACTAACTAACCTTTTGTATGTTCCAAGTAACTTGAGAGAATTTAGCAAAGTGTATGGCTTTTTCTTTTGTAAATGAAAAAACCCCTACAATACATAGTTTTCCAACTCAAGTTTTGTTCCTTCCTGTATTTTCCATTTAAGTCTGTTCCCAAGTGCCTCTTCTGTGTTATAAAGAATTCCATCAAAGGCAAAGAAACTCTGAACACTCTAGGAAGCATAGATGTTCAAGCCATTTCCCTGGCTTGTGGCTTCAGAGTTTGGGAGGATGAAGAATGAGTGCTAAGTCTGAAGATGGGCTGATTCTTTGGCCCAGAGCAAGTCTCTTATGAGTAGTGGCTCACCTTACAGCACACCTGCCATGCATTTGACATCATATCAGGAACACAAAACAGAGGCTAGGTAATACAACCACAGAGCCCTGTCTCCTGGAACCCAAGAGAACATTCCACATTCAAGTTAAAAATGTCACATTTTAAAAACAGTAGCATTTGGCAAATCTAGTTCTGACCAACCATCACTTGTTAAATTAATGGTCATGATGATGCAGGTCTCAAAAGGGAAGCCATCCCTGTAGGAAAAGCATCCTTGCATATGGCTCTAGAATTCCTACTGTTCAGAAACAATCCATGGCAATCCATCTTTTGGGAGGTGATTCTTCTTACAGTCCACAGTACTGAGCACTCTGACATTCGTGGAACAAAGATGAACATTAAGATGAATCACACTCTTCTTTCTGTAGGTGACTGTCACTAAGTCATCTTGGAGCCCACTGTCACTAAGTCAACTTGAATAGCTTAAGGTAAAATAGTGCTGCTTTTCCTAGTTGGCACAAAATCTGCTCAACGCCGAGGCTGGCCTCAGATGTCTAAGACAATCTATTTTCTGTACTCAACTATGGTGGTCTTAGGGGGGACTTCCAGGATGGAAGAGTATATGTCAGGGGCCATGGTCATTGGTCTATGAAGTCACCATAGAGGCACCATCCAGTCCAGACAATGCTGCCTACATTTTGCCTCTGTCTATAATAGAGGTTTGAGTAATTCTCAGCCAATGGGCCTAGACTTACTTGGTGCCAAGTGTAGCATTCTAAGCATGTCAAAATTCAGTGGCCTAATGGATAATGCCATTATAGATGATCTAATTAATACAGCAGATCGCTGTTTCATTATGGGAACTGTGGGCTCCCATCAGCGTATGTCACTTAGAGTTACTGCCATCAGCTCCTAGTTCCTGGCGTTGGGATGGCTAATGTACTATATAAAGATTCAGAGGCATTTAAGATACTCGTCATGCTGAATTAATGTGTACAGCTTCCTGGCTTGGGCTCTCTAAATCTAGAAACACTCAGGACTGAAAACTAAAGATTTCTCATGGTCCAAATTCTCTTAGCTGCATCTCGGTCATTCTCTTGTAGATGGTTTCAGAGAAGATTCTACTTTGGTGGGAGATGTGGGATGCATCCTAAGTGTCATTTGAGATGCTCTTCTGGTGACTGTGGAGCTGCAGCACCTATTGGATAATTATCTTATCACCAGATACCCATGTTGATATCAATGTCCCCCCATCTCCAAATCATACTATTCTTAGAAGGATTCTTCTTTGGGCCTTTTCTGAATCCCAGAATAAACTCTCTATAACTTTTTAAACAATCGGGGAGTGATGGGATGAGGCTACACTACCAAGATTCTCAACTTCTTCCCAAACATTATACTTCATTTATCCACTTGCTCCTAGAAAGAGAAGATGCCTAAAGTGGACTCAGGGTTCGAATGATGAAAATATCTAGGTTTCTCTTAGGAGAGGTTAACTGAGTGATAACCAAGACATAAAGCCTATATATCATTTTATTTGGGGGTACTTTACCTTATAAAAATAGAGCTGTACTTAAAAGGTAAACCTGTATTTTAAGTAAAACAGTATATGTGTTTTAGTATTATTGCTATTGCAAACGACTGGGCATTTAGAGGTTTCAAACCTCACAAATTTATTGTCGCACAGACTTATAGCTGAACTCTGGTCTAGGTCTCACTGTACTCAAACCAAAAGATTAGAAGACTGTTTCTGCTTGAAAGCTGAGCCCTCTTTCTTGCTTGTTCTAGATGTTGGCAGAATTCCTTTCTCTGTGGTTGTGGGATGTAATCTCTGTTTTATTGCTTGGTTAAGAGTTGTGTCCTTTTTCTAGTTGCTATGTCATGCTTGGGAGGCATCTTCATAGCCAGCCACAGTGGCTTGTGTGTTTCTTGTGCTGATTTAATTATCAGAGCTCAAGTATCTAGGTTATATAATAAGATAACAAGAACCACAGTTACCCAGAACAGCCCCTTCTTTACATATCATCCAAGTGCTGGCTTTTAGCCTACCCACAGCCTTCAACTCCTAATTTGGGCATTTGGATATAGCACATCTTTGGCTGAACCTATTAAAGCTGTTACATTTAGTCTTTTTCAGAAAGGTCACAATACACTTAAGAGTAGAGGTTATAAGGGGCAAGAAGGACCTAATGTTTGTTGAACACAGTATGCCAAGTCTCATGCTAACCCGGCATACCCATCCCCATGTTTTAACTCTCAAGAAGCTACTCATTTGTTGATGAATTGCCTGAAGTTTAGAGGAAGGAGATAAATGACTTAGCTCAGATTCAAAAATCTAGGCAGTGGTTGAGCCAGGGTCTGAGGCCAGAAGGGAAGACTGGTGCCTCTCTTTCCACTATCTTGTGCTTTTAACCTGTAGCATCTCATTCAAGAGGATCAGCATTAAAGTCTTCTTTGAAGAGAAGCATGTCCTCCGGGTTCACTGTCTCTGCTAGAGGCCTGAGCTTGAGGTGATTGCCAATCTCCTGTTCCCTTTCTACATCTTCTCAGTGGCAGTACCAGAAGGAACAAGAAAGACAACTGAGAAAGTAAAGAACTGTCAGGGCTATAGGCTGGACTGAGTTCTCAGTTGCCTGAGGGTGGCTAAAGGAGAACCAGCTGCATCGTGTGTTTCAGCAAGTGTCCTCTTATTACAACTAATTTCCCAAGGACAGCAATTTACTGTTTATTTGGGCTTATAATTTTGGGGACATCAATTGTCCTGGGCCTGCAACAAGTCAGCACATCTTAGCTGGAACATCTGACAGAGAAAACCTTCTCACTTTGTGGCAGAGAAGCAAAACAGAAAGAGACCTAGCAGGGGCCTGGCTCCCACAATCATCTTCAAGGTCTTTTCCCCAATGATCAAACTTCTTTCAATTAGACTTCAACTCTTAAAGGTTCTGTCACCTCCAAGAACACTAAGTTGGGGCTCAAACCTTTAACACACAGGTCTTTGGGAGACATTCAAGACCCAAACAAAGCATTATCCTTACCGAGTAGCCAAGGTGGACCAACAATAGAAGGACTGTCCATGCCCCTCCCCTGTTCTCAGCTCAGTTGCTTGGGACTCTGAGGGGGAAGTTGTTCTGTGGATAGCAGCTCCTGCTGTCGTAGTTGATTAAAACTGAGAGTCCTAGAGCAGCCGAGACAGCTGGGTCAGAACTGGAGGAGATCTGCAGATGGAAAGCTTCCGGGAATGTGGGCCTACTAGGAGAGAAGGTGGGGCAGAATGCAGTGATGGCTTAGTGTGACTGCTGGCAGGACCACGCCTGGAAAGCCATCCCTATAGTGTTTTCGCCGAGTTCTTGGTGATGTGGCTGGTTGGATCTGAATAGACTACCCAGGCTGTGGCACTTTATTTGGCAGCTGACATTTCCATGCCAGAGATATTTGGTTTGTGCCTCAATTAGAAAAATGTTGAGAGACATTCAGTTCCGTCCCTAGACGCCTGTCACAGGAACAACTCACGGAGGAGCTTGTTATTTCAGTGTTATATATACATATATGTGGGATCATGCATACACTTTTAAATAATGTGATCAGCTTCTGTCCTGCTTTGATGTTCTTGATTTTTCATTCCAATTTTGGTATCGCTCTGACAGCCTGACAGCCCACCATAAATTTGCCTTTGCACATTGATTAAATTGACCCTGATGTACCAGGATCACAAGCAGCTAACTTGCTTTTTGGCTCTGGCTGCTGAGGCTTTATAGTGTCTAGCCTAATGTCTCATCACCCTCTGGTTCTGCAGGAAGAGTCAGAAGTGTTATTTGAAGTGGTGTTGATTTCTTTTGTTTTTATTTAAGAAGGTGGAGGCCCAGAAGGGACCTTGGACCTCTTCCTATTGCATAATTAATTCCTACAGACAAATCACCTTTGTGGGGGTACTGGCCTCCAGGTGCCTTTATTTCACTTCAGGAAGCATTGATTAAAAATCTACTTTGGTATTCCAAGACAAAAGATGACACGCCTCTACAAAAGGGTAATGCAACATAGTGTTACCATGGATCTAAGCAGCAGGAAGGTGCAGGGTGTTGCAAGAGTACGGGAGAGGGAGCTCAGCACCGTCTTTCCAGTGGATAGCCAGGAAAGCCTTCCTTATGAAGGGAACATGCACACAAACTGGAGAGCTATGGGGAAGGAGTGAGTGTGTGTATGTGTGTGTGTGTGTTTGTGTCTGTGTGTGTCTACAGGGGTTTCAGGAAGTGAAGAAAAACCGTAGCTCTGGACAGACTAGAATGAGAGAACTCAAAGCAGATTCTGGGTACGAATTGGAGAGACGTTAATATTATAAAATGTTGAGGGAGGGAGATTAGATTTGCAGGAACTAAAAACACTGGAAAATGATACATAGACCGAGCAAAGAAGCTGGTGCTCTCGCTTCCAGGAATTACCGAGCTGCTAAGCACTTATAGACTAGCTGTATGATTTAATTTGTCCTTGGAGAAGTCTATGTTAGCTGAGTTCCAGAGAACATCTTAGGGGAAGCAACACCAGAGTCAAGGGGTACCAACTGCAGCAGTGATATAGGAAGTGACTTACAGACTGGGAGAAAAATGAGGACATTAGAGATATGTAGGAATTTCCCAGGATAGCACGTGGGGAGTGATTGAATTGAGGGGATAAAGAGATGACAACAAGAAGACCCAATTTCCTAACTTGGGTGGCTGGGCAGGTTAGAGTAAAACCATCCATTGCTATAGGGACGTAATGGCAGTATAGGTGTGGCAGGGTTGGGTGAAGTATGGTTGTGCTGAATATGAAGGGCGTTTAAGATACAAAAGACTGAGTAACAGTTGGTATCACTTATAGGGCTTGGGTCATGATCCTGAATAATCTCTGAACAGAGAAGCCCTCATTCATGCTGTTAGCCACTGACTTACATGCCCCAACTAGTTTCTAGGACCTCCTAAGATCTAGAAACCAATTAATGTGTACGCAGAAGGAGGTCTTCAGTTTTACTTGGTTAATATTCTTGCCGTGCTAATCCAAACTTTTAGCATCTCCCCTTGAGGACATCAAAGTGTCCTGCAGGTGCCTGGAAAAAGTCAAGAGCCCTGGAGTAATAGAAGCCATGCCCAGGAGTCCTCTACTCAAGAGCCGTGAACCGAAAGATGAAAGCCTTGGCGTGCAACAGAGTTACTGGGAAGAAAGCATAGGGTAAAGAGAAAAAGTGCTAAAGACTTTGAACTTGACTTTATAACGAGTGTGAAGATGAACCATTTTAAGCAGGGCATGAGACAAGAAGATCAACCCCCAGAGCTGAGGACAGCACTGAAGAAGTATGACATGTTAGTGCCTTCCAAGAACATGCAACCTAATTGGGGTAGACAGGCTAGACAGGTTAATCCTGTCCCTTAGAAAAGCATGAGGTTTCCAAGAAGACTGAGTAAGGATTAATACATACAGTAAAGGGGCCACGTCTTCCCTAGTTCAGCCTGGGGCTCTCATGGAAGACAGATGTCCTCCAACCTGGTGGTTATGGCCTATCGAGAGCCTTAATGAATCTATTTGCCTTAATTGGGATTCTCCACAGAAAATATTGCACCTTAGATGGGACTATAACTGACTTTTGCATTTCTCTTTCATAGCTTAGGCTCTTGAAAAAGTAGGTAGGATTTTAATAGAAGTGTTTGTGTGTGGTAGTTTGTAGTTTGTGTATGGTAGTTTACAGTTTACAAAGGCCAGTGATACTTATGACCTCATACCATTCATTTGGCATGCACAGTAGAGTGTATTGAAAAGATAAGGAACTGATGATTGAGATAAATTAAAAATTAAATAATTATTATGGAGCCAGCTTTTAAAGACGGCCCTTCCACACTCCAACAGTGTTTTGCAAACTGTGTTCCCTGGGCCTTTCAGGGAAGCTTTGGATTGTGGATAACAGAGAAAAATAGGAGGGCATCCAGGGTTCCTCCAGGAACAGTGGTGGTTCCTCGGTTCCCAGGAACTGGAATTCTCTTGAAGCCTTCCTTGTTACTGGTTCCCCCAGAAAGCAGTTCTCAGCATGCAGACTTACAGTAGCCTGTCTCTAGCAGGCCTGTCCCCAACTGTCTTCTGAGGATGGTTTGCATTCGTCTCCAGAACCACATTCAGATCTGTCAAGACAACTCTTCTTTCCCATTTTGATGCTGGTCCTGTGTCCTACAGTTCTTCTTCCTCTGCAGTATACCCTCGATCTCTGTGCCCAGCCCCTCCTGCTGTATTCCTGGTACTCCTAACATTATAGGAGTGGATATAAAATTTTACCAGCTTGGATTCTTTCCCAGTCACCCATTGTTGCTGCCCCTATGACCATTAAGAGGACAGTTTTAGTGTCTTCAGTTGTTGATGGACTTGTGTTGGACGTTTTGTGGCACTATTTTCCTGAAACCAGTGTATTTCAAGCATTTGGATCACAATGCCCTTGTCCTCAGAAATCGTGCCTTCATTAATGCAATCCTTTTCCATTAAGTTATTTCTAAAAGGCTGTAGTTTGCTTTGATGTTCCAGCAAATATAAGTTAGGGCATAAAAAGAAAGGACCCTGAATCCAAATAAATCATTTTAATTCCTAATTATATAGTGAAATTAAGGCTTACTACTTTTGTGGTTTCCTTTTCTGAGAACCGCCTAGAAGTTTGTGACAACTTCATAGTGTGTGTAGCATGGGCCATTTTCCTTTTTTTAATATTTATTGAGTACCTAGAGTTTCAGTACAGAGTTTAATTCTAGATTCTGTAATGGACACAAAGAATTTAAGAAATAGTCCCTTTCTTCAAAGATTTCTTTGGAGTCTGTGGTAGTTTGAATGTAATTGGCCCCCATAATCCCAAAAGGATTGGCACTATTAGGAGGTGTGACCTTGTTGAAGAAGGCGTGGCTTGTTGGAGGAAGTATGTCACTGTTGGGAACAGGCTTTGAGGGTTTTTTTTCCTCAAGCTTTTTTCAATGTGACAGACAGTCCACTTCCTGTTGCCTTTATGATCAAGTCAGAACCATGTGTACCTGCATACCACCATAATCCCCACCATGATGATAATGGACTGAACCTCTGAACTATAAACGAGCCACTCCAATCAAATGTTTTCCTTTATAAGAGTTGCTGTGGTTATGGTGCCTCTTCACAGCAAGAAACCTGAACTAAGACAGAATTTGGTACCAGGAGTGGGGTATTACTGTGCTAGGCCTGATTATATTTTTATTTGGAGGAATTTGGACTTTGGTACTTTGGGTTAGGAAAGCAGTGGAATACTATAAGCGCTGATTAATGGACCATATACTAGCAGGAGCATGGAAGACAGTGGTGCTGAGTATGATTTGATGAACTATAAGGGGCTACCTCAAGAAGTTTCAGAGTAGAAAAATTTTAGTATGTTGCCTAGAGATCATTCTTCTATAATTTGGTGAGGAAAGTGGCTGCTTTTTGCCCTAGTCCAAAGAGTCTACCTGAGGCTAAAGCGAAGAGTTTTGGATTAATTCTGTTGGTAAAGAAAATCTAAAAGCAGCCTAGTATAGACTCTGTTATTATGGTTATTAGTAATAATTCTAATGAAGATTTATAATGAAAAAGACCAAGCTGAGAAGGGTAAATTACAAAATTTTGAGTAGAAAAAGAGCATCAGGAGGTGGAATAGAGTTAAGTCCTCTGTTCAAGGAGACAAACAGATTAACAACTGGAATAAAGGGAGTGGTGACTTCAGGGCAAGATCCACCCAGGTGAGCTTCCAACTTGTGAAAAGGAACTAAAAGAGCTTATTTAGAGCCAGGTGTGGTGGAGCACACCTTTCATCCCAGCACTTCAGAGGCAGAGCCTGGTGGATCTCTGAGCTTGAGGTCAGCCTGGTCTGCAGATCCAGTTTCAGGCCAGCCAAGCCTAGGCAGTGAAGGACCGAAAGCTGATGAAGATGTAATTGAACAAAGTAGCCATGTTCCAGCCCCAGCAAACAGCAGAACATGGAAACTTCAACCATGTGGTTCTGAAGTTAAGGATAGAAGAAAGGGACTATTGAATTTACCCCCAAGACTAAGGAAAGCTACTGGGGGCAGGCATGTGTCAGGGGTGTCCCCAAATAGAGGCCATTGCATGAAGCTATGAAGTTGGAACCTGAATTGCCTTGGAGAAACTGAGAGCTGGAGATGCCAGAGTCGTAAGAGAGCTGCTGACATGGTATGGAACCAGCCCAAGAGAAAGAAGTGTGTTACAGTTAACAAAGACTTAGAGATCTGAAGAGTATTTTGACATTAGACATGGAGATGCAGTTTGGAGTTTACCCAGCTGGTTTTCAGCCTTGTTTTGGGTCAGTATTTCTTCACTATTCTCCCTTCCCTCCATTTCGGAATAGTAATGTATATCCGGTGCTATTATATGTTGGAAGTATGTAATCTGTTTTTTGATTTTGATTTTATAGGGGATTACAGTTTAGAGATTGCGTGGATCTCAGAAGAGACTTTGAACTTTGGGCTTTTAAACATTGTTGTTGAGACTGTGATAGGCTATGGGGACTTTTGAAGTTAGACTAAATGCATTACGATATTTTTAAAAACTTGTGGGGGCCAGGGACTGGGATGTGGTGAGTGGAATATGAGCTTATGTGGAGCCCCCATAAGCTCATGGGGAGTGGCACTATTAGGAGGCATGGCTTTGTTGGAGTAGGTACGGCCTTGTTGGAGGAAGTGTGTCATAACAGGGGGCAGGCTTTAAGGTTTCCTGTGCTCAAGATATTGTCCCATGTCACAGTCCACTTCCTGTTGCCTTCTGATCAAGATGTAGCCAGCACCATCTCTGTCTGCATGATGCCATGCTCCCTGCCTGATGATAGTGAACTAAACCTCTGAAACTGTGAGGCACCCTTTCAATTACCGTTTTCCTTATAAGAGCTGCCGTGGTCAAGGTGTCTCTTCACAGCGATAGAAACCCTAACTAAGACAGGGTCCCAGCATGTATTTAAGCAGTGCAAGACGTATGGAGATTTGGATGGAGAAAGTGCTGAGGACGGATTGAAGTAATTAGTCTATTTCAAAGTTCTGGATGAGAACAGTGACATTGTGACAGAGGCCAGGTGGTCCTTTACTATCTTACACAGAAGTGTGAGGGTTGATGGTAGAATCATGCTGGAGACAGAGAGCAGGAAGCAGACTAGTCAGAACTGCGGTCGCGGTTCAATCAAGGCCCAAATGTGGGTGATGATGGTGAGCTCTGGACTCAGGGCAGTTCTCAGCTAGGACAAACTTAAGACATTTCAAGTGTATACTTTTGAAACTGTTTTTCATCACCAGTTTCTTGATCCCTTGGCCCCAGACAGATGCGAGCTGTGAGAGGCATCACCCTGGAACAGTGCATCTGTCAGTTCTTCCCTGTGGGAGTGCAGGCTCTGTAGCCAGAGGCCTGAGTTCACATTCTCTCTCTACTGTTTATCTACTGTTGCTCAGTTGATCTTGCCTTGGCTTTCACACAGTGCAAAGGGGTTGATTAGACCAGAAGAAAAAGAGTTTGGGACTCATTAAATAACACTTCATTATTTTGACTCTGACTCCATTGGATCCTTAGTGGGATCTAAGTCTGCAGACTATAGTCGTTAGCATACAGTATTCTTCTTTTTCGTAAATAGTTGGCAAACTATACTGTGTAGACTGGGAGCTACATTGTATGGTGGACAAAGGGTCCTCCTCACAGGAAACTGTGGTTAAGGCTCTTAACTTTTTGAAGTTTGGCTTATACTTGAAATTCAAAATTATTGGAGCCACTCGTGGATACAGATTTCTAGAATCAAGGGGAAGACTGGCAATAAGCAGTGGAGTCAGGAATATGTTATTGCTTTTCACATCCTGACAGAAAATGCAAAGATTATAGTGCTCTGAGTTAGAAAGGTACAGATAATAAATCTAAAATAAAGGTATTTGGCAGAACAGCAGCTGAGCTCTATAAAAGGTCAAATGACACCCCAGTAGCAAAGCAGGGAATATAGCCCAACTCCCAATATGATGCTCCCTTCCCACAGAGTTGCTCTAAAAATATGTGACAATTTAAGGTTTTGGGAAAACTTATAAACAAATGCTTTTGTGGCTTTGTGGACTGAACTGCCTATATCATAGATAAATATGCTTGATCAGCAACATCCAAGAGTTCACAGCGTGAACGTATCAAGTAGGGAGAATGGGAATGTGCACCATTCCCCTCTCCCCTCTGCTCTGATCAGCTTCCTCCACCACACAGGTATGTATTTTTTTACTCTGACCTGAAGCTTTCTCAGCAGTGATTCCATATGTACAAGGCTTTATGTTCTGTGAAGGTATCCGAGGAAATATAAGACACAGCCTGACTTGAGTGGATGTACTGTCTAGCCTTAAGAGAAGACTGCGAAGTTGGGACGCTCAGTCAACATCACAAGAAAAAACAGCACAGAGATGCAAAGCACTGTATGATTAAATGTCAAATGAGAACTCTCTAGCTGTGATACCCCAACTGCTAACTTATGGATTTGTGTCTCTTTTTTAAAAATATTTATTTATTATGTATAAAATATTCTGTGTGTATGCCTGCAGGCCAGAAGAGGGCACCAGACCCCATTATAGATGGTTGTGAGCCGCCATGTGGTTGCTGGGAATTGAACTCAGGACCTTTGGAAGAGCAGGCAATGCTCTTAACCTCTGAGCCATCTCTCCAGCCTGGATTTGTGCCTCTTGATAAAAACATTTTGCTGGCATGCTGTGAAATAAAAAAGTGATTATTTTATAAGTCTAAATTTATATGTGTATGTGTGTGAGCATGTTTTAAAGAATTTCCTAAGATTATTATTATTAAGATTATTCCCAAAAGCCATTAAAAAGTTGGCTACATTATGTTGTCTGTTCTTGAATTTGGTTGTTCTTAAAACACAGAACTAAGAAAAGCACTAATGGACACAATGTCAGGGATCAAAAGAGGAGAAACTATTACAGAGTGGCATCCTCAGGGAAATCTCCAAAGACAAGGATGACCACTGACAAGGGCCAAGAAGGACCCAAAAAACTGAGATCTGGGGAGCTTTATCTTAAGAATAATGTGAGAAGAGCTTTGGGAATAAGATTAGGGGTCTGCTTTGACGGCAGGGAAACTCTGGAGGACTACAAGAAATCCACCCACCAAGTTCTTATGATAACAAGAGTGGGTGTCTGATTCCCCTGAGTTAACCAAGTCATGACTTCCCATTGCTGCAATCAATGACCAAGCCAACATTGTCCTCCAGGTTCTGCCTTCCACATGACATGTCACTCTCATCTGGGTTTGACATCCACATGTGACATGCAACAAATACATCTCTAGTTCTGAAACACCCCTCAAACCCTTGCCTTTAATTGCTGACATCAGAAATGGGGAGGGAGGGCTGGTGAGGAAAAGAATGAAGAGGTTGGAGAAGGAGCAGGCTTGCATAGAGTCAACAAGAACTCCTGACCAAGAGACCACATTAGTGCTGCGGACCCATGAGGGTGATATGGAAACGGAGTTCAGCAGCACATGAAGGCTGGAAATTACTATAATGAGGACAGGCAAGTGACAGAAGGCCAAGGGTTTGGGGGATAAGGTAAGAGAATGCCAAGACCTAGAGGCCACACATTTGCATGTGGGCTGGATACCCTCGCCTGCTGGATTGAGAGTCATGTCTTGCTATTGGGTGAACAGCACATGGGCGAGGGAAAGGATCACATATTCAGTCAAGTGTTTGATGATTTTAGGTATTCCCTCTGGCATTCAAACCCCACCCTCTGTGTGGTAGCTTCACATCCTTCCCAGATGCCTCCTTGTCTTTAGAGGAATCGAGTCTTTGTCTCCAGCGCTGAGAGGTGGTAAGGCAAAAAGAGGGAATGGACCAAGAGTGTTAGTCATCCTTCCTTAGGCTTCCTCACAGGCAACTGTGAGCAGGAAATAGATTTGAGCTTATTTATGTGCTGGAGTTGAGAGCTCAAGTTTTGCTTACTCAGTCAGCTCTCTGCTGCCAGGAAGGTGCTAAGTTAACAGAAGTGCATAGTCCTCCCTCTCCCCATCTTTCTGCCTCTATCCTTGGTATTCTCAAACTCCAGTGGGAGCTAATATTTATCTGAAGCACTAGCTGTGGAGCTGAGGGAGGTGACAACTAGAGAAGTCTTTCTTCTTCCTCTTCCACCAGTCTTCCCCTAGAGGGCTAAAAATGGAAAAATTGTAATTGTAATCTTCTCGGCTGCCTGGCTGAGACTTTCAAAATTGCTGTGAAGAGGCAAGGGGTCTTGAAATAGCTTCTCTACTGGAAGACCATCTTTGTAGTGGGTCTTGAGATAGCTTCTCTACTGGAAGACCATCTTTGTAGGGGGTCTTGAGATAGCTTCTCTACTGGAAGACCATCTTTGTAGGGGGTCTTGAGATAGCTTCTCTACTGGAAGACCATCTTTGTAGGGTGTCTTGACTGCATGTTGTGCAGGGAGTGGTCCTGTGTTTTTAGTGCCTTGAGTTGTTTTCATTCTTCATTTGGGATTTCCAATTAAATCATTTATTTATCCACCCACTACCCATTCAGTCAACACATCTAGGAATAATTAGGTTTTACTTCGGAGCTCCTGTATTGACATTGGCCCATGAAATATCAGGATCTCCTCGAGCAGTGTGAAGTTGGAGAGGTTAACTCTCTGTGTAAGAACATTTTGATCAGTGGGAGGTCTGAGTGAATTCTGGGTGCTCTGGTGGACTGCTCTGGGGTACACTTATCTTTTCACAGTGGCTCGCTGGTTCACACACCTTCTCCAGGCTTTCCTTCCTCCTCTGCTTTCTCCTCTCCCTCACTTTTGCTTCCATGTAATGTCATGCCTTAAGAAAAGCATCCTAGCCTTTGCCCCCCACCCCCATCCTGTCGCTAAGCAGCTGACACTAGACAAATTTATATCATATTCTGAGAATTAAGAAAGGTTTGATCTAGGGAATGCATGATCAGTTGCACCTTTTAAAAAAGATGCCTGGAGAGTTGGGAGAGCGGCCAAAGAGGAGCAAGTTGAGCAGTGGAAAGGCCAATGTGTAGTTTAGTCAAGAGATGCGGGATGGTCCCAATGGGAGCAGGACCCCTGGAGGTCATGAGCGTGCATATCTGTGGTGAGGGTTAAGACACAGCTGCGCTGAGAAGGATGCTGGTTTGAGGGCCTGGTTGCTCTCAGGAGTGGCTCGCCCCTGCATAGCAACCGGGAATTTACTGTGTGGTTCAGCAGGAACCCAATTCAAATTTGCCATGGTCCCTTTTCATCTGTTGATCATAGCAAGGCTCTGCCATTGGGAATACTGCTGGGGACAACTGGAGAACTTCATAGTGACCCTAGACTTACTCAAATTAGTGCCCCTGAAGAGGAAAATACCCAGGATCCCGCTCTTGCTTAGGGCATAGGAGTCTTTTTGCCTTTACCTGTTTAATTCATTTGCTCTTAGAGTAGTATTTCATACATAGAAAGAATTATGGCTACCACTAATGAAGAGGCATTTAGTTTAATGAGAACAGACTGGGTAATAGGTTCCGAAAGTCCCGAGTTTCAATTCCAACTTGACGAGTTCCTAGGTGTCTAGTCTTGGCCTTAGTCTCTTATTTACAGTAAGGGGCTAATAACATCAACTTACTGGAGATCTCCTGAGAATCCAATTACGTTAGTGTATTTAATATGGAAAGATGGGACACCTATGTATTTACTACCAAGATTAGGTGAATAGTATTTTTCATTCTTGCTTTATCTTTTTCCCATCTTAAAGGAATAAAACATTATAAATGCATATAATCTAGTCCTCTGAAACTGCTATTTTCTTACTATGTGCATTTTTGTAATTTTGCTGCACATATATGTATTATTAATATATATATATATATATATATATATGCGAGTTTCCTTGTGAGTTTTAAGTAAATGATACATGGGATGTGTCTTTTTGATGCACAGTGAACATTGACTTTAAATATTGACCGGCAGCATCACATGCATACTCAGGGCATTATCTTACTCTGCACGATGCACCGCTGTACAGATACATTGCTGGTCCTAACTTAGTCCATTTCCTCCAGTACTGGTGACGCTGACTTCCCCTCTCTGTCACTTCAGATAATGTTAAAAGGGTTGGCCTTGTCTCCACTTGCTTGGGCACAGTGTGGGACTTTTCTCTACAGGAGGTGCTAACAGCAGAAGTGCTGAGCTTGGGAGTGTCCATTTTCAGCTTTGCTGTCATTGCTTTTTAGAGCGAGTGCCTGCCATTGTATTCCACCAAGTTCAGAGCCCCCATTTCCACATCCGTCAACAATTGAGATGATTATCACCATTAAACTGTGCCAACTTGATGGGAGTGGAGTGGAATCCAATTATTATATTAATTGAATTTTGTTTACTGATAGAATTGAGCAATTAATAGAAGTTAATTGGCCGTATGAATTTCTTCTAATGTGAATTAAGTGTAGAAGGAAGCGGCGGGGCTGCGTCCCGCCACCCGGCCTCCGGCTAGCTTTACACCCGAAATAATTACACGGAAACTGTATTCTTTTAAACACTGCCTGGCCCATTATTTTCAGCCTCTTACTCACATCTTGATTAACCCATATCTAATAATCTGTGTAGCACCACGAAGTGGTGCCTTACCGGGAAGTTTCTAGCTTATGTCCATCTTGGGCTGGAGCTTCATCGCGTCTGGTTGCAGAGGCAGGGCAATTGTCTGAGCCATCTACCTCACTTCCTTCTTCCTGTTCTGTCTACTCTACCCATCTATTTTCTAACCTATTAGGCCAAGCAGTTTTCTTTATTAATTAACCAATGAAATCAACAGATTGATAGAAGACCCGCCTCCATCAATTAAGGATTCACATTCTTTGCTTATGTATTTCTAGAAGGTGGTTTATGATGTGTGAGAACTGCATGTGTTCTAGACATGGCTTGTAGGTGGCACTTTCTCTCCCCACACTTGTCTTTTCCACTCTGTCCGTGGTGCTTTTTGTCATACAAAGCTGTTTATTTTAGTGGTTAAGATTTATCTGCTTTTGCCATTATGAGTTTTGTGTATTGTGTCTCATTTAAAAATTCCTTCTCCACGCTGATATTAAAAAGAAGTCATTTGCATTTTTTTAAAAAAGTTTTTTTACGGTTTTACTTCTCACATTTGCCTCTTTTGTCTGGAATTAATTTTGCATACAGTGTGAGGTAGGCTCTCCTTTGACTCTCTCAAGCCCACCCTTTGCCTAGTCCTTCGACCAACATTATTTAGTGATGAGGTAATTCTTTCCCGCCATTTCTGCGCATCTTACTTAGCCTCTACAGCTCTGCATATCCCCCTCTACCCATGTCTTACTACTTTAATTTTTATAAAAATATGGATTTGATATGTTTAGGATAAAGTCTCTCTATACCCCTGCTGAATAGTCTTGGTGACTGGAACTTTGGTCATCACTTGGCTTTTAGAATCTTCTTGTCACTCTTTGGTTTGATGGGAATTGAGCGACCTGTCCTTATTCTCTAATTTGGGGGAGGACTGTCTTGTTTCAACACTTAGGTTCTCCATTTCTGAGTCTGATTCAGTTCTTAGCTTAGAGCTTCTGTGACATCCCTTAAATTATTCCCTCCTACTTCCCTCACAAATTTTAGTAGATTTGCTTTTAGGTGCCATATGGTTTTGTAGCTTCTACATGGCATTTGTTTGAGACAGGGTCTTACTATGTAGCCCTGGCCGTCTTAAAACTCACTATATAGTCTAGGCTATCTTAAGACTCACGGAAATTCACCTGCCTCTGCCTCCTGGGTGCTGGGATTAAAGGTGTGCACCACCACCACTAACCTGGCAAGAATCTGCATGGCATCTTTCAATAAGTGTATTTTCTGATTCTTTGTTGGAGATGTATTAGAACTTGTATTTTTGTACATTGGTTTTCAGCATCCTTATAGAGCTTTCTTATTACTTGGAATGGCTTTTTTAAAAGTATGTATAAATGTGTGTGTGTGTGTGTGTGAGAGTGTGTGTGTGAGACAGAGAGAGAATGTGTGTGTGTGTGTGTGTGTGTGTGTGTGTGTGTATGTGAGGGGGGGGGGCAGAGAAGGATATCAAGTCCTGTCACTGAAATTTGAGTTTGACTGGCAGGTCAGAAACCCTCAGTAGTCCCCCTATCTCCACCTCCCACAATGCTGAAGTTATGGGGTGTAACTAACCATGTTTGGCTTTTTACATAGGTTCTGGGGATTTGAGGATCCCCATACTTGTGCAGCAAGTATCTTACCCATCGAGATATCTGCCTAGCAGCCACTCTTTTTATAATCCATGTGCCTTTATTTATTTTTCTTTATTTATTACATGGACTGGTAGTTCAATTTCAAAAAAAAATCTAGAGTTTTAGTGGATATCCCAGTCATGTGATACTGAACTTGGAAGATATGTTTTGATTTCAAGTCGGGGCTCCTTCTGAGTAATACATCACCTCTGACTACTGTGACATTATTGTCCAGTAATTAAGCTCCATTTTGTGTGTGTACTCATACATTATATATTGATATAGATTTGTTAAAATTGGTCTTCATAGTTACCAGCATCTTACCTTGTCATGACATTTTTTTTTGGATGCCGTTCCTTTCTTCTATTAATATTTCCTTCTTAAGGAATATTTTATACACCTACCTGATCTGATTGGAATGATAATCTCTTATTTTTTCGATAAAACTGTTTATTTCAACACAAATTTTGAATAAAAGTTTAGATGAGACTTTTCAATATGTTTTGAATATGTATTATTTGTTTACATTATGGCCTCTTGTTACAGTTGATCATTTAGACGCTGTTTCTTATGGGTAATCTGTCTTCTGTCAGGATGCTTTTAAGATTTTTTCCTTTATTCTTTTGGATATTTTCATAGTTTTCTTGATTCCATATAGGTTGGACTTATTTCTATTCATCCTACTTAGAACTCACTACAATTATTGACTCCAACGATATGTATCTTTCATTCATTACTATTGGAAAATCTGTACTCTCCAAGTTCTATATTCTTCTCTCCTCTCCTGTCAGATATATTTTGAGTCGTTTCCTGTTGTCTTTCATGCTTCATAACATCAACCAGGAAGTCCTTTCTTTATCTCTTTGGGATATATGATGGGGGGGGGTTGCTTATTTCTCTTTCGTCTTGAGGTATAGAATCCTTTACAGGGCTATGAGCCCATCTGAAAACCTGAGGCACAGCTCTGAGTTCACTCCTATTCCCAAAGACTGTGACTTCCCGAATGTTAGGGAGGAAATGCAAGGGGTGGGGTCCACTGGGACTCTGCCTCTCTTGGTTACGGTGGCTGGTTAGGACGCCAATCCTGGGACCATGACAAATTCATTTCATTACATTGGTGGTCTCAACCAAGGGTGGTTTTATTCCCTTCAATGGATGTCTTTAAATGTCACAACTGAGTAGACAGTCCTGTCACCTAGCGTCTAGTGAAGAGTCAGAAATGCTGTTCAGCATGATACAACACAGGAGATCTATTTGAAAAGAATGATCACAAATTCAGAGAATGAGGAGTTGGAGAAACCCTGCCGTATATGTCTCTCTCATCTGTAAAGTGGAAAGATTATAGAACAGATTGATATGTATGGCAATATTAGGAAAATTTTATATTCAAATTACTCTCCTATCTAACATAGACCACATCTGCCTACATAATTCTGTCATTGTTTTCTCTGCTGTCTGTCTCTCTCTATGTATTTATGTATGTATGTATGTATGTATGTATGTATGTATGTATGTATGTATACATGGGAATAAAATGGAATGAATTGAGATCATTTCTATCTTCACCCAAAAAGCAAAATTTTCTCAAGATATGAACATTGGAGACAATCTTCCTTGAGCTGAACAGATTACCTTCACATCAGGCTCATCACTTCTTCCACAGCACCTTCCCAATGGAGCACAGATCCCTGTAAGTCCATGTTTTGCTTGTGTGCACTTGGCTCTATTCATTGTTGCCATTCATCTATTTGTGTCTTTATGTATATATTTAGTAAACATGCAAGGATACACAGTACATGATGGAGTGAAGTATATACTATGGAGAATGCCAAGATGAATCTGTGTAACATAGGGAAGATATATATATGCACATGACAGTGTCAGGGACAGCGTGATACAAAGTGCCAGAGGTTCTTAGAGAAGTCATGTTTGCCATATGATCACAGAATGGGTCATAGAAGTGAATCTGAGTTGGACTTTCAAGCGTTGCTATGAAAGTCAGAGGAAAGGAGGGGAAATAATGATGTACAATGGGAAAACGGGGCGTATCTGAGGAATGGTGGCAGTTGTGCTTCAACAGAGCACTTGTAGGAGATATTGATCTGAGTACAATGAGGTAGTGATAAAATCTTGGATTCCATGATACCAATGTTTGAATTAATCTCAAGTTTATAATGATTTCATTGCGATGTATGACGGACATGAGAATTCCATCCATCCGTTCATTCATTTCAAAACAAATTTGCTTAGCAATTCTTTTTCCATATGCTATTCTAGATAGTGGTGTAGAACATTGAGGAATTTTCTGGATCATATTGCACTGAGGGTAGGAACAGGGTCTGAGTTGAGATAAGCGGTGAACTTTCATGAAATCCAAAAGAGGATGATAGATGGGGTCAGAGCCTAATCCCATCTGCTGTGCCGAGGCCTGACATTCTGACCACAGAGGTAATCGTGCAAACGGAAAAGGTAGGGAGACAGTGAGCATGGCCTGGAGAAAAAGGTAGCGTTAGGTAACGACAGCTGCAAAGTGATGTCATATATGCAAAGTGTTGTGCCCTAGTTGGGGGAGGTTGTGAAGCTGGCTGAAAACAGAACCCCAGACCTGTGAGGAGCTGGTGTAGAGGAGAAGAGGATGAGTTTGTTTTAAACCAGTTGATTCATGATGCTGTCAGGCCTCCCAGGTGGAGGAGCCCATCTGAGCAGTTGTAAATGGTACCAGACTTCAAAAAGAACAGGGCTAGAGATAAAATGCTGGGTACTTTCAGATAGTAGCTGTAGTGGGAGGCATCAGGATGAATGAGATCACAGAGGATATGTACATGATAAACAGGGAGGGCCACGGGACCCATGGGATCTGCACGTTTAGGAAGTAGAAGCAAAAGAGGTGGGGATAAAGGGGCAGTTAGAGAGGTGGGAGGAGAGCCTGAGCTTGGAAATGCTCCCCCAAGGGGCAGAGAGGTAAGGGGAGGTAGTACTGCCAAGTCCTGGTGTATGTCTTAATAGGATGTGCATGTCTTAATAGGATGTGCATGTCTTAATAGGCTGTGCATGTCTTAATAGGTGTGTGCGTGTCTTAATAGGGGTGTGTGCGTGTCTTAATAGGGGTGTGTGCGTGTCTTATAGGGGTATGTGCGTGTCTTAATGGGGTGTGTGCGTGTCTATATAGGGGTGGGTGCGTGTCTTACTAGAAGTGTGTGAGTGTCTTATAGGGGTATGTGCACGTCTTATAGGGGTATGTGCATGTGTTCTCAGGGAGACACACTTTGGTGGTTTTTAAAGTCTCCTTCAGCTGTATTTAGTATAAATACAGTGTTGAGTCAACTTGGCCGAACTGTTTATCACCCCTTAGTGCTTCAGCATGGAAGGTGAGAAGGCAAAGGGGCTTTTTTGTTTTGTTTTGTTTTTCGAGACAGGGTTTCCCTGTTTAACAGCCCTAGCTGTCCTGGAACTAGCTCTTGTAGACCAGGCTGGCCTTGAACTCACAGGGATTCACCTACCTCTGCCTCCCAAGTGCTGGGATTAAAGGCGTGTGCTACCATCACCCAGCTTGCAAAGGGGTTTTCTTGTGGGACACAGAGTGCTAAGGTTTGGCTCAGTAAGAAGGCTACTCGATGCAGCTTGTAAGAGGCTCCTGGAGCACTGGGGTCACAACAGAGATGTAGAAACTGTGAGTGTTCGTTTGTTCTGAAAGTTATGCCACCAAGGGGAAGACTTGGAGAGCGTCCGGAACTGATTTTATCTGGGCCAGCCTATTTTCCACAGAATGGCTGGTTGAACGGCTCTTTGAAGCTGTGTAGCCATGCAAAGCTAGTTTGCAGGTAAAGGGACGGACGCTTCATCTTTCCTCTTTTGCCTAGAGATGGGGGAAGGCTCAGCATCTACTGCTTGGTCCTCATTGACTCCTGGGTAGTTGCAAGCTCTTCCTTCCCAACCCCTTGACGGGTGATTCTCATCTAGCTACAGGTTTCACGCCATACTTGTATCTCCAGCTTGTCTTTTGTAAGAAGGCTGTCTCAGATCTTCAGACTTGGCCTCAAGTGCCTTTACCCGCTGAGCCAGCGCACCAGTCCAGGCGCCATTTCTTAATGCTGTTGCAGTGGGGTATTAAGTTTCAGCTTCAAATTTGGAGGGGACAGAGACATTCAGGTATAGTGGTGTGGTGAGGACTCTAGCATGTGGTTGGATTGGGTGCCAATTATAACTGTGCTGTGTGACTTTACAGGCTTGATTTCACTGATCCCCATTTGTCCCATATAAGATATATGCTAGCTCGTGGGCTCCTTGTGTAGATCAGGCAAGGTGATGCATATACAGAGATTCTGTCTCCCCCAAACATTGGCTATTAGTACTTACTGCTTTAACATGGTAAAAAAATTACCTAATTCTCTTATTGAGAGGAATTTCCTTTGAAAAAATTTTAAAGGAAAGAACATAAAAGCCTAGTTATGGTATCTCATGTCTGTAATTCCAGCACTGAAGAGGTTGAGACAGGGGATTTACTGTGAGTTTCAGGCTAGCCTGGACCACGGAGTGAGATTCTGTCTCCAAGACTAAACCACAAAAAAGATGCTTAAGTTGAAGAAAGTTATAACCGAACACTTTGTATCCCCTGGCTTGCTCCCTGGACAAATGAAGGGTCTGAAAACTTTACTGTGTGACTGTAGTTCCCCATTTGGGAGTACAGAATTACCTTTTAACTTTGTGATGCCTGGCATGTGTCCCTGCAAATATAACACATAGTTTCACCTGCAGTGGCGTGACCCTGAGCTTGCTAAGTGTCTTTATAAGTATAACAATCTTGACGTCATTCTGTGAGCTGAATCTTTTATCCCCCATCACTGGTACTGTCTTCATCTTGTGTGTGCAAGTGTGCATTGTAGGTTTGTGTGTGTGTGTGATTGTACATGCATATATGTATGTTTGAAGGATTGTTTCTTTTCTTTTAACACAAAAAAACTATAAAGTTTCAAAGCAGGTGGGGTGTGGGTTAACACCATTCTAAATGGCAGGCCTGCTGTTCGTGGGGAGGTAGAGTGGACTGAAAGTTTAAAAATAACCTGAACATTATAGACTCCTGTGAATTCTACAGCCCAGAGCACTGTGAGCCTGTGGGTGTTTTACCTGCTGGAGTGCAGGCAGGAAAACAAGTTGAGAGGCAGGAGGATTTAAATTTGCCGAATCCTTTCATGGCATGCGTTGGCAGTAGAAGTAAGTGTTCATGAAGAAGTTGAAGCCACTCTTAAGGTTCAGGATCGCTAGTCCGTGGAGGTGGGGCTAGTGCTATCTCTCGATTCTCTGAATGCACAGTTCTGGGTCACACTAGGGTCTACCGTGCAGCAGACCCTTGCTTTCTGCTACTGAGCACTGTCCCCTTTCCCTCCCTGATGTCACTCCTTCACTGACCCCCCTCCGGAATTTGGCCAGTAGCTTTTCCAGGATTATGGGATCGGCCCACAGAAAGTTCAGAGGCTAGTGCATTTCAGATAAATTTGGCCATCTGTTGATAGACAAATCAGTGCGTACAAAACCATACTCAGCAGAGGTCGGTGTGAGCAACAGCCTGCCTTTTGTGGCTTGAAGAGTTTTGAGGAGTTGGAACAGGTTTGGAACCAGGACTCAGGTTGTCAGGACAAGTGTGGCTCCGAGAGACTGCAGTGCAAGTGTAAACGGAACTGAAGATGTGCTGGTGTGCACGCGAGGGCTGGCCCCACACTTGCTTTCTCGGGGAGTCCTGGGATTGAGGGGCCTTTGCGCACGCGTGTTCATAAACAGAACCAGGGCTGAGCGGTCCTCTCCTAGCGGTGTCACGGGCTGCAATGACTTGGTTCTGAGGACTGACAGCCCCGCCTAGAGAGGCTGGATGTGTTTTCTACCCTTGGAATTATAGACCCAGAATGAGATAAAGCCACTCGCTCCAATCTCTGTTGACATCAGTTAGAGACCTTGCAGGGTTAAGACGATGGGCTTTAGAGTTAAGTCAACCTGGGGCTGGCTTTCTATGTCACTAACCACCTGTCTGACCTTAAGGAAAATTATTTGATCTTTTTTAAGGTCTAGCTTTTCTTACCTATAAAATGGTGATTATAATAGTACCTACCCCATGGGATTATTCTGAGAAATAAGGAAAGAAAAAGCAGTGCCTTCAACTTAATAGCTTTTAATATTTATTACAATTATTATGAACCTTTATGTTGTAATTATTCATTACTTTCAAATTGCATGTATGTTAGTGGATGTTAATTTTGTTATTGATATGTTTCATTATGACATTTCCTTTCTGTTTTATCTTTGTGTGTGTGTGTTCCACAACACATATGTGGGGGTCAGAGGAGAACCCCCAAGAGTCAGTTCTCTTTTTTGGCCATGTGGGTCGCTGAGCAATCAAACTCATGTCATTCGGCTTGGTGATCTGAGCCCTCTCTCGAGCCCCCAGTCTCATGACAGAGTTATGATTGGCCTTGAACTTGCATCATTACTTCCCTAGCCTCCTAAGTGCCGAGATTATACTTTTGTGACATCGCACCCAGGTTTCATTATGACATTCCACATACTAATTTTTGCTTCTTTGATGCGTGCCCATGTTTTCTGTTTTTTTTTTTTTTTTTCAGCCCTGAAATTTGCCACATGAAGTTGTGATTTATTGGGGAATTAAGGGAAATAGCATGCTTGGGAGTTTGGGATTATTGTATTAATCATTGACTATACATGGCAAATTATTTAGAATAATGTGACTGAGAACAGAGCGGTTGTGTTAAACAAACAAACAAACCTAGTCTTTTAGAGAGAGTGTGGTATTGTGAGTATGTCTATGTCTATGTCTAAGGAACCAGATTGCTAAGGGTCTTGGAATGGAATATTTCAGAAATTCTTGTTTGATTGGTAATTAGTTTTCCACATTTCCCAATTTAATTAATCAATTAGCTAATTTTCTCAGCCTTTGGCATCGAGTCAAGGGTCTCCCACATGCTAGGCAAGTGCTCTCCCACTCAGCCACACCCCCAGCCCTGTTTCCTTATTCTTCTGAGTGTCTGAAGAAAGCTCGTCATGCTTTACATTTGCGAGGGCTGAATTAAGCCTGCCTGAAAGCTCCCGATAGCTTAAAAGAATCACTTGCATGTCTGTACACCTGAGTGGCAGATCAAATCAGAGCTGAATCTAGATGGGATATATATCTAGGGTAGGATTTTTCTGTTTGTTTGATTTTTGCATCCAGGGCTAGGGATGTTTCTTGTCATGTAATTCTTTTTTTCAGGAAAGAGACATGATGATGATGTTTGTCTTTTTTTTTTTTTTTTTTTTTTGGTAGAGATTAAAAATAGAACCAATTAAGACAGTCTTCTTTTTTTCCCCCCATTTTTGAGGCTAACTTTTATTCTGTTTTCCATTTTCTGAAAATACTCTTTATGTGAGGATCTCTAGGTCTTCTTTAACAACTCATTCCCCAAATATCAAGTTCAGCCCTGCTCTGGGCCATGAGTTCTCTAATTTTATGACAGATTAAATAAAAAGGATGAAACTGCCATGGGGCTGAGATCCTGGAGTCAGAACTGTTTGACCTCTTTCAGGAGAGATAAGCACCCTGCTTAATATAAAAGAGAAGGTGATCTCTATACTAGAAGTAGAGACCCAAAGCTAGATCCAGAATATGAAGGAAGGGTAGCGCTCGAGACGGGCCAGATGCCTATGGCTAAGTCACCGGGCACCCATCTTCTTTTCTGGTTTTCCAAAAGGAGTTGGAAAAAGTCCATTTATTCATTTGACTAGCTATTTTGTAAAGGCTTGCTATGAAGCTAATACAATGCAGATACCCTAAGTAAAATTACAAAGGAGAAGACAAAGTTCTGTGAATGTGCGGGAAATGGGGGGAGCATGGAGTTGGAGGGTCCATGAGAGACACATGGAAATTGGCTGATGATGAGCTGAGGGGCATTCCAGATCAGCCTCCAACAGGTGCTGGACGAGCAGAGGCATCGGTGGGAGCCACTTTTGCTGTAACCATCATTGCGGTGGAACATGATGCGCTAGGCACTGGTGTGGAAGAGATCCAGGTTTTCTGGAATTGGTGGGCTAAAGTGTTTGGTCACTGTATAGGCAATGGGGAGTCACTAAAGTTAAATGATTGACAGGGACAATGACATCCCAGAGAGAAAAAACTGTAATTTGAGGAAGACAAACATGGCTTGAATTCACATTGAGCTTGGGATGATCAGTAGATAGGCATCATTTCATTGGAAGTTGGAGGTGGAGGAGGAGAGCTGGAGGAAGAGATGAGCGTACAAGGCTAGGGTCAGAGCTCAAAGGGAATGACACAGGAGAGGGAAGACGAAGGGAAGACTCACGAGCGTTCCGCACAGGAAAATGAGAGCAATGAAAGGAGTCGGAGATGGGAAGAGTGAGAAACTTGGAGATCTGGTAACTGGAATGTGAAAAGGCGGGGTGGTTCTCGGGGAACAGGAGGAAGCCTATTGTGCTAAATGACACAGATCGGTGAGGGGAAAGGAGGCTTAAATTCGGACTGTTCTCGGTCATTGGAGAAACGTAGTGCAGTTTTGGGAGCGGGGCAGAGGCACAGCCGGCCAGTGTCTTTCCCAGGTGTCTGTACACTTCAAGACTAGCCTTGAGTCCATATCACACGGGGGTGCCTTATTCACGCTGATTATTTTATACCAAGTGGGTGTAACCAGCTGCTCAGTGTAGGAGAGAGTGGGAGAGAGAGGGCGTGGTGATGGACAGGTGGTGGCTTAATCTGCTGTTGATTCCCACCAAGAGGGCGCTGAGACAGGCACAATTGGTGAGTACTGGGAACTGGCTCTTTGGGCCTCGGGATTCTCCCAAGGCCGTGTTTCAGCTGTGAGCAGCTTTCTCTGCTTTGGGAGCCTAATCTTCACGAGAATCCTGCAGGCAGGGAAGCTAGAGAAGAGTGGCAGGGGCAGTGTCCACTCTGAACCCTTCTTGCCAAGGCAGTCCCTTCCTTCCTTGTTCTAGTCCGAGGCCTGACACACAGACAGTGCGCAGTCTATATTTGCTGAATGGATGAATCAATCCAAGCCCAAGCAGGCTGAGTGAGCTTTGCAGAATGTGGGCTGCCTTATGTTTCCTGAGTCAAGAGACCACTTAGGGGTGGGTGGATGGGCTGCTTCCGGTAGTTGTTCCTACTCCTGGCTCACCCTCATTTGTAGGGGTTGGAACTCTGCTGAGTTTCCTGCTTAACTTGGCCTTGGCAGAGAAGTACAAGTGGACCCCTCAGTCGGGAGGTGGGCAGTGATGGCAAAGAGATCACTTCTTTCCCAAGGCTCTGAACCTCCCCCTCGGACTTTCCCAGTGAGAGCCAATATCTAGTAGGTTCAACATATTTGCTTTTTCATGTCATTTTGTTCAGACTGAAAAGTGATCTCATTTGTTGGCGAAGAATGGATTGAAGAAGTGAGGACACACCTCTGTGACTCCAGACACAGGACATGCAGCTAGAAATGCAGAGTGGTTAGCCAAACACATGCATCTTCTGTGTGGTCTCCATCATTCTGAGTGCCCATGCTACAGGCTGTCCTTGCAGGCCGACAGTGCTGGGATCGCGTGGATTTTCTTTTCCTGGTTGCCTCTCGGCTCTTTCCTAGGGCTCTCTTACTCCATGTCCTGCTTCTAGGAGAGAGCCTTTTGGGAATTAGCCTCCTCTGTTTCTCCTTTAAACTCTATGTTCTTAGCACTTTGGACTATGTCTAATTCATCTTTGAGCCCCAGATGTCCAAGAAAAATGCCCAGCACATGAAAAGAGTTTCATGAATATTTCATAAGTGGGTTTATGCATTCACGAATTTGTAAACAAAACACCAAGCTCTCTCAGGTACCACAGCCTTTGGATTCCTGAAACTGGTCTCTAGTGATGCCCATTCCTTTTCTTTCCTCTTCCTGCTGACCATTGAGCCAAGGGCCATTGTACATGCTACGCAAGTGCTCTGCCACTGAGCTGCATCCCCAGTCTTGTCTTTTTGACATATGTCCCGCTGTGTATCCCAAATTGACCTCAAAGTGGAAATTCTCCTGCCTCAGCTTTCCCGAGTGCTGGTATGTATATACCACCATGCTTAACTTCATTCCTTGTTTTGACCATATCTTAGGTACCTGTATGTCTCTGCTTCTCCATCTACCCACAGTTCCCAAGTCAAAGCCATCCAATGACTGTATTTTGTCTTTTCTGAAACTGAGAGCCACCAGTTAGTCACAAGATGCTTGTTGTGTGTGGCCACGGCCACAGCGCCATGGATGACATGCGGGGGAAGCATTTACCCAGCACTTACTGTGTGCCAGGTGATGCTCCAAGAACTGTATTCATATCAACCAGCAATCTTCCATAACAGTCCAGCAGTGTAGTGGGGGGTATATTCTTACTCAGTCCTCTGGAAGACTCTCAAAGTTAATGTCATGTCTTACTGCTGCAAGACTAAGATCATGTCTACGACCTAAGATCGTGTCTACTTAAGTAAGGGAGATATTATTTGACATACACTACCTTAACAGTGGTCACTACCATAAGGAATCCGAGGCTTATAATCAGGAGATCTGACTGCCATTTCCTAGTTCTGAGCCATTGGAAAAGTTCTTTATGCTCTGAGCCCCAGAGAACAAAAAGAATATGTCTCACATCCCTGCCGCAAAGAAGCGATGAGATACCTTTAGCAAGGTTGTTACCGAAGAGATGTTGAGTTGCCATCAAAGGCTGGGTTCAAAAATTCCTTTGGGCAAATTTTCAGCTGGTTGATGGATTGATAGGTCTCGGTGTTCTGAGGTTTCTCAAGCCGAGGTTTGGGAGGTGCTGCTTCCGGGCTGGACATTATTATATAAGGATGCGACGGTACATTTTTCACCCGAGCAAGGCTGTGTGGTGCTGGGAATGCCAGCAGCCTCCTGAGATGTCTGCATTGCCATCCTGCTCTCTGCTCTGCTATGCATTTGCACATGGTTTCCTGCCAACGTTTTCCTAAGAACCCACTCCCAAATCCTTTCTGCATTATGTTCCTTAGAGCACTGTTTTGCATAAGAGTCTATTTCTTGGAAAAGCTCAATAAGGGGAAAATGGAACAAAGGGGGCTCTGATAGTTTAAACATAAGCTATCTGAGCGTAATTGGCAAGGCAAGGCAGAGCAAAGCTCAGGGATGGAAGGCGGGGTTCATGCCTTTAGCCAAGGCCCAGGTTTTCAGCTTCCTTGGTGATGAGCTAAGATCTTATATGGAGACAGCCTGAAGCCTGAGAAGTCTGGAAAAGTCTTTATGAATGAGTGGAATAGATTCTCTACTCTTGCCTTAGCATGAACTCCCACGTCCTGCCTGGCCTGGGGACACTGTGGTGGCCTCGCTTCCTTCCTTCTACAAAGAGACTGACACAACTCCCTGTTAACCATCCTCTATCTTCTCTGACCCTTGAATTGTTCACAGAAGTATCAGGAATAAAGGACAAAGGTTCTGAAATTTAATAATCTTCATACGATTAATAATCTGGGGGAACTTTTTCACCTGCTCCCTCTGCTTCTGTTGAATTCTGAGTCTGCAGATCACAGCTTGCAAGGAAACATTTGTAGAACATTTGGCCGTTTCATCTTTAGTCTCCCTCCTCCACCGTCCATCCGTGTGTGTGTGTGTGTGTGTGTGTGTGTGTGTGTGTGTGTGTGTGTAGTGTGTGTGTGTGTGTTGGTAACCTTTTGCCCAATGTGTGGGCCAGAACTTCTTGAGAACTATGAGATGAACTGCTTTGCTTTGTGAAATTAGAGATTTGGATCTCAATAAAGCCCCACAGCGGAGTGACAGGGCTGGTGGCTTGAGGTCAATTGTTAAGGACTCTTAAACTAGTGCCTGGGGCTGCTGGACTGCTGAGTACTTGTGTTCAGAGTGTTGTCTCACAAGTGACCAGTAGATGGTGCTCTGACAACAGGGAAAAAGGGCTTTTGTCTCTCTGAGGCTGAGAAAGGGGTTTTCAATGGTTTTAACACTAGTTTCCAGAGTTATGATCAATTGCCGATTTCCACACTTCCTTTGTGGGTCTTTAAGAAAACAGTAGAACCGGGGGGAAACATACTTAGCAGATTTCCTCACAAGGGTCATGATGACAATGATCAGATCACTCTTGGTGGTTCCCTTTGGCATGGTGCCCAGAGCATTTATACATGGATTGGATTCATCTTCAGGATAGGAGGCAGAACATTTCCATAGGCTTAGCATCACTGTTTCTTCTCTTGATGGCACACAGTTTGCAATTCTGCAGTATGGTTATTAGATATTGAAAATCAGATCTATCAGATGTTTACTCTCTGCCTCTTAAAGGGTCTGAACCAATACGTTCATGTTTCTGAAGCTCTGCTGTTTTGTAGATTAAATCAACACCCTAATGTATGTTCTCCTAGGCTGACCCGAGAGGTTTGTGGTGATGGTCATCTGTAAAGCTTATGTAAATCGATAACTATATTAATCACTTATGTGATTTGATCTTTAAAACTGTTTCCACCCGGCCAGTTTCAAAGTAGAGGAGTATAGACCATGAAACCAGTACAGAAACCCGTAGATCTCAAAGCTCTCAAAAGCAACATCCAGGTTGGGGATGAAGAGGGAGGAATGTGTCTTCCTCCAGCTTTGCTGTTCTTAAACCATGCCATGATGCTATAGATGCCGTGATATTTCCCCTAGAACTCTTGGACTGCTTCTCCAAGGATTCCCATGAACTCCCCTACAGAGTCATTCCTAGTCCCATGGGAACTCCCCCCCCCCCGGCATTTATAAAGCCTGCCCCTTAGGAGTGCAGGAAAGCTGGGTCCAACCCCACTAGGTCCCATAATCACCATGTATATTGTCTTGCATATTCCAGGCCTCTAAAGAATTGCAGCAGTCACACGGAACTCAGGGTATGGCAGAAAAAGGAAAGAGAATGAGTACTAGGTCTCTGATGGGTGGCTAAAGAGATGAGTTGGGGTCCTTAATCATCCTCAGAACCACTGTTGTAGGTTAAAGGCTTATATGCCACTTAACAAATAGATACGAAGGAAGGCATGGCCAGGAAGGAAGGAAAGGCGTGATGTCTCCATACGAAAGTGAGCGTTTAGAGCAGAGGCAGCAAAGCTACACAATCTCATTTAAGTTCTGAAAGATGCATCATTTATGTCATCATCCATATGGCTCATTATTGAATCCCCAATGTCTAAAATAGTGTCTGTTGTGGGGACTGCATGTGAAAATATTTGTTAAATGAATGATTGGTAGGGCTTCTGTGCTACGGATTATGGGTCTCCTGGGAAGCGGCTGTTTTAGTCCCATGAAGTTTACAGAGTCCTGAGAGAGGTGCTTGTGACTACGTCTAGGTGCTTGTCCAGTCTTCATGGTCAACCACGCCTTCCCTCCTGCCTCCTATTAGGCTGGTCAGTACAGTGGGATCACAGTAACAGGCAGAGATGACACACCTCCAATTGTAATTTGGCTTGAAATGGGCTCCCCTGAATCCCAGTGTCAACATGGTGTTCCTAAGGGTAGTGGTACCCATAAGAAGTGACTGTGTTGAGACCATTTCTTTGGATTTCTTGTACACAGATCCCATCACACACACACACACACACACACACACACACACACACACACACCACACACACACAACTTGTAACACTCAACACTCTCATGCAATAAGCATGTGTCAGTGCTCACATGGCCTTGCCCACACAGACACATAGGAGGAGGGGGATACACGTGCCTCATCCTCAGACACCACCTCCCCTCTCGCCAATTAATTTCACACAGGGACACTGTCTTTCAGTCCTGTGAAACCACACTCACCCATGACTCCCAACACCGGGCCTTGGTCAGCCTTTGCTCCGTCCTCAGCCAATCGCTGCCCTTGTCTCTTCCATTGCTCACGCAGGGAGGACATGGATACAACTATGTGTCGAAGCCAAAGATGGGGATAAACTTAGCAAAGTGTGCTCCAGCTAGTGTGGACAACGGGAGGGGACAGGGATAAACTGCCCTCGGGGTCTCGTGTGGATAAGGACAAGGTTGCTAGACACAGAGCTTCTTTTTCCAGGGTTGGAAGCTTGTTTTTCCTACCTCTGCGGCTCAGACCCTCGTTTTGTTTTGTTTTGGTTTCCCTCTGAATGGAGGAGATTGGAGAGAGTCAGTGGATCTTATCTGAAAGTGAAAGGTGGTTGTGGGTTGGAGGACCCTTCTGTTAAGATTTTGAGAATTTTGAGGGACGTTTTGTTCAGGGTCACCATCTAGGGACTGGAATATCTGGGCCACCTGCCACGAAGTAAGGCACAGGGTTCTGCCAGAGTCCAGCCTTCTAGGTGGCCTTTTAAGGTCAGACAGGACAGAAGATCCCAGAGAAGCAGATGCCACAGGGGTCTGAGCCTACAGAATGTTAAGTGCTGGTTTAAAGAGAGTGTCGTCTTTGCCCTGGGGAATCCCTGCTGGTGGTAGTGGAGCCTGGCAAGGGGTATTGAAGGTTCCTTCTCTCCACCAGAGCGGCAGCGAGCAGAACGCTATGCAGGGCATTGAAAGAGGCACAGCACTCGGTATCCTTCTGTGCCAGTACCAAGGAGAACGTTCCAGGACAGGTCCTTGATCTGTTGCAGAGATTCTGCAGGCACCACCAGCTGCAGCCCGCATCTCTTCTGCATCATTCGAGGGAAAGGCGGCTCATCCTTGGACCCTTGCCTAGGTAGCCTCTGGTCAAATGAATCTGTAAGCCAAACCAGCCTCACCACGCTGGACTCTCAGAGCCCCTCCCCCGTGTCCCTGCGTCCCTCTCGGATTCTTGGCCACCTTGCTGCGCTGCTGCGCTGTTGTGCGGCGCTCCACACTGGCCTTTAAGCATCATCTCTGCTCCCTCTAGCCAGGCGGGCCGGGAGGAGGAGGGTGAGTTGGTCTTTGGTGAGGAAGTTCGGTTCATGGATAAGTCCCATGTCCTGCCAGCGCTAGCTAGGCTGACTGCAACCTGTTCCTCGCTGTGAGTGCTCGCCCGCCCGCTCGCCCGCCTGCTCGCTCTCTCGCGCTCCCGCCCTCTCCCAGGCGCAGCCGCGGATCGCTGTTGCATGCTGATCCTGGGAGGCGACGGCGGCGAGCGCTCTGGGCGGATGCTGGCACTTGGGCTTCGCTGCTCTCTGGTTGCTGCTCAACTTCTACCCCAAACGCAGGAGCTGTGAAGTCATTTGCCCCTCTCCGGCTGGATCGACTTCTTATCTTCATTTCTCGGGCGTTGCGGTTTACGCAGGAACCTCAGTACCGCTCTTCCCCCTCCCTCCATCCCCCCCTCTCTCCAACCTTTGGATGCGTCTCTGCTGGCAGATTTAAAGAGCCAAGTCTTTGACTGTGGAATTTCTTAGATGGACTCGCAGGGGCTGGCGTTCTAAAGCATGTCAACGTAGCTGGCCCTCGGCTTTTTTCTTTTCGTTTTTCTTTCAAAGTTCTTTTGTTTTCATTTCCTTCTTCCTCTCTACCCCTCACCCCAGCCAATAAATCAGCAAACTGTTACCTAGCAGGGCCGGTGCCTGCCTTTCTCTGAACCAGGTGGTCCGTGTGCCAGAAGAGGAGCTATGTTTGAGGAGCAGCCTACTCCACCCCTCTCCGGTCCCTGAGCACCACCCCACGCTGGCATTTTGGGGAAAATATTGCCTCAAGAAGCTGAGCACCCCAAGCCCTACCCCCTTCTTTTTTTTCTTGTGGAATGGAGCTTCGCAGAGGTTGCCTTTAGATTCAACAGTTCAGAGCAGGGCTGAAGAGCTTGCAGGGGTCCCCAGAGGCGGTGGTCCCTGTGCCTGTGTGGATAAGGCTCTGAGTCTGGCTGTGTCTTTTCTGCCTCTTGTGTGCGGGTGTTCGGCGATCACCTTTGTGTGTCTTCTGTCTGTTTAAACTTCAGGATGGCTCGCTTCGGGGAGGCGGTGGTCGTTGGCAGGCCGGGCTCAGGCGATGGAGACTCGGACCAGAGCAGGAACCGACAAGGAACCCCTGTACCGGCCTCGGGGCCGGCAGCCGCCTACAAGCAGTCGAAAGCGCAGAGGGCGCGGACTATGGCTTTGTACAACCCCATTCCTGTCCGGCAGAACTGTTTCACGGTCAACAGATCCCTGTTCATCTTCGGAGAAGATAACATTGTCAGGAAATACGCCAAGAAGCTCATCGATTGGCCATATCCTTTCTTGCCCACCATGGCTTCCCTCTCCCCCTTTGCATTCCATCGGGTGAGGGGGGAACACCTAGCATGGAATTTATTCCCCACCCCTTCCTGGTGCCCAAATTTGCCCCTTTGCTAAAGTGCACCCTACCTCGTTGCATCCAAGGGGCAAGCCTGGTACCCTGGAGACCTGTTTGGGCACTAGTGTTTTTCAAGGTAAGACTTTTGGTTTTTGGCTTATTCTCCGTGTGGAAATCTCTAGCGTACCTAGGTGCTTGGTGTTGAGGTGTCTGCCCCTTTCTGGGTTTGGCTTTGTCTGTTTCTCGGCCACCCCCAAAGCCCCTATCATTTCAGAAGCTGCACTCCATGTGGATTGACTTACCTCTAATCTCAGGATTTTCTTTCCTAAGCATTTCCCTCTTTTCCTCCACTTCTGAGGGTCAGTCCCTCAGCCACCATTCCTACCAGCTGGGAAAACACTGGCACTATCTGCCCAACAGAGAAGTTGAGGCTCTGGGAGGGCATTTATCAGCCCAGAAGCTTCAAAGAGCCTGAGTAGAACCCATACATACGAGTAGACAAATGCATACTTACAAAACAGGTCTTGGACTGGGGACTCAGCTAACTCTGGAGACTTAAGTTTAAGTTCAACTGAAAGTGAGTGGTTGTCAGGTGAGGTGATTCTGTCATCACAGCCATCATAGCTCAAAGTTGGCCTTCTCTTCTCAGGCAAGGAGGTGTGCTCACCTTTCCTTGACTCTGGGTTGCTACTCTTGCTTCCTACTGTTTGACACACCTGGTTGCTCTGCCAGTACCCTGAACCAGGCAGATCTACTGGGCCTGAATTCATCAGCTGAGGGTCAGGGGTGTGCAAATGACCCTTAAAGCCAAGGGTACCGCTTTTCACGAAGAGCAGGTGGGTGGGTCATCTCCAGTGGTGGTGGATTCTGCGGGACAGGCCATGGAAGGGGCTACTTTGCAGGCTTCACCAAGTGCACTAAATGCAGGCTGCTGATTAGGCACCTTACTGCCTACTCTGCACTACGAATTTGCATGCCTGACAAGGCCATTAGGAGTTGATGGTGGTGGGTGTTTCAGGGGATTCTAGGAGGCAAGCCAGTGATTAGTGGTTGAATGTGGGGGTTGGCTTGGGGACAGGGACTTTGGTGCATGTGGAGGTACAATTCTTGGGAAGAATGCACCTGCAAAAGAGGCTCCTCCTCTTTCCCCCATGCTCCCTCCTCCCCAACCCTCCTTTCAGGTGTGCAGCAGTAAAACAGCTGAAGGAAGCTGTGAGGGGGTCTCAAGTATTAGCCTGCAAGGCAGCTTGCTTTCTTCCTCCAGGGCCTGGATGGATCTCTGACAATCCCCCCCCCCCCCCCCCCAGGACCACAGTTTTTGGCCTTCTTTTTTTTTTTTCTTCCCAGTTTCCTGCTTCAGCAGCTTCGGGATTGGCTGGCGCATGGTGCTTCTAGGCAGCACCTCATTAGAAATGAAGAAGCATCGCTAAGCTAAGCAGTGATGCTTCCTGCTGTTCACATCCTCCCACAGTCACCCCCTGGCTGGGTTTCTCCCTTTCTCCTCCTAGTTCTCCAGTTCTCACCTCCCCCTTCCACCCCCACAGAATGATCTGGGCCATAGAGTGCTTGGGTTGAACTATCTAGATGGGGGCTTGGGGCGGGGGAGGGGCCTGGTCCCTGCAGTCATGCCTGGCAGTGAGCTGCACAAAGCGGACAGATCGCATTGTGTTGCATGCTGCGGCTGCAAATACTGCAAATAACTCCTCTGAGCAGTACCCCTCTGCTCTCCCAGTGAAAAGTCCCCTCCCTTGCCCGCCTTCCACAGTTCTTTCAGATTTCCCACCCACCGGGTGCCGCTTTGCTGTGACCCTCTTAGGACATCTCACCCTCCCTCAGCGCCCCCCCCCCCCCCGCCCCGTTTGCTTGCAGTAGATGAAGCAGCTTCTCTGACCCTCGCATGGCAAAGAGTGGCTGCAGCCATCCTCGGCACCTCGGACAGCACCACCTAAACTCCAGGGCTCCCTAATCACCGGGTGCTGCCCATTGGGTACTTCCGGCTGGGTTCAGGCTCCCAGGCTGGGATATGAATCACGTTCCCTACACCATGCCTTTGCTTCTTTGCCACGTTTTTCTTCTGCTGCAAAGACAGGTTTGCCACCAGCCGCTGTAAGAGCAAGGTGTCACTGAGCTTTATGCCTCCCCTTTCTTGTTGAACTAATGAGAGTCAAAAGACAGACTCCAGAGGGAAGGAATTCCACTGTCATGCTCAGTGCCTTGGCCATACGTCCTGTCCCAGACATCTTTGCTATCCCCATACTTAGACATTTTGCAGTGGTTCTACAGCCTATAAGTTGTTGTAACCTGTTCAGAGAACATCTGCTAAGATGTTGGGGGATACTGGTTGGATTTTTTTCCCCTTCTGGTTGTACAGTGTAACTGACTAATGTATTTCCTCCGGTGATGACCACGTGGAAACATTGTGCCTCTGTGGGCTCTGCATTTTCTGCCAAGCTGCATCTCGGCTAGTCTCCCCTCCCCTCCAGTTCTCAACATGCAGTTTCCTCAAATATCTGCTTCATCTTGTTGAGAAGCAGTGTGAGGAGCAGTTACAGCTCTCTGATTGGGCTGTCTGGGTTCAAATCCCAGCTCCTCCAGAAGCTACATGACCTTGAGAAGTTACTTAATTCCTCTGCCTCTCCGTTTCCTTACCTGTAAAGCCAGGGTGATAATAAAAAGTCACTGGGAGAACTGAAGGAGTTAAATGTGTCTAGCGCCTGGAACATTGCCTAATTACTTAATAAGCATCCATTTTTTATTAATGGAATCCTTTGAGAATTTCTGAACACCTGCAATGTGGGACTCTTAGTTCAAGGTGAAGTCATTTAGATTCTTGCATCTCGTTGAGATCGAGGAGCCTCATTTGAATCACTTGAGAGCCTGTTCAAAATCCAGACTCCCGGGTCCCACTTCACAGCTGCTCCATCAGATCCCCAGGTGATTAGTGTGTGTCGGCAATTGACTGTGTTCTTGGTTGTGGTGGCGGCCGATTTAAGAAGGACTTTGTTCTTTGTAAGGGCCATATTTTTTACTACAGGAAAATTGTTCAGAAATGCTGTTAAGACCTGTTTGGTTTGTACTGATATACAGTCACATGCTGTGCACTACACTTTGTGGGTTTTTTTTCCTTTTTCCTTTCTTTTTTTTTTTTTTTTTTGGTGACAGAAAGTCACTGAGGAACTAGGATGTTAAGGTGCTTTTCTCACGTGTCAGACATATTAGTTTTGTTGGTCTGAAAGGATGAGCTAAGTAAAAGACATGATTTAATTTGTGCTCGTAGGACCCCCCCCCCCCAACTTAGGAGGGCTTTATATTGCCCTTAATGGGAGCTGCCTAGTTCTAATTTGAAGAAAAATGTCTACATGTCTACAATAACCCAGATTTGGCATGGGAGATGGTGGAAAGGCAGCAGCCCACTCCGAATGCATTTCCTTTTTCTTAGAAGCTACATCTGCATAGGGAGATAATTTTATTTTCTCATGACACTCTCTTCTGCAGATGATACCATAGCCTTTTTGAAAATGCTAATCTGATTTAAAATGTGGTATCACATTTTATGGAATTCTGTTCTTTCTTGCTTGCTCATCTAGTAGATCTAACAAGAGTGCTCTTTCTTCCCAGGCATTGGCTATTCTGATACCCACTGGTCTCTGTGCTGCACACTGCCATTCTGACTGGTCTTGGCTTAGGGACAGTTACCCTGCGGGAAGACACTTGGGACTCTCATAGAGTTTGGGAGACAGCCCACTCTCATTCCCACTTTTCCAGGTCAGAGGTAAAGGGAAGTAATGGCGTGTCTAACTTGGAGACTCTACACCATAGGTGATCAGTAGGAGATCTTCCCTGCTTCACCTATTTGGCCATCTCAGCAGGGAAGCACGTGTTTAATGTGGAAGTGAACATAGTTCCAAGTAGGAAGATCAAATACGTTTGCAACCTTTGAGCTGATGAAGCGGTGGCTGTGCATACATGATTTCATGTGGAAAATCTCAGTGTCTCCTAGGAGGACTCTGGATATGGGTCTGAGGCTATGTGTGTATATCACAGATTTCTCCCTGTGCATTGTTCGATGGATTGTAAATGTATTTGGAGGATTTTCTTGAGGATTACAGAAAGAGTAAGATTTCTCATTTTGGCATATATTCTTCTTTTCTAAATAAACATGCCTTGCAAGACAGTTAACTGCAGGAGTGATAAGAAGCTCAGGTTTGATGTAACTCCAGTGGGTCATGAGTCTTGGCTGGGGAGAGAGTGGGGCAGAACAAGGATGAAGTCTGTAATTAAACCCTGTGGTCAGATGGTATAGAGCCCTCATGTTTTCCATTGACTTGTGCATAGATCCCATGGGTGTAGCTCACCCAGGAGATGAAGGATAAAGATCTTTGCTTTCTGGGGTTCTGAGAACAATCTCTTGATTGCCTATTTGTTTTGTCTTTATATGAGGTATTGCTGCAAATGGAACATCTAAGAATCTAGTAGCTGCTCAGTTCTACAAGGCTGGGTGTCTCAACTGGCCTTCCGGATATGTTAGAATCTCAAAGAAGTAAGCTCCAGGGCCGATGAAGGAATGGATTTGTTGACAAGGCGAGAGCAGGCAGGCAAAGAACAGAGCAACTTTCCTTTTTTCATTGTCCTTATCGAGGCTTCCAGAAGGAGGTGTGGTTCAGATCAAAAGTGTACTCACCTCAAGATCCTGATCAAAACCCTGCCTTCCAGCCTCAAGATCTGGATGGAAGGCGTGTTGTCTTTCTGCCTCAAGATCACAAGTGTGCCCTCCATTTCTGGACTGTAATCCATTCCAGATAGAGTCAAGTTGACAACAAAGAATAGTGGGGGTTGTGGGTCTTCTGGAAGCCTGGCCAAAAACGATAGTAAGGACCATTTGTAATTGGGATACAGCCTGGAAAGTAAGCTAGAATGAAAGACTTTGACAGGAATAAAATTCTTTGAGGATGAAGGCAAAAACATCTTGGCCGTAATAGTTTTGTCTATTGGTTTTCATGCTATTATTCTTCCCCCACCCCACTTTCCTGCAGTTGCCTTCCTTTCAATAGGAGTAACACACAGTATGAGTTAAAAGATGAAGAGAAAATAATGAGCATAGGCCTTTCTTCCTCCTAAAAGATCTGGGCTGGATTTAGTGGCTCCATTGAATACTGCTTATCATTTCCCAGCCATTACTGTACAAGATGTGGGTTACACCTCGCCACTTCTTTCTTCTCTCTTTATAGGAACATCTGGTTTCTTCTAGACTTTGTACTCTTGCTTAAAATAAAACTGGATCAAGATTTGCTAAGCTGTTAAGCTCTTGCAAACCCATTGACTCTACCTGTTGAATAAGCAGGTTGTTGGCCTTCCTAGTCCCCTGCTCAGAGCCACCAGGGAAGCTGTACTCACAGGACATCACCACCCACCTGCAGTCCAGTCCTGCAGAGGACAGAGTGCTGATCTGCTTACTGCTGACCACAAAGACATAGCAGAGTGGACCGAAATGCAATATAACCGATACTCTTTTTTATTAAGGGAGACAGAGGGCAGGTCTTCCCTTTCTTTTTTGGCCCAGCCTGATCCCCATCATTTTATCTTTCTGTATATCTCCCTCTCTCATTTTTAGGTTCAGCCATTGTGAATAATTCATTGTCTGTGTGGGTTTTTTCCCCTAGAATTTTCAAAAATGGGAGGTTATTTGCCTCTGTTAGATTGACGATGGTCTTTTGCAAAGGGCCAATATCAGAAATCAGCTTTTTCTTTTAAGTCCTCTGTTGACTATGGTGAGCCTGAGATACAGAGAAAGGCAGCAGTTAAAACCTTTCAACGTGCTATTTCTTGCCATTTTTATAATGACTGTCTCCAGCCTGTTGCATTTGATTACCTTTGGCATAAGGATCACAGTCAAGAAGAAGGTATTTATGTCCCCAAGTAGTTGTCAGACTCCTCATGTTAATTTGCCATTTTCATAATGATAAAGGTTGAACCCCTGGTTGAAGAGGCAGGCTTCTATAGACATTTTCAAGTCCAGTGAGAATTCAGATTGGAATTGGGGTGTTGTGGAAGGTCCTACTGCTGCTGCCACCTTCTCTGCCACCACCATATCACGTGGCTTTTAAATCAATCCCCTTTAAAAAAGGTCCAGAGATATGAGAGCTATACATCATTTCCCTTATCATATTTTAAGCCTACACAGAGAGGACTTGTGTGGGCTTCCCAGTGATATCTCTAGCATCAGTCTTAAGGACAGAAAGTACAGCACCAAGTTAGTAGGCTCCTCTGATCTAGTGTTCTCTTGTTCGTGCAGCCTGTTTCAAGGAAAAGTCTGTGATGTGTCTTTACTCAAGGAGTATTCTAAATGTTTCTTTAATTGGCATCTCTGGCCAGTTCATGCTCATAAACTCTGATGATCCCATATCCCTATCTCTGGAAAGCAAAGAATAACTAGAATATATGTCCTTAAGAGGGAAAGACAAGCTACATTGGAGAAAACAGCAACACGTGGCTTGAAAGTCATTTATCTGAGACATCCCCCTAATAGAGCAGTGACAACTTTCAGTGTTGTTCCGTCACCCCACCCCCGAACCCCAGGCTTGGGAATATAGCACTCGGTTAGGTGCCAGCAGGGCTTTAGAGAGAGGCCCCGTGTTGTGCCTGCACCAGGTGGGTCGTTTGGTCCATGAGAGTTGAGCTCAATCACTGTCGCAGCTGTGTAATCTGAAGGCTTCACTTTCTCAGGGGCATTGGTCCTGCTGTTTTTTTTATCATATCTGCATGGTATCTCTGAAGAATCTGGAAAGTGTGTTTGAGGCTTGTCCTTCTGCCCTTCTGGGGGGGGGGGGCACAATAACTCGAGAGGTAGCTGCACAGTAGGCAACTGGTGAATGGGGAAATACGTGCTCTGGGTAGCATCATGAGTAGATCTCTCTGGTGATGAGACTGTGGTGTATCATTGTTGAGATGCATGGTGGTGTGAGTGGCCTCCGGGACCAGAAAGAAAACTCTAGAAACTGTGGGGAGGAAGAACATGCATCCTCCACAATCCCTCTCAGTCCTTAGCTTCTCTGTGAGTTGAAAGTTTTTAAACTGTGCCACTTCCCTCAACTTCCACACCATTGTCTCATGGGGCTGGTCCGAGTGAAAAAGCATGAAAAGAATTTTCCACAGGTCCTGACATCCTGGCCATTTCCAGCTGTGTGCTGGTGGGAACCAGTTTGCTGCGATCCTGTTGTCTGTCATCTCTTTCTGTAGTGGATTTCCAATAGCAGCAGGGCTAATTCCTCATTTGGGTCCTTTGTGTTGGAGTTAGATGTATGCACTCTGCCTGTTTCATGAAGACATCGATTTCCAGGCTCTACATTGTCTCAGAATTACCTGGGTGGCTTAGGGGAATGCAGCTCAGTAGGTCCAGCTCTTGAGTCCCTGACTTAGTTAAGTCTGAAATGGGACCTGAGAGTTCTCATTTATCACAAATTGCCAAGGGTTTTGCCACTGTGGGCCTTGGAAGCTACCATACAGCCAGTGCCTTGTCATAAGAATTGTTAATTGGCTGAGTGGGCACGCCTTTAATCCCAGTACTCAGGAGGCAGAAGTAGGTGGATCTCTGAGTTCGAGGCCAGCCTGGTCTACAGAGCAAGTTCCAGGCCAGCCAGGGCTACACAGAGAAATCGTGTCTTCAAAAACTAAAAGAAAGAAAAAGGGAAGAAAAAAAAAAAGAATTACTAGGGAGGTTCCCCAACCTAAACTTGTCTCTGATACACTAATTTGGATCTCTGCTGTTAACAGAAAACTTATTCTTTGGGCTCAGACAATGAGACTTCCAGATCATTCTATCAAAGTGATGATGAGCTCTTGGGAATGGGAGTATAGACTCTCAATTTTAGGGCATTATTAACTAACTTTGAGTTAGCTTATTTTATTCTTTTTGGCCTTACAAGTGAGAACAGGCTCTTCTGGGAATGGGCATATCCATTTTAATTCCAGCACCTAGTATGATGCTGGCACCTGGCAAGTGGTACAAATTCTTTTTCTGAATGATGTATAAGTAAATATGTTGCTATTGATTTAACAAGCATCAACAAAGTGGTTATGTTGTCTCTACTATGACTGTGACTCGGATCTCTAGGACCTGTGAGCTCTGGTGGTAGTGTGAAGTACTAGCTGCTGAGTGAAAGTCAGGGGTCATTACATGGAAACTGGCAAGTTCCCAAGGACAAGAATTACTGCACACTTTTCTGCAGAACTGCCCCGAATTCTATATCACCCACCGCAGGCTTCCCCACTGTTGAAGAAAATGCAGTATTTATTATTTCAATTTTTTTATAAGAAAATTAATTGGCACCCAGAGATCTACAATGTAATGACAACTAAGGTTCCTGACGATGGCCTCTAGGCATATAGAATGCTGGAGTGCTTTCTGAATATTGCCAATCAAGTGTTTATTGAATTATGGTCAAACAGTCTGAATGGAGTACGAACCGTATTCTGAGCTTTCACAAATTATAGTCCACATCCACACATGAGGTAGTTATCTGTTGCAATCCATTCATTTTTTTCCTTTTAATTCATCAGTTGTTAAATTATCTCAAGTTTTCTTTTCTGGCTCTGCCGGGTGACAGAGAATTTGTTGTATTGCTCTAGCCATCAGCCCTTTCCGTCCTTTCACACAGAATTGGAGCTACAACCTGGCGTAATCATCATGCGTTATCATCCATGCCATCAGATGGTGGGTGGGTCTCAGTATTTTACAAAGGATGGGCTTTTGGTTTGCTGGGCAATCTCCCCAGTTGGTAGCTGATGGTACACCTTATTGTGTGCTTCTTTCCAATAGAGCTGGGTCTGTCCCATCATGTCTTCTACAGCAGGACTCTGAGCATCTGCCTGTTGTGCCCTGAGTCCCTTTCCCTTGTTCTTTCCCAAGCTCATCTGCCATCTTTTTGACCAAGGTCAAGGGATGCTGGACTCTAAAGATGTTATTGTAGAATGTTAGCCTTTGTATTTTCTTAAGGGTCACTCCAAATTTTGTGGAACTTTAGAGTTGAAAATGACCTGAGTGACTGTCAGATGGCCCCCAGGGGACTGTCTGATGTATTGGGACTATTAGATCTCTCTGGTACCCTGTTGTTATGTGGCTCTCTTTCTCTTGAAAGAATATACATACAATTTTTGCACTCAGGATCAGAGTTCCATGAGTCAATTTTAAAATAACTATTGTGTTAGAAAAGACTCTCATGCTTGGGTGGTGGGATACTGGGCTCTAGGAAGAATGTTCCCTAACTACATACCACAAAACTCAAATCTCATGTGATAAGAGCCTGTGTCGAAGGGCTCCAGGGAAGTGTTTGCCCAAGTCAGACAGTCTGACTTCCATGAGAGCGTTTAAACATTCTATCCAGATGACAGAATCTGGAGCCCTTCTCCATCTCCAGAAAGACAACCATTTTGAATTAATGACAAAATGCTCTCTGCTACTTAAAACCCTTAAGAATGAGAACTCAAAACGCCCCTCTAGAGCTTCCATGTGTTCTGTTTATCCCTTTCATTTCTGTTGTATAAGGAAATGCTGATCCAATCCACTTATTTACTCAATGTCCCTGTGGCACTGTGTACCACTGCAGACCAGAACTTAATGTGATGGCAGTTATATTTTGATTTGTATTATCCAACAGGGGCACTCTATGTGCTCTTAAATTTTATCTGGTTTTAGTTAATTTAGATTTAAATATCTACATGAGGCTTGTGGCAGGGGCAAATAAGCCAAGAAGCTATTTCCTCTGGGGCCTGACATTTATTAACTTCGGGATTGAGTTTCCTTGGCTTCATGTGCAGGGTGTCTCAGGACCCACTGCAGCTTCCACAACCTCCGTATGCACTGTGTTCTAGGCAGCCCTCTGACAGCAAAGGCAGCTATCTTTTTACCAGGCTGCCAGGTCCTTACACTTGCTCCTCCCTTTGTCTGGCTGTAGGATTGTCCTCAGAGGTCTTTCCATCTTTGACACCTTCCTTGATTGCTCTTTTGAAGAATAAGACCAAGCCCTTCCTCCAGGTTCCCATTGGGTCCTTGTTCATTACATTGTCCTAACACTTCCCATATAACTTTTGTACTGGTTGAAAATACTTGTAAGGGAGGAGTCATTTTCTATTATTATTCTTTAATTACCCAAAATAGAACAATATAAACATATTTGTTTCAGTTAATATACTTTTGAACTTTTCTTTTGAGAAACAGTGTTAGGGTGTTAGATTTCTGACTTGATTTTAGTCAACTGAAAACTTAAATTCTTTTCACATCTGTCACAGATGACAGAATTGTTCCCCCTACTCTATCTTCATTTTGATTTTTAGGTTGAGACTTGGGATGCTGGGTTTGTTTTGGGTACTTTGATCTTCTTGTTTGTTTCTGGCATTGCCATCCTCCCTGCAGGGGTCTTTTTCAAGTGGAGAAGAAAGTTAATAGTCACCTGTGGTCACCAAATCCCAGCCTTTCTACATTTAAACAAATCAACAGCCACAAGACAAGTGTTCCTATGCACATCTTCAGCACTGGGAAACTGAGGCTGAAGAAGGTTACATTACTTTTCCAAGGCCATCTCTGGTGAACTGAACCCAGCTGATGGGATGCCAGCGTTTCATTACTGGTACTTTCAGTCACACACTCGTGGTCTCTGGACAGGGTTGTTTAATGAATGAGACCTCCACCGGCTCTGTGTCATCTGTAGATTTGATAAGCAAGTGCTCTAAGAGTTGAGTCGAATAATTAATAAAATATGGTTAGAACTGGGGACGCCCTTCTGCTCATCTTCACTGCGATAGTAAGTGCTCATTGACCACTAAGCTTTTCTCAATTTTTTTGCTCTGCTCTTGAGCCAACTGATATATCTCTATTCTGTCTGCAGAAATACTATGGAAGATATCACTGTCACCATCAGTACATGTAGATGGAGCGGTGGGGCTCCGTCCCGCCACCCGGCTAGCTTTACACCCGAAATAATTACATGGAAACTGTATTCATTTAAACACTGCCTGGCCCATTAGTTTCAGCCTATTATTGGTTAATTCTCACATCTTGCTTTAACCCATATTTAGTAATCTGTGTAGCACCACGAGGTGGTTACTTACCAGGAGAGATCTTAACCTGCATCCATCTTGGAGAGGAGAGGCATGGCGACTGCCTATGGCGACTGTGTGAAGCATCTGCCTTCTCTCTCCAAGAATTCTGTTCTGTCTACTCCACCTATCTAATTTTCTGTCCTATTAAAGGGCCAAGGCAGTTTCTTTATTAACCAATGAAAGTAACACATAGACAGATGACTCTCCTCCATTAAGTACACACTCTCACGACTATTTCACGTCTTTTTTAAGCTAAGGTGCAGCATCTTAATTTTTCCAAAATCCACTTTAGGTATGGTTTTCAGAGTCTCGGATATTTAACTTATTTTTTTAACTACATAGTAAATGACCTCAGGATATTTGCCACCGTCTAGTCTAAATGAATCCAGCTGATGATGTATTTCCTTAGAGTTTGGGGTCTACCAGTCTCTTGTTCAAAGCATGAGAGTGCATCATTGTTAAGAGCTTGGCTTCTGGACTCAAATCTCAATGCCGTCTTTGCTGCCTCCTAGCTATGTGCTGTGTACACCTACTTTGCTTTGCTCTCTCTCAGAGCTCACAAACATGAAGTGGAAATAGTGATTTTACCTATAAGGTGCATCACGTTGGATTTTTGTCATGTTTAAGTGAGGCAGTGCATATAAAGTCTATAGCATAGTGACTGGCACAAAATCAGCTGTGAATGACTCTTATTAGCATCTAGTTAATTATGGATGATTTAGCATTAGATATCTACAACCAGGTTTTCCCTTTCTAACAGTATTGCTTTCTCTTACTTTCGGCAAATTTCTAACTGGAGCTTTGCAGATATCGTTCATGTGACCTTAGTGTAGGCCTCCTCAGTGACCAGTGACCCGAGCCTCAGGATCTCACACCTGAGCTATGAGATGAAGCTCATTTCCCCCGCCAGGTTAACCTTGTAGGACTCTTTTAAGGCTAGCATTAGCTACTGTGGATTAAGGTCCCCTGCAAACATGTCAGGATTAGAACACATGTTAATGATGATATAGTTCATAACAATCTATCATTTTTAAAGCATTTATGATGTGCCAGAGTACTGTGCTGAGTGCTTGGCATAGAAAGCACCACTGAAGTCATTCCTTGTGACCACATCACAGCGATGCACAGTTCTGCTGTCTGTATTCAACATTCAAGGATTAAGACATGGAGAGGTTAATTCACTTGCTTAATATGACACACTGAGTGGGAACTGGAGACCTTCTTAGTGTTTTTTAGCTGTTGCACCTAGATAGTTTTACATGAAACTTTTCTTCTTGCTGTCTTACAACTATTGAGTTTACTTTAAAAAAATAAAGTTTAAGGCATTTATATTAAAACTGGTCTTTTGTGTATTTTTCAAATGCTGGGTTTCTACCATCCTTTTCCTTTGGGACTCATTCAGATTTATAATTTAGGAAAAAAATCTTGAGGAGAAATAATGGAATTGAATTTTTCTAGAAAACTGATGTAAGTTGATCAGGTGTTCAAAGCCATTAACAGCCTTAAGCGTTGGATTTTGTTTTCATTTATATAAATTGGTAGTTAGATAGTTCACATGGCTTAGTTGGAGGCATATGGGAGTATTCCTGGGAGAGACAGTCCTAGCCTTGTTGCCCAGCACCTTCTCAGGGGTTGCCAGCTTTTCAGTGAACTCTGTCTTGTCAGTTGGGTTTCTTGGATCTGCAGGGTCTCTGTGTTCTATCGGCAGAGAGAATTGAGATGAGGTTCTGTGAACTGGAGACAAAGATTCCGAAAAGACTGGAGAGCTGTGTGGGGTGGGACACTCTGAGCCTTTGGAAGTGTGCCCTGTGTGTTCTGTGTAGACATCTACCCTGTAATCCTGCAGGGTATCCTACCAGATGCTGGTGCGCATGAGCATGGGTGGTTAGGATGGATCACTTGGCTCCTGGAAACCAGACCGAGGTCTGTGAAGCAGTTAGAGAGTAGGCAGAAAAAAAGTTAAAGAAACTGTCTCTCCATTCTGCTAACTTTGGATTGTATCTGCATGGAAATTAGTGTTTGTGAAATAACTGAGCCATATGGATGCTCAGAGATGCATGTGTTCTCCTGGTCTGTTGATAGAGGAGCAGTTGAAGGGCGTGGGCTTCTCTGGAGGTGGAGTGAATGGGTGGATGTGGCAACATAGGGAGGGGGCAGGTTTGGGGAATATGGGCCTATGTAAATTCAGAGATCTGGATATGTTGGCAAAATGACACTCCCTTATAGAGAGTTATGTGTGCGAGGATTTACTTTTGAGATCATGCCCCTCTTGAAGTTCTGTGAATAAGGCTGTCACGTCTCTGGACAATCTCTCTTTCTCTCTGGTGACACAGGGTAGAAAATGACACCCTGGAATGTACAGGTTGTGGCTCATTTTCATCACCAATATCAGTGGATACACTCGAGGTAACAAGGCAAAGGAACAGGTTTTAGGATATTAGAGTTGCCTAGAAGCTTTGCCTACCTCTGTTTGGTATGAGCTTTGTTGAGAACCATATTCTCAATAAGGTAGGCCATTTCTCTTTTTCTTTTATCTTCCTTTATGTCTATCATAGAATTTTTATCCGCATTCTCTAGAGACTCTTCTAGGCCATACACTCTCAGGAAAAGACAGAGGAAAGTAACCTTTAAGGAATGCTTATTGTATAATGGTCACTCTACAGTGTATTTATTTATTTATTAAAAATTTCCACCTCCTCCCCTTCTCCCATTTCCCTCCCACTGCCCCCTCCACTTCCCTCTCCAGTCCTAAGAGCAGTCAGGGTTCCCTGCCCTGTGGGAAGTCCAAGGTCCTCCCCACTCCATCCAGGTCTAGGAAGGTGAGCATCCAAACAGACTAGGCTCCTACAAAGCCAGTACATGCAGTAGAATCAAAACCCAGTGCCATTGTCCTTGGCTTCTCAGTCAGCCCTCATTGTCAGCCACATTTAGAGAGTCTGGTTTGATCACATGCTCCATCAGTCCCAGTCCAGCTGGCCTTGGTGAGCTCCCATTAAATCAGCCCCACCGTCTCCATGGGTGGACACGCCCCTCATGGTCCTGACTTCCTTGCTCATGTTCTCCCTCCTTCTGCTGTTCATTTGGACCTTGGGAGCTCAGTCCAGTGCTCCAATGTGGGGCTCTGTCTCTATCTCCACCCGTTGCTGGATGAAGGTTCTATGGTGATATGCAAGATATTCATCAGTGTGGCTATGGGATAAGGCTAGTTCAAGCACCCTCTCCTCTGCTGCCCAAGGAACAAGCTGGGGACATCTCCTTGGACACCTGGGAACCCCTCTAGAGTCAAGTCTCTTGCCAACCCTAAAATGGCTCCCTTAATTAAGATATCTACTTCCCTGCTCCCATATCTACCCTTCCTCCATCCCAACCATCCCATTCCCCCAAGCTATCCCCAATCTTCCCCTTCTCCCTTCTCTCTCCCCATCTTCCCTTACCCCCACCCCAGCCCCACCCCTGTGCTCCCAACTTTTGCCTGGCAATCTTGTCTACTTCCAATATCCAGGAGGATAACTATATATTTTTCTTTGGGTTCACCTTCTTATTTAGCTTCTCTAGGATCACGAATTATAGGCTCAATGTCCTTTATTTATGGTTAGAATCCTTTTATTCATCTTTTGGGGTCTGGGTTATCTCATTCAGTAAAGTGTTTTCTATTTCCATCCATTTGCATGCAAAATTCAAGATATCATTGTTTTTTACCACTGAGTAAACTCTAAAGTGTATATATGCCACACCTTTATCCATTCTTCTATTGAGGGGCACCTAGGTTGTTTCTGGCTATTACAAATAGTGCTGCTATAAACATAGTTGAACAAATGCTTTTGTAGTATGATTGGGCATCTCTTGGGTATATTCCCAAGAGTGGAATTGCTGGGTCCTGAGGTAGGTTGACTCCCAGTTTCCTGAGAAACCGCCATACTGATTTCCAAAGTGGATAGTCCATTCAAGCTGGAACATTAGGGTATTTGTGTTTGATTGCTCTGATGAAGGCCCTCAAGACTTTTCAGGGCTTGAAGCTGACAATTCAGGAAGGTTCTAGAACAGTCTTACTATTCTAGTCTTTGTATTTGTGTCCATAGATGAATGCACTGGAATGGTTAGAACTCTGTAGTTACTTTCAGCTGGTTCTCTTTTGCCTTTGAGATCTTGATTTCTGTAATTGTCAATGAATATGGTTTGAAGATGTTACTGGCTGTCATGACTTCTAGCATTGAAACCAGGGGTATTCCCCTTAACTACACATTAGCATCAGTCTGGGAACATCTAGAAGTGCTGATGCTTCAACAGTGGCCAAGACATGTTAGAATTTCTGGAGGTGGGATACTGTATGTTTAACTTTAAAAGCTTTAGAGTAATTCTAAGTTCGGTTGAGGCAGAGATCCACTTATCTTCTGGACTGAGAGATGGGTCTCTTAATCCACTTAGCTGCTCCCCTCCTCCACTTATTCTCCCTCCCTTCCTCTCTCCCACCCTGTTTTGTGAGTTACACCTATGCTCTGTAGTTCAAACTGACCTGAAATTCAAGATCCTCCTGCCTCAGCCTCAAGGGAATGCAGGTTTCAGTGTGTACCAGGTTCAGCTGTTCCTGCATCTTTGGATGTATTTTGATCATGGGTGGATTCCTCTCACTTCCCTTGTAGGCTATTGTGAAAGAGCTGGAGCCCCCTGGTCACTCTGGAATTCAGCCTAAAATAATAAAGCAATCAATTCTAAGGGGCATTGTGTTGGCAAAAGCATTCATTTATGGCTTCTCCAGGCAAACCTCCAGCGTCTCCAGATTTCCCAGGTCCAGAAATCTGAAGCTGACGCACAGAGCTATGCTCACCCAGCAGATCCTTGAGTCTCTGACTAAAGACTTCTTAACCTTGATTCCTTTTAGTTAAATAACTTCTGTGCATATGATGATTGCCTTAGCACAATGCCCATCAAATGGAGGAATTATGAACATTTTTAGAAATTCTCAGAAACATGAATCTTTTAGTAAGTCTTATGCTGGGGGCTGGCTTCTCCATGCTCTTGAGTGTCTTCTATGTGCAACCTGTTTTATAATCTCTAATATAATTGGTAGGTCAAAATTGCAGGGAGAATATTTACAGTCTAGCATTTGCAAATGCCATAGATGGGGACTTTCTCTCTGATGCTATTTATTAGCATGACATTTCATTTATCTCTTAACAAAATTGTTGACAAAGGTTTCTGTCCTGCCTGGTCCACAGCCATTCAGTTCCAAAGAAACACACAGAGGTCTGCAGTAATTATAAACTGGTTGGCCTATTAGCTTAGGCTTCTTATTAACTCTTATAACTTACATTAACCCATAATTCTTGTCTGTGTTAGCCATGTGGCTTGGTACCTTTATCAGTGAGGAGTTCTCATCTTGCTTCCTCTGTGTCTGGGTAATGCAGACTGACCTTTCCTCTTCTCAGAATTCTCCTGTTCTCTTCACCCCACCTATACTTCCTGCCTGTCTACTGTCCAATGTGCATTTTGTTGAAACAATACAAGTGACAAATCTTTACAGGGTACAAGATCATTGTCCCACAGTGCAAAACGACCCATTTTTTTATGGACAGTAACAGGTCTCTCTATTCCTTCAGATCTGCTTTTGGAAGAAAGGGTGTCTTACTCTCTGAAATAACTTAAAAATCATGATCCCTCTATTCCAAGGTGGCCTTTGGATGCTTGAAAGCAGCTGAGTTGCCTCTCAAGCCTTCCCTTTGCAAGCTCACATTAGTCTTTCAGTCCTTTCTCATCTGCTTTCCAGATTGAGTAGTGTTTTTAACATGGATACAGTTGCAGAGCTTCCAAAGGAAAACAAAATTCTCCTAGTAACCATGTATGATCTTTCTTTTAAACAGAAAGTTCTGTGTTTTCTTCATAGGTCCTCAGCACCGTTTGATGCCTGCCCTGTAATGAGTGATGCTATCAAGTAGGTTATGGTTTTGGGTGTGGCTGTTCACTGTAGCTCATGGTCTTTTTTTTCCCCCTCAAGCACAACCTGCTGCTAGAACTCTTGATGGACCCGAATTTGTCAGAGTCTCATCAAAACACTAGTTCTGGTTTCCGAAACAGATAATTTCCCCACTGCTGTTTTGTTTTCTATCAGAGGCTTTTAGTGTACGCCTTATCATTCAGCTATTTGTCTCTTGAGCACTGCAACTGTGTGGGGAATGACAGCTGTTTTAAATCCAAGATCCCGTCAGACAGGTAACAAGTGAATTTGTTAAGACTCCTGCAGGTGACTGGCACTGAAATGGGCATGAGCAGCAGGAGTGGGGAGGGCAGAGCTGTCTTAGTTTTCAGAAATGCACCTTCCTACTCTGTAGCAGTCACGGATTGCAAATGGGTCTGAAACTGACTTCCGCTTATTATCCATCCCTTTGTCTCTCCAAAGTAGGGAGGATGTGACCTCCATTCACTGGATTTATGTAGGGGTCAGGGTCTTGAGAGTCAGACAGAGTCCTTTGATTTGGAAGCCATGAAGGATAAGACATGGCTTAACAGCTAACAATGAGAGAGTAATGTTAAGGATCATTCATCTTGAACAACAGTCCATTGACCTCTGAAGTAGCACTAGACTGTTCCCATGGGCAGAAAGCCCTCTGAGGGTTCTTCTCGGTGTTGCTTGTTGCTCATTCATTAGGTTTGAGGTCTTTAGGAGCAGTTATAATGGCATTGCCATCTCTTGACAGGAGAAGGGTGGGTTGAAAGAGAGGTGCATGAGTGTTCAGGGTTGCCTGTCAGATGGTGAATTGGAAAAGAAGCAGTTGTCATGGTGATGGCAGGTTGCATCCCACCACCATGGAAACCAAACCTAAAAAACCGATGTTAAGGCTGAAAGTCACATGATGTATTTTGTTTTGTGTTGTTTTTTTTAAAGAAAAGGGGTTGGATTTTTACCAATTTGATTTTTTAAAAGAGAAGATTGGAAGATAAGGAAAACCATGCCGAGGAAAGCAATGAGATCATGAAACAGGACAATGTAGAACACCAAGGAGCTTCCTTGTCACGTTTCTGTTTGCTTACAATTCGGTTTTCCTGCCATGGTGGGAGAGGAAGGGGACTATTCTGTGGAGTTTCATACTTTTTGTCAGAGCTATGCACTGGTAATTCATGTAGAGAAGCACAGAGTGTTAGCTCTCCTATCCCATGAGGGACCATGTGGGGCAACCTGAATTGATCTGCTCAGGACAGAAACATAACCCGAAAGCAAGGCTTGAGGAAGACTGTGGAAATGGAGCCGAGCACATGGCTTATTCTAGAAATGACTTCCGCTTATTATCCATCCTTTTGTCTCTCCAAAGTAGGAAGGATGTGGTCTTCCTTTCAGTGGTCCATACGCTGGTGCACCTTTCTATCTCTTACTGTCTAGTGACATCTGTAGTTTGGGGTTGGTGGATGTTAGTGCCTTGCTTAGTTGATCCATTTTAGAGGTTTCTCTGTTAGTCACACGGTCTGGAAACAACTCAGGATAAATTATACTTAGGCTGTAGGCTTGCAACATTTCAACCTCCCCACAATCACTGAAGTTCTGATTCGTCGATTAGCCATGCAAAAGGCTCGGTCTAAGGAGCAGTTTCGGTCCCTTTTCCACCCTCCCTTTGGGCTGTTCCATCTTGCCATGCTCGGCAGAGGAATGAATGCTCAGAAGTCCAAATGGAGCCTCCAGTCTTAAGCTTTCACACTAGAGTTGACCTCTTACCCCAGGCCCTCTCATCTCACAGGCAGGGGCATCTCCCTGCGAAACCTTAGACAGCCTTGTCTAAGTCTCCCACTTCCCCCGTCTTTCACTTGCACCATGACTGGGAATGAAAGCGGTGAGATGCCCCACCACCCTCCCACCCCATGAAGGCAGCTGACCCCAAGCCTGCTTCAACAGGTGTGAATTCCTCTTTCAGACGGAAGGGCTGAAAGCTTGCCTTCATGGCAAGTGCAGACAGGCTAGACAGTCGAGAGTCCTACAGGGACTTTTGTCTGGGGAAGGGTGAGGATGATCGGAACAGGTGAAAACACACTCTGTTTACGCGATGGCCACAGTGACGGCTGTGTCTGTGGTTTAGGCACAGGCCTTGCCTCTTCACTATTATTCATTCCTACAGGACAGATGGGTCTTTCTCTGCGGCCTCAGGCAAAGTGGATGTGAGCTCACTTGAATGATCTCACTGTGTCTCCAACAGGGTCTGTAGGAGTTGGAGCCGGACTTCTGTGGTCGTTGAACCCCTCCTGTTCTTAGCTCTAGCCTTGGGTGTGATTAATGTCCCTTCTAATCACTGGGAGAGATTGCATCAGAGCCATCAGCTTCATAAATCCTCCTCTGGGGACTGCTATTTGGAAGAGCTCTCCATATTCCCAGGAGGTCCTAGGCCAAATGTCTTTGCTTTCTTCCCGGAGGCCCATTACCATAATTCTCTTTTAAATTTTTTACTGGGGTAGATGTCTTTGGTGTCAGATCATAGCTGCAGCCAGCCAGCTCCCTTCTGGAGGTTGTGACCACAAACAGATGCTTCCCCTAAAGCTTTGAGCCACAGAGGACACTTAAGAATAGATTTAGTAGGATTGTAAAAGTGACTGGGATTTGTTTAGGGCTTAGTGTTCCTATGCCATTAGGGTCTTTGTGTTCCTGTGCCATTTCAGGTGCTGGTCCTTTTTGTCTTTCTAGTTTCTTCTATGGAGGTGGAAGGTGGTGGCCTTCCCTCCTGTGAGTGCTGTGTTGGGTCAGCTTTTGCAGCGAGAGCCTTGATTCTTGTTCCTCACTGCCAACTTTCATTTCTTCCATTGCTCTCTAGGTCCAAGACAAGATTCTGATTTTTTTTTTTCAGTCACATAAATATCTTGAAGAGCTGTCGTTTACAATTTATTATGTGTTTACAGTGTCTCTTTGGCATGGAGCTTCTGACAGAATCACAGAATGGACAGGCTCTTTACCAGCTCCTGCCCTTGAGTCGATGATTACATATTATTACATTTATGTCCAGCTGAGGAGGAATGGGCATATGCAAGGAAAGTCATGGAAACCATTGTCTAAGACTTTCACATTTCTTCACACCACACATTTCTAAACAAGGAGACTGGAGGGAAAATAGGATTCAGACCTTCTTGCAGGCAGTTGTCCTGGGTCTGAGGCTAGCGGTAGAGATGGCTAATGGAGGTCAAGACCTGTCTCCTGGGAGGCAGTGAGCATTTGTCGAGCATCTCCAGAGTTCTGACGAGTGCCAGAGTGGCCACAGTCTTGTCCCCACAGACTATTTTCTCCATTAGGCCTGGAACTCGAAGAGAACACAGTGTTGTGTCAACCTGACTGTCCCTGGTGTCCCTCAGGTCATATTCATTCGCCTTATACATGGTAGCAGAGGCTCTGGGAGGGGACATCTGAGAGCGGAGACCCCTCAGAATACCTGACCGTCATAGGAGGGCATATTTCCCCAAGATCCCCTTCATTTGCCACCTGCATCCTAGGTCTTTCCCAGGCCCATGTCTGAAGGTGTGACGCTGAGATGTTGGCTTAGATCAGGGTAGCACTGCTTGCAGGGCTGTGCAAGGCGCAAGCTCACACCGGGTCCCTAGGGCTCTGTGGGCCAACAGAGCCAGAACCACAGCAGCCCTGTGTCCACCCTCTCGCTTGCCCCAGCTTTCTCTGCTAAAGAAGGAGCTAAACAAATGGCAGGTGTGCAGGCCGAGCCATGCTGCTCAAATTAGCTGTGTTGCTAAGGAAACCAGTCAACTGGTTGAAGGAAGGAGCATTGGGTAAAAGGGATAAATCAATAAGCGAACCTATTTTTATCATTTCCCTAATGATTGTCTTGAAGCTGCTAGACAGGGAAGGGAAAGAGAGCTGTGGCGACACCAGTCCTCATTAGGGGCTTGGAGGGAGTGAGGAGCGAAGGGGTGTTTGGGAAGGGTGCCAGGAAAGTTTATCAAGTGAGGCCCCTAGCGAGCAGACAGTGCAGTGGAGGGGCGGCTTCTTTGCAGGCTGGAAGCTCTTTTCTGGTCATTTCCTTCTTTGGCTTGGTCTGGGCCTTTATTCTCCCACATTTGATCTTCCAAGGCTCTTGCCTAGCCTTCCCCGATCCTCGCCTTTATACTCAGGTTGATGTGGACTTTGGTATGGGTTGGATTTTTCTCCCCTGGAATACATATAGCTAGTATTGATTTTATGATTATAAGGTAATTCATGCTCATTATAACAGTCAGACAATGGATAAAGGAGTGAAGAAAAAAATGAAAATAACCCTATTACTCAGAGAAAACTCATTATCCTCCCAGCAAAGCAGGACCCTCCCTCCCCCCACCTTCTCTCTCCTTTTGTAAAATTAAAGAGAATGTCTGTGCATGCTGGCTCTCTTTCTTTTTCTTTTTTGATAGATAATGTATGCCCACAGCACACAGTACAAAAGTTCAGATGGGAATACTGTGGAGAGAGAATATGGGACTTTTATATATATATATATATATATATATATATATATATATATGATATTGCAGGCTCTGGTGTCCCTATGCTATCCATGTATTGATTAGTCACTTATTAATTAAATAGCAATCATTACATACCCACTATTTCCAAATACAGTGTAGGCCACCAGGGACAGGCCTGTGTGGGACAGGCAAAGCCTCTGCCCTCGGTCTCCCAAGCCTTTCTGCTTCATTGGCTCCATTTGTTTCGAGTCTTAGAATACAGTCTAGACTCCATGGTGGACATTCTCCAAATTATGCTTCATGCCAAGCCCAGAGCATAATGAGAGCCACTGAATTCCTAGGCAGAATGAGAATTCTGTGCCGACACACTTGCATGCCGTCACTGACTGACTGCCATGAAGGGGGCTGCTCTTTACTGCCCTGGTGACACGTAGCTCCCTTTGATCTCTCCAAGTCACGTCGTTTGCCTCGCCTGGGAGGCACATGAGTTGAAACTGTGGGCTGTTATCTGCAGTTCAGGGTCTTCTCTTGGAGATGGACCAGAACCTTTGCTATTGGGCTTGACGTCTGCTGGCAAGAGGAAAGGAGTTGCCTAGCAGAGATGGGGGCGCAAAAGGTCCTGAACTGAGCAGAGGGAGGGAAAGCCTGCTTGTATTTCCTCCTTCACTGAACATTGGTTAAGCTCCTGCTCTGTACCAGAATCTCTGCTAAGCCCAGTCTACAGAGAGTTAAATGAAGCACCTGCTTTCAAGATAGAGTTTCTTGGAGGAGATAAATAGAAGATAAAAAAAAAAATGAGCAATGCAAAGAAAATGAGGCATAAGGGAAAATGTCACCAGGGGAAGTTTTAGCATGTGCTCAGAATAGAGAAAAAAGATCACCCCAAGTGATGTTGGACATCAATGGATGCCAGTGTCTGTTCTTTTGTTCTTTATATTTTCTTCAAGAAGGGGAGTAGAAAAGAAGCTAGAGAAAAGAGATGTAACCCAGTGGCTGGGACTCTGCCCCCACCCCTGTATGTCATCCTGCTTGCTTCCCCTCAGTTTTCTGGGGCCTCGCCTTTCTCTCACTTAACCCCCAGAAACCTCCAGAAGCTTCACACCTTTGCCTCCTTTGACCCGTACCACAGTCTCATGTCATATTCTTTATCCTTCCAGCTGAGTTCCTAGTGAGGTTTAAGTCTGGAAGACCTAGAGAGGCATCCCTCTCCAGGCTGTATTTGAACAGTTCCCAACAATATAAGCCAAACTAGCTGCACACAGCTGCTCTGAATGGGTCTTTTGACACCTGACAGTAGGCAGACGATTTGGCTGGGGGAGGAAGTGGGTTTATGATTGCTTTTGAGGTTTCTTCATTTCCCCAGCACCTATGAATTCCCAGATTCCCACCTGTACTGGCTGGTTTTATGTTAACACGTCATAGCTAAAGTCACCTAAGTGGAGGGAGCCTCAAAACAAAGCCTCCACAAGATCAGGCTGTAGACAAGCCTGTAGGGGATTTTCTTCATTAGTGATTCACGGGGAAGAGTCAGCCCATTGTGGGTGGTGCCATCCCTGGCCTGGTGGGTCTGGGTCTATAAGAAAGCAGGCCAAGCAAGCCTTGGTGAGCAAGCCAGTAAGCAGCTCTCCTCCATGGCCTCTGCGACAGCTCCTGCCTCCAGGATCCTGCCCTGTCCGAGTTCCTGTCCCGACTCCCTTCAGTGGTGACTATGCCATGGAAGTGTAAGCCAAATAAACCCTTTCCTCCCCTACTTGCTCTTGCCCAAGGCGTTTCATCTCAGCAACCGAAGCCCCAACTAAGATACCACCTTTTGATTCTAGTATTTGGGGCCGTGGATAGCACCAGGCTTTGAGACTACACGACTTAACCTGTCACAGACAATTTTACTTATCAGCCTCTGAGGTCAAGAGTCATTCTTCTGTAATGTCGTGACATGCCCGTACCTTTTCCAGGCCGGTCTTGTGTCCCTAACAAGCATCAACTATCTGATCTGGATGGTGAAACTTAAAGGCAGGCCCTAGCAAGGAAGTGCAGATGGGGTCTGCCTGGCTGAGGAGAGGCAGGTGTGGAAGTGAGAGTGCTTAGTGGGGCCAGCGTTCTAAGTAGAGATCGGCGGGGAGGATGTCCTGAGAAACGTGTACCTGCTGAGCTATCTTATCAGCATGGCCTGATGGCTCCGGCACTTTCAGCCGTTGGTTTTCCTTCCCAGCCTTCCAGTGGAAGAATGCACAATCCCTCCCACCTCCAGACCATTCCAGACCCAGTGGATCCACAAGAGGCAGAGATTTGTACAGCTTGGGTGAGAAAGTGATCTTTCCCAGGGAGCTCTTGGGTCCACGGAGGTCTGAGTAGGTCTTGGAGCTTGCACAGGGCATTTCTAACCATGGGCAATAGCCTGGTGAGCCCAGTGGTTTTGTGAACAACTTTATTAATAGCATTGGGGTGTGTGTGTGTGTGTGTGTTACATGGAAGAGACAATGAATATATAACTCAACTCAGAGATACCAGCCCCTCCTCAACATGCGGTGGTCAGTGAGACCTGCTGTTTTTCATCAGGGATCCTAACAATGTTCCGGTGAGCGCCATTCCCAAGAGATGCTCTAAACAAAGGATTGTTTGGTGAAGCAAGTTTGGAGTGTGCTGTGTCCCGCTCCCCACCCCACTGTGTGTGCAGTCACACACTGTGTACAGTCACACACTGTGTACAGTAGCATTAAAGGTTCCAAGCCGTCCTGCTGGGAAGGAACCTACTTAACTTTACTTAACCCAGGCTTCCCTCATTTATTTGATTGCAAGTTTCTGTACCACGAGTATTTTGTGACCTACATTGTAGAAACAGCACCCCAGATGCCCTGAGCTTCTGTAGCCATTCATCAATGCTGTGTTGGCACGCTGTCGGTTTCCTTTCTGGACCGATTTCCTAGGCAAGGTCAAAAACTCCTCAACCACCACTTTTGCCTCACTGTCGTCTGGAATTCTAGGCACCAGTACAAGGCCCAGGATAGCTTGGCCTGCTCTAGAGTCTTGTGGGATACTGGACCCTGTGTTAGTCCTTTGTTACTCTATATGCAAGGCTCTAGGTAGGGTCAGCTATGTGACAGAAGTGTTCTCCTTCTGATCCTTGTGCTCTGGGTGGCCTGGCCAGGGTTTGTGCTGGGTGGACACTTGTCCTAAGACAGCAGGTGTGGTGTGCATGCTAGTGTGCCTGTAGCATGTTTGGCTCTCCGAGGGTGCCCTTAAATTCCAGACTTTGAAGCAGATAGGACGCCTAGTAGTACCAATGGAGCCATGCAGTGACTCCCCTCCAGCTGTGAGGGCTTCAGGAAGCACCATAGAATCTGGGGCAGGAGTCCGTCCAATGAGGCCCATCCATTTTCCAGATCAGGTGGTGGAGCATGAGGAAGCAGAGGATCTCGGGGTTGGGGGTGCTGTGTGAGAACTGGAGATGTGTGGGAAGGAAGACTGCCAGCTGTGGGAGATGCCTGTGACTCAGGGGTGCAATGAAACGGGGGAAGAGATGGTACTACCGAATGTGGTGAGCTAGAAGATTCACCTTCTCTCTAGCCTCCTGTGCTAGCCCCATGACCAGAGCAACTGGTGGGCACACATTTACCTACAGGATGCTCTGGTCTCTGCCCCTCCCCAGAGGTCACTGGGTGCTCATTTGATGGGATGGAAAGAGAGGCACTGGGGTAGGGGCTTCTTTATGATCTGGCTGCCTTCTGTATAGGGAAGAGGTGTTTCGGTCCTGTGTCCTACTCTATGCGTTGACAGGAGAATGTCATATGACTCCTTGTCATATGAACTGTCCTTCTCTCCAGCTCGAGCTGTGGAATTTGCCAGGGAATCGGTTGAACTGCAAGGCTAGTGACACATCTGGTTTGCGTTTGTCATAGTGGTAATTACAGAATGAAATCCCAACGTGCAAGATGACTGGGCCCTAGGAGGGAGCCGGTGTTCCCCTTTTCTAGCCATGGCCCCGCCTCCTCTGAGCTTGCAGTCTTTCTGCGGGAGTCAGGGTGCCTGCTTTGAATCATGTTTTCCAAAGAGGTGCAGAGAACACCACACCTGTCTACAGAAAAACAGCAGGGGAAAGCTTTTATGTTTACTCAGTGGATTCGCAGTTTAGTTCATGCTATGCCCTTCTGATCCCTATAAATGCAGAAGCTTGGGAGACAATACTGCGAGACCAAGCGCTTCTCCTAACCCGGGATGTGCTTTCTGTGTCAGAAGGGGGCTCACATGGGATGGGGAATGGGTTCCTCCCCAGGGTTTCTTCTTTCCCTTGGTTGATCGGAGGTTCTGGAGAGAGGGGTGATTCTAGATATGATTCTCAGAGGGCGACAGGCAGCCACAACTGGGGCTTTTCTGAGACTAAAGCTGGTTCTTCTGCCCAGGCACCTGAAGCATGGGAAGGGCAGGATCCTGTTACTCTTGCTCCTTCCTTCTTTCCCATCGATTGGAATCCCTGGTTAGTTACTGGATTTATATTTTATTTCATTCATCATTTGGGGGATTGGACATATGACCAACTCTATTATTTATCACCTGCTTCTTTTCCTTGGAGAAAATGCTTTGTTTTCACAGACCAGCCCTAAATGATAATACCTCTTATAGTAAGGGCCATGGGGTGTGCTGCCTGCCTGCTTGCTTGGGAGTATAAATCATTCAGACTGCAAAGACCAATGGGAAGGAAGAAGTTTGTGTGTTTATGTATGTGGCCATCTTGAAGGGTATATTTTCTCTTACATGAACTCGATCCTTAACTCCTCTTTTTCACGCCATTTGAGTACATGATCCTGGCCACCATTATTGCCAACTGCATCGTCTTGGCCCTGGAGCAGCATCTTCCTGAGGATGACAAGACCCCGATGTCCCGAAGGCTGGTATGTGCTGGCTTCCTTCTCTCTTTCTTCCCCTTGGTCCCCTGGCTCCACCCCACTTTCCACACTTCCATTCTCACACAGCTCTGGGAAGACTGTTCTTTACCGAGGGACAGTTACCAAGCAACCCCACTGGGACTCATGAGGAAGAGGGCATTGCAAATACTCGTGTGTGCTCACATGGTAGTCGGGCAAGAAGAAGGGGCAGGCAGGAGGGCCATCGCTTCACGCCTCTTTCCTAAGGGACTGTTGAAGTGAGAAGGAAGAGGGAGGGTCACAGAGAAGGGAGGAAGATGCTGAAGGCTGAATGCATTGGTGGTGGTGGTGAACTTGCTAAATGCCGGCATCCTTCTTCTCCTAAAGGAATGAGTCACATAGCTAATGTATTCCTTCAGCAGAGAGCACACAATTATTTGAAGTCCAAACACATGGGCAAGTGGCCAGCCTAATGGCCCAGGCATGTGAACTCTTAAAGTTTCCAGCTAGTGTACAGACCTAAAAATGGAGAAATAAAGAAATAAACTCCTAGGCAACACTATGCCAGTGGGGACCGTCAGGAGAAAGATGTCTAGTCCCTAGATGGAACACAACTGTCCATTTTTATAGCCATTTTCCTATTCTGTGTGTGTGTGTGTGTGTGTGTGTGTGTGTGTGTGTGTGTGTGTGTATTCCATGCACTTTCAGGTCATCTGGACCTTCAGTAACCTAAGCTGTACCTGTACATAGGGCTGTCCATCATGGGTGCACAGGAGATAGCCAAGATGTGCCTTTGCCTGTATCTGATAAGGAGAAATCCTTTCATCATTTCTCTGTTCTTCATCTTCACAGGAAAAGACAGAACCATATTTCATTGGGATCTTCTGCTTTGAAGCTGGGATCAAAATTGTGGCTCTAGGTTTCATCTTCCATAAGGGTTCATACCTCCGCAATGGCTGGAATGTCATGGACTTCATTGTGGTCCTCAGTGGGTGAGTCTCCTTCCTTCTTGCTCTCTTCTGTGTGCGTGCGTGCGTGCGTGCGTGCGTGCGTGCGTGTGTGTGTGTGTGTGTGTGTGTGTGTGTGTGTGTTGGGAGGCTCATGGTGAGTAGAGCCAGTAGAAGGAATACAGAGTGGGCAGAGATCATAATATAAATCATAAACTAGAGAAAACGATCCAGGATAAGAGTCTCCATGTAGCTGTACCATAAAGAACCCATTTTTGGAGGAGCTGGATACATATGGCATTAGGCAGGGACATGGGACTCTCAGGAATGCTTCTGGTTTCCCGTTGTGGTCTTGCTAGATTTCTCAATACCCAAATTTCCAAAAAGGAGCCTTTTCACTGAAGCAAGTGGCTTATTCTGGTCTGGAGAAGGGGGTCATCCCAAGATACCAATCAAAGGATGCAGCAAAAACATCCAGTTTCTTTGGGCGATTGGAGAAGACTCCAATTATGTTTTCTGAGCTAAAATAAAATTAACACACTGAGGACAGACTAAAATGATTCATAGATTTATTAATGGCATAAAATTGAATTACATCAAAATGCTTGATAAGTCATTCCTTAGAATTTAAGATAGTTATATATTGGGACTGACCCAGTGTCATGGACATATGTAGGTGGATATTTCCATATCACTCATTTGGGTATGAACATAGTATGAGGACAATGGGTGGATCCAACACTGTAGGCAGCAAATGTGATGGACTTTATAGCATTGGGAATGTTGGTAATACTGTACAGGTTCTGTGGTTTGTGAGTCTTTGAGTCCATTGGTGCTTGCAGGGGGAAGGGACAAGCCTGTGTAAGTATGTGTTTGGCATGGAAATTTCCTGACTTAGCTGCCTGGCTTGCTTAGCAGAGCTTCACAGGTTATTGAAGAGAAAGACTCTGTAGCCACCGTTATGATGAACGAGTATGAGGAGAAAGGAAAGACCCAGTGTTCGCATTTGTAGTTTTTAGGCCAATCGTGATTGAGCGAAAGAGAAGTAGGTAAAGATCTAATGGTTTAGAGTATAGTTTATAAGCAGTCAATTTCAGCATAGGTATTGGATGAATAAGAGTGGTTGATTATGTTTAAAAAGTATCTGCTGCCTTACAGAAGGATTTTCTGTAGGTCATTTTTCAAAAAAAAAATTCTAATGGTACATTTGAAATATGACTTAGTATGTATAGTACCACAGGAGTATATTGTCACGGAAAATGTAGCACATATGAACAGTGTTTTAAATGTCTCTAAAATCAATAATATAAACTATATTAGAATAATTCTAAATGTGAACTTAAATCATGTTATAATTCCATTTGGAGTAGAAGTGTTGTTGGTGTTGGTGTTGCTGTTGTTGTTTTTGGTGGTGGTGGTGGTGGTGGGGTGTGTGTGTGTGTGTGTGTGTGTGTGTGTATTTGTCCTGTTCAATGTTCTATGCACTGTAAAACATTTGAAATTTCTGGGCTAAGCCACTCATTTTCATTTTAAACTGTCACATACTGATTTTAAAAAATACAGAAATATCAAAAGAGAGAAAGAGAAAACCTGTTCACTGATTAAAGAGCAATTTCTGGTTTTTATGGCATCTTCTCCCAGTCCTTGAAAGCTAAGAAATCTTTCTTTCAAATGTCTGTAATGTTGCTTTTCTCAATATATGATGAGCATACCACACATCCTTCCATACTTCCCTGAAATCTGGTTACTGAACAGCACTTTGTTAAGTGGATGTATACAGTTTGCTTCTTGTTTCTGCTCATTATTTGACACTTAGATTGCTTTCTGGGTTTTGCTATAATAATTATTAAAGATGCTCTAACATACATCTTTTGGATGTCACACTTTACTAGACATTTTGACAGGTTGAAGTGCAGTCAGTTCTTTGTATCTTTGGCTTCTGAACAGATCCAGTGAAGCATGGATAGGAAATATTTAGGGAAAATGCATCTGTACTGAGCACAAGAGGACTTTTTATCCTTATTGTCATTCCCTAGGCAGTATAGAATAACTAATATTTACATAGCATTTATGCTGCAGGGTCTTGTAGAGATGATTTAAAGCACCCAGGAAGGAAGATGTGCGTGCATACATTATATGTTAAAGCATGCCATCTTATATAATGTATGTGAGCGTGTGTGTAAAGTTTGATATTCACAGAATCTCAGAACCAGTCTTCTCCAGGTACTACAAGACAACTGTACTTTACAGGGGAATCTGGTGGTGCTGGTGATAGATGTGGGGTCTGTGATGGGTGTGCGGAGGGGAAGGACCCTCACCATTTGACCAGCCAAGGGAAGATTCATTCATAGGGGCTTTAATGGGGCTGGCTGTCACATGGTTGAAGGAGCAGATTTATGGGAATCAGCAGGGTACTCTTGTTGTTACAGCCAAGAAGCCCTCAATTTCTCACCTGCATGTCCAGGGAGTGCTAGAGCTTCCCAAGTCAGTTGTCCTGTCTAAGCCGTCACCTCAGCTCTCTCTGTGACTCCTCAGACTCTGATGGGCTCTCTGGGTGACCTTGAGAAGCTGATACTTTCTAGTTGACCCAACAAGACTTTGCTCCTGATCCCATCCCACCTTCGCCCCAACATGCGGGAGTTTTTTTCAGTTTACATGTTGATGGCTTCCAGGCAACGGGCTCACTGTGCATGTGACTGCGGAGGGATAGGGTTCTGACCCACTGCAGCAGAACTGTCTTACATCTGCACGTTCGTCTACCACCTTGCTTTGCTGCTAAGAGGCATATGGTCTCTGAAGCCAGCTCATGTTTAGAATCCTGCCATGGCAGAGCTCGATGGAGCTTTCTTCTCTCTCTCTCTCTCTTACTGGTGTATTAAACTACCAGGCACTTTACAGTTATGGGGTTTTAATGTCAGTTAAAAGTATTGTAGTACTAACTAGTGAAGCAGGTAGAAGAGACCTCAGAGATGAGTTATCAGCACTGAGGGACGGTAAGTCCTTTGCTCACTGTTGCCTGCTTTCTGGTGGCAGATCCTGGAGTTTAAATCATGCCTTCTGATGCAGGACTAATACCTTTTAAGCCCATTCTGTGCATCCCCTCTCTTGGCCACATAACCTCCCTTTTTTTCTCCCTTCCTGACACCTGCACCCAGAGTTATCCCTGCTGACAGCTCTTCCTTCCCACCTTGTCTTCAGGTGTCAGCTCACATTCTACTCTTGTGCACAGGGGGAGTGACAGTGTTGGAGCATGACACAGTGCTTCAGGGCTGACACTGCACAGCATCTCAGCTTTCAGTTTTGGTGGTGGGTGGGGGGCGGGAGGGTGGGTGCGGTGGCATCAGACAGCTGGCTCAGCATGAGACCTGTCATCATCAGCCTGTAGCTAGGAGACAAGTATTTAGGGGCACTGGGGTCACCATAGTCTGTCTGGCACCCCTACCCTTTAGTATTCTTAGTTGAAGTTGTGCATGGCTTAGTGTCTGCTTATGTCGATTAGTTCATGTGATACCTATAAACCCATAAAAGGGGTTGTCTGAGTCCATTTTCTACTACAGAATATCAGACACTGAGTGTTTTCTAAGCAACCAAGATTTATACCTTGTGTTTCTTGTGTCTGGAAAGTTCGAGAGCTGGCACTGGCGTCTGGTGAAGCCCTTCTAGTCTTGTCCGCACAGAGTCAAGGGTATCATATGCTGAAGAAGAGAGGGAAACTAACCCCACCCATCCTGTTATCAGAAGTGTGCTCCTGCTATAACTAGCCCATTCTGGTTATAAAGGCCTTAATATACACTTTAAGGACGTATCCATAAGACCTAATCACTTCAGAAAGGTACCACTCCACATGTTATAATGCTGCCTAAATTTCAACAGGGGCATTTTACAGGGCACATTTAAACAATAGTAGGAGTCTTGTCCTCATCTTCCAAATGTTGACAGCGAGGCTCATAGAGGGCATGTGTCTAAACAGCAGACACCTATTTAGGACTTGAGCCCACATCTTCTGCCTCTAAGTCCTGTCTTCAACATTCTTCTTTCTCATACCATCAATCACCTTTGCTACCCCACGGCTCTATAGTCATAAATCTCTGTGATTCATATTCCTTTGGACCCCAGGAAACAGTGGCTGGAGTGCGGCAGGGCAGCCCATTGTCATACATGTGTTTCCAGTTCACAGCCTGGGGCTGCAAGTGTGGCCTGAAGAGGGCAAGCCTCCTGTTTCCTTCTGAGACACCAGTCTATGGGCTTGGAAGACAGCGCCCTGCTCTGTGGCATAGCAAGCAGGTCAGCTCTTAGTGGAATGTCGTTTGGTGCAGAAGGTCCAGCTGACTTCTTCCTTGTCTAGTAACTTGTTTAGTAACACATTAATTCATCTATTTGCTTATTCAGCAAGGCGGATATTGTGGACTGAGAAATACCCCAGTCGGTGTATTCTCATCTCTGCTGAAGTGAACATCTATCTACTAGAACTTCAGCTCTCTAATCTTAAATCGGTAACAATGCAGGAGGACCTGTGTTTAAACTCTCATCAAGCCACCTCATATGTACTAACCTTAATAGGAAGTTATTGAGCCTAAATATATAGAGAATGATTGGGTATGATAAAAACTCAGTCACCCCTAAACCATTGGTGAGAGCGAGTAAATGGGGAGACATCTGTGCTTATGACCTGCGTTCACCTCTTACGTTCAGCGTCTAGAATGTAGTTACTGCTCACTAAGTTCCGATGTATTAGTTGTCCCACTCTCAAGTCTCTTGTCCTCGAGAGGATACAAGAGCTGAGGGAAGTCTGGACCCAGGGATCAAGAGACCATCTCCATATCTTCCATTTGGTCTCACTCGTCTGTATCCACAGCCCCATCTGCCTAGCTTACACTCTTAGGGAAATGGAAGCTGAGAGTATGCACCCCAAACTAGTCAGAAATATTGGGCTCTCAGCTATATCCCTCTGGGAAGTGCTTCTTGAGTGTTACGAGTAGGTTTCTAGAGTAGCTGGAGGCAGGCAGCAGGGAGAAAAGAGCTCTCAGTATTACATCAGTTGTCTTATAACGATACTTGGCGTTTAGCAACCCAAGGGCCAAAGCCTACATTTCACAGATATCTCTAATTTGTAAAAGTAGTACCACAGGTAAGAATTATTAGGTTTAGTTATTCCCCAGGTCCAGCTCAGGGATGAATATTCTAAGACACTGAAAATTTTAATAATGGCTTTGTATCTAAGTGAATGCTCCATACAGTACTCTCCCTTTATCCACATTTTAGCTTCCTACAGTCTTAGTTATCTGTGGTCAACCACAGCCTGGAAATATTAAGTGGATGATTCATAAGTATTGAATGGCCTCCCCTTCTGAGTAGCATGGTAAGATCTCTGGCTATTCCTCACAGCCCTGCCTGGCACATGAACCAGCTCTTTGTCCAGGGTGCCCATGCTATGTATACACACCTGCCCATAAGACAATAGCCTCTGTTATTAGATCCTCTTTCAAGGTACTGCCGAATTTGTGTTCCAGTGCTCCTTACTTAATAATGGCTGTAATTGTGAATGTAGTAACATTGGCAATTTTTCTAGTGTGTTGTTGGAGCTTGTGTTATAATTCTAGTTAATTTTGTTAATCTCTTAAAACTGTCCAGACTATAAAGTAAATGTTATCATAGGCAAGTAGGTATACCAGGGGAAGGTATGTGTGGAGTTCTGTGCTATTTGTCCTTCTTCGCACCTCCTGGAAGTTCTGGGCCAGAATTTTTGCAGCTAAGGGAGGCTGTTCAATATGAAAAACATGGAGTTTGAATCCAGACTGTCTGCCTTTAGTGTCTGGGTTCCTTCTCTGAGCTACACTACCCCTTGAGTTCAAAGATGCTAGTAGCTGTCCAGTTCAGCTGAAGGAGCTCCCTGCTCTCTTTATTTCCTCTGTACATGTTTTGGTTCCAGCCCAGTGGTGAGCTATGCTGTTCCTCTTACACTTGGGCGATCTTTATTTTCAATTGTGCTACAGTCCTGATGCTGTTACAGAGCTGCTCTTTGAGTTCAAAACCGCTCTCAATGGCTAGATTGTCTGTTGTCCTATTAAAAATGTCAGTTAGCTCAGCATACACTCTGGTATCACGTGGGCAATGGACCAGTAGTGTAAACACTGTAGTATGCATGCATGTGTCTAAACCTTGTGCCTCTGCTAAGGTATTTGCAACCAGGCTCAGGCAGCCACTCGAGATATTGAAGAGACATTACTGAGTACTCAAAGTACTGTGCACAGTGCTAGGTGTGGGTGGGATAGGTCAAGTATTCCTCATCAGGACAGTGAGCCTACATGTCATAAGCACTCAGAAGGGAATCCCAAATCACAAAGGGATGGGGCATGGCAGGCTGGCAAAGAAGGGTTTTGCTGAGAAAAAATTTCTGAGTGCAAATGTTTAGGTGTGGAGACGTATGAGGAGACAGACAGAAAGAAGGGCATCGCTGGGAACTTTTTGAGTGGAGTGGTGAAGAGATACTTGTTGGGAGGTCAACAAGTCTGGTTTGTGCAGGAAATCATATACTTGAACCTGAGAGCAACAAGGGAGCCCCGACGACTTGAAGCTGGGGATAGAGTCCTTCTTAGAATCCTGTTCTGGACATTGTACAATTCTTTTAAAAACTTCTTTTACCCTGGGATCACCTCTGAGGAAAGACATGGCAAAGAGAAGGGAATCATCTCTGTATCTTCAGCTCCGACTTCAGCTTCTTCCACCTCGAGGAAAGAGGGAAGACAAAGGAAAACGTGGGCAGGGGAATGCTGCAAGAGAGCGGGACCAGGCAGCCTGCAGCCGCAGCAGCTCCCAGCCAGTGGCACACACGGAGTGGTTTAGCCCAAAGCCTGTTTGTAGGAGGCTGATATCTGGAGCTAAATATACATCGATAGGTATTTTTAGAGGGTTGCTGTAAGAAGGCTGCCCTAACATATGAGTTTCCCCAGCAGCTAAAGATCGAGGAAAGCACAGTTTTCCTCTGGGAACTCTGTCTCTCTGGTGCTGAGAATGTGGGGGAGGTGTTGCTTATGCAGCCCCAGGGGCCCCCAGCCCGATTCAAATCCCTGCAGCAAGAGTGTGATAGCCCTGGGTATTTATACAGCAAATCACGTCAGGGAGCCTCGTGGGATTTCTTACAGACTTGTCTTGTACTCATCCTTTTAGCTGTGGTGGGCCAAAGCCAGAGGTGGGACAAAGGGAGTCTGGGTAGAGGGAGGAGGCAGGGGGCTGGTAATTTTGAAAATGGGAAACTGACCTGAATGAGGGGATACGAGAGGCTTTGAGTTTCCCAGCATCAGCAAAGCGGGGGGCCTAGGACTTTGGTGTCCTTGGGATTGCCGGTGGGGAGGCCTGGAAGTCCTTAGCCTCCACTGCTCTTGAGATTCTTCCTCTTGAGTGGAGCTGGGAGCTGCTTCTCTGGCAGCGCTCCACCTCCTCCCTGGCATTTTGTTCGTTTCGAGCTCCACGCTGGGGGAGCAGTACAGCTACATACTGCTCGGTGCAGCATCTTCTTTGATCAGAACACTATTTCTGTGCCAGTTGTATGATGGGAGAGATACAGTTCCGATGCGGAATTTTGCTTTTTTTTCCCCCTTCTTTATTTTTAGAATGAAGAGGTCGATTCAGGGAAAGAAGTGGGCAAAGGGCAGTGTGTGGAGCTTAAAGATCCGATTCTGTACATTCAGGGAGGCTCCAAATGAGATAGGCAGTTAGGAAACGGCAGTTAGTTATTCACTGGTGCAGTAGGCAGATTTTTCTCATGCATGTCCTTTTTTTTTTTTCTGTTGAGATCTATCACTGGTTCACTGGACATGTATTTATTGAGCACTGACTAAATTCCAGATATAAGGACTTGGCGTTAGGAAATCTCCCCTCCTCAAAGGCTTCTTGCTGTCCCCACTGGCAGAAGTTTAGTTGGCAGATAATGGAGCAGGGCTAGAATTAGCTGTGGTGGCCGCCAAGAAGAGGAAACGGCAGAGGGGAGTGAAGAAAACTGGGTGATACTGAGGCAGCTTGGTCTGGGGCTTTTCTTCCTGGATTTACAGTCACTCAAGGTGACTTCGGGAAGAAATTGTGGCGAAGTTCATCTTCTGCGGACCACTCTAAGCCCTGTGTGTTCTATTCATGTGCTCGGATGCGTGAGGCCTGGAGTGAGAGGCCGTAAGAATGCAAAGCAGAGTCTAATGTACGACTTCGTTCTCTGGACTCTGAAGACAGAAGAGAAATTAAAGGGGGGTGTTTGTGTTTCCCTTGTGCGGATAAAATACATCTCCTCCTTTGGGTAGACATTGTAGCTTGTCTGTGCTGTAAATATATCCACAGTTAAGTATAAACACACCGGTGTGAAACATGAAGACGCAAGGCACTGTTTAATGTCAATGAAGCCAGGAAGTAGCAGACGTGCCCGTGCCCGAGCACAGAGTGGTTTTCCGAAGAAAGAGCGAGGTGGGAGAGCACAGATTTAAGAAGACAATAAGAACAAGCTAGGTCAAAGTGGTTCAGTCGTAGTCACTGCGCTTATAGCTGGGAGAACGGTGAATTCGTCCAGCGTTTTCACAGAAGAGAAGCCTGATATGCATGTGGCTAGGTGCTTTGTCCAGGTCCCGCTAAGAACAATGCATGAGCCAGGGCTTGGAGAGTGGATTGTTTAATGCAGATAAAGAGCCCAGAGCATTGTAAGAAAAAAAGAATATTATCACTGAGAATATTCAGAATGCCGTGTTCCCGCGGACTTCATTCAGAATGGCCACCCCTCCCTCACTCATGCTTACGTCAAAGGACAGGTTTACTGAAACGATTGGAATTCTGAAACCGTGGCTGTTTGTGAAATCTCTTTTACTATCATTTTGTGCCAAGATAAAACTGAACAATAGGATGGCACGCATCTCTTTTTAGTAGTCTATCTAATTTTATCAACACTGGGAAAGTCCTCCCTAGCTATTATTAGTAAGAACAACAAAGAAATTCTGAGAGTAAAAGTCGAAAAGGAGGTTTTCATTTTTAATTGTATCACCAGTGAGAATGTCTCCTCCTCTAGCGCCCCATTTCTTCAGTCTTTCTGTTTGGTGTCTTCTTTCCCTTGCTCCACTCTCATAAAACCCTTAGAGGCCAGAGGGCCACCCACAGGAAGGAGACGTCAAGCCTGCCAGGAAGTCAGCCCTTGCACAGAGGTAGCTAACTTCCTATTTCCTCCCCCTTGTCTTTCAACTCCTTCCTTCGTGGCTGCCACTCTCCTGTCAGCTGGCTGCCTGAGCCGTGGTGACAGAACAGCTAGGGAAGGGGTGCAAGGCCATGGCTCCTCTCCCTGGCCTCCAGCTCTGGGGCAGTGACTTCGAGGCAGAGTGACAGGTGTGACGGCTGCACACTTCAGTTCTCATCAGCCATGTTTTTGCAGTGATTTACATGACCGTGGGGGGCACATCCTGTACCATGACCTTCCAGAGCCCAGCCGGACCTTTTGTAGCCATTCCTCCCCTCATGAATGTTTGACTGGACCTGGGGAACTGCGGCTAAACCTGTCATGGCTTGGGGTGACTTTGTTGTTGAGAAAGAGGAATGATGGATGCACCTCTGTGACCTAATCCACTGAGGCTTAAGCCTATAGCCACATAAGACCTTTGTAAGTATGAAGGGAAAGGTGAACTTTGAAGAGTTAGGAGAGAAGGAAAAGGAAGAGTCAGCCAATATTATTGAGTACATCCCGTGTTCAGACACAAAGCTAACTGCTAGAGATTTAGGAATGGGCAGATATAGTTTCTATTTGCGTTTGCTGTCTAATGGAGAAGAGAGACACACATTTAAACTGAAATGTCATAGTGTGCTGGGTAAGTAGGGAGAAGGGTCGGTGTAGTGAGGAGCTGCAGCAGGCCTGCTTTTCATCCCACCCGGATCCCACATGGCTAGCTTTACACCCGAAATAACAACATACAAATTGTATTCATTTAAACATTGCTTGGCCCATTAGCTCCAGCCTCTCATTAGCCAACTCTCACATCCTGATTAACCCATATTTAGTAATCTGCGTAGCACCATGAGGTGGTGGCTTACCAGGAAGATTCTAGCCTGCATCCGTCTCGGAGAGGAGAGTCATGGCGACTGCCTGAAACGTCTGCCTCATTCCCAGCATTCTGTTCTGTCTACTCTACCCACCTAAGGGCTGGTCTATCAAATGGGCCACGGCAGTTTCTTTATTAACCAATGAAATCAACACAAACAGAAGACTCTCCCACATCATTTCCCCCTTTTCTGTTTAAACAAAAAAAAAGAAGGCTTTAACTTTAAGACACACCTACATCAGGTCAGGGTGCTGGGATCCTGGACCCAATCAGAAGGAAGAGGGAGGACCAAGAGAATGACGATGATATTGAGGCTGATGCCGTGGAAGAGGAAGGAGGGGAAGTACTAGGAGAGCTTCAGGAAGAGGAGAGGGCAGGTGGGCAGGGCTGGACATAGGGAACACCAGGCACAACTGGGAAAGAATAAGATTGCTTGGGGGACTCATGGTGACAGTGACCTGAAGGAAGAAAGGAATATTTTTGTGGGAGCCCACTGAGGGGTTCTAGACAGGATAGTGAATACATCTTCAGGGAGGGACACTGTTTGCTGGGAAGGAAATAATGTCACTGAATGACTCCATGTCTTTTCAGAATTAGGAACCTGGAACTAAGTCCTCAAAAATCTCTTTCTTCTGCCTTGTCTCCTCTTTCAGCCTTCAGCTATAATTTTGCTTAACTTACTGAAGTTGTACCAAAAACAGTCCTCTAGACTATATAATCTATCCTACTCCATTCTAAAGACTTGTTAACCTGCCCAGAGAGGAGACGCAGTTCCTGCCCCCTAAGATCATGCTTTGAGCATCTCCTACTGATTCAAATAATGGGTGAGAATTGATGAATGTGTGGGCTTTTATTTTCAATGTTCAACAGAGAAATTATTCTAAAAACACTTTGCTGAGAACATTGCTATATGATTATTATGATTTTTATTTTCCAAATAGAACAATAGTCAAAAGATCAAGCCAACCCACATGCTTGTTTATGGGATGTTTCTCTTCTCTCTGCTCCTTAGGCTCATGACACATCATGATGCTGAATCTGGATCCTAATTGAACTCTGGTTAATAACCATGATAAATATAACATGTTGTGATCTAGGGGCTCTTTGTGGGGAGCTCAGAGTGCTCTGTAATTTACCACCTCTCACTCTCCATTCGAGAACTGGAAATGGAGCCCACCCATTCCCTTTCTAAGTATGATGTTATTATAGAGCAGGCCTCCCAGATGTGTCTTTCATATCTGACTATGGTGATAGACATGGGGACTATCAAATTCTTTCCTGGTCCTTTCTGCTGACCACTTGTATTCCATGTCCTCTTTTTCCAGAAGTATATTCAACCAGCTCTTCTGCAGAGCTCCGTCTATTGAAATAACTTGGACATCTGGTTCTTCCTCTCCAGTGAACAGAGTTTGGGCGAGGTTCTTCCTTTTTTAGGGACTCTGATCAGATCAATGTTTAACTAGGCAGTTCTACAAATGAAGGAGGAGGAGCTTCTGGGGTTTCAGCTTCCCCAAGCAATTACTGGACTGAACTACACTGAAGCCAAACATTTCCAGGAGGATGCAAATTTTAGAACCATAGTCATGTAAACTTAAAGCAAGATTGGATCTCAGGGCTTACCCAGTCACCCTAGTAGTATTCAACCTGGGAGCCACAGGACTCTGGAAACTCCTGGAATTATGTAATGGATGAGCAAATCTGTGGCCTCATCTAGCACTGGCTGTTCCCAGGTAATGTTTTCTACATGTAGACATCACAGTAGAGTTTTTCTAAAGTTTGTGCATGGTGTTGGGATTTCCAGATACAAGTGCATTTAAATGCATTGTTGATGAATAGTGCCTTTTTCTTTTCTGTGAGTCAGCAAAACACAGTGATTAACAATTGGGACTTAGCGGATAAGTAAATTCACATTCATCAGCTATGCTGTTTACTACCTGTGTGAGTATTGACAATCATTTAGTTTCTGTACACCTAAGTGTCCTTCACCTACACTAAACAGAGTTGGGTGACTAGGGAGTTTTAGTCATTGATATCAGTCCTCCAGCAAGCGAAGTGGGACTTTGCTGTGGGACAATGGTCTTGTAGCTTGTTACTTGTATTATTTTAATAAAAAAGCTTATTGGCCAGTAGCCAGGCAGGAAGTATAGGTGAGGTGACCAGGCAGAAAGTAGAGGTGGGGCAACGAGAATAGGAGAATTCTGGGAAGAAGAAAGGTTGAGTCTGCTGTCGTCATCCAGGCATAGAGGAAGCAAGATGAGAATGCCTTGCTGATGAGAGGTACCAAGCCACATGGCTAACACAGACAAGAATAATGGGTTAATGTAAGTTATAAGAGTTAATGAGAAGCCTGAGATAATAGGCCAACCAGTTTATGATTAATATAAACCTCTGTGTGTTTCTTTGGGACTGAACGGCTGTGGGACCGGCGGGACAGAAACCTCTGTCAACAGCTCTTGAAATTCCTGGAATTAGGAAGAGGTTTTTCAAACCTGGAAGATTAAGAATTGCTGAACTATTGTAATTAAGTGTGCTATTCAGTGTTGACTTTCAATAAGATCTGTAATCACCTAGGAGACATAGGGTTACCTGTGAGGGATTATCTTGATGATGTTAATGGAAGTAGAAATTCACAGCAGAAACATGGACAGTAGAGCACTGTGATTCCTGAGCTTGGGTCCTAGACTGCATTTGGGGAATCATTTGATTCCTGACTGTGGGTACATTGTCTCCCCATGATAGACTATGCCTTCCTCAAACTGTAAGCCAAATCAAACCCTTCCTTCCTTAGGTTGTTTTTGTTAATGGTAATCTTATCACAGAAACAGGAAAGCTATGAAGATACCAATTGTTACAGATGAAGAACAGAGACTTGGAACCCCAAATGATGTTTAACACTCTTGTGTCTAGTTGGAAGGTCACCTGCCCACAGCTGAAAGTGGATGCTAGTGTTCAGTCTTGTGGAGGTGCTGTGGGAGAAGTAGAAATTAGACATAGTTCTTATACTCATGAACAGAATGATTTGACTGGAGCAGAGTGTGTAGATGAAATAACACAGGAGACTGGAACATTGAAGCCAGGTTTGAGCACAGTTTTGCACAGGGTGGTCTAGATTTTAAGAGTGTGCAGAAGGGGGAAATGTCAGTTGGGTTAATACCCAGATAACTGCCTGGGGTCACATCTTTCATAACTGGCATAGGTATCAATGTCTTTTCCCATTGGTTAGAAATGGATCATTGAATAGTTTTGTTTTATTGGTCACTTGCCTATCTTTCCTCTTTTCATATAGTCTTAGGGTCATAAAAGAACATTTCTTTTTCTGAAGACTTTTCAGTTTGAACATAAATGTTGAATTGATTACTGCTCGAGAGAAGAGAGCAATGTTGGAGTTTTGTTTTTTTTTAAATGCGTTTCTGTTTCCTGAAACTCACCAGTGCAAATTTATAGATTCATCACAAGCTGAGAGACTTCACAGGGGAATCTGAACCAGGAAAGAAGGTGTAATTTAAAGTCTGTGAAGCTCTCACTGTCCTTGGCTCTTATTGCAGCAGTGGGGGATGGGGGAGTGTGGACTAGGAGGTTGGTGTTCTTTTACCAGATTTCTTTTCTTGTTTATTACTCTCATACATGCATATAATGTGTTTTGATCAAATTTACCTTCCATTCTGTCCCCCTTCAATTCCTTCCCTATCTCCCTGCAACTTCCTCTCCCAACTTCATGTGCTCCTCTTTAGCCCCACTGAGTCTACTTAGTGCTGCATGTATGTTCATGGGTGTAGGACCATCGACTCAAAAATGAAACACCTCTCAAGGGCTGTGTCCCTGAACCAGCTTTCTTAACACTTTTTTTCCTTCCTCCCCATTCATCTTCCCTTTTTTCCATCTGTCTAACCAATTATCATGTGTTAGGTGCCTACTGAGTGCCAGGTGTTATCATGGATGATTACATACCAGCAAATGAACAGAATTGCTGTGGACCCTGCCTATATGGAACTTACTTTTAATCCAGGTCATAGAGAAATTTAGAAGACATGATGTTGCCTAGTGTGCACTTGGTAGTGTACAAAAACAGTGATCTCATAGATCTTTTACCAACACTAAACTGCCATGTTGGTATAACCCACTCAAAATATCAAAGACTTTAGTGTTGAATGGATCTAGCTTGAACTTCAGCTTTTCTACTGAGGTTTCATTTTGGCCAACTTGTTTAACTTATTTGAATCTAAGATTTTAAAATATTTTTCTTCCATGGTTTATCTAGATTGAGCAGGGTTAAATGTTATAAAAACACCTCTCAAATTTCATGGGTTAACATAATATACTATCTTTTTCTCCTTAAATAGACAAATTTACTTGGTTTTTCTCCACTTACTGATTTAGAGACCAAGGCTCTAACTAATGAGTCTGAGTCTATCAACTGCCAGATCTCATGATTTTATCCTTTACATAGAGCCAGAAAGTGAGACTATGGAGGAGGGATACTCTTGGTTTCTTGGTACGCAAGTATGTACATACAATGTATTGGCATCCTGTCGACAAGAAATTACAGGTGGTTCAACCTAGCTGCAACAAAACCAGAAGACCTGACCCTCAGTGTGTAGTTCCTTCCAGACCATAATATTGTGATGCTGAAAGGAAGGCAAGGAGAACATCATTCTGGATCCTTTCCAAAAGACCAGTGGTCACCTGTCCATTGTCTGCATGAGGATTAAATAAAACACTTGTATTGTCCGACATGTGAGAGAATAACGATTTTTCTTTTGATTATTAGTAATATTATTAGTTAAATACTTTACATGCATATAACTTTTGTTAAGAACTGTATAAAAAGATGAGAGACCTGTCTTCAAGGAGCTTACAGATTTATGTTGTGTGTGTGTGTGTGTGTGTGTGTAAATAACTAAATATGTGATTTTAATTTGATTTTATCACTATGAATTCCGAAGAAAGGACCATGGGAATAAACTTGTTGATGCTGTCTCTCTACAAACCTTTTGTTGGGTGCTTGCTGTATGCAAGGCCCATTGGAAAGCAGCAAGAACAAGAGTCCAGTGAGGAGGTTGTGTAGTTATGGGAATTTGGTTTCCTTCTCAAAGGGATCATCTATTGACAGTTGATAGGTACAAGTGTAAGACACCGTTAGATCATTTTACTACCTCTTGGTGAGACTTTCAGCGGTAAGAATGAGAACCAGCTTGCCTTGTTTCATTTCCTTAGTTTCTTTCTCCTCCTCTTCAAGATCAGAGACAAGCAGTAATTAGCCAACTGAGGATGTTGACAAATTTCTATGTTGGCCAAGATAACCCTGCTGGTTAACACCTGTCCAACTCTGAATTCTGTTTCCCAAAAACTGGGAACCAGTTTCGGAGGGAAAACAGCTCATCTATTTACTCATGTCTTTTCTGTTAGCTTGTACCAAGATAGCTGAAGAGTTTGTTTAGTTGTGGGGTGAGCATAACTATGATAAAGAGATTAGAGAAAGCAGCAAATAAATGATAGCCATGGGTCTTTGGAGAAGGGATTGTTAATGTGGCAGAAGTGCTGGAATAGTCCTTCACGGTGTCAGCTTCAATTATTTTGCTCCTTAGTGCAGTCTGTGGGCTCTTTATAGGGTCCTGCAACTGGATCAGGAAGAGCTGCTTCTCCCCAAACAGCCTAAATTAAGTAACCAACTAGCTAATGTGCATGCACATCCATATGTACATTCAAGTTTTTAACAAATTCTGTGTTGTAAAATTTATTTTATGTATGTGGATGTTTACTTGCTTGTATGTCCATGTACTGCTTGTGTGACCAGTGCCCAGAGAAGCCAGAAGAAGATGACATTGAATTTCCTATGTCTGTATGGGAATGACAGACAGTTGTGAGCTGCCAAGTTGCTGTTGAGAATTGAACCTGAGTCTTCTGGAAGACTAGCCAATGCTAAGTCATCTCTCCTGCCCCATGAGTGCATATCATAGCATGTATGTGGCAGTGAGGGGCAACTTGAAGGAATCGGGCTCTCTTCTTTGCCTTGTGGGTCTTGGAGCCAAACTCAAATAATTAGGCTTTGTGGCAGTTGCTTTTACCTGCCAAACTGTCTCACTGGTCCTGTGTTGCCTTTTGATTGCTTTTGTGGTGAGTTTTCCTTGTTTGGAAGAACGTAACACATTAACATTTTTTGTAATGAATGGCTTATGTTCTTTTACTCTTTTTATTTTATGTTTTCTATTTATTAGACCATATATCTTTCTTCGTTTTAATTTTTTGAATTGATCACAGTGCTATAAATTAATTTCCCATACCTATCAATCAGTTTATTAAATTCTGTAATGGAGACTCCTTTATAGTCTACAGCCATGGTTATACAGAGAGCACTATGTTTGGAATTGGGTTTGTAGATGTTTAGTATTTACACAGAGCTAATAGTAACAGTCAATCATACTCAATTCTAATTAGAAATAACGTGTTGCAGTTGAAAACCCATCTAGACAAAAATTAATAAAATCTTGTTAGTGATCTTCACTGATGGTATGACTGTTGAGCTAATATGGTTCCCAAGTCTTAATTTTGTGAGACACACTGGCCTAAAGGTTAAGATTTGATGGAAGGACATATCTGAAATCATCTGGTTCTCTCATTGCTGCTGGTGTCATCCGCTGTCCATATTTCTCTTCCCCCTTCCACTTTTCAATAGAAGTTTCTAGAACACTTTGTGCTGTTAGCTGTATTCTGGCTCCTGTGCTGCAGAGAAGGGAACCCATTAAAGCTTGGTGGGGCTCCTGAGAACAGCTAGCCTGGAGGGAATACAAGGGAAGAGAAGAGAAAGAAGATGAAATAAGAGTGTTAGACTTTGGACCTCTTGAAGATAGGCCCAGATGTGTGCCTAGGTTGTCTTTTATTAGACTGTATCTGTATCCTTGTTTCGTGTATGCTTTTCATATTATCTATTGCCCTGAGGAGGATCTTGAGTGCCAGCAGCTTGGCAGGGAACTTCCCCAGGAGCTTTTGTTCTTTATCAGTGATTTTGTTGGGAGGATTTGCAAGCTTATACCTTCCTTTGAAGAAAGCATAAACTGCTTCTACAAGCTGCCCCAGGGCTAAATTCTACCGCCTTTCCCTAAACTGCTCTAGGGACAGCCCCCTCCCACCTTCTTCCAACCTCATTAACATCCCTAACCCCTGACCTTGACCAGATTGGTCTTTTCTTTGCTGGGAGGTCCAGCCCTGATCTGCCAGGTTGTCAGTATGGCAGACAAAGCCTGGTCTTGGATAGATGTTTGAAACTGAATTTGCCTTAGGAAAGACAGAGATTTAACCCTTGTTTTACTAATAATTCTGGCCTGCTGTTTGAGGACAGACTCATTTCTCTATAGGAAAAACTGAGACTTGTCTGTATTTATATAAAGAAAAGGGGAAAGGAATGTCTAGTTAATTTTTAAGGATAACTCCCCTCCACATTTATCATAGAATAAAAGCAGAATGAGACATCAAAGGATTACAAATACGGTATTTGTCTCTTTGTAGTGACATCCTAGAACCACACACACACATATACATGCATATGTGCTTTCTCTGCCCCCCACATCCCTCTCTCTTTCACCTTCCTCTCTTTAACACACACACACACACACACACACACACACACACACACACACACACACACATGAACTTTAAATTTGTTTTTACATCTTTAACATTTTTCTACTGAGCAAGAAATTCTTTTTACAAAGTAAAGTCTTTGCAACAGCATCGTTTCTATCAGCGGAACTGATAGTCTATGTGGTCATCAGAAGGAGACCTTGGAGAGGGTCCTGGATGCCAGGATTATCCAGGCTCTGCCAGGGCCCCTTAGGGCCCCTGACTGAATGCAGTTCATTCCCTAGAACTTGGAAGGGCTAGAAAGGGAGACTTTAGGGAGCCATGAGCTGCCCAGTATGACATTGAACATTTGCAAGTGGGGAGATTTTCCTCTAGGGAAAAGGGATCATACCTTTTTATCAAATGAGCCTCTGACCCACACTCTAGGACCATTCTGTTAAGTGTCTTCCCAAGCTCTGTGAGCTTGAGAATTTATCTGGCTTTTACCCTCCTGTTATCCAGACTCTTCTGTTTTCCGTTATATTTGATGGCTTTGTACACAGTGGATTACAGAGATTTTTTTTTTCTTTTTGCCTGTTTGTACCTTGATGTTTTAGTGAGAACACTAGACCAGAGGCCTCAGAAATCAAATGAAAGGGATAGTAGGCAACTGTCCTTCTACCATTATTTTTTTATTTGATTGTTGGGTGAGTGGCCAGACCTAATTTTGGGGGGATTCCCAGGAGCCCTCTGGGCTGAAATCTTTAGTCGCAATGTGATCATCATCGTATTTCCAGTTCCTGAAATAGCACAGTAACTTAACTTCGAATGCCAGACTCAACCTTTCTCTGGTCCAACACCACATGCTTGATTGAATACCTTCTTTACTTTTGACAAAACTTTCTTTCCCCTTTGAAATAGCAAGAAATATTATCTCTAGGCATCTGAGACTTCCACCAACTGATGCTCCTTCTCTTGTCTTGGTGTTCATTGTCTGTCTGTCTTATTACTACATCCAGAACCTCTTCACCCAAGCAAGGCTAAGTTCTCTTGTTTCTGCCCTACCTGTTTCCTTACACTGCTCTTACTCTGTCTTTTTAAAATTTTTCTTGCCTTTAGCAGGTTCATTCTATGATGTTCTATCTGGTGAAAGACCAGGTTCCTTAGAGAAATAGCCTTCTACTGTGCACCTAACATGTAAATGACTTTTCCTGCATCCGCTAGCTAGCATTGTCTTTCTTGCGCTATTTTTTGTGGGCCTCTTGTTTCTTTGCTGAGGCTGACAGTGGGGTTATGGTCTCCTTTTCCTGTTCTCCAGAATGATTTGTAGTCTCAGACCTATAATAGATGTTAGACAAATTCAAAGTCAGTGTAGGGGTTAGAACCATATCCATGTATCCTGCCCACCAATCTGAGTGGAGGGTCTTTATCTTATTCCAGCTCCACCCGTGCTCTCCTCAGGGTGTATTTCCACTAATACATCCACACAGCAGGATCTTGGCCTTGACCAAGTCTTAGGGCCATTGATATTGAGTGTGGGGGTGCTGAGCTCACATTCTTGCTAATAGTTCTGGGGCTGAAGGTACAGAGTGACAGAAAACGTGTCCTTGATCCGAACTTTGGAGAGAACAATGTGATTCTCCCCTCGTGTTTCTGAGTCAGTCAGTGTTACCTACCCAACTAACTCAGAGGAGGGGATTCTCTTTCTGTATGTCGTCACTGTGCTGTTTAAAATAAGCGAGGTCTCAGTACTACCGGTTGTTTGCAGGGCAGATTCTTTTTTTCTTCTATTAATCTCTCTTCCCACTTTCCAGCCCCCACTTCTTCCTGGACAATTAGCAAAGTGTTTGGTGTTTGGTTTGGATGAATAATTAATCCAGAAGCTTTGTGAATGATTCATGGCCCATATGCTGGGGCAACAGGATGTGGTGTCTACGTGTTTGTGTGTGTGGCACATACAGAAGGTCAGAGGCTTGCTTCTCCTTAGGTCGGTGGTCCTAGGTTGTGTGTACCACCCAGGAGGTGGAGCAGGTTACATGTGGTCAGTTCTTAGGAGACTCTCCAGGAAAAAGATCTGAGTTCGAGGCCAGGCTGGTCTTACAAGAGTTAGTTCCAGGACAGGCTCCAAAAAGGTGACTAGAAGCTAGAGTAGAAGTAAGCCCTGATCAGTAGTAAGCAGTAATAACAAATGAAAATAGAACCTGCAAGCTTAACCGCCCAGCTGCATGAGAGGACAGTGGGAAACTGAAAACAGTGTGGACAGGAAAAGATAGGCTATGTAAATGCCAACAAAAGGAAGTGCCTCGTGGTTGTAACAGGTAAAAAGCAGGAAGGTGACAGCATTAGGGACAAATGGTGACTGGTTCCTCAGCTGAGATGATTTCAAATGTGTGTTCAGATGATATCTGCTGGAAATTGGATTTGAATAAAATTCAACCAAAATTTAGAATTTATAAAAATGGTTCACATTTTAGGCAGGGTAAGAAGAACCTTGTTGGTTCCAACAGTTAGACAACTGGACTGATAACGAGCAACAGGAGAATGGAAGTTTTAATAACCCTGGGCCTATTTGATGGGTCTTTTCAGAAGACCTACAGTTATGACTCTACATGGAGAAGAAAATGAAATAGCAGATGAAAATTAAGTTTGTACACACACACACACACACACACATATATATATGCATATACATATGCACACATACACACATATTTATCACATACACAGAGACCAGAGAGAGAGACAGAGAGAGACAGAGAGAGACAGAGAGAGACAGAGAGAGACAGAGAGAGAGACAGAGAGAGAGACAGAGAGAGAGACAGAGAGAGAGACAGAGAGAGAGACAGAGAGAGAGACAGAGAGAGAGACATAGAGAGACAAGAGGAAGGACAAGAGAGAGACGAGACAGAGACAAGAGAGAAGACAGAGAGAAGAGACAAAGAGAGAGACAGAGAGAGAGACAAGAGAGACAGAAGAGAGAGAGACAGGAGAGAGAACAGAGAGATAGAACATAAGAGAGAGACAAGAGAGAGAGACAGAGAGATTCAGAAATAGAGATGAGAAGACGATAATATAGACAAAGAGAGATAGAAACGAAAGATGATATATACATAAGTCACTAAGACTCTAGATACCCTATATTTAATATGATCCTTAGCTTTCTATTGGGGAATTTACGGATAAGAGTAATAGATAAAATCTTACGATGAGATATAATGATTAATATATTATTAGATATATAATCTCTATATCGCATCATAAGATATATCACATATAGGATAGGATCTTAGAGATAAAGATATATCTAGAGACTCCTGACTCATCTCTATATTATATACGCTATCTAATATCTACCCCTCGCTTATATACCTATATCTCTCTTCTATCTACCTATACGTACTATACGATATATCTATATACATATATCTATTATTACATATATATATATAGTATATACATATATATATATAGATACATATATATATATAGAGACAAGATATATAGACAGTATATACTATAACGACAAGATATAGATGCAGATTCACAGAGCCTTATAGAGAGAGGACCCGAGAGACAGAAAATACGTATGACAGAGAACGAAATAACTCAAGGAGAGAGAACTTTCCCACTCTCTCTCTCTCTCTCCTTCTCTCTGCCTCTCCGCCCTCGCTCCGCCCTCTCCCTCCCTCTCTCTCCTCATCCGTCTCCACTCCCCCCCCTCTCTATTCAGACTCTCTTCTTCTCCCCTCATCTGAGATCTCCCCAAGAGAGCTCTCAATCCCTAGATCTTAGAGAGAGACAGAGAGAGACAGAGGATATATAGAGATAGAGACTGCAAGAACTGAGATAGACTAGAGAAACTTAAGATAATATACGAGATAGACTGAGAGAATACTGACTGAGAGACTAGAGATAATAGACTAAGAGACTTACAGAGAGACGATAGACGACAGAGACTGACAGAGAGACTGACAGAGAGACTGACAGAGAGACTGACAGAGAGACTGACAGAGAGACTGAGAGAGAGACTGAGAGAGAGACTGAGAGAGAGACTGAGAGAGAGACTGAGAGAGAGACTGACAGAGAGACTGACAGAGAGACTGACAGAGAGACTGAGAGAGAGACTGACAGAGAGACTGAGAGAGAGACTGACAGAGAGACTGACAGAGAGAGAGACTGACAGAGAGAGATGTGATTTCTTTAAAAAATGTTAGTGGGGTTTTCTGTTGATTTGAGGCTGCCCCTGAATCTACTGATATGTTAACTACCATTTGTGTCTCTGTGACCCTGCAGTCAGCACCACACTGCTCACTCAGACTGGTGGGATTTCCAGTCGGCCGTCACCACCAGTTCGCGGCTGCCACCAAATGTAATTTTTTAACTAAGTCATTCTATTTACCAATAAAGACTCAGGAGTCAGATGTTAGGGTAAAAACTGGCTAGATCAGAGAGGCTAGGGAGCAACTGAGACCCAGCCACCCCAGACCAAAAAGACAGCCAAATTCCAAGTCCCTCCCTGCTGCTTCCTGTGGGCCTCTCCTCCCTCGTCCTGGCTCCTCAGTACTCTCTATGGCTAATTCCTCTCTACTTGCTGCTGGCTCTCCCCTGCTCCAAGGTTGATTTTTATTTACTGTCTTGGGTTTCACGAGGCAATCAAATATCACACAACATGTTTCTCTAGTTTTTACTCTTTTGTGACTGGCAACGCTTCTAATGATTGTCGCATTTCAGAGAACTTTCCATTCCCTCCCTCTGAAAACCATAGCATGTTTTCCTTTGTTTCTGCTGTGCCTTAGGTGGTGACTTTTGGTTTTTGTTCTCCATGGCATTTTAGGGGGAGGGCAGCCCTTTCCATCCAAAGGTCAGTAGCTGCAGCCACTCCTAGAAGCATTTTGGAATATATCCCCTCCTGCTTCAAAATATTTCCCCTTTATTTCATTTTTTAAAATATTGCCATCTTTTATTTTTCCTGTGTTTCTAGTATTTATTTTGCTGATCCTGTAACTCTCTATAAATCCTTTAAAAATCTTTTTTTGTTGTTATTTTAGTCCTTCCTTCCTTCCTTCATTCCTTCCTTCCTTCCTTCCTATGGCTTTATGTGTATTCTGGGAAGGTTGCTCAGTCTCATTTCCAGGTCTCTAATCCAGCTGTCTATTTGGCCGTTCAGTCTGTTTGATGGTTTTTTCTTTTGAACGTTTTCAGTTGTTGAACGTTTCATTCACATATCTCTGGATGACTTTTCAAAATGCTTGTGTCACCCCCACTCTCCTTCAGGCTATAACTGCCTGCATTCACTGTGGAGCTTGAGTTCATCAACACCATTGTTTTTCCCTCTTTGTGCTAGTGAACTTGTTTTGGGTCTTCAGTGACTCTCGGTTGTAATGCCAATGCCTGCCCACCTGTCAAATCTGTGTAAACTGCTGGGTGGGGGAAAGACTGGAAAACAGCACTGGAGTAAGACAGGGGCAGTACTGGGACCACTGGCAGTTGGCTTACCCCAAAGTCCGGTCACCTGGGAAGGCATTTGCTATTCTTCCCAGGCACAGGGAGACACAATGAGTACCATTTCTCACCCAGCAGCCTTGCTCATTTCGCCTATGTGGTAGGCAGATTTCCCCTTGCTCCCTGGTCCAGTATGGTGAGGGACATAGGAGGGGGACCCAAGAGGAGTGATTTCAACTGCTTTGCTATTTTTGCTACCAAACCCAAACTGTCCTGTTGGTCACAGTTGGATGCCCACTGTCTGCAGACAAGAGCAAGAACTCCTGGTAATGTGCCTATGTTTAGAGCTGTCTGTCACTTTTTTTTTTTTTTTTTTTAAATTTGGAGGCTGAGTTTGTAGTTTTGTTTTGAGATAGGGTCCTGCTATGCAGCCCTGCCTGGCCTGGAATTTGCTAAGTAAACCAGGCTGCCCTCAAACTTGTGGCAATCTTCCTGCCTTTGCCTCCTGAAGTCTGTGTCTGAGAGTATTTAAACTATGGTTTTTTTTAATCCGATTAAATTCACTTTCCATCCTGAGGGGTTTATCAGAGCCTGAAGACCTGTTTGCCTTCTTGCTCTCCAGTGTAGTGTTTTTAATGTGTAAATAAAGGCATTTAAAGAATTTATGGGGGGAGGGAGTCATAGTGTGTACTCTGTGTGCTTGCTTATGTATGCAAGAAATTGGTTTATTTTCTTTGCTCACTGAGTCTTGCTATTTGTGTGTGTACATGCATGCTTGCACACACGCACACGTGTGGTTTCCTGATCTATTGCTATCCACCTTATCTTCTTGAGACAGGGTTTCTCATTGAATCTGTAGCTCTCTGTATTTTACTGAGGCTGCCTAGGCAGTGTGTGTAGAGATCCAGCAATCTACAACCTGCCCCCAGTACTGGGGTTACAATGTCAAAGTGTGTGGGGCATGTCCAGCTTTTACATGGGTGCTGGGGATCAAACACAGGTCCTCATGCCTTTGCAGCAAACTTCTTCCTGAGCCTTCTTCCTAGCCTGACCCTCGATTATGATAATGATAATGTGGTGACATCCAGCCAGTGTCTGAACATACAGTACTTGCTAAGCATTGTCGGTACTTCACATCTTGAGTTCATATGATTCCTTGACATCTATGGTATAGATTCTATTACTGTGGCCATTTCACAGATGAAGGAACTGAGTGGCAGAGAGGTTGAGTGATTTACTCAAACACACGCCTAATTCACAGTGTTAGCTTGAAGACTGTTGAGGTGGCACATGCCAAGCACTCGCATGGTGCTTGAGTGGCAATAAGGCCACAAAATGGCAGCTGTCATTTTTCCAAGAGCCAACAACAGAGATGGCTGAGAAGAGACAATAATAAATAAATCAAGAATGAACAAAGAGTGCAAAGTTCTATTTCACTGATTCTGCGGAAGACCCTGTGGGCACAGTTGCCAGGAAACGGTCCTACTGTTGCCGTCGTCGCATGCGATACAGTAAACTGTGGCTTTTGGGAAAGGTGCCTCTTTATTCACACCCCACCAGATGAGCATCTTAGAGTTTTAGGTATTGAATTCATGGTGCTTGAAACTATTTTAACTTTTTCTGATTTGTCATTTGATATGATTATAAATAAACTGGTTTGTGTTTTCTTAAAAAAGTTATTTTTGATCCCTCATGTGTAGAATGCTGAAAAAGATGTTAAATTCTACTCCAAGGGAACATAAGTTTAATACTGCAGTCAACCCTCTGTTTTTTCCTGGGGTTCCACATCTATGCATTCAATAAACTCTGAGTGAAAAATATTCTTTACAAATTACATCTGTACTGGACAGGTAAGATGTGTCAGGATTCTATAGACAATGCAAAGAAACAGTGGTTTATATAATGTCTTATTATACTAGGTATCAAAGTTATCTAGAGATGTTTTGAAATATAAGGATATGGGTAAGCATATGAAAATAACATGATATTTCATTTAGCAGGCATGAGCATTCGTAGAATCATATCTTATTTTAGAACCAACCCCCAAGGATACTGAGCAATTGCATGCACATTTACATGTGCTGCAGGAGAGTGGTGTTCTTCATGTGTGGGCACTGGATTGCATATCAGCATCCAGTGCTCTGTCTGGTATGGAGCCGGTGTTCAGTAAGACACTACTGACTGAATGGAGTGTTCTTCCTGTGTCATATGGAAATGTGCACTCGTGTGTAAATTAGAAAGTAATTTCCGCCTTCCCGGAATCTATAGTCTAATGGAAGAGAGATACTCTTAAAGAAGGGTTGTGTGGATGAAGACAGTTTGGAAGGAAGTAAAGCCACAGGCAAGGTGATGTTTATCAGCCAGGGAGTTGAAGATAATAGAGGGTTGCCAAAGAGAATGTGGGAAGACTGTTTAATCATGAAAATTGGACAATATCACCTAATAAAAAGGAAACCGAATAGCAAAGTCCTGAGACTTAACAAAGTGAACATCTGCGCCCCGACATGGTGTTACTCTGAAAAGGCTTCTGTGGAGTTATGAAAGAAATCTTGTAAAAGATGATAAGCATGGCTTCACAGAAGCTATGCGGCTGACTGTACAATGCTTTGCTTAAAGTGTTTCAATGGCTCGGTGTTCTCTACAGCAGAGTGCAAGGTCATGCTTGACTCCGTCGCAAGCAATCTGCCCTCCAGATAGCTAGCTAGCTTCAGCTACTTGTATTGTAGCGCCTACATTTTGCACTGTTTGAAAATGCTTCTTTGTCTACTGTTGCATCATCCCGACCACCACTCTGGCTATCACCTCTTCATCTGACTCTAACGGCTTCCTTCTCAAATCCGTCCACCTTCCCCTTTGCCTAAACTGCCTCTGAACTTCACCCCCATGGTTGGTGGCAGTGTCCTCCCCTGCTCCCAAGTTTCTCCCTATGGGTTTGAGGACAGAAGTGATGTCCTTGTGTGGCTGCTGCTTAGTCGTGAGGCAGCAGATACTAGTCAATGAACAGATGAATAACTGACAAGCTAATGAACAGATTGAAGGATGGTAGGTAGAAGAGGGGGTATGAATTTTGGAAGGCAGACAAACTGTTCCGATGATGCTTTTAAAGCTATGTGGAAGAGTTCTGTGTTGACCGAATATCTGTCCTGTATCAGCATCATGGGGGAAGCTTTTTATCCTCTTTGCCTTCTATAATCATGCTTAGCATTTCTGATGCTGTGTGTGAGCCCTTCAACCGCAGGGGTCCTACAGTTTCTGAGTCCCACTAGAACCTTCCTTAATTGTCTCTTTTTTTTTTCCAAGTTGCTTACATTTTCCCTCACTTAATAGAAATCCTTCTTCAGAACAGTAACTTTTGAATATTAAAGTCATTATGTTATTCATGGATAAAATTTCTATTAAAATTTACTCTTTTTTTCTCCATAGAAGACAGATCTCTGAGAGTCAAGACTTGCTTTTCAATCTCCATATGTAAATTGCTACAAGCAATGACCCTGTGTCCCTTGTCTTGAGTTAAAATAGGACAAAAGCCAAGTCTGATGTCAGGTCTTTGAAAACGTCTACAAAAGCTGTCCTGTGTAGTCCATGTTCTGTTTCTGTCTTTTTCATCACTTTGGACAGGTGCTTAGTGAACACCTCCTCTTTGGGTGCTACATCTCGTGTGCTAGTGGCACAATGAACAGGTGGAGGCTTCAGGATGTTTTTCACAAGTGAGATGGAGGATCAGTGCAAAATTCACACTAAGGGTACCCTGATACCTCCATTATGCAGAGGGGGGATAGTCTCATACATGCCCAGAGTAAACAGGGGAGGTTCATTGCTTCCTCCTCGGTGAGAATACCCTGCATCACTATCTCCAGCTTTATAGCCCCCCTCCCCATGCTGCGCTAGTAGGTGTGATCCATGGTGGAATGTAAGTAGTTTTATGTACATATTTGGTTTTATACTTGTTTTTTGTTTCTCACGTGCGCAACAGTAGTGACTTCGTAGTATTGGTGAGTATTGAACATGCTAGCAAATGAAGAATTGAATGGCAGATATGAGGGGGAGAATATTGGGAAGATACAGGACTCAAAATAGGCTATTTTGGTTCCTCAAACATAGCCTGAACATTCTGAATATTTCAAGCTGAGGGAATCTGAGGGGACAGACCTGGTGGACTTTCTTTGAAGCAGGTCATACAGCAGCCCTTGTGTTAGAAGTTTCTCTCTCTCTCTCTCTCTCTCTCTCTCTCTCTGTCTCTCTCTCTCTCTCTCTTGAGAGTTCTTGTCCTCAAAGACGGTCACTCCTTAAGGAATTGGAATGAGCAGACCTTGGAAAGCCTCACCTGGCCTATGGCACTCGGCTCCTTACCATTCATTTCTGTCATGTTCTCTGTGACATTCTGCTCCTCACCAAACTTAGAACACAGATACCCAATCAGAGTCATTTATTGGGGCGTCAGTGTTTAAGGAAAACTTCTTGTCACATAGCAACGTACATTAAGTAATCAAAGTTTTGTGCTTTCTACTTAATTAGTTTGTCTTTTCTTCTGGAATGCCAGCATAGAACTAGAAAGGTGGGTTCTTGTATAGGCAGAAAGACTTCAAAGAATGCAGCTGAGGGTCTGAGAATCCTGAGGTTCAATAGGGTTTTGGGCAAAACCACTACGTTTTTCACTTTGGAATACTCACCATTCCGTTGCCTCGGTCATGCAAGAAAACACACACCTGAAAAGAAGGCGGGCAGCTCTGGAGGAGTAGGCATGGAGGCCTAGAGGAATGAATGAGGAGCCGTGGGCCCCCTTTATCAGGTAGGTGGACAGGACAGGGTGAGAGGAAGGGTGTGGCTCCTGGTTTAGTAGCAGCGGCATTCCAAGAAGACAGACAGAAGTAAATGGATGCTCCGCTCCTAGATCAGCTAAGAAAAACCTAATTAGCTAATGAGAGATTCCAGTCCTGGGAAGCTCCATTCAGGGGTGAAGCCACAATTCTCAGCAGCAGCTGCAGAGTGTGTGGACGCGCTCACACAGAGCTGAGGAACACATGCTAACCTCTGACCCACGATGACTGGTCTTTTTATGGTACACTTGCTGGAAGGTAATTTCAGAGAGCCTTGCCATCAGTGCAACAGAACACAGGGGTTTGAGTTCGAATCCCAACTCAGCTATATTGTAGTGGAGTGATCTTTGCCTCCTTGTGAGCAAGAAAACACAGCAGGACTGATGATGGGCCTTTTTTGTTGGCAGATTTTTATTGTGCATACCGATAGGTTTCATACAAGTGTATTGTGTACTGGTGTTCTTCCCTCCCTCTCTTACTATTCCCATTGTTCCCGTACCCCTTCTATCTGATTTCTTCCTTCTCCTGCTCTTCTCCCTGTCTTCATACACCTCCTCTCTGTGTCTTTCTTCCCTCTCCTCTTATTCCCATTCACTTCCCCAAGCTATTGCCATTCCACTCCCATGTCCTATGTACGTGTGTGATTTTAGATATCTCTAGAAAGTCTAAAACCAATAAATCCAATAAAGCATGTGCTGTTTGTCTTTCTGAGTCTGACTTTGGGAACCACCTTTTGAAGGGATGAAAATATTCTGAAGTTAGATAATGATGACGGTTGCACAACTCTGTGAATATAGAGAAAACCACTGAATCGCACGCACTTGGAGCATGAATTTTGTGGCTGCATATATAACCCGATAAAGCTGCTGTGAATAAAGCTGCATTCAGCTTCTAAATTAGGACAGCAGTAAAAATGCAAATATCCAATTACAGTAACATTGTGCCTCTATTTTAATCTAAATTGCCAGGGACATATTACAAATGGTAGCGGTGGTGGGCTGGCACACACTGGCAGGGTAGATATAGATGGCCCTTTAACTCTCTTCTATCCCTCCTTCCAGCCTGCGAAGATAACAAATGTTTGTTGCTGTCTTACTGTGGCTCTAAGAGAGCTATGGAGGAGATGGAGAAAGCTGGTGGCTGACCCCAGATAAATTAGTAATTGCTGAGTGCCAACGCTTCTTCAGATCTGTCATCCACAGAGAGCAGCAAATGACAGATAGCAATTAAAGGGCCACCCTTCATAGAGTTTGGCTGGTCATTTGATTCACTGTGATTGCTCCTTTTGTGTTTTAAGAAGGCTTAAAGTCCTAAGCAGACTCAGTGGTTCCAAGTGGCTCTTGAGGCTTTGTGTGGTCCAAAATTATCTGGGGTTCTTATTAAAATGAGAAATGTTGGCCTTACCACAGCAGGTTGGGAGTTTGTAGCCAGCCGGGCACTGGTGCAATTCTGATGTAGACGTTTTATGTACCACATTTTGGAGAAAATCATCCTATTAAGAAAATATCAAAGTAGGCACAGGGCCAACCCAACCAACTTCAGGACATAGGTCTCCAGGAATTTTGTGTGTGTGTGTGTGGGGGGGGGAGCTGGAAAGCCTTACCTGTCTCTGCAGTGTTAAAAACTTCTGTTTGTTTGTTTGTTTGTTTGTTTATGGCACTGGGACTAACCACAGGTCTCACATAGTCTAGACTCAGGCCTCTTTTTACTTTATTCTTCTCTCATATATTACATCCTGACTTCAGTTTCCCCACCCTCTTCTCCTCCCAGTCCCTTCCTCAACCTTCCCTTTTTCCAAGTTCCACTCCTCCTCCTTTCCCTTCAGGAAAGGACAGACCTCCCAGGCATATCGACCAATAATGGCATATCAAGTTATAATAAGATGAGGCATATCCCTCATATTTAGTCTGAATGAGGTAACCCAGTAGGAGGAAAGGTCCCAAAAGCAGGCAAAAGAGTCAAAGTCATCTCCTGAACCCACTGTTAGTCCTACAAGAACACCAAGCTACAACCATAACGTATATACAGAGGACCTAGCTCAGACCCATAGAGGCTCCATAGTGTCGGTTCAGTCTCTGTGAACCCCCTATGAGCCTTGCTTAGTTTATTCTGTGGGCTGTTTTCTTGTGGTTTCTTGTGTTTTCTGACCCCTCTAGCTCCTACAATCCTTCCTTACCTGCTTCCATAGGATTTACTGAGCTCAGTCTAGACAAGATCTTACTATTCCCAGACTGGTCTCAAACTCACTTAGCCCATTGTCTTAGTTAGGATTTCTATGGCTTTGAAGAGACACCATGACCACAACTCTTAAAAGGAAAATATTTAATTTAGGCAATTTACAGTTTCAGAGATTTAATTCATTATCATCATAGTAAAACATGGCATTGGAGTAAGAGCTGAGAGTTCTACAGCTTGACCCACAGGCAACAAGAAGTGAACTGAGTCTACACTGAACATAGCTTGAGCATAGGAGACCTCAAAATCCATGACCACAATGACACCCTTCCTCCAACAAGGCCATACCTACTCCAACAAAGCCTCACCTTCTACTACTCCTTATGAGCTTATGGGGGCCAATTACATTCAAACTAACACACCTATGTATGATTTGTAATTGTGATCCTTCTGCCTCAGTTTCAAACTTTTAACAAATGCTTGAAACAAAGATAAAAAACCCATGTACCCCTATTAAATATACTACTATGTGTGTTTTTTACATATATTTTTTTAAAAAAATGGAGCTATTTCATGTAATTAGTATTTGGGAATATTTGGAATTTTAGATATAAGGGTTCCATCAAAGACCTCCATTTAGGGTGCTGCATTTTCCTATCAAGCAGAGTGTACCTCTGGTCGTGGCTCTGGCCCTGCCTCTCTAGTCATCTCACAAGCCTTCCTATAGGATGTCTTCCTATAGCTGTGATTGCCCCTGGCATCATTCAGGCTGTCCATCAGGATGGACTCAGGGAGTAGAGAAGCCACCAGACAGACTTTACCTGTGAGAACAGGAGAGTAGAGGCACGGGAAACTACAGACAGTCTGCTCTGCCCCAGGAGACCTCTGTTTAGGGAGTTTAGATGGGTTCCACATCTGGGCCATGGCAGTTGTCACTTTCCTCCTATCTGTCCCCCTGTCTTTAGGAAAAAGAGATTTTTTTTTTCTTGGCCCAATGTTACAGGCCCTCAGGCCAATCACTTTCCTTGCTGTTCCTTCGGGTATGGCATTTCCTTGGTGCTCTGTCCCCCAATGGCAGATGAGATCAAACAATACCCCAGAGGTTGGGGATGAACTGAAGACTGAGCATTGGCCAGCCATCTGGAAGGGTTAGAGATTAGTGAGGAGCTGTAGAATGATGTGATGACCAGCCTCGGCTTGATGGAAAAAGCGGAAGTGACAGAGGAACATCTGGTATCCCTGACAGCATTGCAAATGGAGAGTACGCATCAAGTAGGCAAAAGCTAGACTTGGAAGGGGATGTGTGCCAAGTGCTCAAGTCTGAGAGCAGTCTTTGACCATCTGGGAACAGGCCAGTGTGTACCATCCTTAAGAGAGGGCATTGGCAGAGAGAGCCCGCTCTGGCCTCAGGTTAGGTGCTCTGGGCTTTTGCCAGCTTCTTCCTCCTTTGAACCTCTCTGCCCACCTGTCTGAAAGCAGCTAGTGCTCTCCACTGGCTTCATACAAGTGATGGGGAAGAAACATATGGGGGATAAGTTACATGGGGGACTACGTGGAGCCCTCTATGGACCAGAGGAGGAGAAATTCTCAATAAACAGCTACCGACCATTCATGTTGCTAAAAAGATCATCGATATTAGCCTGTGTATATGATCCACTGTGATGTGTATCCTCTTTCCATTTTGTCTGTCTCTTTGTGACAGACACCAGGCTCTCAGGACTCAAGGTATTGCGCATGAGCACTGAACCATTTTCACCCTGGGATTTGGGATTGGGTACCAATTTGGGGTCAGCAATGATAAAGTAGAACTAGACTCATCATTTTCCACATTTTTTATGACAGATTTCCAAGTCCTCCTTGTCTTTTTATAGTTTGATTTTTATTTTATGTGTACAAGCGTTTACCCGCAAATATATGTGTGTGTGTGTATGTATATCAAATGTGTTGTCTGATGTCCCAGGAAGTTAGGGGTTTTTGTTATCCCGGAACTGGAGTTAGAGATGGTGTGATCCAGCATGTGTGTGCTGGGGATTGAACCCAGGTTATTTACAAGAAGAGCAAGTGCTCTTAACCCCTGAGCCATCTTTCTAGCCCCACAGAATGCTCTCTGAACCATTGGGCCATCCTCCCAACCCCTCACGCCTGTGTTGAAACAAGTCACATGTTCTTACTTTGGTATCATTCTCTTGGCTGCCAGTATCTCATAACTTGGATGTCCTTGTGGCTTTTTGGTAGACTTCCCACCACCACATCCTTCTTAGTTTCTTATTTGCTAACGGTCACAGGAAACTTCTGAAGCACCACCTACAGAAAAGATGCATTGTAAGACGTGACCCTAGAATGACTGATTTCCTAGTCCTGGATTCTGCCCTCTTTGTGGCCTATGATGGCTTCCTCAGTTGTGTGATGCCCTTACTCTAGATGTTTACTCCTGCCCCAGACACTACAGACATTTGTCTGCTTCTGCCTGCTCGCGTACGTCTTCATGACTCCATCACATCCCTACTGGTGATCTGCCATTCCTCATTACTCACTTCCCGTGCATCTTTCCAGTCTTTCTTCCTTTCTAAGCCTTACTCAGTGACAGAAGCTCATCCTTTGGCATCAAGAACCACAGTTCATTTGAACTAGAGGGACTTTGAAGATCCTTAATACCAGGCCTCCTATTTCGAGTGCATTGCTGCTTCTATCAAAACATGCCACCTAAGGATAACAGGAAGTGATTTCACCCACATCTAACTGGGATATTGTCATCAATAGAAACAGATGCAGTGGAAATGAAAAAGTGTTTGTAGGGGGTTTCTTACTCATTGTCTATGCCATGCTATTGAACTTTGTTATAGTCCCTTCTCATTCTTATTGTCATGACCACAGATTGAGACCTTTATTGTATCATAATATGACACTGACTTGTTTGCTAACTGTTTCATGCATTGAAGTAAAAACTGTCTCAATGATCGTTTGTAGCTCTTGGCATCTCTCATAGCTCCAGCCAGAGGAAAGAACCCCTATGCACTTAATTCACTGACTATCAAAGGCAATTCTAGAAAGACTTACATTGATAGCTTTTCTTAACCTTTGATCTGAGGCTTCTAGGAGTCATCTAACTAGAATTAAAGATGCTTCCATTTTTTTCCATAATACTTTATTAGCACCTTTGTTTTTGCTCAGATCATATGGGTCATTATGAACAGATTCCTGCTTCCTCCTGGATTCTGAGTTTCTGGGGGCAATCAATCGACTTTCTTTGTATGGCTCATTGCAGTGTTTGGCCATGAAGTGTGTTGCATGTTATTTTGTTCACTATCTGGTAGCTGGATTGGCTATTCCAAGCAATAACATTTATTCACATGTGGTCTATCGCATGTGGTCTATCTGTCCATCTCACAGCTGTCTCTGCACTGTGGCCAAGCCCCAGCCTGGGACTAAGGCCAAAACTGTAAGGGTTTGGGATGATTTCCAGATGGGCAGAGGTAGTTGTGTTTCTGGGCATGCCTCTAACCACACCTCAAAGCCAAGGATGCAATCAATTACCTTGGTCTTACCCATCATATTTAGTTGGCTAAGCCTCTTCTTCCATCAGCCCAGATAATGAAAAGAATGACATTCGTATTGTTTGTGCTGTGGCACAGAAAACAAATCCACTTCTGGATAACAAGACATAGGAGCCTTTTCTGAACCCTCAGAGGGAAGTGGCCTGGGAGAAAACAAACATGTCTGAGAGGAACAGAAACAAAAGGCCAGCCAGAAAGAGGAATCGATCTTCAGTGATTCCAAGCCCCTGGGAACTTACAAATCTAACTCATCTTACAGAATAAAGAAACTGAGCCCCTCACTAAGAGAAAACAACCCAGTGTCACAGGGGTGATGGAGTCGGTTCAGGATGCACAGAATTAATTTTGATAGGTTCTTGTGGGGAACACCGTCCAGTTGGATTTTTGAGCAGTGCTTTGAGGATACTGAGGGAAAAATAAGTGATGGATCAGAATAGAAGAACAGAACCCTTGGGAACTAGAGAGAAGTGGGGCCGGGGAGAAGGACTGGAGAGATAAGCAGTGCTGTTTGCTTCTTATTGGCATGCTTGCTCTTTCCTCTCTCTGGAAAGAAAGTTAAGTAGGAGAATGAAGGAATGTCAAACTCATGCCCCAAGTCAGCAGGGCTGGGTAGGTACACCTCAGGCAGCTTAACACTGGGCTGCTTTCTGATCCCTTAATCTCTTTCCCTTGTAATAATGTTGTCTCAAGGTTTTACTTTCAGAACTTTCTAGAATCTTCTGAAGAATGAGTCATCCAAAGATGAGTCGTGTTACTTCCATCATGTTTATAAAAGCCAAGGGCTGTTGGCAGCCATCTTTAGGAAGGACTCATGGGTTGTATTCATGATGATGGTGGTGGAGAAGTGGGGGAGGGGGAGGAAGCCACAGAGAATACATACAGATGCTCGTGTGCCATGTTTCCACAGTGGTAGGTATGTAGCGTGCTCTGGGGCTGAGGTACCAGGCAGAGGTGAGCATGATCGACTTGCTTGGCATGATGACATGTTTGAACTTTATCATGCAGGCAATGGGAGAATGTGAGTGGGATTAAAGGTCCTTGGGTAGATGGACCTGCTAATTCTTAGAGGCTTGAGTTCTTGTCCTGGTGTGTGTGTGTGTGTGTGTGTGTGTGTGTGTATGTGTGTGTACACAATTTGGGAGGTAGATAGAGAAGAAGAGGTAGGAAGAGCTGGAGTGACCAGTTAGAGTGTGGTCTGTTATCCATTTTATTTTCTGACAAACCTGGGCTGGGTCAGTGGAGCCAAAGAGAAAGGGAACTGATATGAAAGCTACTTACAGACCTTTAAGCCTAGAGGATGCGGAGAAGGGGAATCAAAGCTGAGCCTTGGTGGGAATGGTTCTCCCTACCTTGAGGAATACTCACACTGAATGAGGAGCATCTGCAGCAAGGGGCTTTTTGAGGAGGCTTTTGGCTTTGTGAGTTCAGTGTGCCCTCTGGACATTGGGTAGCTCTCTTAGAGGAATGCTGGAGTTCAAGGCAGGGAGCTGTGGACTTCTGGGATCTCTCACTGTCTAGTGGTTGCTGAAGCAGCAGATGGGATTAGATTCTTCATGGAGAGAGAGTAGACAGAGAGGAAAAAGGCCAAGGGCAGACTCAAGCAAACCACTGCACTAAAGTCTTTAGAAGATGCTAGTGACCTGAGCTGGAGTCAACAGAGCACAGATAGCTCCAGGTCAATAGGAGGTTGGTTCTTGGAGACCATTTATGGAAAATGCAGGGAGACAGTTTCTGGAAGAAGACATTAATTCTCAGGGTCAAAGGTCACGTAGAAAGGCTACACTGGCATTTGTCTGGAAACTGACTGTTCCTATTCCTCTGCTGGAAGTGAGGGCTGTTTCTTGGTGGCAGATAGTAGTGTGCACGGGGTGGGGTCCTTCCTGCTCTGTATGTTAGAGTCCACGCGTAAAAGTCCCCTCTGGTTCTGGGCTTCAGTCATATGGCAGGGAAAGAGTCATCCCTGGGCAGTCCACACAGAGTGGGAGAGGGGGATGGGTGTGAGGGAGATTAGCATCTTAATTTTAGCAAGACTCTTGGAGCTCCTTGGAAGGCGAGCTTTATTCCTACAAAAATAGAAAGTATTATTATTACTACATCTTCATGCTGCATTGGAGCCAAATACTGGAGCCCTCAATACTGTATTTATTTCATTGGGCTTTTGGAGGGGTAGGAAAGAATGGGACATTTAGGTTGCTAAGTGATGTGATTCTAAAAATAATGAGATTCCCCAGTGGCTCCTTCTCCTGTTGTTTTGGTTGGACTAAGAACATGATGAGGTCAAGTAATGGCCTGGACCTGTGTTGAGGTAGCCCCGAGGCATCTTGTTGGGGAAGGATAGAATAAACTCTCCCTCTTGGGCCCTCCTACCTGCTTCCCCTTAGGGCCTACTACTTTGAGAAATGGTAGGAAAAACTGGGCATCCCCCTGCTTGAATCCAAGAGCCTTGCCTAGGCAGGCAGCCCTGATGGTTGCCATGGTGATAGTGGGTGGTTGGGGAGGCAGTGATGCAGCATTTGGCCTATGCAACTGAGGTCCCCAATGTAGGCTGCTGGGAGCTCAGGCTCCCAATCCTCTTAGCAGTTCTTTTAGGAATCCAGAGGGTCACTTGCTACAGTGTTGAAATCTTCAGACCAGATAGCCATCTCAGATAGCTGACTCCTTCACTGTTTAGTATGTGTCTCACCCAGACCAGTTCTGGAAGGTGCCTGTGGGCTCAGGAACTCCACAGAGACCTTGGGTTGAGAAGCATATGCAGAAAAGAACTCTGTGCCCGGGAGAGGGGCTGAAACCACAGACATGGGGTTGAAGGAAGTGTTTAAGGGCTTCTAATCCATCAACACCCCTAACAGCTGAGCACCAAGCTTTGTGTTGACACTGCTTGTGGTGCGAAGTTCATTGCAGAACAGAACACATTGTTTCATTGTTGGGTTAGATTTCTCTTGTTCTCTTTAACAAAAAATCAAAATCAAAACCAACCAACCAAACAAACAAACAAAAACAAAAAACCCTCTCCCTTTCTGACTTGATCCAGTGTTTTAAAAGCCATGCAGTGAGCAAAGCATGTATGTCTTCATCCAGTTGACAGTCACCAAACAAAACATTCATTCTCTTTTTTAAAAAATGTATCTTTCTGTGTGCATATGTGTTAACGTATGGGAATATGGGAATGTGTGTGCCTTGGAGTGCATGTGTGGGGCCAGAGGACAGCCTCAGTTGTTGGTTCTCACTGTTCACCTTGCTTGAGACAAGGTCTCTTGTTGGTTGCTGTTGTGTGCAGCAGGCTAACTGATCTGTGAGCTCCAGGCATTCTCCTGTCTCCGCCACTCATCTCACTGTAGGAGTGCTGGGATCGTAGACACATGCGATCCCATCCAACCTTACGTGGATTCTGAGGATCTAACTCAGGTCCTCATGTTTACATGATAAGTGCTTTGTCTACTGAGTCATCTCCCCAGCCCAGCCTCCAAACATAGGTAACTTTTCCTCTGACGTCATCTCAAGATGCCTTATGTTGCCACTCTCCTGTGTTTCAACATGGTTCCTTCTTGTATATTAGTGCGTATTGATTATAGTAATGAGGTAAATTATGACATTTTCATACATTTGTATCACACACTTGGACAATAATCATGCGTGGCCTTTGTCTTTTTGTCTCAGCATTGCTCTTAAAATAGTACACGCTAAACAGCGTGCACAGCTGTAGCTGCTCTGTTCCCCTGTGGAGTAGCTCAGGACACACGGTACTGGAGTTGTGAAAACTCTTGAGAATTTTTTGTTGTTGTTCTCGAATACGCTATGTCCTGACTACAATTTCCTCTCCCTCTATTCCGCCCAGTGCCCCCCAACTTCACTCCCCCCAGATCTACTCCTCTATTTCTGGTTTAAAACTAAAATAAAAAGAGCAAGTGGTGCACACCTTTAATCCCAGCACTCGGGAGGCAGAGGCAGGTGGATCTCTGTGAGTCTGAGGCCAGACTGGTTTACAAGAGCTAGTTCCAGAACAGGCTCCAAAGCTACACAAAGAAACCCTGTCTCAAAAAACAAATAACCCCAAAAACAACAACAACAACAACAACAACAAAACCATCCTCCCAGGGATATCAACCGAAGATAGCATAGCAAGCTACAATAAAACCCTCAAATCGAAGGGTGGAACAGGTATCCCACTGGGAGGAAAGGGGTCCTCAAACAGCCCAAAGAGTCAGAGACACCACCGTTCCCACTATTAGGAGTCCCATGAGAACATCAAGTTCCACAACCATAATATATATATAGAGGACCTAGCTCAGAGCCATACAGGGTTTGTGATTGTGCTTCAGTCTCTGGGAGCCCCTACGAGCCCTTCTTAGTTGGTTTTGTGGAACATGTCCTCATGGTGTCCTGACCCCTCTGGATCCTACACTCCTTCCTCTTCCTTTTCTGAGGGGTTCCCCTGGCTCTCCCTAAGTGTTTGGCTGTGAGTCTCTGCATCCCCTCCATCAGCTTCTGGGTGATGCCTCTCTGATGTTTCCAGGTCATACCATTGGTAGGCATGAAACCTGTGGGTGTCATTCCCAGATCCGCATGTGAACAATTGACCTTTTTTTTTGACATTTCAACTGTTTATAAAAATTGTTGAATGAAAAGAAACAGCATAATGATAAAACTGTAGAAGCCTCTATGTAGTTTGAATGCATAACATAATAGCACTGATAGCTAGTGGGTAGTATATAAATATAGATGTACATATGCACACACATATATGCATATACATGCACACACATACTCTTCTATGCACTTGCTTTTCTGTCTCTGCCAACCCATGGTCTTCTGAGATAGTCGTTATTTCACTAATGAGGAAGTAGACCCACAGAGAAGCTGGGTCCATTGCTCTGGGTCCCAGGGCTCTAAATAGCAGAGCTGGCATGGTTGCAATTCAGTGTTTTATCTACTGATCAATAAAACCTGGAAAAGATGTTTTCAAGTGACAGATCTCAAAGTGGTCCTCTCTGCCATGGTGACGGTGGAATGTGAGAGCCGTTTGCGGGAATCTAGCAGTACCAAATCCTGAGCGTTTCCTGATTGATTTTCTCCAGTGATTGGATTGAAAGCCAGAAAGGTTCGTTTGGATCAGTTTTTCCAGGGCAACCTCAGGCCAGTTCCTGACAGCGAGAAGCTGTGCTGTGGGGGGTGCCGTAGCCCTCACTTTCTGAGCCTGCACTGACATGAGCTAACACTCCTGTCCATGCGTTATTTGAACACCTTACTTTCTTATTGCTCTCAGATTGCATACAATACACTGCTGAGCTCTGGGGTTGACAGTGAGCTCACTGGTAATCATTCCAGAATCTTTTTTATTTTTTTTTTTTTGAAGTCAAGCAAGACATCCACATGAACACTGGATTTGGGAGGAGAGTGGGTTCAAGTCCAGTTCTGCTCTTGGTATTATCCACACCACCAATGCTAAATCAGGAAATACCTGATCGGGACAATAGTCCCCTACAGAATGTCTCCAGGTCGTGCAGAGAGACAGGTGAACTGTCGTGTGGAGAATGTACTTGGAAAATGCTTCCCCGGCTTCAAGTTCGGAAACACTTGAGCCACTCTTCCTGTGTAAAATGCTCAAGTGCTTTGCTTTGTCTCAGTTCTGGGTTTTACTTTTAACAAAAACCGACTTATCCCTTTAAATAAGTTTTAATATTTATGAGACAGTCAAAACAATGACTGAACGTCCGTCACCAAAGCCAGAAAGGAGTCCCTGCCATCTCCCGCTGGGTGAGACTGATGAGGAAGGCAGAGACTTCCAGGCTCCTGGAGAACAGGGGTGCCCTGCCCCAGTTCTTCCTTCCTGAGGTAGAGTGATTACTGCTCTTCCTTCAGCAGGAAACCTTAAACAAGCTAGCCAGGACCAGCCTGGAAGGTAGGGGCCCTTACACTATTGGCTTTCATTTTCTCCTTGTTTTCTCCACCCTCCCTCAGCCTTAGCAGGCTACTCTGGTGCCACCTGCAGTTTCTTCTGGGTTGACATGGGAAGGAAAAGTCAGGAGCATTCATGCCTGTCCCTGGTCTTGGCTCTTGGACTATGTGGCCCCCTAAAGGGTAAAGGCTAAGGAGATGGGGGAACTAGAATACACTTGTGTTGGTGTAATGACCTGGACCTGCAGAAATGGGTGACAGATGAACAAGGCAGAGAATTCTTTCACCCTCACTGCGACCCCTGCCAGTCTGTGCAACACAAACCCCTCCTTGAGCTTTGTGTAGAAGTTCAGAAAAGCTCCTCCCGTCCTCACTCTTTCAGCTCAGTCCAAAGAAAGAAATATCTTTGTCTTGAAAAAAACAAAAACAAAAAACAAAAAGAAACAGGGTTTCTTTGTAGCTTTGAAGCCTGTCCTGGAACTAGCTCTTGTAGACCAGGCTGGCCCGGAACTCACAGAGATCCGCCTGCCTCTGCCTCCCGAGTGCTGGGATTAAAGGTGTGTGCCATGGACTAGTGTTTGTGGCTGGGCATTGTGAGTGGGGCAGGGGCAGCATGGTCAGATGGAGGTAAGGACATACTAAAGCCTCACATTCGAATGGTGCCTTTTCCTTGCTGCAGCTGCTGTTACACAGAGGTGTAAAATGCGGTTTTAGGAGAACCAGGGGGTAATTAGCTCATTCACAGTCTTTCTAGAGTTCACACAGAAGGCTGAGCGCCCCTCCCATTTCATTTAAATATGTCAGTGAAGGTGAGATCAGCAGGTGCAAGCATCATGTGGTGTCAGAGCAGGAAGCTGAGACATGCCCCCTCCCCCTTCATACCAGGAGAAGGGGTTTTAATGGGGCTCAGGGGCTGGTCTGTGAGATATTTTGGAGATTGTGTGGGGCCAGAATTCCCACTGCTCTCCTCCCTGCCACTCCAGTGTTGGCTTCTGGAAGGCTTACCCTCCTAACTGCCAACAGGATGTCTCTGATGGTGCCACGCAGAGTGCCCAGTCATGAGCATGCTCCAAAGGGCTCAGAGGAGGGCAGGACCCAGAGGTCCTGGGTAACTAGGGAAGGGCTGCTAAAGAGGCCTCTGTTTCCTCTGTAGCACCCCTTGTTTTTTGGATTTTTGGGTGATTGTTTTGTTTTGTCGAGCCCTAATTTTCCCTGTGGTAAGACAAGGGCAATTTTCACCTTATTGTGATCACCCTTTGCCACCCTGGATTTACCAGGATTCTTTCTCACAACTTTGTGTGTTTTGCCAGGCTTCCTGGCAGCCACATGTACCTGAGACACTCAGCTAGTATGCTGAGCATTCGATGAAGGTGGAGATAATGTAGTTCTTTTCTGCCCTGGGATTTCCTTCAAGTTAAGAGCCTTGCTCCCTTGAAGCAGGACTGTTGCAGGTCATCCTGCCTGTTTCCCTGGCGAGCCATCTCTCCGAACTTCCCAGCTGCTGCCGCAGCAGCCTTCTAAAGCATAGCTTTGCTTGAATGATTCTTCTGGTTGGAGGTGCATCTGGGACATTCTGCTGCTCCAAGTGGCAGGTGGAGGGGTGGAGATGTGGGCAGGACTTGGGCTACGTTAAGAAGTGAGATCGATTCATAGGGACACACCCTCTGGCTTGCTGGGACCAGTGTCCCAGATGAAGATTCAGACTGGCCACTTCTAAATTCAGTCCTGGTCATGGTGTTTCTGTAGCAGTTTAGAAATGGCCCCATCTTTGAAATAGCAAAAGGGAGTGGGTCTAGAATAATCATCCCAGAATAGCTGGGGTTTGTCTAAAGAGTGATTGCCGGAGAAATCAGAGTGGGATGAATGTGGGCTTGGAGCAGACAATCCCAGGAGGAAATGACAGTTTGGGATGTCTGAAGGACTGGCTCGTAGATATATGAAGAAAGGAAAGTGCAAGTTTTGGGAGGTGGGCTCCAGTTCCTATGAAGGTCAGGCAAGAGGGTAGAATGAGCTTAGCCTGTAGGTTGGGCTTGATACCATTCAAAATTATCTCCAATTTAGACTTCATTCATGCTTCCTTTCCTGTCATTTATTGTACATTTGCTGCATGGAAAGCACTGTACTCCAGATTAGACTGGAAATCAGGCACAGGCCTTGCCCCCAAAGAACTATATAATGAAAAGCAGATAGTAAAATGGAGTATAAGAAAGAAGATTTTAGCTGGGTGGTGGTAGTGCATGCCTTTAATCCCAGCACTCAGGAGGCGGAGGCAGGCAGATCTCTGTGAGTTCAAGGTCAGCCTGGTCTACAGAGTGAGTTCCTGGACAGCTGGATCTTAACACAGAGAAACCCTGTCTCAAAAAACAAAAAACAACAGCAGTCCTGGTGGTGGTGGCACACACCTTTAATCCCAGCACTCGGGAGGCAGAGGTAGGCAGATCTCTGTGAGTTCAATGCCAGCCTGATCTACAAGAGCTAGCTCTAGAACAGGCTCCTGTCTTGAAAGACCAAACCAAACCAGCAGAGACAGAGAGAGAGAGAGAGAGAGAGAGAGAGAGAGAGAGAGAGAGAGCTGGATGGAAGTGGGGATTTGGGGAAGGGTAGAGCTTCCTGGAGGAGGTGGTTTGGGAGGAGCTGACCTCACAGAGATGAGGATGCAAAGTATACACAAGGGGAATGAACGGTGGGGAGCTTGAGCTTGGTCCCTTCAGGAAGCTGGGTTAGTTCGGGTGACTAAAGGCTGATGTGGGGCCGGCATGATAGAGGCTAGGAGACTAGAATCAAGATATTCCTGTCAGTTGGAGAGCAGGAAAGATTTAGACTGGGAAGCTCCAGGTCAGACTTAAAGTTTGGAAACATGGCTATGGGAATGGCCTGGAGCCCAGGAGGTAGGAGGAAGAGCAGAGATGGAGGAGACCATAAAGAAGGTCCACCCTGTAGGATAGCAATGTGCCAGAAGCCCTGCAGGGTACTGTTGGCGGGACTGTGCAGTTGAGGAGATAGGCTCTATCTGTGTGCAAGAAGACACAACCCAGGAGGCTCTTGCATCCAGGGAGGGTGGAAAAATGGAGGCCCTGAAAGGAGTGTGTGTGAGGTGAAAGTGGGGAAGGGAAACCGTGAAATCTTAGGAGCTATTACTTTTTCTTTTGTTTTTTTCTTGATATTTATTGAGCTCTACATTTTTTTCTCTGCTCCCCTCCCTGCCTCTCCCCTTCCCCCTTCAACCCTCCCCCAAGGTCCCCATGCTCCCAATTTACTCAGGAGATCTTGTCTTTTTCTATTTTCTACTTCCCATGTAGATTAGATCTATATAAGTCTCTCTTAGTGTCCATACTGTGGTTTAAGTTCTCTGGGATTGTGGCTAGTAGGCTGGCTTTCTTTGCTTTGTTTAAAAACCACCTATGAGTGAGTACATGTGATAATTGTCTTTCTGTGTCTGGGTTACCTCACTCAAAATAATGTTTTCTAGGAGCTATTACTTTTAAGGGGGAGTGATGGGAGAGAAGTAGCCAGGAAAGGGGAACTCAGAAAGAAAGACAAGGTCTTTGAAAATACCATTGTAAATCAGGATGGGTATCCTTATGGGAAAATTCTGGGGGCCAAACGTATTTTGGACTTTAGGTATTTTTTTTAAATTTTGGAATATTTGCATATGTATTGCATAACACACATACACACCTATCAATCAAGATGTTTTGGGGATGGAACCCAAGTCTTAAAGTACAATTAATTTGTAGTCTGTATACACCTTATGCATACAGCTTGAAGAATATTTTATACACTATTTTTACTGTGCCTGCATTCTGATTTACAGCTGTCACATGAAGTGAGGTGTGGCATTTTTACGTGTAGCATTTTGTTGATGCTCGCTAATGACTGTTTTTACAGTATTTTGCAAATATTACAGATGTTTGGATTATGGATGCTCAGGCTACTTAACAATGTGAATACCAACATGGACATTTTGGCTCTTGGGACCTGGAAGGCCACTGATGACCTCATAGAGTGGGGAGGGCAGAAGCCAGATGGCAGCAGGTGGAGGATGTGGAGGATGCAAACATGAACCCCAGCCTTCAGCGAGGATGGTGATGATAGATGGATGGGCACCAAGGAAGGGTTGTGTTAACCCAGAGCACCAGTGGCTGCTGGGAAAATCATGTAGAGTTGCTTCCATGTACCCCTGATTAGCAGAGGCTAAGGGGATACCACAGAAAACATTGACATTACTGTTTATTTATTTCCAGTTATTTGACACCAAGTTTCACTATGCAGCCCAGGCTGGCCTTGAACTCATAGCAGTTCTTCCTACCTCAGCCTCCTGAGTGTTGGGATTGCACATGTGTACACGGGTCACATTGTTTTTTTACAAAATCATTTTTCTCATTGTGGAAGAAAGATGTTCAAATATTAAAACCTGGGGAATACAAATGAGCATAACGCTAGAACAGTACGCCCTGTCCCCTGGGAATATGTTCGAGGCCTTTAGTGGGTACCTGAGACTGACAGCCATATGTTTACCACTTCTCCATATGTGTGCCTATGGGTGAGAAAACTTCACAAATGAGATACAATAAGGGGCAGACAGTCATAATTAGCAGCGGTATTATAGCAAAACTCATGCGACTGTAACCCTCCTGTCTCTTAAAGGATCTTGTTGTGCTTTATCTTTCGACTTAAAGGAACAGATTGATGCTTCTTTTCATTGTACTCAGATTTCCAGATCACTACCTTTGTACTTCGGGGCCATTATTTAGTATAGTACGGTCGCACAACAGTCGATATGGTGATGGAGACGGGTACCAAGGGCAGGCAGTACATAGAGGGTGGATATGCTGGACAAAGGGATGAGCTGTGTGGAATACAGGAGACAGAAGGACAAATGCTGTGGGATATCACTTGGGTCATGTCCTTACAGTTGAGTTCAGAGGCGGAAATAGACTGTAGCTGCCAGCTGGCAGGACAGGAGAGTGACTGGTTTGGTGGGCACAGGGCCTCAGTTTGGGAACATGAGAAAGTCCTGGGGATGGGTGGATATTATGACCATATAATAACACGAATGTCTTTAATACCAGAGAACTACCTGTTCTGTGTTCAAAATTGTAAATTTTATGTTCCATGTATTTTACCACAATTAGAAACAAACTTAAGGACTGATTCTTCCTGAAGTCAGGTTTACTTGCATATGGTAAAATCTATCCCGTTTTTGCAAAATACATCTGCATTTTGACAGTAATTTGTAGTCGATGATGGCATATTCCAGGCACAGAATATTTCTGTACCCTTCAGTCACCCTACAAAATGGCCTACTTTCTGGGCCATTTTCCCCATCCACAGTGCCTGAGAAGCTACTGAACTGCTTTTCCTTCTAGACACACACAGCCTTTCCATTTAAATGAAGTCTTAGCACAGCCTTCAGACGGCGGCCTAATGCTTCTAAGACATGTCCGTGCTTATTGCACACATCAGTAGTTACTCCGTTTTCATTGCTGCCCGATGCTTGGTTCTATGGACAGCCAAGTTGTGTTACAATTGATTGATTTACCAGTTGAGTGCTATTTGAATTGTGTGTCGTCTGGGCAGTTATAGGTAGAGATGTGACGGATAACTGTCCATTGCCGAGTACAGTGGTCAGCATGTGTATAACTCCACAAAGAACAGACTGGCTGTTTGCCAAATGGCTGTGCTCTTTTGCATTTCCAGCAGAATGCCTGATTTCCAGTTGTTTCCAGATCTTCCATTCTTCACAATGTTCAGCATTGTTGGGCTTTGGATTGTTTGTTGGGCTTTAGGTTCAGCCTTCTAATAGGCAAAGACTCACTAATGTTTTGTTTGCAGCTTGTGTTTCCCTAATTAATTGTACTGTGTCTTTCTTGTGCTCCTTTGCTTTTCATGTCTTTTTCTGCATTGAAAAGACTTTTCACTGTGTAGGGCCATCTCTAATTAGGTTGTTTTCTTTAGTGTTAGGTGACTTTTAGATCACTTAAAAGTAGAGATACTGCTTAAATACTTATACGTTAGATACTAATATGTAAACACCAATATATAAAAACCATTTTACTTAAAACGTGCCTTCATTTTGGAGTGTGTACTTCAAATAATCTGAAACTATTGAGTCAAAGAGAGTAGACACTTTTCAACATCCTTCCTTAATTGTGTATTGTCCCATAGTTTGCAAAGTAATAGTACCAATTTATTAGCCTTCCAGTGATAGCAACATGATGGGCATGTCGGTTACTATGTTGTTTTAATTTGAATTTCTTTGTTTATGGAAAATTTATTTTATTTTTAATTTTTTTCTTTTTTCTTAAAATTTTATTTATTTATTATATATACGATGTTCTGTCTGCATGTATGCCTGCAGGCCAGAAGAGGGTGCCAGATCACATTACAGATGGTTGTGAGCCACCATGTGGTTGCTGGGAATTGAACTCAGGACCTCTGGATGAGTAGCCGGTGCTTTCAACTGCTGAGCCATCTCTCCATTCCAGCTATGGGAATTTTAAAATGTAACCACTAAGCAATCTATATTTATTTTTGTGAATTTTCTACACCTTGCTCTTTTAGATGTTAGACTGATGCAACAGATGGCTGGAGAGATGGCCAGGAGTATCTGCTGGGTTCCCTTTCCAGCACTCGCATGGTAACTCCAGTTCCCAGGCATCTGGTGCCCTCTTCTGACCACTGTAGGCATCACACATGCACACGGCACACTTAACGTACATAGTGCAAGCAAAATAGCTATGCACATAAAACAAAAATAAATCTTTAACAAACTGTCTATGGTACCGACACTTGCCACAGCTCTCTATCTGCAGGGTCACCTGCGGAGTTTCTGAAGCTCAGTGTCGGGAGCGCCAGTTACACCATTTTCTTTTTTCATAAAATATTAATTGGGCACAGCCTGGTTTCTTTCATGCTCAGAGGCCATGACTAATTTGCATAGCTGGCAAGGTAAAAATAATTTCAGAGCAGAAGGGAGAAATCTTTGTCACTAGTTTAAACGTGGACGCTGGTGCCAAGACTCCTGTGAGGAGTGGCCGTTTCTTTGTCTGGACTCCATGATTAATGAGTGTGCTGGGTCGCTAGTGTCCTCTCTGAGAAATGGCTACACCACTTAGATGTGCCCCCACATAACCCGTGGATTCCTCTACCAGCGCAACACTTTGTTTATTCACAATGACAATACAATTAAAGTCACTTACGTTGTTGGTGCTTACATGTCATTATCAAGTAGATTTGGGTAACAGTTCCTGTATAGAGACACAATTCTTTTTAATTATTAAAATCGCTGCTATTTTTATTATATTCCAAATAGGTGGTATGGGAAGTGATATGACTCAGAACTCCTTGAATGAATTTTGGCTTAATGACTCTAAAAAGTAAAAAGCATTTTGTTTTCTCTGACAAATGGCTCTAGTTCCTTTGGGGTTTTTCAGACAGTTGGTATTTTATAGTAGTTTCAAGGCTGCCTCTTCATTAAACCTGTAATTATGAGTTTGGCTTCTGAGCAAGTATGGGAAATTTTGTTTTTTTTTTTTTTTTTCAAAATACTTGCCATGCTGGAAGAAAAATGTCATATGCCTGTCATGCAGGTCAGTCTCCCAGGTATTGTAAGCAGAATCAGAAATGCAGAACAATAGACAAACATATTTTCCTAAAATTTATAGGTCTATGATTTGTTGGAAAGAGTTGTTGTTTTGGGAAGGTTTTATAAATTCCAACAGATATCTTAAGTCAAGTATTTTCCAGCTGGGGGAAGGAAAAAAACGAAGCAGCATCTGTCTTAGCAGTGTGAGCAGGGAAGCTTTGATTAGCGGGCTCTCCCTCTACTTTTAAAGGGTTCCTTGGGTCACCATGTGGGATGGAGACGGTGGCACCTGTCTGGGTGAAGGTCATCTAAACCATGAAGCTGCGCAGTAGTCGCCAGTTGGCTTTCCTCGTCACCTGTACCTGCATAACAGTGCCAGAGTTTGTCGTCCCCCTCCCCCCATGCAGTGCTGACCTTCCTGTGTGCGTGCGTGCGTGCGTGTGCGTGTGCGTGTGTGTGTGTGTGTGAGGTTTTGTGAAGAGGACTCTGACATTCCTTGTGTTTACAAATGAATATAAACCTTGTGACTCTTGGATATTGAAGAAGGAGCATTGTTTTTGTACTTTAGGAATTCAGCTACTTGCTAAGACAATGTCGACTTGCATGTTCTATTACTGGGTATTAGCTCTGGTCAGGACATGGTTCTATGTGATATTTTTGTTTGTTTGTTTTTGTTGCTGCCTTATGTATCCCTTGGCTTTTGTAGGTCTGGCTAAACCAGTTACACCAGCTTCTGGGGTTACTTCCTCAGGAGATACTAGCTGGACAGGAAAGATGGGCAGTTCCTGTGGTGTCGCTGTGATAGGAATCTATCTTGGGTTGTTCTGAGGAGGAAGGGCATGGCTCATAGAACTGCCATGTTACAGAAAGACCAAGAAATAGCTGGGACCCTATAGACTCAAGCACAAACTCAATTCCCACAAAAGTCCTTTCTTGTTTTCATCTCTTCTCCCTTCTTTGGGATCAGCTGCTCCTCTCACAGTAGCCAGCTTTGCTCTGTTACTGAGATCAGAACTGACTACAGCTCTGAGGCTTTTGTTTTAGGGTGTTAGCTGCTTCAGAAGTGATAACTGAGCTTTCTTGCCCATTCCCAAATATCCCAGGGAAGGAGCTGCTTGTCCCACAACCTATTGTGGCTGGTAATAGCACACGAGAATGTTGCAGTCTGCTGAAGACCTGCAGAGGAATATAAGTAGAAGACAAGGTTCTGGCAATGACAGCAGCAGGAAGCCACACGGATGGGCTGTGTTGGGCTGCATAGCTGGCCCCTGGAGTCTGACTCTGGAGTTCCCTAGAACATTCTAGCAAAGCCAGTGTTGGGAACTTGGCTGCCACATAGATTATTATTAGCCAAGCCTTCATTCTTGGCTGGGTTCTACTCTGGGCCTGGCTAGCCATCTCACCAGTGCTGCAGGTCTGGAAGAGACCCTAGTGGCACAAAGTAGGTGGGTGGAGGATCAGCAGAAGTCCCTTATCACCACTAGAAAAACAACCCAAAGAACATGTATTTATGTTAGCAAATTCTTATGTTGTGGTCCCTCTGCAGCCATTCTCCTTCATTGTCAGCTCTCTGAAGCACAGCTGTGGTCACCTCCATATGATGTCGCAGTCACAGGCACTATAAAGTTCTGCAGGGAGGCAGCTCTGTGGCCATCCTAGAGAGCATTTATAACATGTGTGTGCCTTTGGGATATGTTTCTAGCTCTTAGCTGTTATCTTTTGTAGCTATCAAAAACACCGAAGTTAGAATTCAAATGTGTGGATTTGAGTCTCAATTTAATAATTTACTATTGCAGTGACCTCAGTCTAGGCGGTTCCTCTCTCTGAGCTTTAATTCTCAAGCTTAGGAATGGGGATGGTGGTACCTAGATGAGTGATGTCTGCATGAACTGTGAAGCAACGAGACAACGTTGGTTTTATCTTTGTCATCTTCTCTGGGACCTAAATGATAATTAGAGTTCTGCCTCTTCTTTTTGGCATTTTTATTTTCTTGGTTTGAGTGCATAACCCCTCCCCCCTCAACCTCCCAGAAAACAACCCAGGACCACTGGTAGTTAAAATTTATGGCTAGGAGTATGCCAGCAGTCTCTCATTTCTGATTGGGTAGGCAGGCAGGTAGGTAGGTGGGAAACATGCCATTCACTACCTTTGGGTAGCTGTTAGCTTTTCTCATGCTCATGAGGATTATCTGAGATCTCATTGGTCAGGGGTTCTTCCCCAGGGGTGGCTTGCTTCCCAGTAGACATTTGACAATATCTGGAGACATTTGTTACAGCTGGTGGAAAGGGGGCAGCTACTGGTAGCTGCTGGCTAGAGGTTAGGGAGGCTGCTGAAAGTCCTAGAGTGCAAAGGTCAGCTGTTCGCTGCCAAGAGTGGTCGGTGCCCAGATGTCAGCACAACCTTTTCTGTGTGACTTATTTTGACTCTTAAGCTTTGTTTTGGTGGTGAAGGAAAGGAAGCGGTTTATACCGTGACTTTTCTTTTTTCATCAAAAGGTGTATTTTAGCACCACCCACCAAGTTTCCTTTGAAATTTAACTTGGAAACTACATTTTCTATTCCATAAATGATTTCCAGCTATTGCTAAAGCCAGAGGCACTTGCTCCCTCCTGTAAATGGCGTAGACTTTTCTTACTGGAAAGGGCAAATTGACCCTCCCTGCATTCTGTCCTCCCAAGAAATATTAAAACCTGCTTGGCTGCCACTTACTGTCTGTGGAGCAGACAAAGAAATAAGGAAAAAAATTTAAAAAAACACAAAACAAGCCAGAAACCTATACCATTCTATGATGGTGTGTGTGTGTGTGTGTGTGTGTGTGTGTGTGTGATACTTCTCTGTGTTCTGTCATTTAGACTATCCATTTCACTGCTGGGACCTGAAGGAGGAAGAAGTTTCTTTCTTTCCTTTTTTATTTATTTAAAAAATTATCTTTTCTCATTTTACATACCAATCCCAGTTCCCACCCCCCTCCCATTCCCTCCATCTCCCTCCTCTCACCCCCCATCTACTCCTCAGAGAGGGTAAGGCTTCCCATGGAGAATCAAAGTACATTGCTTTGAGGGAGGACCAAGGCCCTCCCCAGTATATCTAAGCTGAGCAAGGTATCCCTCCAAAGAGAATGGGTTCCAAAAAGCCAGTGCAAGCAGTAGTCATAAATCCTGGTCTCAACTGCCAGTGGCCCCACAGTCTGCCCCAGCCATATAACTGTCACCCATATTCAGAGGGCCTAGTTTTGTCCTATGCTGGTTCTTTCACTGTCAGGCTGGAGTTGGTGGGCTCCCATTAGCTCAAGTAAGTTGTTTCAGTGGGTGTCCCCAACATGGTCTTGGGGTGGGGGAGAAGTTTCTTCCTATAACGCTGTGTCTCCAGTCCTTGGACATTGCAGCAAAGCCATTCAATGCAAATAATTTTTCTGGTTGGGAGAAACATCAAGGTTCATGGTTCTGTTGAATTAGCCGTGCACATTTCTCCCTCTGGTCTTTTCAGAATAGTGGTACCCTTAGAGAGAATGTGTGAGTGCATGGTGGCGGGGAGACAGTTGGCTGGTTGGGGCTACTTTGGATTACAACATGAGGGTCTCACAGCATTAGGAAGGTTGACAACTATTGCACTAGAGAGTCAAGAAATTAACTTGATTACAATCAGCACAAGAAATCAGCACAAGAAAGGAAGTATTGAAGAGAAAAATGCAAGTCTGCCACATAGAGAGTAAATATTTTTATGTGCTAAGTACATATATAAATATTCATCCTGCCTCTATTATAAAATATGATTCTTACTTAGTTGTGATCAAAATATTCTGAAAAATCACTGATGTATATACTTTTAGTTTGTTGTATGACATAGGTAAATTGAAGCTCTGAAGACTGTCTTTTGCCTTGTATAGATAAGTGGCCTGTTTTATCATTTTGCCATTCTCAGGCCAATTACTGTCTATGACAATACATAGTTTGTTAAGCTTGATCTAGGTCTACTCACAGTGAATCTGGAACCCAGTGCAATATATATGACCACGGGATAGTCCTCCTAACAGAGAAGAATGAATTGAGGACCAAGTCCAAGGCTAACATCTGTCTGTAGCAACTGAGTCTGGGGCTGAAGGGAAGTGAGGTGCTTTCAAGCAGGAAGATTCTTTTGAGCACAAAGTGGCTTTGTGACTAGCTGGTGGACCACTGCCGTATTTAGGATTATTAGACGATACTTTTGGAACACTGGCAGACTCCATTCAAACCAACACACCTCATGAGGTCTTCCTGGTGGGTGACATTTTCCCGTTCTGAAGAACTGTCTACCCTTCTCCATTCTCCCTGCTTCACCAGAACTTAGTCACACCACTGTGGTTTAATGCCATAAACATGAGGATCTCCTGTTTTCCTTGCTCCTTCTGTGCATGCTTCTTCCTACATCAGAGGACATCTTCCCGCCTCTTACTCAAGGGTTACCTTTTGACCTTCCTACTCATGATTCTGTATCTTGAAGTAAGTGTCACGAGGATAACTACCATGTCCATTTTGGCTCCCATAGGAATTCCAGTGTGTGTGCTCAGTAGGCCTCAGGTAACTACAGCATGGGTCTTGGGCTTAGGGGTGGAGCTAACCCCAGCGACATCAAGGGATTGCATCATAACCAGTGAAGAGGAGGAGGCTGCTTACAGGGACTGGGAATTAGGCAGTCCAATGGCTTTCTCATTCTCAGCTTCTTTGACTTCCCGCTAATAGATTTTGGTCGACTTGATAATTTATTTTCTTTTGAATAGTCTCTATGTGAACAACTTAATGAATGAAGCCTTCTTTCTTTATTCTTTATTTAAGACAGTAAAATGAAATAAATTCTCTAGAAATTGATTCCCAAATCAAATTACACTTCCCATAATGCATTTAAAGGAAATGGAGAGAATAATGTTGCATGTAATTCAATGGATTTTTGATGAATCATAATGATTTACATGTATGGTTAAAGTGCCCTTAGTTTGGCTCTTTGGTTATTGCCACAGGCACATAGACACATCCCCCATGCATGAGTGTAGCCATTCTGTTCCAGAGAAACTGGATTAATGTCCGTGACCCTTAGGTTGGGTTTTTCTCGGGTCCCTATATTCCTATGGCTAGAGAAAGGGCCTGTATTAGATGGAAGCAGAAATACAGCTCCTGACATCAAGAAGTTGGCTCTGAATCAAGTTACAAGGACCCAATTACTTATCATTTATTAGACTTCTTTTCTAAGATGCGTGAGCCATGCATGCCTGGCTGTTCAATGTAACTACCAGACTTTAAGATTTGGGAACCGAGTAGCTGAGTGTCCAGTGTTGCACAGCTGTCTGGATAGGGAGCATAGGTGTGAGCTGCAGAGGGTAGTGCCACTTGGACAGGCTGTGACTCAGAGCCAGGAAGGGCCCGAGAGGCCTGTCTTTATGATCATCTCATTTTATAGACAAGGAAATGGATAACAGTCTTTCTCTTCCTTATCTGTGATACCATTTTATCAGATGCTTTGCATGAATCAGGCTGAAGTAGACACTGGCTTTAAAAATGATCATTTATTGTCTTATTTATATGGCTCTTATCTCCCTCTGAGGAGTCTACTTTGTGTGCATTCCTGCAGTCGCTTTGCTTACCTTGGAAATGGTAAAAGGTAGTCTTAATGTAGCTCAACTGTATTTACTGGGACATGCTGCTTACAGGGAGAATCCATTTCTTCATCTTCTCCAGCCTCTGGAGCTATCTTCCTGTTCTTTGTGGCCTTCCTCCATCTTCAAAACTAGCGGTGTGGACAGCACCTGGCTTCTGTCCTTCTACTGTCTGTCATCTTGTCCCTGGACAAGTCTTCCTCCGTGCCCTTCTTAGATGTACCTTTGTATTTATAAACAGTCGTGGAGTCCAGAAATCTTTCCGTGTTAAGATCTTTAACCTTGAGGAAAGCTCTTTCTGTCACAGCAGATGACATTCATAGTTTCCTTGGAGTAGGATCTGGCCATCCCCAACACACTAAGATGCCTATTTTCTGAATTTCTCAGACTAGACTTCTGAGAGTTCTTCAGTTCTGCAACCTCCTGATATGGTCTCAAAGTGTGTTGAGAGTTTGGTGGAGAATAGGGTAGTCTAAAATGTTTCTGCCTCTTAAGACAGCTAAAATTTATTTCTATTGCTTATGACCAAGAATCAATGTGGTAAATCTGTATTATGTAAAGAGATTCACAAGCATTAGCTTTTAAAATCCTTAACCTCCCTAACAAGGCTTTGCCCCCATTTTACAGGTAAGAACATTGTGTCTCAGAGTGGCAATTACGTAAGTTTGAAGGACTATGGTGGAGATAAAACAAAGAAGCTAGTATAATGGAAGAGTATGCATTCTGTCTTTTCCCAAGGCACAAGTGGAATGTTGACTTGGATATGAGGTCTGAAACATTTTGTTTTGGTAGGGAAGGGAAGGCAAGGCAAAGAAGAGGTGGTCCAAGTGTGAGGAAGGCTTGGGGGGAGTGATTGATGTCAAGACATAAACTTCAAGGGAAAGGCATGGTAGAAGTTAGTGTCTTCTTGGAGATACAGTGCTATGCGAAATGCGGTGCTTTCTCGAGCTTGGTGGTGAGCCTAGGCCTAATGTTAAAGACCTCTGGCTTCTGTCTGTTCTCCAAAGAGAACTTGCAGATTTGCTGAGCATTAAATAATAACTAATTGTAGAGCTCTTTATACAATTGTGTCATGATCAGTTGGACTCATTACTTTTGGGTATTGAGTGAGATTGGTGTGTGTGTGTGTGTGTGTGTGTGTGTGCGCGTGTGTGTGCGTGTGTGTGTGTACACCTACATACAATTATGGTGAAAAAAGAAGCTCATTTCATGGTGAACAATAGTGGAAAGAAAAGAGAGCCAGGTTCTACAGTTCTCTTTTGAAGGTGTACCACTATCAGTGACCTCAGATCTCCCCCTGGCTGTCTCTTCCAGTATTTCTTTTTTTCTTTTTTTTTAAATTGTTTTTATTGCACTATGCATTTTTTCACTCCTCTCCCCTCATCCCCTCCCCTCTTCTACCCTCTCCTATGATCCCCACACTCCCAATTTACTCAGAAGATCTTGTCTTTTTTTTTTTCCTTCCTATTTAGATCCATGCATGTTTCTCCTAGGCTCCTCTTTGTTGTCTAGGTTTTCTGAGGTTGTGGATTGTAGGCTGGTTTTTTCTTTGCTTTATGTATGAAAGCCACTTATGAGTGAGTACATATGATATATGTCTTTCTGGGTCTCGGTTACCTCACTCAATATGTTTTTTTTTTCTAGATCCATCCATTTGCCTGCAAATTTCAAGATGTTACTATTTTTTTTTAACTGCTGAGTAGTACTTCATTGTGCAAATGTATCACATTTTCCTTATCCATTCTTTGGTTGAGGGGCATCTAGGTTGCTTCCAGGTTCTGGTTATTACAACTAATGTTGCTTTACATAGCTGAGCATGCTGGGGCCAAGTCTTTTAGCTCACAGGCCTTGAAGGAATTGAATTCCAAACTGCAGCACCACCTGAGGGTACTGTCTAGACTTAGCAAATAGAAATGCAGGCTACTCAATTGTATCAGCTACTGTTCTCCTTACTGGGACCCAGTGCCTAATAAGAAATAACTTAGGGGAGAAGGTTTATTTTGCTTTACAGTTCAAGAAGGGGCATAGGCAATCATGGCAGAGAAGGCATGGTGGCAGAAATGTGAGACAGATAGATGGTCACACTGCATCTGTCATCAGGAAAGAGGCAGTGGAGAGTAAGTAGAATCAGATTATAAGACCTCAACCACCTCTGATGCTTCCTCTCCTTAAGTTTCTGCACCCTCCCCAAACAGTGCCGCCACCTGGGGGCCATGTGTTCAAACACGTGAGTTCATAGGGGCTGTCACACCTTCATATCACAGCACTGTCTAATTTGAAAGCCAGATTTTAGATAAAGAACGGATATCCCACCCATGATTGAAAAAGTGCACTAATCTTAGTTATACAAGAAGGTATTTCTGTTCTTTATGTGGAACTCAAATTTTTCTGAGCAACCTACATTTTATCTGACAATTCTAAAAGGAAGCCCACTGCTATAGGGTGTTGTCAGACAGAAAGTGAACATTAGATGCCTGTAAAAAAACAAAAACCAAACAAACAAACGAAAACAAACCCCTATTGACCTGGACTGACAGGGAGGCTAAGAAAATACCCTGAAGTCAAAGGGCATCAAACACTAAAGAGTTGTGGGTGACTGATGTGGGAGAGATGGTTAAGTTCTAATTGTCAAGGGCATTGCTTCTATCCTTTCTCCTTCTCTGCCTCTGTAGTGGCCATGAGCAGAAAACTTCTGTCATATCACCAGGATGAGGTCAGCCTCCTCTCGCCACCTTCTTAGCTGCTGACAACTGAAGGCAAAAGCATTAGTAGAGAGGCTGAGCTGGAACAGCCAGCCTGAGGCAGTTACTAAACAGGACTGTATGTGCTACATGCTGTGTATAATCCTGCCTGTCTGCCCTCTGCTATGGGGGAATAGTAGGAATTAAGTACAACTCCATACTTTTCGTCAGCTCTATGCCTATGAGGGAAAAAGAAATTGAAAACAGAGCCTCTTCTCTTGAAGTGTACGTACAGATAGCTCCTGGGACAGCAGAGAGCTTAGACTTTTATTAACTCAGAATTGAACTTATCCCTGGTGGCTTTCCTCTGTTTTTGTCATGTGTGTGTGTCTCCAAGTTTATGTGTGTAAACATTGCAGCAGATACTACCTGCCGTTAGAGCCATCTTATAGTCATGGAGACAGGTGCATAGAGGATTCCGAAGGTCCTGAAAGGGACCAGTGGCGACTCACTTGGGGTTTGAGGCCTTAGATGGAAGGAATCAAATTCATTTAAGTGTGCAGAGATTGGACACTGTGACACACTGGTATTTGGGGCAGCACAGTGGAATAGTGTTGCTGAGTAGTTCTGGGCAAACATCACACAACCCGTGGCACAATGGGAGAAGGACTGACTTAAATATCATAGGGGAGCTGACTTTTCTTTTAACCCTTTAACTTTTTCTGAGCCACGTTTCCTCACAGAAATGAAATGTAGACTACAGTCTTGTTTGGTGATTTTTAATAATTTAATGATTTAACATTTGAAAATGCTAACATATAACAAACATTCTGTATTTGCTACCCTAGTGTCTCCTAAACATCTCTGCTATGAATCCTCATGGTGTGTTGTAATTATGTCTTCTAAGTGGCTGCTTCCATGGGACTATGTGTCAAGGGCCCTTTCCTACCTCTCTTTCTGCCTGTCTTCCTGCATTAGACATGGTAGAGGTTTGCTGAGCTCTATATACATCAACACTTAGGTTTTGCTGAGGCGGGGGTAGCTTCTAGTCTTTTATCTTCATCTCATCCTCCCTCCTTCTATCATTCCTACCGAGGAAATCCTGTGATGTGGAGTTCCTTTTGGGTACCAAGTCTTAGGAGTATGTTATAAGAGCCTCATCAGACTCTAGATGTTGGATGATGTGTTCCCAGATGTTCTAGCTGCTCAGACATACATATGTCTGAGTACTAATCCCAGCTTTGCTAGTCTAATCTTCTCACCAGTAAGTTCTAGGATACCTATGGCCCCTATCAGTTATTGATTTCTGCAAATGTGTTCATTTTTTTATCAGTGAAGATTAGGTTCAAACTATCAAGCTGCTATTAAGTAAGTTTTAATTGTAAGCTATGAGGATAGGTTTGAGGGTACAGGTATCTCTGAAGTTGACTCTGTCAGGAGCACAGAGGACTCTATTAGGTACCCCAGGTCTGGGGAGGCATGGATGAGAATGTCAAACTCCTCTAAGGCATAGTGATGCCTTGATAGAGATGGGAACGGGGATTAATGGGAACACAGAGTAGGACCATTTTCCTCAGTGAACTTTGCACTCTGTGAATCTCATTGCTTCTAAGAAGTGGCTAGGGGAGCCAAGTTATAGCTCCTGTCCTCAAGGGCTTTCTGAATAATAGAAATTAAGAAGCAGCTAATGACTGTGTATATTTTAAAAGCTCTGTTACTAATATTCCTGCACTGGAAGAAAAAAATTTCTAAGGAACAAAACAGCTTGAGAACATGGGCTGGGTGAGGGTCCTGCTCGTTTGTTTGCAGTGTGAGATGAATTCAGTCAAGAGCACCCTTGATGGTGTGAGAGTGAAAAACATGTCTTATGGATGGCTATGTGATGCCCCTGGAATAAATAACACATTCTTTCCTCCGTCTTTCATGCTAGCTTTTCTCGTATGCCCTTTCCCACGTGAGCTTGCCTGCACTTGCGTCTCTGTTAGCTTTTATTTCTTATTTTCCTTCTTGTCTGCATCTCCACATTTTTATGATTTCCCGTGGAGTCCCACTCTGCTGTCTTCCTACCACGTTTTCCGCTGTATGTTTGTGCCCTCTTGTAACACTGACTCCTGCCTCCACCTCCATGTTCTAAAACCTACCTGTCACACCCAGGCCTGGGGAGGAAAATTTCACTTCCAGCAGTTCTTTGTGCGATGTGAAAGAACATCTGAGTGTCTGGGTATCCTAGGAAACCAAACTCTGGTTTCTGAGCCGAGTGGATTCCTCACACTGTGTTTGTGAGACATAGGGAAAGGAGAGGCTCGCACCTGGGCAGCAGAGAGGCTCAGTGTTGGGTTCAGCCTTTGTTCAGGGGGAAGCAGAACAATGGCCCTGTTTTCCTTCAGTCTCTATCACGCTACCTAGCCTTGAAGTTTCTTTCTTTTTCTCTTTTTTCCCCCTTTTGTCTATTTCTGTCATATTTTTCAGTTCCATTTTCTTTATTTCTCTTTGTTCTTTTTCCTCTTTAGAAGTTATGCCGTCCCCTCCCCAGCGTCCTTCTTTGACTTTGTAAGTGAGAATCACGAGCAGTGTCTGGGATTCTGCTCATTCCTGGTTTTTCTTTTCAGAGGATGATATGGGGGTTGGGGTCATGAAAAATGGAAAATACTGAGAAAGCTTGCCTGTGATGAGTTCTTCATGAGAGTAGGAATACTTTATTTTTTCTTTTGAGATTATGTGAGCACAGATTGCATAATGTTTTCCACTTTTGCATGTGTTTTGTATGTATGTATGTGTTAATGCATGTGGGTAGGTGCCAACACAAGCTTTTATGTTGCTTGTGTGTGGAAGTCAGAGGATAGCTCCCATGTATTGGTCCTAAGACATGTTCTACTCTTTGTTTGAGACAGGCTGGTGACCCTGGGATTTTAGGGACCCACCTATTTTCTGCCTTCCATCTGGCAATCTCAGGCTGTGCAGGTGTGCCTTACCTTGCCTGGCTTTGTAACGTGTGCTCGGGGAGTGGAGCTCAGGTTCTTATATTTGCAACCTAAGTATTTTAGAAACTGAGCTATCTCCTCCAGTCTAAAGTATAAAAGCTGAAACCTGAAAGTTACCTCTACCACTCATCCTAGTTGCCTAAATCCAGTGTGGGCTTCCTCTTCCTGTCCTAAGGTGAGCTGTGCAGCTTCAAATGCTTGACTCCTGCTAAGGTCGGGGGTGTTCCACCACATGGAAGAAAGCCTGCAGGGTTGGTAGGTAGCCCTGTGTTCACAGCCATCTCTTTGTCTGTCGTCCTGGATTGGCATTCTCAGTACCTGTTGATCTGGCATCTGCTTCTTAGAGCCGTAAGGCCTTTCATATGGCTCTCTTTGCCTACATTTGAAATCTTGCAGAGAGCCTCCGCAAAGAATAGTTAAATCAGCCATTCTCGCTACTATGCCGTTTTCTAAATGAGTCATTTCCCAGTGCTTCTGAATAGAGGGGCTAATCTTGGAGAGGTTGTGAGGGATAAAAGTTATTAGCCCACAAAACAAAGAATAGGCTCACAAATTTAAGTCAATATTTATTATTGATCTTATGTCAGAAACAAGGTCAATTTTGCACTTTATAGTTTCCAGTACACTTAAAAAAAAAAACCATAGTTTCTCACTGTGTAGCCTAGTCTGGTCTTAAACTTGTAGTTCTCTTGGCTCAGTTTTATAAGTGCAGTCATTACAGGCATGCATCATTATGCTTGGCCCAGAACACTTTTCATCTTCAACATGGTGTAATTTTGTGTCTAAAACTAGGTCATTGTACTCCTCTATTTTATAGATGGAAAAAAAGACACCTGGAGGTTGAGTGGCTTGTATCACGTGGCTAGTTCTCTGGGCCAAGACTTAGACCTAATCCCACTAATGCTTAGTCGTCAGCTACACCACTCACAGATATACGTGCGCCCTTGTCCCCACAAGGCACCAGCATTGTCACTGGGTTATATGCAGTGGATTGTCTCACTGATACTTGTAAAAGGTGGGAAAATGAAAGCAAAGAAACCCGTCCAGGTCAAAGAATGGTTTGGGGGCAATTATAAAACATACTAATAATGCATAATGACATAGTATAGAGTCATTAAAGTCAGTATAATTTGTTAATTTGGTAACAATTCTGAGTGTCGAGGAGGAGAAGAGTAAATTACTTCTTCCCTGAAGTTAATCCAGGCAAATTCCCTAAAGAGGAGAGGAGACGGGAACAGGGAACTTTGAAATAAAAAAAAACCCATAAGGGTCTGGTAACATGGAGAAAGGGAAGGAATTTTGCAAGGGGCAGAGGAAAGTGAGGGACCAGGTTTGGTTCAGGTGTGGGTCTTATGTTGGAGACGGTGCGTTCTGCTCATGGTTTGGGACGAGGATGCCAGTGTGATGGTGACTTCTCTGCACAGTGAAGCCCAGATTGCTATATTTAATTCCACTCGACACCGCTGGTGATTCAGCCAGGCTCAGGTGCGCCCACATGCAGCTGGCACTAGCTTTGTGTACTTTCCAGGCAGAGCCTGCTCAGCCCTGCCTCCCCATAAAGCAGGAGGGGCCAGACAGGCTGTGGTAACCTTGACTCTTTTGTGTCTCTGCCCACAGCATCCTGGCCACTGCAGGAACCCATTTCAACACCCATGTGGATTTGCGGACCCTCCGTGCTGTGCGTGTCCTGAGGCCCTTAAAGCTCGTGTCAGGAATACCTAGTGAGCACCTACTTTCTTCTTTCTCATTGTCTAGTATCCTCAGTTGGATCCTGTTAATTGTCAGGGTATCTGTCAATGTAAGATAGACAGGAGTCTTCCTGGAAGGAAGCTCTGGACATGCAGCAATTGTACAAAGCATTGTACTTATACATTTAACATTTCTTCATATTTAAATAATAATGTAAGATATTTTTAAAAAAGAAAGTAAAACAGAAACGTAAATGAAGACCATTTCTTATTGTATCACTTTGAAATAAATGTTAATTTGATGTATTTTTTTATTCATTTTTCCCGATGTATTTTAGTATAATTGTAATCACTATATGTGTGTGTAGTTTTATCTGCTGAACTAAGTGTGTTACTTTCCTAAGGTTAAAAATCTTACACGTGTTGTCAAAGGCTACTTGTTTGCTGATTAGTGTTGTACTTCTTCCCCAGAGCTGGATCTGAGAAAGACTAATAGAAAGGTTTAACTTTATCCCTATTTTGTAGGATTTGTACCATAGCAAGGGTTGCCCTAATGTTCTTGGAGCAAGAGACATAGACTAATGAATTTAATCTGTGAAGGGGATCTACCAGTTAGCAGGGAGGAAACAGAAAGGGTAATATGTTAGCAGGAGTGAGGAGGAAGGAAAGGGAAGGGACACAGGCGGTGACCATCTTCAGCTTGACTTGTCTTGGCTATCTCTTTATGAATGGCAGCTGTCATCTCGGGATTGATGGTTCCTTTTCCATGGAAGACTTGCCCTCCTAGGAGAGAGTTAACAAATCTACCTTGTCAGGGGGCCATGAATGAGGGCTCTGTTTCATTCCCTTTCCTCTCCCTAGGCCTGCAGATTGTGTTGAAGTCCATCATGAAGGCCATGGTGCCTCTGCTGCAGATTGGCCTTCTGCTCTTCTTTGCCATCCTCATGTTCGCCATCATTGGCTTGGAGTTCTACAGTGGCAAGTTACATCGAGCATGCTTCATGAACAATTCAGGTAAGGGCATTGTTTTCTGTCTTCCGCTTTCCCACTTCTTCTCCTCTTTGGTCGTAAGCATAATTACAGGGCATTTGGATCTGTGCTGAAAAGTATACTCTATTCCAACCCTAGAATTACAATCAGAAACTTCCTAGACTCTGTGGCCTTTTGAGGTACAATCAGCCTAAAGATCCGTGTGACGGTTACATTGTAAAACATGTAGCCTCCTTGTCTATAGTTGGAAGGGTTCTAATATGTGGTCTCAGCTTTTTCATATTAATGGCAGAGGACTTTTAGAATACATACCAAAGCCATCAGTCTGGATAAATGATCTGGAGAACAGAATCTTTGATCCATAAACCAGTGGGACCCCGGAGACCAGAATGAGATGGGAGTCCCAGTGGATCAGCAAAGAGAGCTTTCTTCTGTGCTCCGGCTCACTTTGGTCTCCCCTCTCTGTGAAAGAACTGAGGGAGCTCTGAGGTTGGCTTGTCAGTTGTGCCTTGGCAATTGTGGGGTGAATATAATCCCGTTTCTCATATATTTGTGCCTTATTTGTTCTTCACAAGCCAAATAATATACTCTAGGAAGAAAATCATGAAGGGAGTTGGGGCCATGAAGGACAAGTTAAAGAATCCTAAATAAGTACCATGTTTTTATGAAAATAATCTCCAAATGATTTTTATTTTACCTTTAGCTTAAAACCAAAAAATGTACACCTGAAAAGCAAAATAAAGTTAGCAAAATAAAGCAGCCCGGAGAAACCTAGTGAGAACCAAGGTTCATCCTGATTTCTTGCGTTGGAAAATCACAGAGATTTTGCCGTTACCTCAGGCTCTTCTGTGTGAAGCAGCCCCATGGATTTCTGTAGTGCAGCCCAAAGAAGAACTTGGTTGGGATCTGAAGAAGATAGATTTCTCCAGAAGCATTTTGAATTGCACAAGGGTGTTGAACCGAGAGGTGTAGAGAGGCCAGGCTGGGAGAGGGCTTGAGGCATGACGAGCCAGCTTCTGTCTACGGCGGGAGAATTGCTTGCTTGTGTCTTCCTAGGATCATTTCCAGTTCATGCTAAGTGCCATATGGTTTGTCTCCCACTCTTCAAATATATCCGCAGGTATTCTAGAGGGATTTGATCCTCCCCACCCATGCGGTGTGCAAGGCTGCCCAGCTGGTTACGAATGTAAGGACTGGATCGGCCCCAATGACGGGATCACCCAGTTTGACAACATCCTTTTTGCTGTGCTGACTGTCTTCCAGTGCATCACGATGGAAGGGTGGACCACTGTGCTGTACAATGTGAGTGAGCTGGTGGATGGGAGGGAAGGGGAGGGGTGTGGGATATGGTGAAACCCTGGTGCTATTTTGGTTCCTCTGAAACAGGAAAAGTTGGGGTTGTCTGTATTCAACTTGGGAACTTAGCAGAGCCTAGCAGGTTGTGTCCCCCTTTTGTTTTTTTGTTTGTTTGGTTGGTTTTTTTGCTGAGTGGAAGTATGTGTCTTATTTGCATCTGGTAGACTGCGTTCTGTCATTCTGTCCCCGGGTGAATGAACAAGTCAAATCAGATTACCTTGTTGTGGAGAGTTTTGGATCCACATGGTGTAGTGGAGCATAGTGAGGTGTTCTAATAGGTGCAAGGCTCTCAGTTACTGTCCCCGAAGGGCTCACCATCAGTTTGGAAAGCTTAAGTTATAGTGGTTTACAATCCCAGCGGCCCATTAGAGTCAGCTGGGAGCTTTAAATATTATACTGCCTGGGCTTCACTCCAGGCCAATTAAGTAGGAATGTCTAGGGGTAAAGGCCTGTCATTGACATTTTTTAAAGCTTCCTAGCTGATTTTAATATGCAGCCACTGTCAAGAACTACGGCATTACATGCCAGAGAAAGCATGGTGACTGAGAGCCTCATTAGAAAGTTTTCTGAAAATCCACATTTTTAGGCCCCTGCCCTGGAGATTCTGACTTTGTGTAGCTGTGTATCATTGGTAAGCTGTGCTTTTGATGGAGTCCTCAGTGATCCACATGGTCAGACACATTGGGAGGTCCTGAGTTGGTGTAGGAGACACATCTGTTCAGCTTCCTGGGAGGAATGCTGGGAACACCAGCAAGGAGACGGAAGCTAGACAAAGTAACCACACTGTCTCTTCTGCCTTTCAGAGTCTGGTTTTAATAAGTCACCCAAGGCATGGGGCAGAGCCCAAGTTCAATAGTGAGCTTGGGGGAGAGGTATTTTTTTTATGTTCATGGGATATAAGTGGGAAGAGGGGCAAAGCAATATGGGAAGGCGCTTATGAAGAAGGATGGTGTCCTCTGTCTGTGTCTTTGCTTTCAGCCGTTGTCAGACAAGTCAGACACATTTGGAGTGATGATCCAGCTCATGCGCACTCCCTTCACTTACCTTTATCACAAGGGTCCCCCATTTCCTTCTTCTCTTAATCTTCTTAATCTGATCCTACAGGTACAAAACTAATTAGGTGGCCAGAGTGTGACTTAAATAGAAAGCAGTCATTGGGAGATAAGGGACAGGAACAAAGATGGCACGAGGCCTGTACATGTACTTAGGAACTGAGTGACCATTGTAGTCAGATCCCTTGATGCTTAGGTTCCAATCCATGGATGCTACCAGCTAAGGATGTAAAATTTTCTACAACATGTTAGGTTATTTAGGTCTAGGATGGCAGCACCCAGACTGAACATCTATAGACAATTTTGTCTTTGTCATTATCTCCTGAACTTTACAGTACAGATATTTCCATATCATTTGCATTTGTATTAGACATTTTAAGTAACAGATAAATTATTTAAAGCCGTGGGAAGCTGAATACAGTTCTATGCAAATACTGTGCCATATATGGGACTTGAGAAACCTCACATTTGGTATCTATGGGAGGTCCGTACACCTATGTCCTACAGACACCAAGAAATGACTGAACTAATTTGGATCTATTCCCATACAGGATGAGCAAGATACAACTGAGAAATTTAGCAAGACAGAGTTTCAGGCTATTGTGCTAACGTTGCAGACGGTAGGATAGAGGTCTTCAGAACCAGCAGATAGATGTTTAGCAAGCTCTAAAGGGTGCTGTGACCCAGAAACCCCTAGATGGTACTCTGGTATCCTTATTAGCTGTGGGAGGCTGCAGGGCACAGGAGACAAGCATGGTGAAGATAGTCACTTCTCATTCGAGATGTGAAGACTGTCTTCAGGCAATGCCACTAAGATTAGCCAGGAACCTCAAGAAATTTTATAGCACTGGCCTTGTAGTGGCTGGTGTCACTTGTGGGGCTTTGAAAGAGATGAACTTCAATTAGATGTGTAGACTCACCTAAGTGATGTGATAAATGCATGGAAAGCCCCAAAGGAGAGGTGTTGCATTTGCGGATAGAGGTGTGATCTGCCATGCCTCTGGTCAAGGATCAGGTGGTACCGAGACGGGCAGGAGAGAAACAGATGAGCCTCTCATTGCTCTTGTGTTAATTCATTTGCTCATTCATTATTTATTTCTGCACTCATCGACCGAGAAGATACTCTGTATCCAAGCACTGTGCTAAAATACTAGAAAGATGGTGGTCGGGGTAGGGGAGGAGCATGGTTCCTGCTGTCATTATTCTCTCTTCCAATTCCCATCTCTCCAGCTATTGGTCAGTTGTAGCGACAGAGGCTACACAAAGCAACAGTGCTCTTGCTCTCCCCTGGTGTTTTGAGCCATGAAAGAATTGGGGAGGAAACGGGGTCAACTACAGATCCCCTGAAGCCTTTCATCACAGCGATTCCCAGGGCCGCAGACTCACACCCTCTCTGAAGTCCAATCTGTTAGTCGTGGAACTGAAGGCCTCCTGCTAGCCTTGTTGGTTGGCTCTAGGCATAGGGGAACCTGTGGGACAATGGGGTTGGTTCCTCCAAAATAATCTGGCTACACACAGGCAGAAAGAACTCTGTGTACTCTGAACAACATCACTTCCCCGAGCACTGGAGCTAGGAGCAGGGCATGGAGCCAGGCATCACTGGCAGAAGTGATAGTCAGACTGGGGTGGATAGCTGCATCTTGACTCAGGAGATGTTAGATGAAAACGGCACTCAGTCTTCAGTGAGTGGAACAAAGACAAAGTCTGGATTCTCTGGAAGGACCATCAAAACTGACCTCATTTGGGCAAGGACCTGGGGTGTGAAGCAAGGCCAAGGCAGAGCTGTGACGAGGAGATGTGCACCCCTTGCTGACTTAGGCCTCCTGTGCGCAAACAGCACTATTCATCTTCGACAGAAAAGGGGTTTGGGACAAGATAAGAGCAGAAATGGTGTAGACAAACACATCTGCCAGTCCTTTCTGCATGTTTGCTCTCCCCGACAGCCCTCTTGTCAGGAAAACATGGAGACAAGCACCTAGAAATGGCAAAAAAAGTTTCATGCTTGAGAATTGTTCTTTTTTTTAAAATCTTGGAAAGCCAGTAAAGTTATTTGGGCTTCTTCTTGCAGGCCTGTGAGTGAGGAGTTGCTTATAAGAGCATGGGTGACTCAAGGCAGCTGTGCCACTGAAGAATCTGTCCCAGCAGGGGTGACAGTTCATGGAAACTGTATACCTCAAACTCTCTGACCAACTTGTAGACAGTGTCCTTCCTCTTCCTATCAGTTGTTAATTATATGAGTGTATAACTTCAGAGAGAGAGCTTGTAGATCTTTTAAGTTTTATTTTGTGAGTGTTTAGATCCCCTTCCTCCCTCAAGAATTTTTTTTCATGTGATTTAAACTTCAACATTGTGATGACAAAATGTGTATGCACACACATGCAGTTTATGCACCATGGAACTATGAACAACTAATCAGCTTAATATCATAAACGCAAGAATGCGTATCTTGATATTTTACACGGGAATCACTACCTCCACTAAATACAGACATTAAGATATTGGTTTCCTTCTGTATTAGTCATGGTCCTCTGGAGGAACAGTGCAACACAAATAATAAAAACCTAGAGATAGATGTTAGGGTTCTAGTTGAAGATCCGAAAAGCAAAATAGTCAACCACTAGAGACCTTTACCTCTATCAAATCTTCAGCCTAGAAGGGTAAGATCCTGTCTCCATGAATCCTCAGACCGAACACTCCAGTGAGTTCCTGTCTCTTCCCCTTTATATTGCTCTCTCCACCTAGCCATATTGCTCCATCTCTACCTCCCAAGTGGTGGGATTAAAGGTGTGTGACTCCCAGACACTGGGATTAAAGGTGTGAGCCACCACCACCTGGATCTGTTTCTGGATCAATTTTGTGTAGCCCAGGGTAGCTTTGAACTCACAGAGATCCATCTGCCTCTGTCTCCTGAGTCCCGGGACAAAAGGTGTATACCATCACTCCCTGGCCTCTAGTGACTTAGCGTTGCACTTTGACTTCAGGCAAGCTTTACTTATTAAAATACAAATAAATATTCCTACAGAACAGAACCGATGGAAATGTAGGCGGAGGCTGCTAGTGTGGGACTATTTTATAGCCTCCATCTACATGGAATTAATGTCTATGAAGGGGTTTTATCAGAGTGGCATACAGGCTGTGTGGTCAGCTAGCTCAACAGTGACTGTCTACCAATGGAAAATCCAAGAATCCAGCAGTTGTCTAGTCCACAAGGCTGGCTGTCTCAACTGGTCTTCAGTAGACTCTGGAATCCCAAAGAAGTGGACTCTAAGGCCAGTGAAGGAATGGACTCACCACTAAGAGTAAGGGCAAGCAGAAAAAGAGCAAAGCTTCCTTTTTCTATATCCTCTATATACACTGCCACCAGAAGGTGTGGCCCAGATTAGAGGTGAATCTTCCTACATCAAAAGATCTGAATTAAAGATGGGTCTTCCTGCTTCAGATAATTTAATTAAGAAAAATCCCTCATAGGTGTATCCATCTTCTTGGTTTTAGTTAATTCCTTGTGTAGTCAAATTGACAACCAAAAATAACCATCATAACTTCCTGTCACTTCTCATTCTGGGATGGTTCAGATCTCCTAACTGATGCTTCCTCAGGCAGAACACTAAGACAAGGCAACCATTATCTACCAATTCTGCTGTCCCTTCTTTCCAATGATTGCAACAAGTATGCAAGACTAATTGGCCCTAGTTACATTCAGACTAGTAAGAGAGCCATTGCAAAATGTCTTCAAGCGTGAGGACATTTAACCATTTTATCTAAAATGTTATCCCAGCTTCCTCTCTATTGCTACGATAAACATCATGACCACATTTTGCATGGGATTTAGGATTAGGATTCATTTGGCTTATACTTCCAAGCAGGACTCAAAGGAGAAGCCATTTTCTGACTTGCCCACAGACTGCCCAGGGAATGGATGGTGCTGCCCACTGTGGGTTGGGCCCACATAGCAATTAATTATGAAGATAATCCCCACAGATATGCCTACAGGCCAATCTGATCTGGGCACTCCTTCAGTTGAAACTCCCATCTCAGATGACTCTGGGCTGTGTCACATTGACAATTAAAACCAACTAGGAAAGATGCAAAGGTTTTTGTTCCTTTTCTTCTACACAGACTCTTCATACATGCCTCTGGTGACCTTACATCACTGTCCTTGACTACTCTTAGCTTCATTTGTGTGTTCATTATCTTGCTATGCTGTAAGGGAATTAGTCAGGGGCGCATTGTCAGGGCTACATGGAGTATACCCAGGCTTAGTTTAGTCTCTACCAAAATTGCATGTCTCCTTGGTCAAAGTCCAACTGTGTATTCTTGGCTTCCCTTCCTCCTGTGATAACAGAATACAAAACAGTTTGGTTCTGCTGGATGCTTCTACCTGTTTGGACTACAGCTCCCAAAGGTCTCCTCAACTCACAAGCTCTCCCTGGCACTTACTAATTTAATTGATTTTATTTATCCTAAACCTTATAGGTGTTCCTTTTCTAGCACAGCGTGTTCTTTCCCTGATCAGTTCAGTTCACTCAGCAAATGTTTCTTTGGCTTGAGTCTTCACTTTTAATCCTCTTCGCTGAGGCTTGATGTGGCCAGGAGAATGGACTTTCTCCTGATTTGGACCTGAGCTGGCATTCTTGTTTTATGCTGTCTGCTGATTTTTGTCTGTTGTTCTCTTGCTTTAACACTAATATTCTGATTGCCAAGGTTCCCGGCCCCTAGCTGCAGTTGTCCAGGACTCTGTTATCAATGTTCAGGCTTTCTGTCTGTTTGTTTGTTTTTGCATGCCTGTAGCTGAATTTGCTTCTGTCCTCGCTTGCTGTTGATCCAGATGTGCATGTGGAACTGTGCTGTTTCTCCAGCTTTGTAGTTTGCCTGTCTCTGCACAGGATGTTCCGAGCAACTGTGGTGGGAGAAGTCTTTGATTTTTACTGGCTTTTTGACAAAAAGAGGCAACTTACAGTCTAGGTGCTTTTGAGAGCTGTCTTCACTCCCCAGAAATCCTTTGGCTTATGCCAGTGGCTCTCTTTTATCCTGCCTTCTAGCTGTACAGTTAGTTTTTGTTGAATTTGTTAACATCTGTTCTATTTGCCTCACTGAGATTTTGTTCAGGTGTATGATATACAAGCATGTTGGGGATAAAAAAAACCACCACCATCCTATTCCAGAGCTAATGAAAAGAATTTCCTCTCAGAGTAACCCTGCTTTGGTGATGTCTATAGAAGACACCACAGACTGAAGGATGGGGGACTAGGGACCATGTCTAATGTTTACTTCAGTTGTTCATCCTCTATCACCTCCTCCACATGCTTTGATGATAGGAGGACGTCTGTCAAAGCTCATTTGACAGATGAGTGGCAGGAGCAGTGATCCTCTCATGGAGCTAGGATAATGAGGTACCCCACCTGCTTTAGGAACTGACCCAGGATCAGGTTGCTAACATCTGGGAGCACTTGGAGACAGCATCACTCTTGCTCTAGAATCGACCATTTTTCCTCACATTCCCTGTCTGCCACGTGTACCTCTCTGTTCTTGTGACTGGCCCTGTCATATAGGTGATGCTTGAGTTCTGTTACCTCTGTATGTTTACCTGTGACTTCTCTGATTAACGGAAAGATTGATGAGCGGATCCTGGAAGCAGGTCTGCTCCCTCTTCTGTGAAGGCTGCAAGGTAGAGTGTACTTAGTGAGCAGCTACAGCTCCCTCCTCATTGTTCCCAAGGCCCTGGCAGAACACCTTAGTCCCAAGTTCTTCAAGGAGGGAAGGAGAGAGAGAGAGATTGCTTCTCAAAGTCACAATAAGGTTTTTTCTCTCCTCTGTTTTACTCTCATGGGTATTTACAGACTCATACATTAACTTGCTATGAACTTATTGAGTATTTATTATGTGTCAGGGCTATTGTAGATGCTGGGGTTAGAGCAGAGTCCCCACATTCGCCAACTTTCCATCTCAAGGAAATAAGTTTAGAATGAATAGCAAACAAATGGACTAAAGCAGATAGTGATAGAAGCTGTGGAAATAATTAACTGGAGAAAGGGAAAAGGTGTCTTCACTTTGAAATGAAGCTGTGGGTGGAACCATCCTGAGAAGATGGCATCTGAGCAAAGGCTTGAAGCTGGTAAGGGAATGAGCTAAGTGGCTTTCTTTCTTGGTTTTATTATGTCCCACATAGCTGAGTCAGAATTGCAAAGACCCTGAGATAGGTATTTGCCCATTACATTTGCACAGAGGCTGGCATGTTGGAGTGCAGGCAGTGATCTCTAAAGCCAGGGGAAGCAGGAGGGTACAGAGTAGGCAGCCCGATCCCATGGACCTGGTGACCATCTTAGCATCAGTGAGCTGGAAAGCAAAGTGGGGGGTGGTGTTGGAGGACAGAAGTAGCATGGCCTGTGTTGCAGTCTAAAGACCCAGAGCCTTTGCTAAGAACAGACACTAGAGGAGCAAGGCTGGAAGTAGGAAGACGAGTTAGGAGGTCAATGAACTGACGGAAGGCAGCAGGGTAGGGGCTGCCATCAGGGAGGCAACACTGTAGGAGGTGAAAGGTAGATGGTTCTGGGTGTGGGTTAAAGTTGCCATGGCATCCTCTGGTCGACTTGTAAGAGCGAGAGAAGGTAGAGGACTGGAGTTTTCAGTAGATAGTAGTTTGAATAAAGAGTAAGAGTTGAGTTTGGGCACACTGAATTTGCACGCTGGATTTGGGCACCCACTCATTTGGTGTGGTGGGAAGACTGTAAAGTTGGAGAAATGGATTCAGTGTGGGAGCTTCTGCAGGACATATCACTTGGGAGGTTCTCACGGTCTGGATGGTAGATGAAGTTGTGGGACCAGAAAGGAAGCAAGTAGAGAACAGGGGAGATCCTGTCACTGAGTCCCAAAGGTAAGGTGTTGGGGAGATAAAGAGTCACAACCAAAAGTGACTAAGAAGGAGCAGCAAGAAAAGTGTGATGTCCCAAGGCCCCATGGGAGAGGGCGCTTAAAGGAAGGAGAGGACGAGAAAGTCAGCTTTTGAAATGTATTCCCCTGTTATATCAACAGCACGTGAAGTGGATGCTGTCCTGTATTGCCTTGTGGCTAATCCCTTATAGATGTATATGTTACATCTGTAGGCTCTCTTTCATTCACATTCATATTTCCTCTTTCAAAAACACTGTGCTCATTCGAGTCAAATGCTTCCAGTGGATTCAAAAAGACGTGGGCTGAAAATGAAAAATCCTACGGCATGGACAGTTAAGGGAGCCTGGAGAGATCAAGGGAGAGGGGCTGGCAGATGAAGTGTTGGGAGATGGTACACATTCTCTTCCAGTTCCTTCTGTTTTCTCAGTAAAGTAGGAGCTGAGGTCATCAGCTGAGGGGCTGAGGAGGAAGATGTTGGTTTGAGGATAGGATGTAAATGAGCTTTCTCAAAGTGTGAGGAGTAAATGGGGTAGGAAAATGACCTGATTTCTGTGCAGCATCCAGGACCCCCTTGGCGTCAGTGGTGATGAAGTTCATGGGAGACTAGTGAGCAGCATGGAGTGCCTTCCGTAAAGACCATAGCCACTTAGTTGCAAACAGTGGTATCTGGAGATCTGGCTTTTTCCAAAGCAATTTTGCCACATGAGTTCACTCAGTGGGAGAGGGAGGGCTGGGCACGTGCTTATAGCTGGGCGGTGGAATCTGGGCTGGGTAAAAAGAAAAGAGGTAGGGGGGAAATTGTCAAGGGGAGAGTGTGGCCCTTTATGAAGTCTGGCTCAAATATGCCAGGCAAACTCAGTCTATGGAGTAAACTGGGAAAGCTGTTTTATTTCTTAGAAGTCGCAAGGGGGTATGGAACTGAGAGTTCTGATTTGTCACTGGGTGTCCTACCTGTCCTCACTAGAGTGAACATGAACACGCTTCTGGTATGCTGCCCATGTACAGAGAAGCCATGATTGCAGGCACCCTGCACACCATCTAAGCCAGCAGTTCTCAACCTGTGGGTTGTGACCCCTTTGTGGTCGAACAACATTGTCCTAGGGGTTGCCAAAGACCATTGGAAAACGTAGATATTATGAGTCATAATAACAGCAAAATTAAGGTTATGGAGTAGCAATGAAAATGATTTTATGGTTAGGGGTCACCATAACATGAGGAACTGTATTAAAGGGTCACAGCATTAGGAAGGTTAAGAACCACCGCTAAGCCCCTCAATCCCAGTGAGCCTGGGCCTGCTTCTGCTAAATTCCAAAGGTTTTTTTTGAGACCATTTAGGGACTGAAAGCGCTCAGGCCTGTCACCTGCCTCACTAGCATCTTATACCTGGATATAATTCCCCCCCTCATTGACTTTTTAATTAATTAGCTTCTTTGTTTCTGAGTGCACGGGGGCTGGTGCATGTGCACACATGTATACTGAGTCAGATGCTGACATTGGGTGTCTTCTCCAGTTCTCTGTCTTCATTTTGAGACAGGTTCTCTCTCTGTACACAAAGCTCACCCATTTGTTTAGAGCGGCTGGCCAGCAAGGCAGGGATCCTTCCTGTCTCCGCCTGCCCAGTGCTGACTTTACAGGCACACCATGCCACACTCGGTTTTCATGTGGGTGCTGAGTATTAAACCCTAGTTCTCACAGCAAGCATATTACAGACTGAGCCATCTTTCCAGCCCCCAGTTTTAGGTTTTTAATTAGCACACAAAGTAACAGGTTTCTTTATGGCATTTGCACACATACTTCGCTTTGGTTAATACCTCCCCTCCTCCCCGCTGCTCTCCTCTTCTCCTCCTCCCTCCTCTCTAGCTGTCTTTCTCTACCGTATCTCCACCTGTCCCCTATCATATGACCCGGATGTACCACTCCTGGACATATGCCCAAAGGATTCACAGAGCTGTTTGCATGTTCATATCGACTCCTGTTCCGTTCACAAAAGCAAAGAGATGGAAACAGCCTAGATGTCCATCGGCGAACGGATAGGTAATGAAACTGTAGTATCTACACAATGGAATTTTATCCATCTGTACGGGAAAATGAAATCACGAAACACAGAGGACGATAGGTAGAACTTGGGAATGTTCCTTTAAGTGAGATTACTCGGACTTAGAAGGATAAATCCATTATGTTCGTTCTCGTATGTAGATCCTGTCTTCTAATTTTTATATATGTATGTTTATGTGTAACAGGAGATGCTAAGAAGGTAGAAAGGGGCCTATAGGGGGGAAACAACAAGGCTTTAAGGAAGGGAGGGAAGGTTAGGGAACTAATAAACACATGTAGGATTCAGAAGTGAAAAGAGGGCTGTGCGGGGTGGAAGGAAGCGTTTCAAAAACACGAAGTGCTGTGGCAGCCTGTTCCCTTGGCTAATCACGTGTCCTCTCTGGAAGTCCTGCCATGCACCCTGCTGGAATCATTGGCTTGTAGCATTTCATTCGCAGGCTCCTTGTATGGGAAGAGACAGGTTTTCTTTCTTGCTTATGCTTGTCTTGTTCCCATTCGTCGCTGTCTCCGCCTTGAAACCGTTCGGACTCTCTGTAGATCCATCTTGATTTCTTAATAATTTGTCAAACCAGGGATGCCATCGTTTTTTGGGATGCGTTCCAAGGGCGCTGTTTGCCTCCTGATCTGGTGCCTGAATTTCACACCATGCACCAGGCTGGTCTCCCAGTCTTTTGTCTGCACAGGGCCATTAGGCTGGCTCAGGGCTCCGTTGCCTGCTTTTAGCCCGCTCTAATACACAGTTTAATAGCGGATCCATGCCTCGGGTGCCTGATGTGTCACATAGCCATAGGCTATGATCTCCCTGTTTGGAGACAATGCTGAGCTTTAGGTGATCTGTCCCCAGGCCTCAGGGACAGAAATTAACTGGAGGTGGCGAGTGGTGACTCACCAGTCATTTCAGGTACTTCTCACTGAATCACCCTGGAGCCAAATGCTTCCAGAATCCCAGCCAGGCAGCGATGGCATAGCAACAGTTCTTGACCCATTGGGAAAGCCAAGAGGCCTCTAATTTTTCCTCAATCATTCATTTGAAATAATTATTGTGCAATGCTTTTCAGGACCCCCCCCCCCATGCCAGCTGTGGCCCATCTTAAAATCACGCAAGACCAGCCTCTATAATTTCAGATTCTTGGGTCTTGCCCTGGCCCAGTATTACATAGTCCCAGAGGTAGAATGAAGGAGTCCATTTTAACAAGCTCCCTCAGGATTCTGAGGCCATGCCCTAAAGTCTGAGAACCACTGTTCTACGTGACTGTAATTGCCAGGCACTGGGAAAGAAGACAGCCCGGAGAGTGTGAGGGTGTTGAAGGGAAAACACTCTCTGCCTCCAGCCTGCACTTCCCACCAGGTGGGTTTTCATGGCTTCATGTGTTGTCCACCATTGGCTATTATACAGCAATTGGCACAGAATGGCCACCCAGAAGGGGTGTCGAGTCATCAGAATGGGGATGCACAGATCCTCGTAACCATAAGGCAAAGGGAATATCACAAATGGCTGGGAGAGAGACACTCAGAGCTCTCTCGGAGGACCAGGGAGAATGGCTAACATAAAGGGAGCTTCCAGAAAACCTGTGTAGACCTGTCCCGTTTAATGTGAGGGCCAGGGAACAAGGGGATCTGGCGAGAGTTGCATGCAGGCTACAGGACAAAGGTGACAGGGCTCTCCACACTTCCTCGGCGGGGGGCATTGCTTGTTTAATATCCACTAGGATGCGATCTTATATCATTTTAAAAGGCTAACTTGGAAGCTGATTTTACAAAGTTGTGGCCGTGGGGTGGGGGTGGGGGAGCTTGAAGGATAACCATCTCTCAGCTGTACGAGCCTCCTTATATAATCCATGTTACAATTAGGCATTGGCTTTGTTCTCAGTTCCAGACAGTGCGCCCCTTTTGTCCCCTTCCCTCAGGAGGTTGATTTCACATCAGCCTCTTCCAAAGACGAGATGGGGATGGGCGGGAGCTTCTTCGTTCTCAGCTACTCCAGATCCCACTTGACTTTGGTGAGCCTTGTTGAAGAGTTCCTGAGAACTTCTTAAGCATCGTCTGTCCCCAAAAGCAAACAGGCTGTTCTGCACACATACAGAGGCAGAGGACAGAATTAACTGCATGGAAAGGATTTTATGAAAAAGACCAATGAGAGCGGTTTGGCTGATATCTGTATAGAATATGTCTGATGTCCTGGGAACTCACCGTAGTCAAGAGAAAGAAAGGAAGCCAAAATTATAAACCTGGCCACAGAGGACCTAGGAGGCCTTCTGTCTTTCCTCACCTTCAGCCATTTCTGCGTTCTGTCTACTTTGAAAGGAAAGACCGAGGCAGAAACCTTTCATATTTTCACTGAGTAGTCTTCCTCAGCAAGAACAGACGAGCAAGAACAGCAGCCTCTGGGGGTGGAGAGATGTTTCTATCCCCTATAACCCTTTCCTCCCCTGGTTGTTTCTCTCTCTCTCTCTCTCTCTCTCTCTCTCTCTCTCTCTCTCTCCTCCGTTCTTCTCGAAGATACTGGTCCTTGCCCTAGACCAGGGACTTCCCCACTGAGATCCATGGATGATCTTTGGTAGCCCCTATAAAATTACTTTTAAATTATTTTAGTATATATTAATTGTACAAAGTAGTGAGTTCCTACACATTTACAATATACTTAGGTTTTGTTTTAGTTTTGGGATTTTTCTTCTTGAGGATTCATTCAAGTATACAATAAAATATGAATATATATATATATATATATATATATATATATATATATATATATTCCAATTTACCCTCTTCAACCCCTCCTCGTGTCCCCTTTAGGGCAGGGGAATCCCACCAGTAGCTACATTCTCAAATAAGAATGATGCTCTCACCTAGAAAGTATCAGTTGCCAATAAGGGGTGGGGCTTGGAGATCATCTCCTCCATCTGTGCTGGAATTTTGCCTGGCTTTGTTCTTGTGAAGGTCTTGTACAGGAAACCACAGCTGCTGTGAGTCTGTAAGGGTGACAGCCATGGCAGGTCCAGGGGACATCATTTCATGGTTCTTCTCCCGTCCTCTGACTCTTCCATTCTTTCTGTCTTCTTGTCCAAGACGGTCCCTGAGCTTTGGTGAAGGGAAGTATGCATAGGCTCAATATTGGCGTCTTATTTAGGCCGAGCGTTCAGTCCCTTAGTCTCGGCATTTTGACCAGTTGTGAGTCCCTCTACTGTCTTTTAACTATCACATATCCTTGACTCAAGATCCATTGATTATAAGATCTATCAAAAATCCTGTAATAACATTTTAGGGGAAGAGAAACAGCCATTCCATTCTAGGTATTCTCTGAATTCTAAAAATTTTAAGTATGAAGAACAACCCTGTAGAGTTGAGGAAATAGAAAAAAATTAAGAAAAAAAACTAATTTAAAAAGCTGCGTGTGATCCGTGTGCTTGAGACCACAATTCACACTCGGAGGCTACCTGCGGTGAGCTGGCTTAATTTGTTTTTGGTGCAGACTATGGAGCCAAGCTCCCTCTGCCATCATCTCTGCACTCAGTTGAACTTTGTGTAAATGCGCTATTGATCTAGAGAGCTTTCATTCTGTCTTAGTTTGTCGTCCTAAAGATAATAAAACCTGAACTCGTGTGCCTACTTGAAGTGGTGTGAGCGAGCCCACCCTTACTTTATTTCACGATTCAAGATCTTTTTCAATATGTGAAGCAAAATCAAACAGAGAAGTTAACTGGATGCCAAGGCTGGTCCTAGACTGCCACAGTCATCTGTCACTTAGGCTTCTAGTTGTCATCTTCCCAGAGACAACCGCAGTTTTTAAATGATATTAAAGAAATAGTCTACACTGCGAATCTGTTTTTATGTAATGTATATAAGGCATTTAGCCCCAAGATGTCTCCCTTTGTGAGTTTTATGTATTGAGATTATGATGATGATCTTGTTTTAAAAAGATGCTCTCTGATCCTAAAGGTGGAATAACAGACGAGTTGGGGGTCCTGGTCCCATCTTCACTCCCTTTGTGACTCAGGAGATTTTAAATGTTGCGCTTTTGTTTTCTTATCTGTAAAGTGAGAATTATTATGATACTCCCCTCAGACTCGCGTGGTGATTAAGTGAGATACTACAAATGTTGCTTTTTGCACATCTTGAATCATAATGGTGCCATAGTGTCTGATATTATTAAATATTTTTTAAACACCATGTAGAGAAGACAAGCAAAACATCTTCTTGCACAGCCTTCTTTACACATTTCCTGGTCCTCACAGGCTGTTCCCATCTCTGAGTCTGGCTACTTTGTACCTTTCATTAGCTTCACTGCCAGCCCTGAATCCCTGTTCTTGGCATTACTGAGCTGCAGTTTTCCCTTGCAAAACTCCAGGATACTTCCCCCACAGGGTGTTTCAGGGCTGTGGCTAGGGAGGTCAGAGAGAAATCCTTCCTCCAAGCTCTTCTCTGAGACCTAAATGTCAGCGGCCTGCAGCTGTCACTTGCCCAGATTGCCCCATTTACTAGTCATCTGTTAGGTGTTTGTGTCCTCTTTCCTGTCTAAATGTTCTACCTTCCAGCATTAGCACCTTACCCTCGGCATCCACTGGTGGGTCTTCTTCAGACTGGCTCTGCAGACTTACCAAAGATATGCCAGCTGCTGGGCATGCAGCACGGCTCTGTCTTCAGACAGGTCAGCCCCGTCAGGATGGGGATGCTGGTTTCCGACAGTGGAAATCATCCTCTCCACCGCCATCACCACCACCACCACCACCACCACCACCACCACCACCACCACCACCACCAGGGTCTCACCTTTATATCAGCTCAGCTCCCCCCTGTGGCTGACAGAGGGAAAAATATTCAGAGAAAAGTAAGGGAAAGGTAATTTGTTTCAGTGTTTACTGAGGGTTTGTGTATAATTAGCAGTTCATTTCTGTGACACAGTTGGCCTCCTTGGCTTGGAACCTGGCTTTGAAATACTCTTAAAGGGACCCATAACTGGGAAGGAAGAAAAAGCATGCCCTAGTCCTGGTGATGACATGTGATCAAAAGCAACCCCTCAGTTGAAGATTCTCTTCCCTCCTCTCCCCTTCCCTCCCTTTTTCTCCTTCCTTTCCCCTCCTTTCCCCACCCCTCCCTTCTCCTTTCTTTCCCTTCTCCCCTTCTCCTCCCCTTCTCCTCCCCCATCCTACCCCTCCTCCTTTCCCTTCCTCTTCCTTTTTCCTCCTCTTTTTCTTGACTTGGACATTTTACCTGTTCCCTTTTCACATCTGCTCATATCTGCTTGGGACGCTGGGCAGGATGGCTCCTGCCTGCCCTCCTGTCAAGAGCCCCGTAATCACCAGTCAAATACTTAGCCTCTCCTTCCAAGTATCAAATAGATGAACAAACAAATGTACATCTGTCTTTTCATCATCATATATGGGTAATGTGCCTGCTGCTCCTACCCTAAAGGAATTTTGTCGTAATCATAGAAGATACACCATATGAATGTACTTATGAACGTGTGCTCTTTTCTTACTATGTGGATACTCTTTGTACGACTTTGCTCATGTGAGTTAGGCACTTGCTGACTCCATTTTGCAGAGTGAGCAGATTCTTTTTTCCTTTCCTTTTCCTTGTTCAAGGAAGGCGATTGGTTGCATCAGGGGCAGGTACAACAAATTCTCATCCTATTTTCTATTCCTCCACGTGTTTGCTGAGTCTCTGGTTCATGTCTAGAGTGCTTTCGTGCCCTGTGTCCCTGCTTATAAACATGGTTGTTCATCACATCCACACCCAGGAAAACCCACCTCTGGTGTAACAGTGGATCTGGAATGCCTTCTAGTGTCCTAACTAGTTCTTGCCAACTTGCATCTGATCTGGGAATCAGGGAATGCTGACTATGCAGCGGAGTCCAGATTCCGATGCTTCAGGACTCTTGTCCACAGATGCCAAAGCAGCCTTGGATTCCTGTGTAGAAGTGTCCTTGAGGAGCCGTGCTGATCCTGTGGCGATATCTTGATGAGCCTGACGTATTGAGAAAAGAATGGCCACATAGCTTATTACAAAATTACATTTGTTTAACTTGAAACCGAATTAAAGAATTTTTTGGCATTGGAATCTTGATATGATAAAAAGACTAACTTGTGACCAGCCTACTTTCTTCTGTTTTTGTTTTTATGGCAATCCTCTGATCTTTAAACACTAAAAATAAATGTTTTGCTAACATAAATTTTATTCCTCCAGTAGATCAATATAATCTATTAATGTAATTATATTGATAGAGATAATTCATTTGTAGATGAATATAGCTATTAGCAGCTTGACACCCATGTTTTCTTTTCTGCTTTAATGACACTGAGGGTTGTGTATGTATATGTGTATGTGTGTGTGTGCCTGTCTGTGTGTGTGCATGTGTGCGTGTGTGTTATTTAGTGACTTGTCACTAAATAAGTATCTTGGGGAACTGATTGGGCTGAGCTAGTGAATTCATTAAGGAGTATGGCAGTCGTAGGCACCGAGTTACACTGAGAACACCTGCATTCCATCCCAGGTTTTGCTTCTTTACCATTTCTGCCCCTTTGATGACTTTGGATAAATCATTTGCCCTTGCTTTACTGTGAATTCGAACACAAACTCAGTACTTAGCTCCCACTGTGGCTGTGAAAACCAGGCAGGAGTGGGGGAAGAGTGCTTTGCCAGCCAGGAATGCTTTATGGATGTACGCTTTTGTGAAAATACCCTAAGGTTATGTGCATGCCTGTTAGTCTCTACTGTTGAGATTTACTGTGAGGATGTTCCACCTATCATCTTCAACATGTCTGGACAGACATGGTCAATGGGATCTCTTGGAAATAAAGGTAAAATGTAGATCCAAAGTATTATTAGATCCTTCTCTTTCTTTTTGTGCACAAAACCTCATAATATCACAGCCTTTTCTGATCACTTCCTTGATAATGTAAAACAAAGGCCCCTGACAGAATAGATTATATAAACAGATTTCTAGGTGGTGCAGAGACTAAAGGGAGCATGGGAGCTTGAATTCTTTCCCACAAGACTCCATCGTAACTGAATGATTATGGGATGTACTCACCTTTCTTTGAGGGTGCCCCTCTCAGATGCCATCAGCTACCTCATCAAACCAGAGCTATCAGCTCCCCTAACCATATGAAAGCAACAACAGAGTCAAAAGGGCAGCAGACATGTGCCACCCAGAGCCACACCCTGTATGCACATGTCTCCCAAACAAGAGCCATGCTGAAGGAGTCAGCTAAGTTGCTGTCTGTCAGCGGCTTCCCTTCCTCTTTCTCTGTTTCTACTCAGGCCTCTGTCACCCACTTTCCTCTCTAGTGGCTAGTTGTCCTTAGCAGATGACGTTGTGGTGATAGGCATAATAGCCCTCAAGGAATGTGCTCCAGGACCGAATTATGAAGGAACAATAGCAAGACAGCAGTGATTAGGTCACTGTGACAGCTCTCCTCAAAGAGAAGTTTCTGTGGCTTCCAGCACCTCAAATCCCATTGCCTAGATTTCAGGAGTCTTGCCCCATACCCCTTTCTATGCTACAGAACTCTCTGTGAGCATCCCCACCCCAGCCCATCCTGCCATGCCCAGGAAAGGTTGCCACAGAGCATAATTGCTGGTGTTTCATCTACGTATGCCTGTGTGCGGCAGAGCAAGAGGGGGATGCCGGCCTGTCTTTTGTACTCGAGCTATTTATTGCATTTGTCTTACGACTTCCGTTTAGAACTAACGGAGCTGCAAACTAGGTTATTGAAGCTGGATCTTGGGTGCTGTTAGCAAGTAGAGAAGTGGGCGGAAAGGAGAGAGAAAATGGGAGGCTGAGCTGAGGAGATCCATGTGGTGTGGTGCATTGTCCCATAGTAGTGCAGGTCACAGGGGTGCTGCAGCTTGTAGACGTGAGCCTCTTCACACGAGGGTGAAGATTTTGTCTCAGGCACCGAGGAAGAAGTCTCCTGTGGATATGTCTGCAATGTGTAAAACTGAAATTCATGATCGTCTCTCTCATCTCTCTCTTTCTCTTTCTCCCCCCTTACATGCACACATGCATGCACACACGCACACATGCACGCACACACACACACACACACACACACACACACACACACACACACACAGAGAGAGAGAGAGAGAGAGAGAGAGAGAGAGAGAGAGAGAGAGAGAGAGAAGCTGACCCTGTCCCACAGATTGCACAGAGCCTGCAGTGAGTTGTTCTTTCTAGAAATGGGGCTCCTTATTTCATTTCTGCCTGTCACTGTCTCATGTGCCACTATCCTCCCTGACCCTGTGTGCCTGGCAAAGGGCAGGGCAGGTAGTGGAGCATGTGACAGTGACAGGCAGGATATTAAGACACCTAATGATGTCTTTAGGTCATCTCATCATCACCTGTCCAAATGAAGTTTCAAGAGTGTCCTCCTGAAAGAGCAACTCCCCATCTCCTGTACATAGCTCTCTGTGTGTTTGTGCATGTGTGCATGTGTGTGTACACGTGGGCCTGTCTATGCATGCCTGGGTAGCCCGTTGTCTTTTGAAAGACTCTTAGTTGATCCAAATCAGTCATCAATTCTCTTCTGCTCAGATTTGATAAAGGGTCTTTCTTGAGTACCAAAAGTACTATCTATAATTCACAACACAGAGCACGATGAAGTAGGATGGGAGAGAATAGTAACCGAGGAAGCAAAAGTTCTCAGCTCTGTTACAAGCTGGAAGAATGAGTCAGCGACGTATATGTCCCAAGGTCAAGTTGTACTTTGGGTAGGGGCCTGAGTATTGAAGAACAAAGAAGGAAAAAGATGTAGGATGAGTGGCAAGAAAGAATGTAGAACTCCTGTAGCTGCTTTTACTCCGGCAAAGAAGAAACATCCTGGGGTTGTAATCATCTGTCCATTCTGTTCCTTAATTAAACTCCTGTTGTATTTGGAAGTTTTCATAATCTCTACAGCCATGGCAATTGATCTCTTTTATGAGACCCACCCACTACTTACAGTCTCTTTAAGACTTGGCCTCTCTGTGTGTTACAGTAGGGGTCTCTACCCACCCACTATTTATAGTCTCTTTAAGATTTGGCCCCTCTGTGTGTTACAGTGGGGGGCTCTATGGTAGTCAGCAGAACCCTCTGTGTGTTACAGTTGGGGGTATATACAGTAGTCAGCAGAACCTTCTGTGTTACAGTGGGGATCTCTACAGTAGTCCACAGAAGTTTTTTACAGGAGACAAGGGAGTGCATTGCTTTTTTTCCATGGTTTCAGTTGTGAAGTGCCTGTCTGCTATCAGTGTGTGAATGCTCTCTCCCTATCCATACATCTGTAGGCCTTTCTCTTTATCTTCCACCTCCTCTCTCAGAACAAAACATTTGGCTGAGATCTCTATAAACAATAGACAATACCAAAAACTGAGAGATATAAAGGCAGAAAGCAGAGATAAGCATGCTGCCTAACATTTATCTCATGCCTATTATGTGTTGAGCATTTTCCATGAGTGACTTTAATTCTTCTAGTAATCTTGGTGGTTACTCTGATCATTCTTCATTTTACAGATGAGGCAATCCAGGTCTGCTCAAGGTTAGATAGCTAGCTACTCAGCTGGAGAGTCTTGCTCTGTTGAACTAGAAAGCCCTGGCTCTATTTCTCCCTGCTTCCATGAGTTAGAACAGAATAGGAAAGGAAGTAGGTGATTTGAGAAGCTCAGATTAATAAATGCACCACAAACCAGAGTGCTGCCTCTCATCAACCTGTTAGCTATGCAAAGGCGGAAGAGATGTTGCTCCTGGGCTAGGGGAGAGAAGCATGGCCTATATTCCATGTCTGTCTTGGTATTCTGTTGAGGGCCTTTTGAGCATACGGTCAAAGCACTGCAGGGCGTAAAGAGCCATGAGATATCCTTCTGAAGTGGTCAGGAGAGGCTTCATGGAGAAACCTCAAAGAGGTACAAAGGTCTTGTTTAGGCAGCAGTACCATTGAAGTATCATGGGTGAAGCATCCCTGTTATTTCTAAGATACGCAATCTCATAACAGATTTTTGGTCCTCTGGATCTTATAGTCTAACCTCTTCCTCCTCTACAATGTTCCCTGAGTCTTAGGTGTAGGAGTTATATTATAGATGTATCCATTGTGGCTGGGCTCCCCATCGTCTGTTTTCTGCATTTTGACCAGTCTTAGTTTTCTGTAATGGTCTCTGCCTGTTGAAAAGCAAAGCCACTCTGGTAACAGTTTGGAGCTATGCATATCTATGGGTAAAAGAGTATGTGTTTTGAATGCAGTTGGAAATTATACTTACTAAAGTAGTGATAATAAATTCTCCTCTAAAACTCATGACCTCACTGGCTCTGGGTAGCTGGCTAGGTTTCCAGTTCCAGGCATGTTTTCTTACTTGTTGAGAAGGTCTTAAGTCAATTAGACATCTGTTGCTTACCATGCCAAAGACTAGCCTCGATGGTATTTGTGTGTTTCAGGGTAGGAGAATGAGGATTAGAATTAGTAAGCAAAAGGAACAGAGATATGTGAGAAATAAGAGACAAACACAGAACAGCATCAGGAGGGACATTCAGTGGATCCTGAATCCTGAATCCATCCTTATTTCCCCCATGCTTGTATACTTCACTCCAAAAAGGATGAGGGAAGCAACAGACTTCATTAACATGATATGAGGAATAGACTTGAAGTCTTTGTCCTTTGGTCCAGGTAGAGGGGATCCACCTCTATACCCAAAATGCTAACTAAGCATACCCTAGGTCTGATGTGGAAGGGTCTTCTGTTTGAGTTGATTTCATTGGTTAATAAAGAAACTGCCTGGCCCATTTGACTGGCCGGCCCTTAGGTGGGTAGAGTAGGCAGAACAGAATGCTGGGAAGGGAAGTTAATAAATCGCCATGCCTCTGCTCTCTGGGTCAGATGCAATGAAGCTCCGGCCCAAGATGGATGTACGCTAGAATCTTCCCGGTACGTGGTGCTACACAGATTATTAGATATGGGTTAATCAAAATGTGAGAGTTAGCCAGTAAGAGGCTGAAGCTGACGGGTCAGGCAGTGCTTAAATGAATACAGTTTATGTGTTGTTATTTTGGGGCATAAGCTATCCAGGCAGCCGGGAGCAGGGCGGCGGGAACGCGGCCCACAACTCCTCACTACATAGGTCAGAATCTCTTGTCTGTAACCACGTGGGTTGTCAACAGCTTAGAAAGAGCAAAAGTAAGCTCAAACTCTCTGCCCTCCAGTCAAGGTAGAACAGGCTCCCATCTGTGGGTTTTCACATTACTGCCAACATATGAATGTCAGCATTGCCCCGTTAGGGATATCTTGTCATGCTGGTCATTGTCATGGCTCATAGTCTTCATAGCTGGGTAGAATTATTCATTGTTTCTCCCCCTTGGTAGCTTGCATAGCGACTTCTGTTTCTATAAAAGCTAATCCTCAGAGAGGAGACTTTCAGTTCAGCTTGGGTCCTCTGAATCCTTTGTCAGAAGTGCATGGTGTCTTCAGTATTAGGGACCTACCTTCAGCCTCTGGGAGGCAACAAAAACCAGACATGTTTAATGTTGCAGGGGAAAATTCATAGGACCTCACTCCTAGACAAAGAACTAAGGAATGCTGACAGTGGGAGAAAGTCTCCCCACATTGAGTAACTCCCTAATTGGCTATCCAGTACCAAATGATTAGCCCTGGAATCACATACATGCAACACTAAGTGGATTCATCAGCTTGTGGCTATATAAATATTCATGGAGAAAGCCCAGGAAAGGGGAAGGCTCAGCAGAAGCATGACTGGAGGTATAAAATTTGTCAGCATGTTTTGGAAGCAGCCACAGTAAAGTGGATGGGGTAGAAAATGTTGAAACTGGGACTAGAGAGGAGATTGGAAGAGAATAGTAAAGGATGTCAAATGTTCCTTAGTGTCTCCTAAGTTTCTTCCATCAGGGAATGGTCTCATTACTTTGAAATCTTCATTGGTTTATCTCTGCTTCATTTTGTCTGACTTTGACTTTGTCTAGGCTCCTGCAGTGCCTTAGAACTCAAATGTACAATCCGTCCAGTGGGCCTGAGTTTGTTCTGTGATTCTTGTGACCTTTGAGTGGCCCCACACAGCCTTTGATACCCCATTTTCCCTCTTGATTCATGTCCCCCCATCTATTCCCTTGCTCCTATTTTTGTCATGAATGAGCCTTAAACTTCTAGAGCTGTCTTTACTAGCTGCTTGTGTTCACATTATCACTCCTATTTTTAAAAATTATTTCTGTGTGTACATAATGTGTGTGTGTTCATATATGTGAGGATGGGCATGTACGCACCATGATGCTGTGTGGAGGTCAGAGGGTTGGTCTTTGTCTTTCCTTTGTTTATACACATTCTCTTATGGTTCACAGCTGTGTATTCCAGGCTAGTGGGCTGGGTTATTCTCTTACCTCTGCCATCTAGCTCACCGCAGGAATACTGGAATTACAAATATGTAGCACTGCATTCAACTTTATTTGGTTTCTAGGGATACAAGTTCAGGTCCTCATGTGATCTCCCCAACCCCTTTCTGTTTTTCAGTCTATCAAGCTCTACTGATCCTTCGAATTTCATCCCTAGTATTCTTGATATATTCCCTTGTTACATCCCTGTCTTTGCTTTAAACATTACCACTTCCTATGTTAATTCTTTAATTTTCTGTTCTTTAAATGACACTCAAACCGCCATGGGTGTCAGATACCTACTGCTTTGTGACTATTCCCAGAAGCCCCTGGGAGTGTCCAGGACAGAGTAGGTGCTCAGTGAAAATGCAGCCAATTACTGGGTGGATGGAGTAATAACCTATTATGGCTAGGCAGTGTGCTATGGACTGAGGAGATGGTGATGACCAAGCAAGATCCCTGCTCCTTTGGCACTCCTGTTCTCTTGGAGGACAGATATTAAACAATTTAGAAATAAGTAATGTCAGGCAGTAATAAATCACACGAAGGCTAAGAAAGCAGAGGAAGGAACAGAACATTGTGGGGAGGCAGCTAATACATTAATTAAGGCTTGAATGAGGTGAACTAGTAAGGAGGAGATGCTGACTGCTGAGTGAAGTCTGCACACAGGGGACGAACTGGCTCTGGGAAGCTTGGAGTGAGGACTTTTCACATGGAGGACCAGCAAGTGCAGGGCCCCAAAGTGGTTGCTTGGTGGGTTCATGGAACAGCAAGAAAAGCAAGGGGGTTGGAATACTCAAAGAGACAAAAAAAAGGGGGGAAGGAATGCAGGTTAGGGAAGAGAGATCTAGTTCATATCGGGCCTTGTAGACCATTGCTAGGGGTTTTGCATTTTGTCTTGAGTGCTGTCGGGAGAGAAGTTATGAGATCTGACAGATGCTCAAGCATCACTCTCCCTGCTACATGGAGAACTGGCTATGGAGAGGCACGGAAGGAAGATGGCAGCAGTAGTATTAATGGAATCTGAATGGTTGCGTAGGTGGGAGAGCTGAGCATCCCTTGAAATAGGGTCTATGTAGACAGTGGACTGGCGACTTTCCATTGGGTGGAAAGTGAGACAGAGAAGGGAGGAGTCAAGGTCTCCCAGCCACATTAACATAGCAACAAAGGTATCTTTTACTGAAGAGGAGGAACTGAGAGAAGGAACTTCATGCTAGTCAAAGTCACAAGTTTGTGTGGTGGATAAGTTGGAAATGCCCGAATAAACACCTTATAGTTATTTGAGTTAGAGATGTCGTGATTAAGGCAAAGAGATGTGTGGGTCTGAAGCCGAGTTAAAACGTGAGGTAGGCATTTTATGAGATATATACATGAAAACAGTCAGTTTATTAATTAAAGTCATAGGATCAACTGGCATTCCTTCGAGAGAAGGTATAGATAAAGAGGAGGTCCAATAGCCGAGCTCTGACAGCTACTGCGGTGTATTGACACTGTAGCAGACCTGTGCCAGTATCAGTGATTGCATATGACAGAGACTGGTTTATCAGCCAGTGAGCCAGCTACAGGTATATGACAAAGAGGTTCTGGTTTGGAGGGAGAGTCTGGATCAACTTGGTCTCTTGTCCATTGTAAAATCATATAGCCTATCAAACTGATTTTTGTTGGTTTGTATATGTGCACACGTGTATTTGTACAGACTTGCTTGTATGTGTCCATGTATGTGGAGCTGTATTAGGCCTCGTCCTCAACCACTCTTTATCTTTTATTTATTTGAGGTAAGGTCTCACTGTGTAGTCCTGGCTGTCCTGAACTCTTTATGTAAACAAGGCTGGCCTTGAACTCACAGAGGTTCACCTGCTTCTGTCACCTGATCCCTGAGATTAAAATTGTGCACCACTGTGTCTGGCTCACTGACTTTTGGAGACAGGTGAGAACCCATCCTGGAGCTCACTGAGCCAGTTAGACCAGCTGGCCAGCAAGCCCCACAGATCCTCCTGCCTGTGCCTCTCCAGTAGTGGTATCAAGCTAATGATTTCTAAAGCTTAATTTTTAGCTCTCTTAAGTGTTCTGTTCATTCACCTGACATCTCCCAGGGCCTGGTCTGTGCACGGCAAAGGCCCTATGCATGGGAATGTTGCTTTTCCCAAACCCAAACTTCTCCTAATCCCTTTCCTACTCCCAGGATCATCACCTCCTTATTACCCAGTTCTCAGTGTATTTGCATCATGACATCATATATCTGCTCACCACGACTCATGCCTGGAAGCCACTATTAGACACTGTGCTATTTAGTCTTCAAATAACTGTGGTCATCTTCTTGTCGTGTAGTGCCCACATTAGGAATTCCCTTCATCCGGACTTATTGGGAAACCTGGTGCCAGTTCTAATCTCCGGTGGCCTAGGCTACCACAGTCTCTTGCCTGAGTTACGTGGTATCTGTCTGTTTGCACATCACCTCACTTCAGAGTGTCCCGAAGATCCTGGTGAATGTCAAGCAGAGCACGCCACTCGTGCTCACTGAGCCCTTGGTTGGAGGTTCCTCTTTGGTCTTTGTCAAAGATGAAGCTCCTGCAAGTGTTTGCAGGCTCCTATGAAACCTATCCTAACAGCTCCTTTTTTTTTTTCATCTGCTTCATTACTGCAGAGAGCCCACAAGGGTTGCTCTTGCCATTTTAATCTTGCTGGGATGTTCCTCCCTGCGGGCTGGCTCACTTTCTCCCCTGGAGTCTTATAATGGAAGTCTTTCCTAACCATACTCTATTTAGAGTTGAACCCTTTCCTTCCATACTCTTCTGGTATGTTTTATTTCTCTCCAGGAAACTTAACGTTGTCTATGACAATGTGTGTTTTCTCCTCTTGTTTGCTTTACGGGCTAACCCATCCCACTAGCTGTAAGTCTCTCAAGAGCAGGGCTTCTGTCTCATGGACTGTGCAAGTAACCATTTGCTGCATAGACAAATGACAGAGCGGGAGTTCGTGGGATCTGCCGGTTACTGCAATCCTTGATCTGTGCACCAGGATGTCTGGTGGTCAGTGAGCTACATTTACAAGACACCATTAGGGACTGGTCTGCCTCTCAGACAGTTTTAATTCCAGGAAACAAGCTGGGTTGGGCTTATCCACTAAGATGGTCTTAGTATCACTAGGCAAACTGATCACCTGGAACTGGGAGGTTACATGACTCCACAACGGGTGCTTTTGAGGCTATATTAACAAAAGAAACATCCATTTATCGAAGAGCCACAAGATGTATATTTAAGCATGAAGTTAACTTTTGAGTCCTTGGCTGGGGGATAAATGTCAAAACCAGGATTCCCAAGAGAACCCTCCTGAGGCTTCATTTAGGCTTGACACCCACGGGTGCTGTAGCAAGCCTCAAACACCTGTACATACAATTTAAATCTAAGTGAACTTAAAACCGTGAAGGAACACTTACAATCCTTAGGAGGGGAGAGCGGCCTTACATCCTTGGAAGTGTTTATTTAGTGCTGTAACATGTCCAGGGTGAGGAACGCCAGCAAATGCTTCCCTCATCTGTACGATAGGCTGGATAGACCCTATCCTGATGTGCTGTAGACAAATTCAGTCTTCCCAACAACTTTGGGGATTGGATGATTGCTTTCCCACTTCACAGCCGAGAAAAGCAAGGCAGCTTGCTTTTAGAGTCTGTCCTCTTCTTTGCTGTGCAAGAAGGATCTCAAAATGAGGGTCATGAAAAAGATTTAGGTGGGCTAGAGAAGCTATGTAGCATGCTTATGTGTTACATTTTGATTTACGGAGAGTAGCTGTTCATGAAAAACTGAGATTTTTTTTTTAATATGAGCCACACATGTGCAAGCACTGTAATTAGTATTTCCAGGGGAGAAGAGTTCCCCACTGCTGTGCCTCCCTGTCGTCTTTGCCCATGACACTTTCCCCATAAGAGAGAATGTTAAAGTAGGGCTGTCTTTTTGATGGAAGTCCTGAGGGTTCTGGACACATGGGGGATGGTCAGGTGCTATTAAGCACTTCTCACCTTTGATGCTCTGTACTGAGGAATTCTTGATTGCCCAGGAATAAGTTATAGGTTATAGAGAGCCAGCTTCCTGTGGTCTCCTGTTCTTGCCTTTGCCTGCCTGGGTCCTATGTCCTATGTCCTGCACCCTGCAATGTGCCAGGGGGACGGGAGGTCAGTTTTTGCTGCAGCACTCTCTGTGAACATCAGACAGAATAGCAGAAGAGAACGCTGAGATGGAGCTGGGCAATTGCCCTCCGACTGACTGCCAGTGATGCTCTGCCCTCCTCTGGGGATAAAAGAACTGGCCAGTTCTTCTCTTCTGGAAACACTTGCTTGGAAAGAGGTGCCAAGCTTGGGCTGGCTAGACTCATCCTGACTTAAAAGGAAAGTCCTTAAGACTTCCATGAATGGGGCCCGAATGTCCACTCTTCAAGTTCCCTGGTATTCTGGGGTCCTTGTGCCTAGTCAGTAATTCCACCTGACTGCCCCATTTGCTTACTACCATGTTGTGGGTCTTTGAGGGGACCCCCTACACACACACACACACACACACACACACACATACACACACACACACACACACACACAAAGGGCCTTTTTCCTGTTGAGCAAGCAATCAGGATGCTTAGACCGTATTCTAGATAACTGCATTCAACACATAACCCAGAATTTCTCACCTTTCTGGGCAGGCCCGAGATAATGTTGTTCATGGAAAGGATCCTATTCAGAATCATTTTAAAATGGGACCCTGGGTTAGTTACACCTTTCCTTGGTATCAGACCGGGCCCTGAGAAGTAGGAGGAGGTGGTGCAGTTGGACCAGTCCCTGGGGCCTGTGTCTATATCAACCCTCGGTTCTCTGCAGAGTGCCAGGTCCTACCCTCATGTAATTAGGCTTCTAATGCCACTTTCTATTGACAAGGGTGAGCTGCTGCCAAATCACTTCAGATAAAATTGGGTCGCCTGTCATGATTCCTGTGGGACTGCGGGAGAACTGTGCTTACTCTCTACCTTGCCCTACTTTAACCTGTGCCTGGATCTGGTCCCATACCTCCTTCAGAGGGAAGAGAGGATGCTATGCAGAGCTGGTCGTCAGGGCAAAGTCTGGCCCAGAGATAACTGCCCTTAACTTGGCATGGAGTTTTTCAGTGGAGGTCAGAGTGAGCCTTACTCCTGCCCAAGTCTAATTTGTAGAACAAGGGGAGGACCATGACCCTAAATTTCCCTGGTGTAATAAGGGCCTCACTTGTCATTCTGAGAGTGAAGGAGGAATAGGAGCTTATTTGTCTTCTTCCAGAAAGCCAGGCACTGAAGGTGATAGCTCCCCTCTGAGAATGAAGATGAGGAGAGAAATCCAGAGATGGAGCGAGGGAGGAAAAGAAAAAAAAAGAAGTAATTTCCGGTGCTAATGCACACCCAAGCATTCATGTATTCAACTCTGGAGGAAGCAGAGAGAAAGAGATGAGAATCAGCAGGGAGAATGCTGAGACAGAGTGAAGACCAGAGAGTAGGGGGCAGAAGGGGGACACATGCTGCCTGAAGGGGCCAAGGAACCACATAGAGGCGGCAAGACAGGTGGGGCCAGGGAACTTCTTTCTGGGTTCCATCTTCCAGGTGCTTCCCCTGTGAGCCCCAGCCAGGGTCAAGGCTAAGTGGAAAGTGGGCATCTCAAGTCAAAATGCACCATAGCTGTACACTGTTTTTTTGTGTGTGTTTCCAAATCTAAAATAATAACAACCAAAAAAAGAAATACAGTGAAGAGAAAAGGGGGTAGTGGTGGACCTATGAAACTAATCAATACCCAGTGTCCTTAAGAGTTCAGAGGCTGCACGGATCTTATTATCCATGTGGCTATTTCTGTCACCTCCCAGCAATGCTCAGAGCAGCACCTGCTTACCACCCAGGACTGGGAGATAGTGCTTGACTCCACCACCATGGGCTGCAGAGCATACAAGGACTGGGTGGGGTGTGATCTTCAACACACAAGGTTTTGACTTTACCTGGAGTTCATCAGATGGCGATTTTCATGTAGATATTGATGTATTTGAATATCTACTTGAGCTGTAAAGATCTAAAACTCAGCCATTGGCTGGGATGTAGCTCAGACATAGAGTGCTTCTGCAGCAGGGATGAGGCCCCAGGCTCTATTCCGAGACCACCAATGTCTTCTGCTTTATCTCTTAATGCCCCGCCCCTGCTCTCTAAAGCTCACAACTGTGATCGCAGGACAGGGCAGCTTCTGTCTGTCTTGATGCCTCTTCTCCTCTGGGGCTCTCATTTTCTACAGACTTTCTCCCGAGGGATTCCTGTTGAAAGTCCCTTGACTGCATTCTATACACTGATGATTCAAACTTTATTTCTAGCCCAGAACACTTCTGAGCTCCCAATTTATCTATCTAACGAGCGCTACTGTTGGCATCTGCTGTGTTTTTCGTGTTTGGCCCTTGTATTTACATGTTGGGAATTTAATCCCTAAAGTCAAAGGTTAATGATACCTGGAGAAAGGACAACTGGGAGGGGACTCTCTGTCCTAATGAGTGGACTAATGGATTGGTGAATTATCTCAGGAGCGACTCTAATACTAAAGCAACACCCTATGGCTTGCCTGCCCTGTCTCTTCATGTTATACCTTCTGTTCTGCCATGAAGGCCCTTACCAGATGCTGGCCAGAGGCTGGTGTCATGCTTTTGAACTTCTCTGTCCCCAGAACTAAATAATAGCTGTATTCTTTGTTTAAAACCAAAACAACAACAACAAACCAACACTGTTTGTGATCTCCAATTATAGCACAGGAAAGCCCAAAACAACAAGCCAGCACTTTCTAACAAGCTCTCTAATAAACTGTTAACTGGCTTGAACCCTTCCAACTCTCATTGTCCTTCTCAGGTTCCCATCTCCCTGAATATCCCACTATCTAAAGTCTTTCTTCTTCCTCCCCACCCTCTCTTCTTGAGGTTGTTTCCCATCAACTTCAAGTCTATGACACAATCTCTAGTAAGTAGCTCAGTTCTCTATCTCAGATCTATCTATCTATCTATCTATCTATCTATCTATCTATCTATCTATCTACCTACCTACCTACCTACCTATCTATCTATCTATCTATCATCTATCTATCATCTATCTATCTATCTATCTATCTATCTATCTATCTATCTATCTTCCTACCTACCTATCTAGCTATCTGCGCGCGCGTGCGCGCGCGCACACACACACACACACACACACACACACACACACAGATATACACACATTTTACCTGTTCTGGCTAATGTTTCCTGGGGTTCTAGATACAGCACTATTTTCATTAGCTGTCCAGCTGTTTCTCTTATTCCTTCTCATTCACTACTCTGCAGCCAGAGGGATTGTTAAACAATGCCCATTTCCTGTTACTTTCCTTTCTAAAGCCCTTTTATTAGACTCCTGTTGTATTTGCAAGACAGACTGAAATTCTTTTTTTGTTCCTCTTTTTTTCATTGTTTTTATTGAGCTATATATTTTTTGCCACTTCCCTCTCTTCCACTCCCCTCCCCTCCTACCCTCTCCCATGGTCCCTATGCTCCCAATTTACTCATGAGATCTTGTCTTTTTCTACTTCCCATGCAAATTAGATCCAGGTATGTCTCTCTTAGGGTCCCCTTTGTTGTCTAGGTTCCCTGGGATTGTGAAATGTAGGCTGTTTATCTATCTATCTATCTATCTATCTATCTATCTATCTATCTATCTATCTATCACTTTATGTCTAAAAGCCACTTATGAGTGAATACATATATTTGTCTTTCTGGGTCTGGTTTAACTCACTCAATATGTTTTTTTCTGACCCATTCATTTGCACACAAATTTCAAGATGTCATTTTTTTTTCTGCTGTGTAATACTCCATTGTGTAAATGTACCACATTTTCCTTATCCATTCTTTGGTTGAGGGGCATTTAGGTTGTTTTCAGGTTCTGGCTATGACAAACAATGCTACTATGAGCATAGTTGAGCATATGTCCTTGTGGTATGAATGAGCATCCTTTGGGTATATACCCAAAAGTGGTATTGCTGGGTCTTGAGGAAGGTTGTTTTCTAACTTTCTGAGAAATTGCCATGCATGTATTCAAAGAGGTTCTACCAGTTTGCGCTCCCACCAGCAATGCAGAAGTGTTCCCTTTACCCCACATCCTATCCAGCATAAGTTGACATCAGTGTTTTCGATCTTGGCCATTCTTACAGGTGTAAGATGGAATCTCAGAGTTGTTTTGACCTGCATTTCTCTGATGACTAAGGATGTTGAGCATTTCCTTAAGTGTCTCTCAGCCATTTTAGATTCCTCTGTTGAGTGTTCTGTTTAGGTCAGTACTCCATTATTTTTTAAGTTGGATTATTTGTTCTTTTAATGACCAGTTTCCTGAGTTCTTTGTATATTTTAGAGATCAGCCCTCTGTCCAATATGGAGTTGGTGAAGATCTTTTCCCATTCTGTAGGTTGCTGTTTTGTCTTGTTGACTGTATCCTTTGCTTCACAGAAGCTTCTCAGTTTCAGGAGGTCCCATTTATTAATTGTTTCTCTCAGTGTCTGTACTACTGGGTTATATTTAGGAACTAGTCTCTTGTTCCCATGCATTGAAGACTACTTCCCACTTTCTCTTCTATGAGGTTCAGTGTGGTTGGTTTTATGTTGAGGTCTTTGATCCATTTGGACTTGAGTTTTGTGCATGGCGATAGATATGGATCTATTTTCATTCTTCTATATGTTGATATCCAGTTATACCAGCATCATTTATTGAATATGCTTTCTTTTTCCACTTAATATTTTTTTGCTTCTTTGTCAAAAATCAGGTTTTTGTAGGTGTGTGGATTGATAGCTGCGTCTTTGATTTGGTTCCATTGATCTTCCTGCCAATACCAGGCTGGTTTTAGTACTGTAGCTCTGTAGTAGAGTTTGAAGTCAGGGATTGTAGTGCCTCCAGAAGTTTCTTTTTTGTACAGGATTGGTTTGACTCTCCTGGGTTTTTTGTTTTTTCATACGAAGTTGAGTATTGTTCTTAAGAGGTCAGTGAAAAATTTTACTGGAATTTTAATGAGCATTACATTGCATCGGTTGATTACTTTTGGTAAGATTGCCATTTTTACTGTGTTAATTCTACCTACCCAAGAGCATGGGAGGTCTTTCCATTTTCTGGTGTCTTCTTCAATTTCTGTTTTCAAATATTTAAAGTTCTTGTCATACAGGTCTTCTACTTGTTTGGTTAAAGTTACTCCAAGGTATTTTTATGTTATTTGTGACTACTGTGAAGGGTGATGTTTCTCTGATTTATTTCTCAGCCCATTTATCATCTGTGTAAAGGAGGGATACTGATTCTTTTGAGTTACTCTTGTATTCTGCTACATTACTGAAAGTGTTTATGAGTTGTAGACGTTCCTTGATAGAATTTTTGGGGTCTCTTATGTAAACTATCATATCATCAGCAAATAATAAGAGCTTGACTTCTTCTTTTCTGATTTGTATCCCCTTGATCTCCTTTTGTTGTCTTATTGCTCTAGCTAGTACCTCAAGTACTATATTGATATGGATAATAGATATGGAGAGATTGGACAACCTTTCGAGTGAAATTCTTAATGTGACCCATAAGGCATGTGCCTCCCCCCAAGTCATCTTTCTCAGTGGCTCCTGTTTTTTTCCCCTCTCATTATCCTGGCTGCTGTTGGTGTCAATGTCCCCTAGAAAATCTTATGAGCCCTAGAATCTCTGCTCACACAAGTATGTTTGCTTGGAGGCAGCACTCTCTAGTTGTCTCCTGCTCATTGTCATTCCAGTTAAAGGGATGTATCCTTGAGAATGTCTGCTTCGAACATTAACCATAAAACCAAGCTGGTTTCCTTCAGAGCTCATGTGCCTCTCCAAGTTTTCTGTAGTATGCTCAGCACCATGGTACTATTCATGTATTTGAGCAACACTTCCTTTAATGTTATTTCTCCTACTAAATGAAAGTTCTAGGGCAGCCTGACTATGTCTCTCCTGTTGACAGTGATGTCTCCAGGGTATGGCCCCATGCCTGGCCCATGAAAAGGCTGAACACATTACCGACTTTGTCTTGAAAACCTCTGTACCTGGGCTTTGTTTCTAGCACAGGGGCAGGGAAGAACAGAACAGGGCTTCAGAAAGGGTATAATAGAAGTTTTGCTTTTAAATGCTCCCCAGCTTCCACGCATTCTCACTCTCTGTTTTGCAGTGTTATGACCAGCTGTACAAGTATACAGTCTTTCTGAGTGGAATCCTTGTGCTTCTTGAAGACTGTGGCTTTGTCTTCATATCCACTGTTGGTTTTCTTGACTCCTATATCGACATAGATACCTCTTGGTTCCTGTCTTAACTATACCTTCCTCTCCCTCCCCACCCCGGGACTATATCCTAGAGATTCCAGGCATCCCCAGGGCCCAAACTGCCTGAGTTATGACAACCTAATAGCTGTGTGTTCTTGGTTCTGGTTCCTAGTCTCTAGAAGCTCCAGCTCTCTGCAAAATGCAAATGAGATTATTAATGGTAATGATACCTTGTCTATCTTTCAGGGTTGTTGTGATGCGAGATGAGTTCATTCATGTCAAACACGTTGAAAACCATGAAATTCACTGAGCTTGTGGGAATGAAGGAAAGATGCTGGGGAGTGAGGAGAGCTAAGCAGTTGTTCCCAAAGACAGGGGAGAAGAAAGTTTCCAAGAAGGTGGAGGAATTGGGATGGGTATGATAGGAGGCATTCAGGTAGTGTTTTAGCCAGATACTGAGATTTTGAAGATTTTTTAAAATGTAACAGCAGTATTTCACTGATGTGGACAAGCGTTTCGACACCAAGTCTTGCTAGTAGTAGTTGTTAAGTCTAAAGGATCAAGGGGAAGAAATGACATCATCAGAGTCCAGTGACCGCTGGAAGCAAGGAAGGGGCTACCACGTTAGAAGGATCTAGTCCTACTAGAATTGCATCTGGAAGAGACCAGATGATGCAATCCCTACTGGAATTGCATCTGAAAGAAGCCACAGTTCAATTGTCCTCCTCCTGCAGGTGCCTCCTCACAGGGATGAAGTTGGAGAAGGTAGGTGAGGTCAGTGTAATGCTCTGTCTCTTTAAGAGACAAGCCACGCCCACTCTCTTCCTGCTTGCAGCCTCAGCCCCATCCTCTCACTCTTTCTGTCCCCTCTCTGGGAGAGGCAGCCTCTCTCCCCCCTCTCTCTTTCTCTTTCTCCCCCCCTTTTCCCCTTTTTCCTTCTCCTCAATAACCCACCTTAATAAATGTCCAATTTCATTCTGTATGGTATGCCTATCTCTGTGCCTCCTACCCACCTCCTGCCCATACTGCTCATTGGGGACCAGCCAGCTGCCACATGGCTGGGGACCAGCCACCTTTGTTTGGGGATCTGCCATGTGGTCTCGACCCCAGAGCAAGCTGCTGGGAACTCGCAGCAAATCCATTAGTCAGTTGTAGGACCTTCTTTCTCTGGTCATAGAGAAAGGGATGTGTGGGTGGGGGACAAAACAGGAAAGGCAGGAACAATCTCAAAGTCATAAGGATGTCATTGTGAGAAGAAATGGTAAGGAGAATAAATAGTATGAGAAATATCAGAGTATAGAACATATTTAGGGATCATTCAAAGCCAATAGGAAATAGGATTTAAGAAGTATGTATGTAATGGCCAGAAAGGCCATTGTCAGGCTTAGGCAATCCAGGAAGCTGGGAGGAGCTCCAGGAGATGTCTCAGTAAAGAGAGCCATCCTGAAACCTGTCTACAGAGGTATTATGGTGGGGCATAGCAGCCTGTGTGGGAACAACCAGAGAGGGAATGGAAAGTGCAGGGCAAAGGGGGCAGTGGGAGGGGAGACAGTGGGAACTGGAGAGACTCGGGTATGGAGACAGTGGGAGCTGGAGAGACTCTGGTATGGAGACAGTGGGAATGGGTGAGACTCAGATATGGAGACAGTGGGAACTGGAGAGACTCAGGTATGGAGAGGGTGGGAACCGGTGAGGATTGGGTATGGAGACAGTGGGAACTGGAGAGACTCTGGTATGGAGACAGTGGGAACGTGTGGGAATGGGTGTGTCCACAGGGAACTTGGAAGTCAGAATAGCCCTCAGGCCAGCACTTCAGGGTGAGATTCCTTTTCTCCTTCCTTTCTGTTTCAGTCTCAGGCCAGGGACTGTGTGACCAGGACTTCTCTGTCACCTTCCTCATGTCTGATTCCCATCACACATAGTTGTCTCAGACTTTAAAATCACAGATGGAGGCTTCCCAGCATGCTGGGGGCAATAGTGTCTCCTGTGTCTCAGCCCTTTTACCATGGCTGGGACCAAGTAGGCAGCTTTGACATCAGAGGAGATGCCCGCACTCCTGGGATCTGGACTGTCCACAAAGGATGTCCAGGCCTGAAGAAGTAGAGAGTAAAGTCTTTTCTTCCTGGCTTTTCCCTTGGCAGCTGGTGTTTCTTCCCCTCATCACCTGAAAGAATGTCTCTCCCTCAGCGGGGGGCTACCTCCTGCCATTTCTTTATTGTAATGCCGATTCTTATTTAACATCTGCCAAGCACAAAAGGTGCGTAAGGGCTCTGTGGAAACAAAATGAAATGCTGGCAGCGCCCTGGACTTAGTCCTGAAGGAAGACAAACAGGAAAATAAACAGAACCCCAGGAGATGTGGGGAGAGAATGGTGGTGGGGGCTAGCTTGCTTGCTTGGTAACTGATGGCTTGGTGGCCTCTTTTCGGTTCTCTCTTCTTGGGACGCCTCTTGCTTTGAAAGAGGGTTGTGTCAGTTTTGCTTGCAGCCAGGCCTGTGAGCTCAGAAGTCAAGATGCTGTGAGAGAATGTATTTTAGAGGAGGGGTGCTAAACGGAAAACAGCCAGGGATATTGGGAAAGCGTTAGAATCAGGGAACAACTTCCTGGCACTGATCACACACTGTTCCTTCAGCCTTAGGAAGAACGCAAGGAAGCTTTGGAGCTTGCTGGGCATAGTATGTCGGCGGAAGAGGAGAAAGGTAGGGTAGACATGTGGGCATAGCTCATTGGCTTCAGTGTGGTTAAGGCAGCTCAAAAGCAGGGTAGGGAGTTGGTGAAGCCTTTGCCCGTAAGCCTGGATGCTAAGAAAATGGCCAATAAACCAGTGCAAATCCTAATATAACAATGTATTCATTGTATCAGTAGGTATTGAGATAGAATCCAGTTATCTTCCTTAGTTAATCACAATGAAGAGCTGACCATCTGAGGTCATGAGTCCATAACTCGCCCAAGATTGCATAGCTGTATGCATCTCAAGTGGGCAAACCCAGGATTGCCCAGTGGGGGGGGGGCGTAGCTCATAGGTGAGGATTCCTAACAGGGCTAGAGAGATGGTGGCTCAGCCGTTTAGAGAGCACTGACTCTTTTCCAAAGGACCTGGGTTCCATTTCCAGCTCAGACATGGCAGCTCACAATAATCTGACACCTTCCACTGGCCTCCAGGGACGCCTGGTAGACACATGGTGCATAGATACACATGCAGGCAAAACACCTATAAATGTAAATCAAAATGTAAAAAAAAAGAAAGAAAAGAAAGAGAAAATTCCTGACTGATTGATGGAATTGCGCATCTCCCACAGCTACCCACATGCTCAGCTCCCAGCCACAAAACACAATGCTCATCTCAAAGATTATTTATGAACCGGATTTGAATGACCACGGCCTGGGAACACAAATCAGATTGCCCTAAATACCATGGTCCAGTGTGAAAATTGTCTTGTGTAGATACTGAGTCACAGAGCTAAATAAAGTCACAAATCAAGGCGTTTTCCCCAAGGCATTATTTTTCAAATATATTCGGTAGAAATAAAGCAGGTTATAGCAGAGCAGGGGAACCTCTGCTATGGGTTTCTGACACTGCAAATGGCGTTCTTAATTTCTAGATTGGTAGGAGCTAGTGGCTAGTATCCCAGAAGGCTTTCCCTGACAATCACAGAGACATTTGTTATGTCAGACGCCACTGATTGGTTATTAAGACTAAAGGTAGCACGAGATAATCTGGCTCTGGGTTTGGAGTATTACAGCTCTCCGTAGTCACAAAGTTCTAACCACTCAGCCAACCTTGTAAAACCTTTAATGTAAGTGATGCTTCCCCCCGCCCCCGAGAACTTCAGCTTACATCAGTGTATGTCCCAACCCTGTGTCCAGTGGCTCAGCTCAAATAGTCATTAACTGGTTGGTCGGAAAAGTCTGGGAAAGCTTGGATGTTCCTGACCGGTGGCACATTTTCTTGTTCAGATGAGAAAGGGACAAAGATTTGGCACCAATACCATAGAGTCTGGGACCTGTAGTGATATTTTGTTTGTAATGTAGCAAATAAACTTGCCTGAAGATCAGAGTGCAGAACCCAGACACCAGTTTAGCCATAGAGGCCAGGCAGTGGTAGCACACGCCTTTAAACTCAGGAGGCAGAGGCAGACAGGTCTCTCTGAGTTCAAGGTCACCCTGGGCTGTGTGAGATTAAATTTATCTAAAAGAAAAACAGAGCTCACACCTTTAATCCCAACACTTGGGAGTCGTAGGCCTTTAAGCCCAGCACGAGAGAGGTAGAGACAGGAGTGCTATGGCTTGGCGGAGAGAGGAATTTAATGCAGGAGGAGACGGGAGCTTGGAGGCAGCCTGAGGATTCATGGTGTCAGGATTGTCCCTTTGGTCTGAGCATTGGTAGAGGTAAGAACTCTCTAGTGGCTGGCCCCTCTGCTTCTCTGATCTTCAGCATTAATCCCTATATATCTGACTCTGGGTTTTTAATATTAATACCAATTAGAATTCATGCTACAGTGGCCCCTTCCTAAAGGCAATGCTAGCTAACTAATTCTCCTAGGTATCCACTTATCCTTCCATAACCTAAATACACTAATGCTGAAGGGTCTCCTCCCAAATAGGCCCTTAGGCCTTTGAGAGATCTACAGCATGTCTATGAGGAGTTGTCAGGAAACCGTATTTTATTTAGCGTTTTCTCCCTTGCCTGGCCTATAAGACAGAGAGCCTCCAAGCACAGGGTTCTGTACCTTTGAAATCAGACATGGCGAATATTCTTAGTCATGCATTGCAGCAGAACAGTTGGTTCCAACATTGTCTGTTATGCTTAAATTCACTGGGAAAGTTGAAATGAGGCCTTGTGACCTCAATAAGGTTTTATTTGGAAACACATACTCAATATCTATAACAGCAGTGGTGTTCTGATTAGCTGATCTCCAGAAGACAAATATGGTTTTGGTCACTTAGATACATAAAACACACACACACACACACACACACACACACACACAAGCAAAACAAAGAGAAGAGGGTAGTGTAGGGGAGCGTGGGGGAATATGTTCAACATATAATATATACTCGCATGAGAGTGTTCTTATATATCATAGAACCATATACAATGGCTATATATAATTTAAAAATTTTTTATAAAAAGCTTTCATGTTGGAGTCCTCTTGTTAGCCTTGCTGGGCATCTTAACACCTTCCAGTGAGACTTAACTCACTGTGTGGCAGCATGCAGATTTGCCTGGTTTAAATTCAAACACCACAGTAACTATTTCTATCCCTTTGCACATGTTAGGTGCTATCCTGAGGGCTTTTATCTTCCTTGTTTATTCCCACTTCTCACCATCTTGAGGTGCTAACATCACTACCATTTCTTTACAGATGAGAAGGCTAAAACTTGCAGGTTAGTAGCTCACAGTGGTCACATATCTACTCCTTTCTAACTGCTTCCCACTTTCAAAAGACTGGCCTCAGGTTACTCTAGGAGGTTCAAGTTCCTCTGTACCTTTGGGATCCTGAGCTTCTGAGCCATGAAAGAAAGATGAAGGCCAACTCCATCCTTGGTCCAACTTCTTTTCCCTTATGATCTTTTGCAAGTTTCCCCATAACCACTATTGGCATGCCTCTGCCTCTCAGTGTCTTCCCTTGGAGATTATTTTCCTTCCTTCCTTCCTTCCTTCCTTCCTTCCTTCCTTCCTTCCTTCCTTCCTTCCTTCCTTCCTTCCTTCCTTCCTTCTTTCCTGCCTGCCTGCCTGAGTGCCTGCCTCCCTCCCTCCCTCCCTTCCCCCCTCCCTCCCTCCCTCCCTCCCTCCCTCCCTCCCTCCCTCCCTCCCTCCCTCCCTCCCTCCCTTCCTCTGATACTTACTACATATTTGCTGTGTATTAGGCACACTATGGGTACTGCCCTAAGCAAAGGCTCTGATTTCAGTTACTTCTATATTTGCTTCATGTAAGGACAGTGTTTTCTCTGGAAAGCAGTTTTGTTCTAAGGACTTAACCACTAGGCAGATAATAGACAGCTTTGTCAACTGACAAAATATGCAAAGCATCAGCAGGCAGGTGGTGAGATGTTTGGGGCAGGTGTAAAGCAAAGACACCTGCCTCCTTACCTACGGATACTAAAGACCAGGGAGACAAAGTGGGTGAGTTTAAACATGACCTGAATCCACCTCTAGTGGATTGTCCCACTTGATGACTTGTAAATTTGAAGAAGGTGGGGTGTTTCCTTGGATAGAAACCAGTGCCCAGCCCTTGGTCCCATCCCTACTTTGTGGCTAGGAAGAGGCACTAGGGTTGTGTTGTCACGGTAGCTATCCTAGTATACTAAAAGCTGTGGTGTTGAATGAGCCTGTTAGCAGACATGCGTAAGTCCATGAAGAGCTTGTGTTGCAGTTTTTAAGGTGAGGACTCTTGTTCCTGCTCATTCTCATGTAAAATTCGCTGTTTACCTCTCATGCAATGGTGTCTAAACATACACTCCTCTCCTGCTGCATTTGTGGGGCAAACTGGTGTCCTCTCATTCAAAGCTAAAATCATCTGAAGGCCAGTGCACCAACCTAAGAGTGAAGACAGCCATCTGCAGAGTCAGTTCCTAGACAAAGCAGAACATTGTCAGGGGATTAGCATCTTCCAAAAGGTAGCCTTCAGAGAGATGCTGGCTGCCCAGGGAAGCAAGGGGAAGAAGAGTCCCCCAGAAGAAAGCAGTAGGAGTCACCCTCTCAGGAAGGTTGTGTTCTGCCTAAGGCTTGGGTCTTTGGGGCCTTCTGGAGGGAAGCCAGCCCATTCCGCTGTTCAACATGGTACCACTGTCCCGTCAAATTATGGGACATTCCTCTCCTTGCTCTGAGCAATATTCTAATCACAAGTTAACTTCTACAGTGGTTTGCTTTTAGGACTGTGGATTAACCTGAGCTTGCATGGAGTTTGGTGTCAGCATGATACTGCCTTCAGCATGCTCAGTGTGGCGTGTCTGACTTGAAAATCAAAACATCATGGCTGATGAATCAGATTGTGAGCGAGCCATGTCCCAGTCCAGCCTGGGACTGTGCAGAATTGACTAAGGGAGGTATTTCCTTCAGATCCTTCAGGGGGGATCTTGTCTGACCCCCAGGCCTTTGGCATACTTCTCATCTAATATACCATTGAGCTCTATGGGACTTCTTTAGCAGTGGGCAACAGAGACACTTCTGTGCACACAGAGACTATTTATCACATTTATTGACCGCAGAGATGCTACGGTCTACAGTGCCCAGCAAACTACCTTTATATTCAGGTTTTTTTAAATGTAATATTTTACTAGTTTTTTTGAAAATTTCATGTTATGTATTTTGATCCTATCTGTGCCCTACCACATTATTCCGTCTGTCTTCTCCCAGACCAAATTCTTACCTCTCAGCCTCTCCTTTTGTTCATTTTCTATGGTATTGTTGCATATATATATATATATATATATATATATATGCATATTAGTATATAAATGCAACCTGCTGAGTCAGTCCATTTACTGTTGTTTGTATGTATATATTTTTAGGGTTGACAGTTTGGCATTGGCTCACTAAAGGCTCATTCCTGGGGAAGACTGATTCTCCCTTTCTCAGAAGTCATTAATTGCTTATAGCTCTTCCTTTAGGGTAAAAGTCTCCAGTCCAAGCTAGTATGTCAGCTAGTGTTGTCCTTGCTTAGGTCTTGTTTAGGCAGCCATACTGTTGGGATTTCATGGGTGTAACCTCCTTGCCACATATAGAAGATACTACTCAAGCAGATATCCTGATCTGGCTTTTACAGTCTCCCTGCTCCCTCTTCCCTGATGTTCCCTGAGCCTTTGGTGTCAAGGTTGTATTGTAGATATATCAGCTGGGGCTGGGCAACCCATAGTCATTGTCTCTTCATTTTGACCAGTGGTAGCTCTCCGTAATAGTCTCTCGCTATGACAAAAATGGCTTCTTTAATGAAATGAGAGAGCTAGATTTACTTTTGGTTATAGGACATACGTTTAGAATGTAGCTGGGAATTATATTGACTGTGGGACGTGAGTAGTTTATTTCCCTCCAGGTCCCATGACCTCACCAGCCAGGGGTTGCTGGCTAGGTTTACAGGACCAGCACGAGTTCCTCCCATTTATTGGACCTTAAGTCAAACTCGACAGTTGTTGTTGGCGACCCCATTAAGTGCCACTACTGTACCTTTTGGGGGATATCTTGTCATACTAATCATTTTTATGGTTTATAGGCATCACAACTGGATAGGACCACTGATTGCTTTTCTCCCTTGGAAACTTGCATGGCACCTTAATATGCTTTGAGAGCTAGTCCTTAGGGAGGACTCTCCCAGGTCAGCTCCATCTCAATTGTCCAAGTTATGTGTCTGAAGAGTGGTGTCCTTAGCGATAGGAACTCACCTTCAACTTCCAGGAAGTAACCAATGGCAAGCAACAGCCTGGTATTTGCTACACATGTACTCAGGTGGGCTGCAAACCTTGTTTATTGCCTTACCCCCAGGTTATGATGTCATTCTCCTCTTTTATCACCTGTGAGTTTTATTGATCTTTTGCATACGTATGTAGGATGCATGTGTGTGTATATATGCATGTGTGTATATATACATGCTCAATTATGTGTGTAGTTGTACAGGTATGTGGATGTCTGAGGTATCCTCAGTTCTCTCTACCACTCTCCATCTTAATCACTGAAGTAGTCTCTCATTTGAAGTCACAACTCATCAATAGAACTAGTCAACCCAGATTATCTGTCTCAGCCTTCTAGTGCTGAAATTGCAGGTTGCTGCCATGTCTACTTTTTATATGAAGTCTGGTCCTCATGGTTTCATGGCTGGTGCTTTACCTATTGAGCCATCTCTCCAGATCTTTTATTTTTCGTGCTTAGTTTCCAGCTACACGGAGTCAATTTTCTATGTATGTTGAAATATGGGTTAAAATGCATTTCCTCGTAAAGGCATCCAGTTAACCTGGTACCATTTATTGATGGTGCCTTTTCTCCAATACCCCTACTGACCTGTATCCCAAGTCAAGAGTCTGCTTAGACATTCTAAACAGAATTTTAGACCTTCTTTTGTGTTTCTTTTGTGTTTCCTGTACCAAATGGCACAGTTTATTCCTTTAAAAAGGTTTTAGTAGATTTATTAATTTCATTTTATGTGTGTTTTTCATGCATGTATGGATGTATGCATGTGTGCCATGTGCATAATTGATGTCTTCAGAAGCCAGAAGAAGGCGGCATAAGATCCCCTGGAACTGGAGTCAGTCTGTGATGGCTATTAACCACCATGTGGATGCTGGGAATTAAACCTTGGTCCTCTATAAGAATGAACAAGTGCTCTTAATCACAAATCCATCTCTCCACCCCACCCAGTTTCTTAATAACTTTATAATAAATTTGATGTGCTGATAAAATTCCTTCAAACTTACCATATTTGTCTTGATTATATAACTTTTTGCTCTCAGCATTCATACATATATATTTTAGAATTAATTGGTCATTTTTCACTACACTCCAGATGGAATTTTAATTGGGACTCCGTTGAATTGGTAAATTACCAGAGAGAACTGACATCCTTTTATTGTTACCATTTTTATGTTTTATATGGGACCAATTAATTTATTATTAAAAGCTATTTTGATGCTATCATACTAGGCATTCTACAGTTACATTTTCTAATATTTACTAGCATATAAATTTACTAGTTTTGTCTGTTGAACTTATACTCAGCTATGGTGAATATCTCACCAATTTTAGTAGCCTATCTGAAGATCTTTTTGAATTTTTTTCATGCCATTTGTGAGCCATGATAGTTTAATGTTTTTTTCCAAAACCTTTCGTTTCTATACCTCTCCCTTGTCTTAATTCTCTCTTGTCTTATTATACTAGCTAAGACTTCAAATATAGATTGAAAAGGAGGAGTAATAATGTTGTACCCAAAAATCTCAATGGCAAAACTTCCACAGTGATCTCATTATATGTGAAGTTTGCAATAAGTTTTTCATAGACACCTTTTTGAGACAATTTTTAAACAGCTGATTTTACTTTCTAGTGCTGGAGTTTGAACTCAGGGACTTGCACTTGCTAGCTCTACTAGTGAGCTGTCTCCATAGCCTGCTCTTTCTTGAGACAGGGTCTCACCATGTAATTGAGGCCAGCCTTGAACTCAGTATCAGGCCCAGGAGGGCCTGGAACTTGTGATCTTCCTGCCTTAGCCTTCAAAGTACTGCAGCAATAACACTATGTCTTGCTCCTAAATTTGCTTGATGAACAGAGATGAACTATACTGATTTATTTTTTGCATCTATTGCATTATAATACAAAAAATCCTATATTTTTGAAACAGTGAACTATACTGATTTTTCTAATGTTAAAGTTGAAAGCTTGGACTTCATGGTGCCATCTTTGTTGTGACGTGCTTCTCCTGTGTAAGTGGGCTTGCTTGTTTAGGATAAGCTTATCTGTGTTCAATAGAAAATGCCCCTTTCATGCAATGGTCTTGGTCAAGTTTTGATATTAAAGATGAATTAGGGACCATCTTCTTTTACTATTCTTAAAGATTTTGTAAAATTCAAATATTCTTTCCTTAGAATACTATTTTGGAGCTATCTGGGATTATGGGTTTGGAAAAGAAATTATGTGTATGTATGCACATGTATACATTATTTATGTGTATTATGCACATGTATACATTATATATATGCATTGTCTATGTGTATGTAGGCATATGTGTGCATTGTTTATGTGTATGTGTGCACATGTGTGTGGGGCCAGAGGTTGATGTCAGGTGACTTCCTTGATCTCATTCCACCTCATATGTTAACTCAGAGCCTACTGTTGAATGCAGAGACCATCCAGTTGTCTAGTCTGACTAGCCGGCTTGCACTGAGGCAGGAGCTGGGGAAGAGAAAGATGACCTGACCCTCTGCCTCTGCTTTCTGAGCCTTGAGGCTATAGGTAGGCTGCCTTACCTAGCTTTTCATGTGTGTTTTGGGGATCTAAACTCAGGTCCTTACCCTTGTGCAGTCAATTCTTTATCCTCCGAGTCAGCTTTCCAGCCTAGCCAATGCATATAATGTATAATATATAGTTTTTAAACTTTGTTGCATATAACTATGTATAATATCCCCCCTAGTTTCTTAGTCTTTGCAATTGTTGGATCTGTTTATTTTCTTGATTATAAACTTATTTTCATTTCTATTCAGGTTCTTTATATTTCTTCCAAATTTGGGAGCTTTAATGTGCAATCCTGTTTCAGCCTCTCAACATTTTTATGTGTCTATTTATTCTGATCAGTTTTTTTTTTTTTAAATCTGGATTATTCAGTCTCTGTTATGGATTGTTGTATCTGGGCACACGTTAAGTGCTTGGCCAGGTAACAATGAATGGAATATGTGAGTGACTGTCCAGGACAGAGCTAGGATGATCAGTTTGTTCAGCAACAAGCCAACTGCGCGACACCCCTGGAGCCTTTGTGTTCCCATCTCAGAGTGTGAGGCAGGCAGTTTCATGCTTGTGTTTTTCACGCCAGCCTCCTCATGAAGACCTTTGATTTCCTTCTCCACTCCCATCACTCATAATTACAGCAGCAGCAAGAATCGCATGTTCTCTGCCAGCATCTAAAGGGCCCTTCCTTGTCAATGTTCTCCCCATGAAAGATTGCCTCCCACACCTCGCTCCATTACAAAAGAGTCCAAATGACTCTGGGTATTTTAAGGGGTACAACGTTGTGACAGTGACAGGATGATGTGGTATTAGCACAATGACTCCATTGGATGTGCCATTAGGGCTTTTCATGTCATTTGGGTGACTGCTGCTTTGTCCACATTTAGCTAGGTGAGTCCCAGAGCTGAGGGAGTTTATTTTCAGTGTGGAGGAGAAAAGGCTTTTTGGATCTGCATGGCCTCCCCTCCCCTCTGTGTTTAAGACTCCAAACTTCACATAGCTTCCCCCACCACCTTAAAGGCAGGAGGCTATGAGAGTGAGTCCTTATAAAGATTCAGTATTTTTAAATTTTACTTATGAACTAACTATAACTGGCTATGTATGTGTGTGAATTTATCTGGATAACATGAGAGGGGGCAGGTGGACCAGAGAGACAGAGAGATGTTCTTGAGAAAAGTAGGAAGATGCCGAGAAGGGGATGACAGTGGATATGGCAGATGCCACTCAGAATGATAGGAGGGACTTTGTGAAATCATTTGCCTATACCCTCTATCCTTGTGTAGATGAAGTATCCCCAAACAATTATTATGACAACATACAAATATTTTGAAGTATTTAATTACCCGAGGAAGAAGTTAAAATCTGATTCTGATAGCTTCTAAACTTCAAGGTCAATAATTATATTCACCTTGATCACTGTTGTATTTCACGAACTTAATTCTCTACCTAGCAAATGGTCTGTGCTCAATAAATATCTGCTAAGTGAACACTGAATACATTCCTGCTGCAAGTAAACATTCATTTGAAGTTACATTTCTTCATGGCATCTGGCTAACCTGTGACTAAAGCACTTCTTACAAAGATCATCAATAATTTGATTGGCAGGTGTGTGTGTGTGTGTGTGTGTGTGTGTGTGTGTGTGTGTGTGGTGGCTTTAAGTGAGAGTCCAACAGATTTTCACTAAGTGTCTGTTATGCATCACACATTGGCTTGGTTGTTGGAAATACAGCGGGGAGCAAAGCAATTAAAATCCCCCCTTTCATGAGACTTACATTACAATGTCGACATCAAAATAAGTAAATGATGTCGTCCTAGATGGTGGGACCATCTGAGAGAGCACAAAGAGTCTTAGGGACAGAGCCTAATAGTATAAATTTGGCTTTACCTTGCTGTGTGTGTGTGTGTGTGTGTGTGTGTGTGTGTGTGTGTGTGTGCGCACGCCTATACATATGCATGCACATGCCATGGTGCCCCTGTAGGGTTCAAAGGACAAATAGTGGGAGTTGGTTCCCTCCTTCCATCGTGTGGATCCTGAGGGATTGTATTTAGGTTGCCAGGCTTAGAAGCAGTTGCTTTTACCTACAGAGCCATCTCTGAGGTCCACTTATAGGATAGTTATGACAGGTCTTATAGAGAAGTTCACTTTATGATGTTTTGTATTTATTTATTGTATATAGGTATATGGGTGTGCACCTGTCATATGTGTGGAGGTTAAAGAATAGCATGTAGGAAATGGTTCTCTCCTCCTGCTATGTAGAACCTGAGGGGTGAACTCAGGTTGTCAATGCTTAGCGGGAGACACCCCTTCCTCCTGAGTCATCTTACAGGTCCAACAAGTTCACTTTTGAGCAAGAAAAGAAGTAAGAAACTAAGCATGTGCGTGCCTGGAGAACAGATGTTCTGAACGAGAACAGCAAATATGGAAGTCCTGAGGAAGGTGTGTGTCTGGGGGGGGGGGAATACAAAAGAGCTAGACAGCTGTGGGGAAACAGTCTGTGGACAATCGGAACTGGGCCAGGCAGAACCCTACAGTTTACAATGAGACTTTGACTTTCAGAAAGCCTCAGCAGAGGTTCAAAACCACAGGGAATCATCTTACATTTTCACAGCATCATTGTGGCTGCCATGGTGAGAAGAGACGAAAAAGAGGCCGAGCTGGAAGCAGGCAAAACTTTGGGAGATAACTGCAGAAATACAAATGAGGGATGCTGATAGTGACTTAGGGTGGCGGTGGTGTGGGCGGTAAGGGGGAGTGAAATTCTGGTTAGATTTTTGAAGGAATGTTTATGGACCTATTGATGGGCCCAAAGTAGGATATGAGAGACAAAGGCATTGGGGGTTTTGCCATGAGGAATTATTGAGGTGTCATTGTAAATAAATTGGGGAGTATTGTGGGAGAGGAAGGTTTGTAAAAAGCAATAAGAATAAGAACTCAGTTTTAAACATACTGACTTAGGTGTGGCTTGTAGATGTCCATGAAAGATATTAAGTAGGGAACTACGTATATGATTATGGAGCTCAGGGTAGAGAGTGTGGTAGGATGAGTGTGTGTGTGTGTGTGTGTGTGTGTGTGTGTGTGTGTCTGTCTGTCTGTCTGTCTATATGTGAGTATATATGTAAATGTGTATATTTATATGTATGCATGTAAAGGTTATACAGCCTATGAATAGTTTTTAAGGCCATGAAATCTAGAGGAAATCAAAACCGATGTCATGAATTCTCTTGGTATATGGCTCGTAGGTTTTCCCTCCAAGACTGCTGTGTAGTTTCAGGACCACTGCTGTAAGCAGTCACATAGTACAAAGTATGAGCTAGCTCTGCAGATGAACCTGCAGGGAGAAGGAAGGTGCACCAGTCCGAGTCTCATTACCTGAGTGCAAGCTTGGTGTGGTGAGTCAGCTCCACCATCATCCTCTCAGTGAAGGGAGGCCATCCTGATGCTATTACAGAGATGCAGATGAACTCATCTGGATAGTGTCTCTTCACTCTGCTGACACGTTCCTCCTCATATTGAAACATGGGACAATGTCTACAGATGAATTTGTTTCCTATATTTTTCCGATAGTGCATTCATTTCGAGGTTAGATTTAGAGGTAGAAGTGACAGATGAACTGGAGATAAATAAATGCTTAGGAATGGTCAATACTCAACTACCCATGAACGAAACCCTGAACATAGCTTCCCTCAACATGTTGTTAGAAGTGTTCTCTTCCAAGAGGTCCTAAAAGGACTGTCCTACTTCCCTAGTGCTACAGTGGGTACCAGGGGTGCAGAAGATTTGGTGGGTTCCTGTAAGGAGCTTATCTAATAGTTGAAATAGTAATACAAGGCAGAAGGTGCTATGAAGCAGATGTATGGGTTTGGGTTGTAGTTGGTTTGGTAGAGTGTTTGCCTAGCATACCCAAGGCCCTGAGTTCCACGGATTCCTAGCACCTCATAGACAGGGTACAGTGACATCAACTTGTCATCCCAGCATTTGGGGAGGGAGAGACAGGATGTTCAGAAACTTCAGGTCATCCTCAACTACCAAGAAAGTTGAAGGCAAGCCTGGACTATGTGATACCTGTCTCAAAGGGCAGAAGCACAATGGGGTTAATATGTGTTATTAGGTAATCAGAGAACAGACTTTTTGGTCCTATGGAGTCAGAGAAAGCACATTAAGACAGGATGTAGGGGTTGAGCTGGCCTGTGAGGAATGAGAAAATGAGTAAAATGGGGCAGGTTGGTTTCCTTATGTAGTTATGCAGGTCATAAGTACACAACTCTAAAGTGCACTATTTTATATAATATTCTTTGTACATCTTTAGCCTCTCCTTACTGAAGAGATGATCTGATGGGAAAAAGTATGGATAGGATTAGGAACTATATATCAAATATTTGATTCTAGTCAAACATCTGTCTACTCATTCAGCAAACAAAGTGTGCACTAGTGAGAAGGCCACACTGCACACAGTCGTGCAGGAAAGAGGTGATAAATGCATGTGGGTTCAAGTCACATGTACAATTTAAGATGCCAAGTAAGGACCTTAGAATTTTGTCCCATGGGCAATCGGTAGCTATAGTGTTTCGAATAAGTATTTGAATTCTCTATAAGTAAGGATTTGAAAGACGTCTTGACAACGATGTTTAAGGTGGCTTGGTCTATGAAATGGCACATGGTAGAAAAGCTGAGGAAGACCAAGGACCAGGAAAAGAGTAGCGAGTGTTGACAGGGAGTCAACAGAAAGTCATGGAATTGTTTCTGAGCAAGGATCCACAGAAAGTCTAGCACATCAGCCCCTGGCAAGTGCTTACTGCTGCCACGAATCTTGAATACAGGGTGAGACAGAGAAAAATGAAACCCTGTGTTTGTCTCTGTGTCTGTCTTTTTCTCTGCCTCATTCTCTCTGTTGCCTGTCTGTGAATAAGAAGTGCATGTGAGCCTGCTAATAATGAGATGAGACTTCAGATAAGAAGCATGGAGTCAACTCAGGAATGGCCGAGACTTCTGTCTTTAGTGGAGATCCCTAATGATTCCAAACATGAGCAAATATTGTTAGACTTGATTTTCACTACAATCCTATAAAATTGGTATTGCCATCTCCACCATCTGATGAGGAAGCCAAGACACAGAGAGGCTGGAGGACTCACCATGGAGCTCAGAATGGCAAGGCCTATCTCCAGCACTTTCTGTGGAGCTGAGATACTGGCCTGTTATCTCTAGTGGTGCCATGGGCTACGTTTCCTGGACTTCTCCGTGATCGCAGGAGCATCCTGCAGAGTATATAGGCCGGACAGTGCTAGGATGGAGGAGAAGGAAATTTCCCCATTGTTTGCTCTGTTTCTCGGGGAGCAAGTCCTGGCATTTTTCATAACTCTTGCAGTGTCAGGCCCTTATGTAATGGGATGAAATGGATACATTACCTCTTCAAGGTGAACAATAGTAACAGATCCTGTCACGCTAAAATGTCCAACATGGCCTTCCTTCCCTTAGTGCCCAGAAAGGCTTGCCCCGTTGTTACAGTAACACTGAATAGCAAGAACGGGCCCTACTCCTCTCTCGTTGCTCCTTGCTCAGTTAGGGACCAGGAACTCAGACTGCTCCCCTTTGGCACTGGTCCACCAGAATGTTCTTACGTTTCTTGTCCCCACTGGAGGGAACTTTGGCATATAGAACACTAGGTTCTCATGTGCTAGCGCTGAGATTCCTTCAGTCACTTGGAACTCTGGGGAAGCCAGTTTTTGCCTAGGAAGGGGCTATTCACTCAGAGTCAGAGATGGAGCCTTTCCTGAATATGAAGGCGAATCAAAGCTAGAGGAAGTGGCAGTTTTTAAATGTACTAAGATTGCCTTAACAGACAGCTCAGTCTGGGAAGCTCAAACATCAGATTCGTTTTTACCAGCTCTAAAAGCTGCCGTTCCTGTATTGAGGTGTCAGCCTCCGTTGGAAGTGCTCTCTTTGGCTTCCAGATAACAGCTTTCTCACTATGTCCAATCATAGCTCATAACATTTCTCTGTGTAAGTAAATCCCTGGCGCATATCCCTCCACGCCAGTGTATCTGTTTCCTCTATAAGGACACTAGTCAGCTTAAACTAGGGCTCATGCTAGTGATGTCCTTTTCCTTTCGTCACCTATTTAAAGGTCCCTTCCCACATACATCACATGCTGAATTACTGGAAATAAGGCTCTGACATGAAGTTAACAGAGACACAGTTCTGCCCCTACGGTGGGGCAAGCCCTCACTTCAATCCTTCCTTCTTTTCTTGTCCTCACTCCATCCAATCCCTTCCTCTTTTCTGGGAGTTCACCACAGGCTGGACCCAGAGAGCAAAGGACTGGTGTTTGAAGTGGTTGCTTAGAAAGACCTTGATAGCCCACTCAGGATGAGGAATATTTGCTGGGTACCGTCCAGCAGCATCCAAGCCCTCACATGGGGACCTCCTGTGGTACACGAGACTTTCCAGTTTCATGTATTAAACTAATTAGGAAAAGAAAAAAAGTCCTCTAAAACCAATACTTTTAAAAAAAAAAAAGAAAAAGAAAATCAAATCAGATATTGCAACTGGTACATAATGGTAATGAAAGTTCATAGGTCATTCAATAAGCACTCCCCATCCCAATCTCACTTTAATATTCAGCCCTTCAGGTAAAACCATCACTGCCCCAAAATATTGTTCTTAGCTAACTTGTGCCACAATGGAGTCTCCATTTTCTAAAACTTCTGTAACATCTCACATGTATAGGGGCTAGCTGATATGCATTATATGGGACTTTGAAATTTACTTTTATGTATACATTCATCTATCCAATAAACTAAGACCTTCAGGGACAAGGCCCATCCATTCCTGATCTAATTTTTGACAGCTTGAAGTCACAAGAAGAGGCACTAAGTAGATTTCGCATGTCTGCTAAATGATCGGCCAATCAGTGGGTTTGTCTGAAGCAGGGATATTCTTTGGGCTTACAAATTTAGAAATTTCTGTTTAATCAAATAAGGTGTTCAATTGGTTATTGTGTAGACTTTGTAGGTTGTGATTTTTGAAAAAATTTAATGTAACAAATCAATTGCATCTGTCTTGGATGTGTGATGTAGACAGAGCACAAGAGCCACATTGGACTGTTGCTTCCCCCTACCCTCGTGGGCTTCTCACCTTAGGGGTTCCTCAGCCTCTTTTAGCATCTTTCACCATTTGGAAAATAAGAGGATGTGCTCATAGATGCCCAGTGCTTTTCACTTTGGCTGCAGTTTTCAGAGAGTGGGGGTGATCTGGAGAAGGGCTCTGAAGCCATGCCCAACCGTTCTATGAAGAATATTGAGAATGATTCATCATGCCAACAAAGATACAGGAGGGAGGACAGGTGGCGTATGTAGACATTCTCCGAGGTCACTCTCAGCAATGAAACTCTGAATTCATGATTCATAAGAACCCTTGAGAAACTTGTGGAGCCCCATAGTCATCAGCAAGAACATTGTAAGTAGGAGTGCTCATTAGCAGAGGTTTCTGGTCAACCAAATGCTGGGTGAGTACATATTATATGACTTGATCTAAATTCAGGAAAATGTGCCCTGAGCGTAGGACTTAGATAAATTTGTTTAATTGCATTGATGTAAAATGTGCAATTAAGAGGGCAATGAGAGTGGTTGTCTCTACACGGTGGTTGTGGGTAATTTTTACTTTCCTGTTTATGCTTTTCTGTACTTTTCAAATGCTCATCTGCTATTTTTATAATTAGAAGAAAAGAAAAAGAGTGAGGAACACTCAATCAGTGTAAAATAAGGAATCTGAAAACTTCAGAAACTACTTTAGTTCACCTCAGTAAACATTTGTCCGTGTCATTCAACAAATATCTGTTTCTTACACTAGCACAGGTATTCAAGGGTTACAAGAATTGAGTTGACATGGAATGCGTTCATGGAAAAAATGTTTCATAGAAGACCAGCTAGGCCTTTTAGGGAAGGTTAACAGCTCACAGACTAGGGTAGGTGGCCATCTCAGGTGGAAGAAGCCCTTGCACCTAGAACATAGAGTCTGCTGTGAAGAGACTAGAAGGTCAGGCGAGGTGTACAAGATGGGCCCTGTTGAAGACATCCAATGATAGATTGGACCCAGGCTGCTATGCTCATAGCCTCTAACTGGCAAAATGCCACTGCAGGGTCCTGCCCAGAAGAATGCTGTGCTGGCAGGCTGACTGGCCGCAGTGGGTTCCGGAGGGCCGGTAAGGCTAACACAGTAGCTCAGACTGCAGGGATGCTGTCTAGACATCCTCGGTCCTCCAGAAGGAGGTTCTTCTAAACGGGGATTCTTCTTCACCTTGGGCTTCTCTCTAGTGTCCTTGATTATTACCATTTAGGAAGATAAGGGTTTAAATTATGTCACTAATGTATTTTCTTGGTGGGTAAGACTAAGGGCTATGAAACTTGGATTTATATATAGCCTTTCATAGCTTTAATGTCGTGTCTCTGTCCCCCTCCCATGCTATTAGCCTTTAGTTCATCTCCATTTTAACATTAAAAAGAATCAAATATTATGAAGTCCATGTTTGGATATATTTCATAATGTAATAGGGTAAACGTTTGTTTGTTTGCTTGCTTGCTTGCTTGGTTAGTTTGGGTTTTCAAGACAGGGTTTTTCCTGCATAACAGCCTTGACTGTTCTGGAACTTGCTTTGTAGACTAGGATAGTCTTGAACTCACAGAGATCTGCCTTTCTCTGCCTTTCTCTGCCTCCGTGAGTGCTTAGATTAAAGGTGTTTACCATCACCCAGCTTGATAGGGTAGATTTTTTTAACAATGGCATCAGCTAAGTCTTATTATTTTAGAAGAGAAACCATGGAGCTGTTTGAGGAGGAACAAGAATAGGATGGGCCGAGGTGACTGGTTGATGTCAGTAACCTTTGAGCTCTGAACAGCTTTATGAAAACCTCAGTTGCTGCCTCATAGTTTGTGCTATGCTCCTCTTCTGAGCTCATAACAATTGCTGGGGCCTCGTAGGAGTTTTCCATTTAGGAGCTGTCAGGTGGAGCAAACCTCAGAGAATGGAAAACTTCAGGGAGTCTATGAGACCAAGTAGGAGGGTATGAAAAAGAAATGGTGGCTCCACTTCAAAACAAGGCCGTTGTACAACCAGGTTGCCTTTCTTCTTTTCCTTTAAAAAAAATTGTGCTCTTATGACTCACCCTGGATGGCCTGGTTTTATCTATGTGGCCCTCAGGCTAGTCTTGTATTCATAACAAGCTTCCTGTCTCTGCCTCCTGAGTGCTGGGATTATAGGCATGTGCTATTAAGCCCAGACTCAATGTATCAATTTATTTAAAAAATAAAATCCTCCTTCTCAGGAGCTCAGTGTCAGCAGCCTTGTTTATAGTCTTATTATGAATTCCAAAATACGTCACATCTGGAAGATCTGCGCTTGAAGCGTGAATGTTATCACAGGAATTTTTTTAATCATCGGAAAGTCTTTTAGGTAGGGTGTTCTTGTCAAGACCAACTTGGAGAAAATTGGCTGCTGTTGGAGATAAATGACAGTGATCATTCTGCAACTCATCTAGAACTTGAAAATGAATATTTAGATTTTTTTATTAGACCAGAAACCATTTGTCCCAGAATCAAAGATGGCACCTGGAGAATGGCAGCCCGCAGTCCCAAAGTGTGGGCAAGCCTTTCTCTATGAACCAGGCATATTCTTGAGATCCTGTGTGACAGTCAACTTTTTGTAAATGGAATCTTCTCTTTTTCCTTCATTAACTTGCCCTATAATTTCAGCAGTGTTTAATGTTCATCCCTGATTAATCTGAGTTGGTAGCTAACTGCTAACGTTCACCCCGGGTGCTCAGTACTTCTGCCTCACTTTCCTTGCTTTTATCCTTTGCTCTTTTGTCAGCAGGGTACTTAAGGAATGGAGACTATGTGCCAGGTACAGTAACAGGTACTTAAGGAATGGAGACTATGTGCCAGGTACAGTAACAGGTACTTAAGGAATGGATACTATGTGCCAGGTACAGTAACAGGTACTTAAGGAATGGAGACTATGTGCCAGGTACAGTAACAGGTACTTAAGGAATGGAGACTATGTGCCAGGTACAGTACCAGGTACTTAAGGAATGGAGACTATGTGCCAGGTACAGTAACAGGTACTTAAGGAATGGAGACTATGTGCCAGGTACAGTAACAGGTACTTAAGGAATGGAGACTATGTGCCAGGTACAGTAACAGGTACTTAAGGAATGGATACTATGTGCCAGGTACAGTAACAGGTACTTAAGGAATGGAGACTATGTGCCAGGTACAGTAACAGGTACTTAAGGAATGGATACTATGTGCCAGGTACAGTAACAGGTACTTAAGGAATGGAGACTATGTGCCAGGTACAGTAACAGGTACTTAAGGAATGGATACTATGTGCCAGGTACAGTAACAGGTACTTAAGGAATGGAGACTATGTGCCAGGTACAGTAACAGGTACTTAAGGAATGGAGACTATGTGCCAGGTACAGTAACAGGTACTTAAGGAATGGAGACTATGTGCCAGGTACAGTAACAGGTACTTAAGGAATGGAGACTATGTGCCAGGTACAGTAACAGGTACTTAAGGAATGGAGACTATGTGCCAGGTACAGTAACAGGTACTTAAGGAATGGAGACTATGTGCCAGGTACAGTAACAGGTACTTAAGGAATGGAGACTATGTGCCAGGTACAGTAACAGGTACTTAAGGAATGGAGACTATGTGCCAGGTACAGTAACAGGTACTTAAGGAATGGAGACTATGTGCCAGGTACAGTAACAGGTACTTAAGGAATGGAGACTATGTGCCAGGTACAGTAACAGGTACTTAAGGAATGGATACTATGTGCCAGGTACAGTAACAGGTACTTAAGGAATGGATACTATGTGCCAGGTACAGTAACAGGTACTTAAGGAATGGAGACTATGTGCCAGGTACAGTAACAGGTACTTAAGGAATGGAGACTATGTGCCAGGTACAGTAACAGGTACTTAAGGAATGGAGACTATGTGCCAGGTACAGTAACAGGTACTTAAGGAATGGAGACTATGTGCCAGGTACAGTAACAGGTACTTAAGGAATGGAGACTATGTGCCAGGTACAGTAACAGGTACTTAAGGAATGGAGACTATGTGCCAGGTACAGTAACAGGTACTTAAGGAATGGAGACTATGTGCCAGGTACAGTAACAGGTACTTAGGGAATGGAGACTATGTGCCAGGTACAGTAACAGGTACTTAAGGAATGGAGACTATGTGCCAGGTACAGTAACAGGTACTTAAGGAATGGAGACTATGTGCCAGGTACAGTAACAGGTACTTAAGGAATGGAGACTATGTGCCAGGTACAGTAACAGGTACTTAAGGAATGGAGACTATGTGCCAGGTACAGCAACAGGTACTTAAGGAATGGAGACTATGTGCCAGGTATAGTAACAGGTGTGGGGGATATGAATAAGGACGACAGGACAAATAATAGCTGTCGGTGACAGAGAGCCCAAATCCTGTGGGTGCAGAGCAGCTGTGATGGCAAGGAGCCCTGTTGTCTGGACTGGGGAGGGAGAGCTTCCTGGACTGAGAACGGAACCATTCCAGGGTATGAGGAGGAATCTGCTCCATGATGCCTACCTGAAGAACAGCACCAGAGACATGGTTGGGGCTGGTTTTCTAGAGTGTTGATAAATAGATACTTTTGAAATTGAAAGTCAAGCAATTGACAGTGTATGTTTAGCCTTCTCTGTGGAGGAGAGGTGAATGGTTTAGCCTTTATTAACCTAGTAGGGTTGGGGGAGCAATTTTCCTTCCTTTATTTTTCCTCCTCCTCCTCCTCCTCCTCCTCCTCCTCCTCCTCCTCCTCCTCCTCCTCCTCCTCCTCCTCCTCTTCTTCTTCTCCCCCCCCCCTCGATCATGTTGTAGAATGAATGTCTTCAAGAGGACATGTCCAAATAAGATGAAGACCAGGAGAGCATGAATATTTTCATTTCCAATGAGAGCTCTAAGTTTTGACTCAGCTTTTCCTATGGTAAAGATAAAGGCACAGTGTCAAGAGATAACTGATACTTCTGAAAAGAAAAGAGATAACTGATAGATTGAGAAAAACAGTGACAGGTAACACAAAGTTCTAACATAACCATATTCAAAGAGCTTCTCCAAATATATTAGAAAAAAGACCACCAGCCACGGCAGAGGTGACTCACTTGATACAGTGCTCGGCAAGGAAGCATGAGGACAAGATGCCCTGCACCCATACAAGCTGGGCATGGTGGCAACACCCACCTGAATACCTGTGCTGAAGAAGAGTCAGGAGGCTCTCTGGGGCTTGCTGCTGGTTAGTCTAGTAGATTCTGAGAGTTCTCCAGGTGAAGTGAGAACGTCTCCAAAATAAAAAAAGAAGAGAGGGGGGTCTCTGCTGGTAAAAGTGCTTGCTCTGCTAGCCTGATAAATCCCCAACCCCATGTTTGATCACCAACAATTCCAGGTAAGCCAGTGATTTGAATTACATCTGTAACTCCAGCACTCCCGTAAGGAAACAGGGACAAGATAATTGTCTAGAAGCCTAAGAGTCAGATATCCTGAAATTTACAGAGTGACAAGAGAGACCCTGCCTCAACAAGGTGGAAGAGATAACCAAGGTTCTAAAGCTGTCTTCTGACTTCCACATACATGCTGTGGGATGCACACATATGTGCACATACATGGTATGTACACAGAACATAATAAGAATAAATTTAGAAAATAAGGTAGAGAATGACTTAGGAAGATACACAGCAGTGACTTCTGGCACATGCATATACACAAAAGATAACCAGCCACATGGTAAAATGGTGAGAAGAGCAATCAGCCAATATGGTGTAGTTCTTATGCATCACACTGGCCAGCAGTATCATGGTCAGTGGACTGCTGTGCAGCTGTGATTCTGTGTCTTTATTTCAATGACTTAGATCTATGTGAATGGTGCAGATAGGTGTAATATATATATAATATTCACAATATACTGTGACTTGCTTTATTAGACATTAAGTATATATTATATATTATAACTATATTATTCCATGTACATAATATATAATATATATTAAGGCAAGTTACAGAGTAATATGAACAGTATGATTCTATTTTAAAGCTTGCATAAGCAGCCTTTATGCTTGCTTTGGTTTTGTAGAAGTTTGAATGTCCCCAGAGATAGGTGAGAAAACAGATGCAAACACATCTGGCCACGAGCACCTGTCATAGCAGGGTAGAAATGGAGGGAAGGTGGGGCAATCAATGTTTTTGTATTGTCTGACTATTTCATATTCTGAATGTGTACCACTCTTGTAATTTTAAAATTTACAAACAAGTATTTAAAATTAAGATAGTATCAAAACACTCTACCACCACCACCACCCCCCCCCCCCCCCCCCCGCCGCTGCTACCATTTAGTTATGGTGTTGTTCAAAGCAGATAAAAAAGGAACCTTTATTCTGTCGGATGAGACAAGCCCTGCTTCCTCCCAGGGCTTTGTCAGCGTATGGCAAAATAGTGTCATTAGCTCTATCCCACCACCTCTCCAGGCACCCTCCCTTTTAGGACCCAGTGTTGATGCATCTATTCATTTACTTCTTTCCTTCATCATTATTAAATACATAAAAAACCTGTGTATCTGCTGCCTACTCAGTCCCGGGCTTTCCCTGTGCACTGGCTCTTCACCCTCCTTAGTTCCCACATCTCATGTTGTTCCAGCTCTGGGTTGTCTTGGGGTAGCTGATTTGGAAGGGCTGAGAGGCAGGGGCTCTGCTCGGTTAAGTCAGTGGTGCAGGGCTCTTTAGAGACTTAATCTCTATGAACAAACTGACCTGCCCTGATGCTGTGTAATAGAGGCGTTTTCTCGGCCCTGTGCCCAGGGTGGCAGAGCTGTCAGCCAGGTGTATGAGTGTTGGTTAATTAGGTGATTATATGTGTCCCGCAGCCTGGGCTGTCTGCTGCTGAGTCTGGGCTGCTGTGAAGCCCTCAGGCCAGGAGTGAGTTTCCTCTGCAAGGCTCTGCTGCGGGGAAATCTAATGGGACCCCTACACGCCCAGCTTCATCTTGTCTCAAAATGGCTCTGTTGCTTTCTTCTATTGCCTGTTATGCTGCAGATCCTGGTAGGTTCCAGTCTCTGTGACTGGATCTTGAGCAGTCAAGGTCAAGACTTGCTTTGGATCATGGGATGTCTTGGTATTGTGCTTTGGTCACTGAATGTTCAGAAAACTAATAAGTGCTTGGAAATTTGCAGGATCCCAGGGGGTACCTTGGGTTGTATACTCAGGTTGAGGGATCATTGTTCATGACAGAGTTGAGCAGCAGGCTGGACTTCCTGTCTCTTCTCAAATAGACGATACTGTCAGCCCTCAAGAGCTTAGAGGGCAATTGAAGCAATGAGGAAGAGCTGGGCCCTTTGTCTCTGGGAACCAGACTGAAAAATACCCATTTTGCAATCTCTCATAACAAGACAACAATGAAGAGCTAAGGACCCCTCATCTTGATCACCTTTTTCTGAACTCTGAGTCCTGTGACAGACATTTGATCTTTATGGAACTTTCCTTATATCCTTCAAGGCTTTACAAACCCAGGGAAATCAGACCAACTTCAGGTTTCAAATGGATCTCACACTCCCCCAGATTTTTTATGAAGTTTCAAAGTCTGTGCCTGAAGTTCAGAAGGGCAGTGTAAACAACAACGCTGTTGGGGTACAGAGACAAGGGTTCATTCCTTTGCAGCCCTGTAGACTTTAAAACCAAGACAGATTCATCTTTAACAGAATAAGCTGATGCCGTAATGAAACCTATACATTCTTCATGGGATGTCTTCTTAAACACGCTTTAGAGGATAGTGTCAACCAAGAACACAGTTTGGTACTAGGAGAGCTGGAGGCTGTTCTTCCAAGCACTGTCATTGGCTTTCCATGTAAACTTGGTGGAGGAGAGAGAAGTGTGAAAGGAGATGATATGGGGGAATTAGATGGGCAACACCTGAATTTACAAACCTGAGCTTTGTCTGATATTTAATTATCAAATGACCAGTAACAACACCATATGCAGCCTACTTCCTAGTACGATTTATGCGACCCATTTTTGCGAAGGTGTGCTGTCAGGAATTTTGTTTAAAAAATGGCTTGTTGTTGAGCCAGTGTGTTCCAGTTAAAAGCTGTGTGTGTCAACACTGCAGAAATGAAATTTGTGCCCCCCCCCCCGTAGACCCATGCAGATTGATTTGATTCTGGAATGAATAGAAATATAACCTGTACACGTCAAATGTATTTCTAGAGCATCTGCTGTCCACGGGGAGCTTGGGGAAGACAAAGACATTCAAGGCACACTTCCTCTTCTCTAAGAATCTATTGTCCAGCCAGCAATTTTACAAGGCTTCCGGGAGTGGCATACACAAAATCACAGTCTTTTGAGTTGTGGGCTATTATCACTACTATTTTCAATTACCCTTTCCTGAACATCCTCTAAGATGTAGGGACTACCTTAGATTGGGCTCCCTGGAAGTCAGCTTGGTGCAGGAGAAGGCGTGCAGACTGTTCAAGGGTGTGCTTCCAGGAGATGCTCTCAAGGACATAAAGGGAGCCAACGTTGGACAGAAGGGAGGTGGTGTGGACCACTGCCACAGGATGAACCTTCAGGGGTGTGTCATCTAGAGGCCAGCGCGATTTCGGTGAACGCAGCTGTGAGATGTCTGTGTACTTTGAAGGAAGGACCGTCACCGTGGGGTGCACCCGCAGGTGTTTAGGCGCATCCTCGTCACCACAGTGCCCACTTTGGAGGGCTTTCTGCTCACCCTTCTTTAAGCCACCAAGCCCTTTGGATTTGTGGTGTCTAATCTATACGTTTTATAGATGAGGCAATTAGAGAGGCAGAAAAGTGGAGTAATTTACCTAAGATTGCACAACCATTACATGGCCAGCTGGCACGTCGGGGAGCTGGTGACTACCCGACTAGATTGCTCACTTAATCTTCATACAACTGTTTTGTGGCAGTACTGAGCACTCCTATTAGATGAATGGAGAAATGGAAGTATTGAGGGAGTGATTGGTGTAGTGTCTCAGAACTAATGACAGGCGAGGCCAGGGTTTTCCTCTCAACGACACTGTCTTATTGGAGTAATCTGTCCAGCAAGAGAGACACTGTTCTGGCTGCAGAAGACATCTTAGCTCTTGAGTAATTTATGGACTACCCAGTTGCCCTTTTCTGTTCTGCACAGAATCGTGTCCTTCACCATAAGTGAGTGAGCATGTCCCAAAGTCAGACGGTTTGCATGCTGTCTGGCTTCTCTGAGCCCAGTTTCTCTCTCTGTGAAATGGGAGCAATGACGACTTCTCTCTAAGGTTGAAAATAAGCCATGTGAAAATTCATCCAACACGACTTATTTCTCCGCCCCAGCTCAGGGTTCAAGGCTAATCAAGGGAAGTCTCCTGGGGGCAGATTCCCTGAGCATAGCCACGGTTTATTGGTCCTGTCCCTTCTCCTTTGTTTCCTTTCCTCAGAAGGAAAGACAGAGAGACAAAAATCTTGCATGTAGTTTGCTGAGAACTCTACCACTAGCCTGTTAGACTAATCACAACACAGTTCTTAGAAATAAACATAACAACAGCAATTATGTCCTACTTCTAATGTCTAATTGGCTATGAACTTGCTTTTGCTAAGTTGTTTTCCCATCAAGTGTGTGGAGTAGTATGCATTTTGATTATCTTAGTGTCCCCTTCTACAGCCAATCTTCTCTTTATTAGAGAAACCAGTTAAATGTTTGTTCTCTGGGCATGTGCCCTGGGAGCTCTAGCCGTTCCTAGTAAAGGGTATAGGCAATCTAGTGAGCCTTCTGGTCCTCATTATCCACAGGGATGCTCTGCCACTGGGACCTCTGACCTTGAATCATTCCTTCAGTTCTTCCTTCCCCAGTGGATGTCCCCACCCATCTTCAAGGCAGCTCTTCCCTGATCTCTGAGGCCCATTTCCCAGCTTGTACCATCTGTGCCACACCATCAGCTCAGATGGGCTTCCTCTCTTCCTAAGCCAGTCACTTTTTTTTCCCTGCAGGTCCCAATGCCATCCTAGGAAGCCTGAGTTACGTGCTGCCTGGGGTGCTGAGAACACACCTTGGTGCCCCTATTCTGCTTCCTGATAGTTGTGTCTTTATCTGTGGAACTCCATGTTGCCCTCATGTTAGGACCAGCCTCTCTAAGAAAGCAGCCATGGTCCAGCACCCAGTTGGGAAGAACCTCCCTTCAGTTCTCCCTCCAGAACGTTTCAACTGAAATGTCAGTTCTCTGCTGTGCAGGGCTTGGGCCCCTGTGAGGGTGCCTGATGCTTGGTCATCCTGGAGGGGGTGGGAGGAAGGGTTGTGCCTGTTGCTATGGCAACACCCTGCTGAGATCATGAACCTATTTCATTTGCAGGCAATTTCAAGATGAATCAATCTCCTCACCCACTCCTTCTCTCCTGCTTCTTCGTGTCTCCCCACAGCCTTCTGTCATCTTTCCTCCTCCCCACTCAACCTCAGACATTCTCCTTGCTGAGCACCCCCCCCCCCCCCGGCAATCTTCATAGCAACTGACGCTACTATGACAAACTTTTTGATGTTTCTTTTGGACCAGCAGCTTTACGTTTTAATCAGTTATCACTGGAATGTCTTTGTCTTAGGACAGTTGCATCCCGCCTTTGGACTGCAAGCCATAATGTGTCCCAGGAAAGCTGTGAATGTGGTCCAGGAGAGCTGTGAATGTGGTCCAGGAGAGCTGTGAATGTGGTCCAGGAGAGCTGTGAATGTGGTCCAGGAGAGCTGTGAATGTGTCCAACATATTTGTAGACAGCTATGCCGTTTCACCGTGTCTGAGGTTTAGGCCCTTCTAGCTGCTCTAACAGAATACCTGACACTAAGCGACTTATAAAGAATAGAATTATTGGGCTCATAGTTATGGAGGTCAAAGTTCACCGGCATTTGAGAAGGGTCTTGCCTTTGTCATGAGCTGTCTCGTGATCGCTGCATCTTCCGGAAGGGCAGTGTACTGTCCTCTCTGAAGACGGAAGGGAAAACATGGTGCTGACTTCCTCCACGAAGCTTTTTCATTAGAGCAGTCTTCCTTCTAGGAGGGCACAGATCTCATGAATTAACCACTCACCAAAGGCTCCACCTATAACACTTGACATTAAGATTGAGTTTCTGAGTCCAAAGCCGGCGTACTAACATGTACATTGCTGGGTTCACCCAGAGTTCTTATCCGGAGGCTGCGTTGGGAGCCAAGACTATGTTTGCGTTTCCAACAGGGTCCCAGCTGACGCTGATGCTCTGGGCCCAGGGGCCTCTCAGAACCTCTTCTCCAGCTGAGTTGGCACAGTTGGAATTGGCAGTGACTAGAATGGTCCTTTCCACTTGGATTCTAAATGACTGAACTCATTCTTTCATACGTCACACATTTCAGGGGCAGACACTGTTAGGTGCTTGACATCTAGAGAAACGCAAAAACCTCTTCTCCGGGAATTCATGGCTATGTATAGAAGACAGACAGTAAATATTATAGGAAAGGATGAACAATGTAGTGTTCGATGAGGAGCAAAATAGAAGAGGTTTGGAAATGGGCAACTGTTTCTTTGCTCGTGGCAAGTAAAGTAGTTAGGAGAGAGGCTAAGTAACGGTGATTCATTCCCCCAGTCCCAAGACTGTCTAGAGGGAATTAAGCTTTGCCTAGTTAAGTTAATGCTAAATCTAATCTTTGTAGACTATTTACTCTGTTTTGGATACTGTAGCAAGCACTGAATATGCCAGCTGGGAATGTTCAGTCTAGACTGCCTCGGCTCCTGTTCTTCCCTGTCACTCAGTGCAGTCTCGGGCAAGGAATTCCATCATCCGGCCTATAACTTGCTTGTCGGGGCAAAGATGGTAGTGCTAGTATCTGCCTCATTGATTACTTGAGAAGGTGAAGATTTAATGTCTATGTGGAAAAATAGACATAGAAATCACTTAATAAAATTTGACTCCATTTTCAATATACTTTGTAATTCTAGGGCAATGGGTCTAACTACAGAATTGTCCTAGAGAAACTCCTAGCCCCCAGAACCATATCATTCAGATGAAATCGCCGGCCTTTGGCCAGGAGAATGAGATACAGTTTTGGTTTGAATGTGGGGTTTCAAGGACAACAAAGCAGACCTGGAGAGCTCCCATGACACCATCCAGAGGAAGCAAACCTCTCTGGACATAGAAGATATTGGGGTCACTGAGACAAGATCTAAGGAAGTCTTTCTAGGGTGGCTGGGATTTTGAAAGTGAATCATATGGATGTTGGAGCTTGGCTTGTGCAGTTGACAGTTAAATGTATTTCCCAGGAAGGAGCCTCTCTGGCCAGCCCTCTGGCTGGGATATGGAAGCAGCAAGCTGAACCTTGCTTGGCTTGACAACTTAGAGACCCAGGTTGGTCCTAGAGGATGCTTTCTGCTCCATCACATCCAGGGCCTGATACCATAGCTACTGTGGCACTGGCTGAGCCTCTCTTAGTAGGCAGAGAAGCATTGCTTTCTGATGTCCCTATAAAGGACTTTCTCTTCTTCCTTGGTCCCCAGACTCCCAAGGTTTGCTGCATGTTTTTCTGAAATCAGGGAGAGTTCCCCCAGGGCCTTGGTGTGCTCTAAGAATCATAGTCCCTGTCACACCCAGCTGAGCTGTCCTTCCTAGCTCCCTACCCAGCTTCACGGAGAGCCGTGATTATCGTTGTCTAAGAGGGTAGAGTCTAGCGGTCTTGTTTTAATCCTTTTCCCAGCTCATCAGTGATAGGAGTGATAGAGGCTCTCTCTTCCAGAAAGGATTAGGAGTTATTCTTTGTGGTAAAATAGAACCAGGAAGAGCTTATTAAGTGATAATCCCTGATAAATTCCCTCTAATCATCCTCTCCCTATGCCCTCTTAGTCATGGAAAACCTCTACATATTCAATTAACTCTTTGAGAGACCTTTCTCCTCTCCATCCTTCTCTCCCACCCCTTCCTCAATTGCTGCCACCCTCCTTCCTCCCTCCCTCCCTTCTGATGGCCTCAGTCTTACCTGTTTGATATGTGCATACATTTGTATGTTCATGCGGGTGTGGATACACATGTGCTTTGGGTGCTTCTGTGCATACACATGCATGCATGGAGAGGCCAGAGATCAGCCTCAGGTGGATTCCTCAAGTGATAGTCCCTTTGTGACAAGGGTCTCTCACTAGCCTTAGGGGCTTGCTAACTAGGTTAGGGTGGCTACTGGGAAAGCCCCAGGGCTCCACCTGACTCCACTTCCCCAGTGCTGGAATTTCAGGGATACAGTCCAGCAAGAGAATTGCTAACTCTTCCCACATCTTACCTCAGATGCAAGCAGGGCAATCCATTCAGTTTATTAATATTTATTCTTTCAACAGACATGCACTGAGCTCCTGCTAAGAACTAAGTTGGGGTAGGAACTTAGATCTAGCTGCTCTTTGAAGTTGAGCATGAGAGCTGCCAGGAGGGCTTCCTAGTAAATGCAAGGTCAACCAAGGTTTAAGCCCAAACTCTTCAGGTAGAAGAGGGGAGGCAGGCACCCCAGAGTGTGGCAGCAACATGAACAAAGAACCCAGAGAGAGGAAAGATCATGACACCGAGGTTGAATCTCAAAAAGCCGTGATTTTGTATTTAGCAGGTACTAGGAGAGACAAGTTAGATAGTTTAGGTTGGGCTCATACACACTAGAGGCTTTTGGCAGGACATCTGCTGCAGTATATTAAGAAGGGGTGGGAGAAAGAGAGAGAGAGAGAGGGAGGGAGGAAGGGAGGGAGGGAGGAAGGGAGGAAGGAAGGGAGGAAGGGAGGGAGGAAGGGAGGGAGAGAAGGAAGCTAGATTGGTTAGAAATGCCCCCTGCTCCTCCCTCCTCCTCCCAGCTCTGAAGACTAACACGATCTCTCTGGTAACAGAATCCAGTTGTACAGCAAGGCACAGGACTGAGAGTCAAAAATGTTTCTCTTACTGATGTTGCTTCTGTGAACACCTGCACCTGTAGCTCTGTTCTCAAACATATTCCAAGTGGGAGCAACACTGGTAGTTCCGTCTCTTTCCCGCCCACAGGCCCAGGTAACACAGCGTAGTGCTGGAAGAAAAGAGCAAACGCAGGTGTGGGTGCTGGCTCTTTAGGTTATTAACCAGAAAACTTTGAGCCAATCCCTTTTATTTTTAAGATTATAATATAATTATGTTATTTTTCACTTCCCTTTCCTCCTTCCAGCTGCTCCCATGTACCCCACTTTGATCGTTTAAAATTCATGGCATCTTTTTCTTTAATTGCTTTTATATACACTCATACATGCATACGTATATGTATGAGAGTGTGTGGGATTATGTCCCTCTGGGTATGTGTGTATGTATCACTAAACACATTGAATACAATCTGCTCCATCCATGTAATGTATGTGTATGCATTCAGGGCTGACCATTTGTTATTGGATGATCCATCTGTGTGCTCTTCCCTTGGGAAGACTGTTTCTCCAGCTCTCAGTATCCCGTTGCTGTAGTTCTTTGCCTAGGGTTGGGCTCTCTGGTGCTTTTCCACTTTCATGTTAACCTACCTGTTGGTGTCCTGGCTCAGATCAGGTGTAGGCGGCCATGTTGGATGTACGTCTCCAATATTTCTGGGAGATGCAATTTCACAGCAAAATCTTTTTCCTATGTTTCTTACAACCTTCCTGCTCCCCCTTCTGAAATAAGCCCTGTGCCTTATGTGTAGGAGTTGTGTTGTAGATTTATCAGCTGAGTCTTGGGTCTACCACTCTGCATTTTGATCAGTTGTGGTTTTCTGTTACGGTCTCTTATCCATTGAAAAGAGAAGTTTCCTTGATGAGGGATGAGAATTGTACTCATCAATGGGTTTAAGGATGAACATGTAGAATGTAGTTATGGATCATACTGGTTTAGTAAAATTGCAGTAGTAGGTTCTCCAAGATCCATGACTTCATTAGCCCTGAGTGACTGGCTATGTTTCTAGAACTAGGGTTGCTTTGTTTGTATTTAATATATCGGTGTTGATTCGATCAGTATATGCAGTGTTCTTGGCTAAGTGTCCAGAGTAAATGCTTAACAAGAGGAAGTAAAAACTATTTTATCTCTTTAATTATATGGAACATTGGTGTCTAATTCACAGGAAAATGTTTAAAGATATTTTAATGATTTATCTCAAGATAGAGTATCATTGTCTTTGGCTCCATCATATTCCATCTGCATGAGCTAGAAAGTTGTGCCAGAAGTAGTAAACATGCAAAGGAATTCTTTCCAACATTCCCAGATTGGGAAAATAATGGCCATTATTATTTTATTGTCTGTATTCTGCTTCAGATGTATGGGCGGAAATGTTGGGTTGAATTCATCTTAGAGGAAAAGGAGAAATCAATATGAATTTCTATGAGGGAAGTGTCAGGGGGAACCAGAGTGTAACTGAGAAAAGAAGACTAGGAAATGGTAGGTTATAACCTGAGAGAAAGGGGAGGGCAAGCATATTGAGCTGGAATGGGACTAGACCTATATCTGCTGTCTCACGTGGACACCTACTGAAAGGAGGAATTCCCCTTTAGACAGTCACTGGGTTCAGGAGTTAGCGATAGTTATAGGACACTGGTGATGTAAATGAGACTTCTCACAAATAAAGGGGATTGGCCGTTAGACTCTGACTGCCCCTAAGTTCACCAGTGGTCATGAGAGGGGAAGCGGTGGTACCTTGTGCATACATGTACATGCATGTAGCCCAGTATGCCATGGGAGACTGATGTGCCATCACCATCTTGGAGAATTTCACTCAGGGCTTGTCGTGTCTTAGGTGAGAAGCAGACTGTAGGACTCTTGCATTTGAGTATCACAGTATCGGCACCAGTGACCTCTACTGAGCATGCTTTCCAGACATGCTGGCTTGAGTTCTGGAGAAACAAAAACTCATGAACCTGGGCCCTTGCTATCAAGCTATTCTTATTGAAATGTAGGAGTTCTTTCTAGGGCCACAAAAAAAAGTGGCCACCCCACGCTTCTTCAGGAAGTCAGCAAGGCTAACTAGTATCACCTAGGGTTTAATACACAATCATTAATTAACACAGATATCTTCCATGATAAACTAATTTACCTTCTGTTATGAATCTAGTGAGAAGGAAGGATGAAAGCCAAAGAAAATGATTATCTGGAGCTTTTTATCCTTAGGTGTCTGCTCCTATATACTACACTGAATATTTAAGCTAGCTAAGTGTCCCTGCTGTATGTCAACAGTCATCTATATAGGCCTGTGAAGCAGAAGAATGCCAGCAGATTTATAATCTCCTATTAGTTAACAACATTATTGAGAATCTCCTCTTTGAAGAGTAATAGTCTAGGCATCAGTAGAGTACACACAGAAATACGAGATGAGGTCTGTTCTCTAGTAAATTCTAGGCATTGGTAGAATACACACAGAGGTGTAAGACACAATTCTTCCTCTTAAAAAAAGTTTAGCCATAATGGGAAAGGAGGGACAGTATGTAAAAGAGACAGAACACATATAAAAAGATCTAAAAGTAAGTCTGAATAAATGTCTAAGTGTATCACTTAATGCTGAATTTTCAATTGCAGGTGTTTTCATTTGCTTGCTTGTTTGTTTTTTGTTGCTGTCTTGTTTTTTTTTTATTTTTTTACTTCTGACTTAGCTTTCTTATGGATATCAAAGCCCCTGAGCGCTGTCTTCTTTTCTCATGGGTTTTTATGCACAGTACCTACTCAGACATGTTGAATGAATGTATGTACTACTATGAGGTGTGCCTACTGTGTGTACTCTACTGATGCCTAAGGAATATCCTGGAATAATGTGCTTGGGGAAAGCCTTATAGATGCTGAGCCAAGTTTCCCAGTGTGAGAGGACTCGGGGTCCAGTAGAACGAGGGGATAGAAGGAGTAGCAACAAAGGAAGGTCTCTTGGAGAATGGCAGATCTCTGTAGTTCAGGCTACCAGTGAGGGTCCCCTGTAGCCTGGCTCTTTTTTGCTTCATCTTGCCTGACTTGCTACTACCTATACAAACCTTGTAGATTTCTTCCCATCTATCTCTCTTTCCTTGGAATATCTTCCTTCTGATTTGCCAATAGAATAGTTGGCAAACATCTCCAAGTGCAGATGAAAGAATAGTCACTCAAAACCTTACTTGACTTGCTTGACATCTCTAACTTTTCTCTTTGAAAAATTAAATCATGCTGCTCACAGATCTGAATTCATAGCTTTAACCTTGGGCAGAGGTTATCGCCGTCATATGCCTTTAAACTTCATAGTTTACAGATGAAATTTCAGAGAATAATGATGGGGAGTATGGGCCTATGTACGATTAAGTCCTAAATGAGTAGGTAGAATATGGGGACTTTGCAAAGTGGTTTGAAAGTCATAAGCCTAGTATTGCAGTTTGCTTGTGTAACTGGACCATTACTGACCATCCAAGCCAGTGGGGGAATAATCAGGGATCTTGGGCTGACGGTACTATGCAGACAGAGCCTTACTTATTCATAGTAGCTCCTGGTTCAGTCGGATGTTGCCTTAGGACTTGTTTGTGTGGAGGAACTTTGCATGTTTATGAAATATCTAGGATTTGAGACATAATGTAACAACTTGCCTTGCCTCCTTGAATCAACAGGCTCTGCCTCCTGGCTGATTGACAGCCAGTGCTTGTGCCTAACTTGCGGCTTTCTGTCCTTTCTCTTACCTGCATTCCCCATTCTTCTTCTTCCTTACTGAGTGCTGGGAAGATAACTGTTGCTTTCCAGTTGCAGGATCCCAGTGTGAGCTTTCCTATTTGTGTCTGTTTTTCCCTTATAAAAGTGGTTCTCAACCTTCCTAGTACTTCGATCCTTTAATACAATCCCTCGTGTTGTGGTGACCCCCAGCCATAATATTATTTTGTTGCTACTGTTATGGATTGTAACGTAAATATCTGATATGCAAACCCCAAAGGGGTCACAACCCACAGGTTGAGAACTGGGGCCTTAGGTGGCGATAGTACTGGTGTGTTTGATTTCAGGACTCCTAGTGCTACTGGATAAAATAATCTGATTCTCAAGAAGTTGAGCCACTGTGGCTCTAAGATTGTGGCCCCAGGCTCTCTAGTAATTTCCCTGTGTCCTCCAGGGAGTCAGTCTGATTATCTGGGCCTCAGTTTATTCTAGAAAATGATAGATTCACTCATATTAGCTCATAGTTTTCTTCCTGGCATATAGGAAACCAGTTTCAATAACCCATGTGTGGGATTCAAAATATCCAACAGCATGTAAGATCCACTGTACATTGTATTATTTTCCTAAACCATAGGTTGGCAGACATACAATGGCTCTGTTAGAAATGCCACAGAGCAGCTGAGACTCAGGTGCTGCCTAACAAGGTTAGTTATAGCCCTGCTGAGGAAGGGATAAAATGCCGCAAGCCAGGGACCTTAGAAATGGACTTTGGGATAGAGGTTCCTACTGAAGTGATCAGAGAGGAATTGCTGCTAGGGGATTCCTGAAAGGATGTGAACAAGGTAGCTAAGTTAGGGAAACCGAGGTAGAGATGTGGTCTCAAAAGTGCTGGTGTCAGCCTTATTTAGTAGACAGTTCCAGGGTGTGGATACATCAGAACAGTGTTCCACCCAGTATGGAAGGAGATGGACTATCAACCAATGAATGCTGCTTCAGTTCAGGCAGCTGTTGGTCAAGCCCGCCCCCCTCCCCCATTATTACCATGAGGCCACGAAGTTCATGGTCAAGCTGGTCTTTTAGACAGGGACAGACTTCTGAGGTGGGAGCAGGAATGAGGCCAGTATGCGAGCTATTCATAGTTAACACCCACAGCAGTTGGGGGATGGGTACTTTTGTTGGTAGGAAGCCTGGCCAGGGACAGCACAGACTCTGTCATACCAAGACCGCTGACTCCTATGGATGGTTTAATATATGGAAGGGAGCATTCACATGGCAGTAACGCAGTGAATATGGTCTGATGGACAGTTATAAAGTCAGTACTTGGTTATATTCAGAGAAGGAAAATGACAGCTAAAAGCAGCCCAAAGGCTACTGGACTGGAAAGATTCATCTGAGAGGTTACCTGTTATTTTTTTTTATGTTTCAAAATATCTACATGGAATGGGCAGGAAGAGGTACTACAAGGCAGTAGCATTCATTCAAAGAAGGAACCCCTTTTTCTTCTTGTACACCCAGCTGCTTTTTGACATTTCTTGCACCCCACTTTCATTCATATGATTCTGTCTCTAAAACAAACCATTCCTTGCCTGTCAACCAGAGTGAAGTCCGCCATCTGCCTCCATGTTCCTGTCAACACTGCCATGATTTGGAATCGTGCTTGTGTGTTTATTTCCCATGGGTACCCCTTATTATACTACAAGTTCCATGGTGGCCAAGACTGGGGCTGTTTGCTGGTCACTTGTCCTTAAAGGAAAGAATTTCCTCCATAGCAGGTAGTTCATGACTTTATAGGATGAAATTGAGTTCTGAAGAGAGAATCTCAGTCATTTGGGGTAAGATGGAGGCCCTCATCTTGATGCTAGGAGGAAGTGGGGAACGAGGAGGAGTAGTCACTTGGTGAGGAATAGCCTGCCTGATGCAGAACCATGACAGAGGTATTTGTTGAGAAATCGCATTTATATTCACGTTCCACCGTCCCGCTCCTTTTCTTAGGTGTGGTTAGCAGAGTCCTCAGAAAGGAGCTACAGCTGAGACAAATGGTCGGGCTCCTTTGACAGCCTGGTGGCTGCTCCAACCATCTTCCAACCTGAGCTAATAATAATTAGTGAAATTGAAGATCTCTAATTAAGACGAAGCCCTGAGGCTAGAGGTTTTAGTCTGAATCTATTTTTCATCCATCCATGCAAACCATCTGGAAATTCTGAAGATGTTTTCTTTTGTCGCAGCTCGGGGAGTCCCACTGGCACCGCTAAGTGGGGGCTAAGGCTGTGCTAACACACAGGGCAAAAGTCAGGTAGAGTATCCCCTGACCGCAAGTAGAAGTTGTGTAGAAGGTTTCCGCCAAGGAAACCTTCTGCAATGCCTCCAACCTGGGAATGGGGGTCCCCAAAGACTGAAGAATTCTGCATCCTGCTCCTTTGGGGAAGGAAGAATATACTCCAGTACTCCAAGCCATCAGTGTGTCATGGATAGTACAGCCTCTTTGCCCTGAGAAGCAGGGGCATGACTGAAAGGTGCTTCAGCAGGCTTTCCAGAGAACTGGGTAGGACCCTGTGAAGGTTTGACACATACATCTTCAGGCAGGAAGAACCAGGGGGCCCCCTTCTTGCTCTTTCCATTCCCACCTCTCTCTTCTGCCTGGTTCCTCCTGCCCTGTCTTCCTGCGTCTCCCCCGCCCCACCCCCAAAGATTAATGTGATAATTGCCATGCGTGCCTGTTTACACAGGGAGTGGGTGAGCTTACCACCCCCAAGCAGGCAGGTTCCCAGAGAAACGTGTTCCCACAGTGTCAGGACGGGTACCTGCTGAGCACTCCTGTGCAGGTGGGCTGCCACCCCCCAACTTCTTTCTCTGTCTGTCATTACTTTTGTCGTGTGCACGTGTGCACGTGGTGTGTCACTCAGTGAAGCGGCAGGTGAGAAGGAGGGGAAACAGCCAGAGTGGCACCAGGAGAAGGGTCAGGCATAGAAATCACTGTGCCTTGTAGGTGTATCAGTCTTAAAGAAGAGGACAGAGATCCAGTGAAAAGCTCTCCTCTGATAGCTGTCAGACGGTGGGCATGCTAGGGTGCCCCAGAGAAAAGCAATAGGCCATGAGGGAGAGGGTTTAGTAGGAGAACTCCACTTGATTAGAGGCTAGGACGTGCAGATGAGGCTGTTTGCAAGCCAGTGAAACCAGCAGCACATCTCCCTCCAAATCAGGAGCTTTGGAACAATGGAGGATGATGGTACGACCCCTATACCAAGGCCAAATAAAAGCCCGCACTTTTGGGGGGGCCACTGGCACAAGTCCCAGTGTTCAGCTGGAGTTCTAATGCCCAAGGTCAGGAGAAAAATAGCGTCCAGCTCTAAGGGAGGAGTCGAAACACTGTTTGAGCATGTGCAAGTTCTGTTATTGCACATTTTCATTTCCTGTCTAAGCCCTAGCAAGTGGGAGGCACCTGTAATCTTGTTGCGATGTCTTCCATACTTAGTCTCTGATCTACAAGCAAGTCTTCTCTGGGTATGACATGTCACACAGACCAAGCTTCACCAGCCACCCAGGCATCCCTCAGTTCAAAGTGAATCACTGTAGCAGGTGTTCCATGGGTGTGGCATGAAGAGGCTGCTGTGCTCTGGGTAGCATTCATTTCAGGGAAGGGCCTGATTCACACTTAATTGTTCCCCATTGGAGGTCTGGGTGGTGATGGTTCCCCTTTGTAGCTCTCTTAGGGTCAGAATTCAGCAGAATATACATTGGAAGCTACAGTTTCGTGCCTCAGGATTTTATCTGAAGACCTTAGCAGGGCTGTCTCATGTTCGTAAAGTTAAGATAAGGTTTGAGCATCCTATATACAAAAGTGCCCTGTGAGCCCTGTGATGGTCACAGACATGGTGAAAAATGAAAGGGAGAGTTTCTCCTTTTCTCCAGGCTGTGACCTCCTGCCCTGTCTAGCAAGAGTCACGTGTCCAAGCACAAGAGAAAATGACCATACTTCTTGGCCACACCGGCAGTAGCATCCTGACTCCCACTTTGCGCTCTATCAGGATGCTTGCTGCCTTCAGAGTTGTTGATTGCTTCTTTTTAAAAATCTCAAAATATACTTTAGTAGACATCTCTCCTACACTGGACAATTTTAAGTTTTTAATAATGATGAATCAGAAAGAGATGAACGCTCAGAAAGAACTTTGCTATTTTGAAGGAGGGAATCGTGCGTGAAGCGCCTTGGCTTGCCCACTCTCGGATGAGAAGTGTCCTCTTCATCTGCTGGCTGTTGGTCCGTACAATAAGCACATGAAGGGATGGGAAGCCACCTGGTCAGAAGGGCAAACAGTAAACTATGTGACAGGAGCTGGGTGTGGAGAGAAAGCAGGGACAGTGTGAAAGGTTGCCAGGAGTGGTGGGAGCTGTCAAGCCACTCTCTCCTGAGGAAAACTCTTAAGCTGTCAGTTGTTTCCTTAACCCCCAGGGCTCCATGTTGCTGGGGCTGATGCCTTCACAGCGATTTGCTTCCCTTCTCTTCCCCTTCTTCCATTTTCTTCTTCCAGGATGCTCCGTTGCTGAGGTAGATGACATGTAGCCATTGAGAGAAAATTCCACAGATGGAGCATATTATCAGAATGGATTTGTATTGGTCTATTTTTAACAAGGGAATCATCATATTCAAAGTGTGGCCATCTATTAATTAATTACTTCTGTGTGTGCCAAAGTCTTTGTAGCCTTCCAGATATTCAAATGTTCAGATAGTTCAAATTCCAAACATTCTTGCACAGCTCTGACTGGACCAACACAGTTCATCATGAGTGTTTTGTAGCAGAATCAGGAAGCACATTCCAGACTCTTAGCCAATAAGGGGCATTCTTTTATTCCTATGCCTTATGGGACATATTCTCTGATGTATTAATAGATTTTCTTTGGAAAAAAGTTTTACAACCAAGAAAGTTTATGAAATGGCACCATAAAGTTAGCAATATATCTTCTCAGAGTTCTTCTCACTGCCTGGGAGACATATATAATCTGCTGTATCCCCTCACTTTCTCCGCTTACCAAAGCCATTTTCCACAAAATGCCATCATTACCTTTGATCAATCACAGCAATGTGGAGCCCACAGAGAACACAATGTTTTACATGGGTTTAACTCTGTAGCCGTCCTAGCTGCTCTTCCACCAGAGCTCAGCTGGAGGTCAGGGACGCCCCAACAGCCACAATCCCATCACTGCCACTGCCAATATGGGTACATTTATGAGCAGCTGAGCTTCAGTCTGGGTGCTTGGTGTAAACTTAGCCCCTGTTGCCAAAGAACATCGGAGGGGACTGGAAAAACCATAATGCATATGGATTGTGTTAGTCTGGAGCCACTAGCAAACCATTGAAGTGAACTGGACTATAAATGATATTTGACTTCTAATCCTGAAGACAGGCAGAGCTAATTCTGCAAGGATCGTCAGTCTCTTCCTTAGCTCACAGCAAGGCCCCTGCTTCAGCCATCTTAGACACATCCGCTTCCCCTGTCCTTCACACCCCCAGAGGCTCTCAGCATCTGGCTCTTCCGCATCTTCCTTCTGATGATGGGACATGGCTTTTGATGAGATTTGCCTCATGTCCTCTCTACTTGTATCTAACCCAGACCTGGTTAAGCCAAAGACCTAAGTCTCAGACACAGACGTTGGCAGCTCTTCATTCCGTTCAGTTGTTAAAACTGTTTTGTAGCTTAAATATTTGTGTTAAGTTTTTGATTCAACTTCAATTGCACTCCTCTCATCCGCAATCAGTGCAGGGCCAAAACAAAAAAACACAAGTTTTCCAAAAGGGCTTGGCTTAGAGATTATTTTTAGTGGGCGATCTGAGTGTCCAGTGACAGCAATCGTGATCAATCAGCAGATATATTATGTAGCTTGACCCTGAATGGAGAAAGAAAATGAGAGAATTGGGGAGAAAAAAAGGTTGGATTACAGAAGTGCACAAGATACACGAGGACAATCACTTGAAAATATATCTTCAAGGTCTAGTGGTAAGAAGGAGAAAGAGGAACATCAAAAGATGAGTCAACAATTGCCTTAGACATTCTGAGCTCTGATTTTAATTTTATTAAGTAGGCAGTTTAGTTTTAGGTATGGCATTTGATCTTGATGGTTCTGATTTCTCCAATGAAATGGGGATAAAATATCTCCTGTGAGTGTCAAATCGACATCGAAAGTGATGCGTTAGAGGTTGGGTTGGGGGAAGGGTTCTAAGGTCTGCATACGAAGTACAAATCCATAAACTCCCTTTGAAAAGACTTAGGCAGGGAGAACCTAGAGAACAGAAAGAGCTTTTTGTTGGGAGACAAGGATGTTAGAGAGAGCAACTCAGTATTTACCGAGTTCAATTTCAAGGGTCTCGTAAGATAGGACAAGTCATCCTTGCCCAGTTCTGGGCACTTCAGCAATTTTGCATCCAACTTGGATCCTAAGAATCCATAATACAGATGTCTGTGCTTTTTTCCACTTTTCTGTATCAGTATGAGCTAGAGGAGAAGGAAAAGAGGAGAGATGAGACAATCTCATCGTCTGAAGATTCTTCAAATCTAGATATAGTCCTTCTTTTGCCTAGGGCTTTTCTGGAGCCAGACCTGGACCAGCTCTGTAATACAGGACCATGATAGAAGAAGGGAAGTCACCCGAGGAGCTGGGCAACATAGCATGAACCTAATTCCTTCGAAGCAGTCTACTGAGGGCTTTGCTAACACCCATGGGATAGGGTAAATAGGCACAGCTTGTCCTTGTATTTTGATAATCTATCTTGTTTAAGAGTGCAAAGGTTGAGAATACTTGTTACCAAGAAGCCAATTCACCTTTTTTATAACCTTGGAAATGCGTTTTGGCATTTTTCCATTCAGCTTTCATATCTTCTAAGTAAGGGTGTTAGAACTCTCCCACTCAGGATATTATAGAGCTGCTGATATGACCTTCACTAGGCACATGGCAGAGTGTGAGTGGTCTTCTAATAAAGTGGAGTGGGAATGGAGGTGAGATAATGTTTAACTGTATCATACTGTGATTGTTACATCACCCTCTGTATGAAGCTGCCAGACTGTAGGCTTTGCTTCTGGGAGATGGCTTTAAATATTAAGAACCCATTTTTCTTTCTTTCAGACCAATGATGCCTTAGGAGCCACCTGGAATTGGCTGTACTTCATCCCCCTCATCATCATTGGATCCTTCTTTGTTCTCAACCTTGTCCTGGGAGTGCTTTCAGGGTAAGCAGTCTTGCTCTTCTTTTGTGGGCTACTAGGTGAGAGCCAATGCCTCCTGATTCAGGACAGCTTTACTCATTGAGCCATCACTTAGAGGACACTGTGCCAATGCCATTCTAGCTGCTTCAGTCCAGTAACAAATGATTGTTCTAATCGCCTTGATTATTTTTAGACATTAAAAAGCTTTATGTCATGAGTTCATTTATCTATCCATATCTTCATGCAATGATTCTATGCCAAACCCTGTTCCGTTGTTAGGGACGTAAAGTTAAAGAAGATATAGATTTTATGCTTGCTTAGCCCAATGGTGGTAGTGCATGCCTTTAATCTCAGCACTCCACAGGCAGACACAGGTGGATCTCTATGAGTTCAAGGCCAGCCTGGTCTACAGAGCAAGTTCCAGGACAGCCAGGACTACACAGATAAACCCTGCCTCGAAAAACAAAAGCAAAAACAGCAACAAAAAAAACTATTTGATTTGCAGTATATTAGACATCACATCTCATGTTTATGACTTGAATTCTCTTATACCAATTTCTATTGCCCAGTGTCTAACATGCTTTGCCGAGAAGACATTTTTGTTATTGGAAACAGGGAGAACAAATCTTGTTTTTACCAACAATGTGAAGTACAATAATTTGTTTGAGAGAAGAAACAAATCTCTCCAGTCTGAAGTCATTAGGGTTGGTGTCAAATAGGACTGGGAATTGGGTGGAGGATAAGCTAAGTGTTAGAATAACAAACATTGTACACGGAGATAAGCATGCTAGAGAAGGTGAAGAAATGGGACATGGCATGGGGTGTAAAGAGGCTAAACTATGACATTTTATGACACTTCACTGAGCAGGATTGGGGTGGTGGTGGTGATGGCAATTGTTTGGTCAACCGACGTAAGTTCTTCAAATGGTAGTTTGTAAAAGTATCTTTGTGTTTTCATGTGGCAGGTTGAAATAAGTTGGGAAATTTTTTGGAACTCTATGGATAGAGGAATGGCACACTAAAATGGCACAAGAAAAAGGAAATGAGAGGAATGACAGCAGATGAGAATGTGGACAAAACTTTTTAATATAGCAAATGGTTAATGACCCAGTAGCTGTAGAAGCTGAGGTTTAAGAGCTTCTAATGGAAAATGACAATAAATAGGCAAACTGGTTTCCTTCTCAGCCTGATGAAGGCTCAGGACTTAGAGACAGCACATATTCCCTAGAATTGGAATGTACATGATGTTAAAAACAGGAGATTGATTAAAAATCCATACTACCCATTCACTCTCTAGACACTACTGGCAAGTGTCTGCCCCACTTAGCCACACTCCTAAACAAATGAGGAGACTGACTCTCTGGTGAGGTTTAAATCAGCAAGGGCTAGAGCAGTGACATCTGCTGCATCTTAGGGTGGGCTTGACATTGTCACGGAAACAAGAGGCCTAAGTGACAGTCCAGAAGCTGAATGCCAGCTCCCCAGCTCACTTTCGTTTTCTCAGAAAAGCAGCAATCTGGCAATAGTCTAGAGGATTCTCCTGTGAGGATTCTCTTTTAAGAGGAAAGACCTATCTATCACAGTCTGATGAGCTTAGAGAAACAGGTTCCCATCAAATCACCCCTTGTAAAGCTCACTATGTCCATTCCCTTTGGCTATCAGAAGAAACTACCACGACCCAAGTGTAAACCAATGGGAATTTTATTCCCTGATAGTTTTTGAGTTGCAGGCTCCAGATTGGGCAGGTCCATGCTCCCTCCAATGGCCTGAGTGAACTATGTCTTTCTTCTTCCAGCTTTGGTAAACCCAGGCATCCCTTGGATTATCACTGTGTCATGACTCCAGTCTCTCCCTGAGCGCCCACACAACCCCTTCCCCTTCCCATGTCTGTCATCTCCCTCCGTGTTGCTCTTATAAGGGTACTTGTGATTTGATTTAGCGTCATTGGATCATCTAGTTGGATCTCTTCTGAATATACTTAACTTTGCTGTATCTGCAAAGACGCTTTTTCCAAATAAGGTAACATTCAGGAGTTCCAGGAATTCGACTATGAATGGATTTTTTCTTCACTCAACAATCCCCAATGATGGGTGTGGAGTTTCCACTGCTTTGCTCATAGTGTGAACACACAGCCAGGGGTCATCAGCTTTGAGGAAAATGCCCCAAATAAAAGTCCCTAAGCAACGTAATGAATAGACAAAAGAAACCTGAGTATGAATGGTGCACATAGTAAAAGATACTTTAAAAAAATCCACGTTTGCTGCCAGGAGAAAGAGATGGGGGGGGGGGGAATAATTTCATCTACAAAGTAACAGTTTATTACAAAAAGATGTTGAGATTAAGAGGAGCTGTTGCAACTATATATAAAATGTAATTGATGTAAAAGTATGCAAAGTTGAGGTCATATAAAAATGTAATCAAACCAAAAGATAGTAAAGTGGGGGTGTAAAATTGAATATACCACTTAGAAAGGGGGTAGGGAAGAGACAGACACACACAGAGAGACAGAGACAGAAAGAGATGAGCATAGATAGAGACAGAGACAGTTACTGACTCAAAGAGCAGGAGACTCATATTTCCAAGGTTCGTCTGGAAATATATAGTAAGCCTTGTTTCAAAATATTTACAATTGATCCAACATTTTAATAAGAGAGTTCAATAAAGAGAACAATGAAATAGGAAGAATCAACATAGGAAAATATGACAGATGTTCCCAGAACCAGAAGGCTCACTGGTGATAAATAGATCCATATCTATCACCATGCACAAAACTCAAGTCCAAATGGATTAAAGATCTCAATATCAATCTGAACACGTTGATAGAGGAAAAGAACTGTTAAGACATGTGTAAAGATGCTCTTTCCAGGGTGGTTTCTTGGCAGTGGGCATGGGAAGCATCCTGGGTTTCCCAAGCTGGGAGATCAGATATGTAAACCGTTGGATGTATAGCATGGCATGTGATGTAGCAATTAGAAGCAACAGATGCCATGTGCACACGGAGTATAGGGTATCTTAAGAATGGTTCAGAGAAAACAAGGAGACAATGTTTGTAAAAATATATTTACATGAAAAGTTATATATTGGCAATGTTGTAATAGCTTGTGTAGCTATAGAATGCAGATGTGTAAACTAACAATGAAAATGTCACCTGAGCATCAGAGCATCCAGTTAGAGGAAATCATACCAAGTGAATCACCATGAATTTCAGACCAACAGAGATAAGAATGTCCTGAAAGTTTCTGCCAATGGGAAATAGGGTTAATGTTTAGTTATAAAGAATCGGCATGCCAGTATGCTTCTCAGTGGCAACATTGAAAATTAGAAGACAATACAGAGTTCATAAAACTTCCTAACAGGAAAACGACTTTCAAGATCAAAATGCTTTGCCTAGCCTGAGTGCCAGTTACCTGTGGGGACCGAATAGCAAGGTTGTCAGGTACCTTTGGAGAAGCAGTTGCTAAAGAACGTGAATCCCAAGAATGAAGAAGCATGGAGCTGGGAGATAGTTCAACATTTCAGAGAGAACCCACGTGGCAGCTCACGATTGTCTGACATCTGCAGGGTCTGCACACACTCACTGCACATACACACACACACACAGGCAAACAGTCACATACATACAATAAAATAAAGCAATAAAGCAGAATAAAATAAACCTCAAAAAAAGCAAGAAGAATAAAAACATGATACTTATAAGCACAGGGATCCAATAGAGGACAAAGACAAAGGGACTGATCCCCTGTGTTGTAGTGAAATAGAATTAGGGTACAGCTCTCGGTGACTGAGATGACAGGATTAGACTTAAATAGGGTGACAGAGGGTCCTAAAAATGCTGTCTTTAGGAGACAAGTAAAACTAATATGCTCCCTGGTGTGTTATATTCTAAATGGCCCTGTGATTTGTTTTGGTCCAAACTAAATACATACAATAATCTATTCATTCTTTCTCTATTCATCTCTTGTCTCTCTTCTTCCCCCTCCCCCATTATCCCAACTTAAGCATTTAATTCACAATATACAGAAGTAGTACTTCTAAAGAAATAGAAACACAGCGAGTCCTCTGTGCAGCTCGGCTGCCAACCTGGTTTCCATTGTTGATGCTGAAGTCAGAGCTAGCCTCTCACGGTGTTGCGATTGCCTTCATTAGACTGGGGGAGGTTGAGTATGGGGAAGAGAATAGGGTATCAAAGACCAAAATCTTAGGTTCCACAGTAAGCAAATCATTAAGCAGTTTCTGAAATTGAAAGATAAAGGAATAGCAGTGTTTTAAATATAATATTTAGAAAATTTGAAATGAATACCAGAAGAAACAGAAGAGTTGAAAGCAGCTGCCTCTGGAGAGTGAGATTCTGGGCTTGGGAAAGTGAGGCAAAGGGCTGCTATTTCTTCATTATGATCTTTCAAAATTGTTTGACTTTTAAATTTCTATGTGCATGACTTTGAGAAAAAATAAAAACCTTAAATTTTGAGATTCTCATCAAACAGGTGTAGGATGGACAGAGGGTCCAAGGACAGTTATCCAGCATCATCGAGCATCAGCAGGGGAGGGTTGACATGAGACGGGGGAGAGCAAGGGCGCAATTGTGCCAGTCCAACCGTCACAGTAAGAAATGTGGCAGAGGGGAAGAAATGGGTGACGCTGGGAAGAAGCTCTTATCAGTCTGTGAATGTTTAGTTTGAGCCAATTCTGTGGCCATCAACTCCCCTCTGGCTAGGAGACCATCTTCTTAAATCAGAAGATGTCAAGATACTGACTTGGCAGATGCCTCTTTACTATCTGAGACCTAGGTAGTGGTATTGGCAGCTGGGAACAACTGGTGTGAATAAATTCTGACATTTAAAGGAATGTTAACAATTGAGACCTTGTGAGCCGGGGCTGAAACACTCTGTTCTGGTTGTTTTCCCTGGTGTTTTGCTGCTGCCCTTTGTTGATCAGCATTGGGAGGATTTTCACTGGTATCTACAGAGGACTGGACACTGCTGGGTCCTGTGTATAGAAGGGGTCATGGGCTTTCTCTGCTGCTGAATCAGTAAGCCTATGCTTCTGGAATAGATGAAACCTTTCCTTGGAGTGGGGCTTTAGCTGGGATTCACACATTGAGCCACCTGGTATATTGCTTTGAACATTTTGTCTCCAAGGAGCAAGTTGCAGTGGCCTGTGAGCATATTGAGTGTTATGTGCCAATGTGATTGTAGGAGTGAAGAAATCAGTGATGAGAGGAGATACCCAAGCCTCCCTACATTGAGTGAGGGTACCCTGGGCATCAGATATGCAAATGACTGAAGGCCCCATCCCCAGAGGTTCAGACATTGATGAAAACTGTGAGTTGTGTTTGTTGACTTCATATTTAAAAAGGAAAAATGGATAGAAGCATTGTAGCATTTTTTTACGTGTCTCAGAGGAAATAGGATTTGATGAAAACCATTAGCTTAGGCTTGAAGAGAAGCAGAGCTTCCTGTCTCCATGGCAACAAACCAGGGCTGCATAAGCACATCCTGAAGTGCTGTCAGGGGCTACAGGGCAGAAGGCTCAGACAAACAGAAAATGACCCTGAGCTATTCCAGCATCTCCACCGACTGCTTCCAGGGCTTCTGAAAGGGGGATATAAATGTTGGGGGGCGGCAATTATGCTGTTTGCAAATGGGGGCAAGGAAGTTAGAACAAGGACTGCTTACAGACGTACCCAGAAGCGGTGAGATGCCTCATGCAAGATGTAAAGTATCCTGTCGTTTTCAGAGCACTTTGCTTCCAAGATTTTATTCATGTCTTGAAACACTTGGTGTAGGCACACATCTTTAAAGATGGAGCAAAGAGCTAAAGGAGCTGGTCTACAACAGGTTCCTGGCAGAAGCAGGGATGGAGATCATAGTCACTTGAACTTTGCTTAAATGCTTGTCATCCCAGGTAGCCATCAGAAAGGCTGCCCAGAATGTGGTTCTGGCCATAGTACAAAGTTTAGATTCAGATTTTCATTTGTACACTCACTGTTCCCATGCTTATTCTTCTACACTGGTTTCATGTATGCGATGTGGCTTTGTACATATGAGGGAGAAGATGCCAAGACCAACTGGAAAGACCTTTTTGCTCTAAAGCTGATGGAAAGAGGTGAACTATTAATATTAGAGGAAGGCTTCTTCTGTTGCATCCTTTTAATGAATGGAGTAGTTTTTTCATAGAAAGCAAAATGACAGATGCCTATCTTGGTACCAAATTATTTGCTGTCTAGGTTCAATAATTCAATGCAATTTAGCAAACATTGGTTAAGTCTTTGATACACACACACACACACACACACACACACACACAAACACACACACACACAAAACCACTATGTACTTGGGTTGCAAAGATGACTAAGACAAGGTGATTGTAGATTAATGAAGCAAATAATTTAAGATGTTTAATTGATTAATGCTTCCATGATTTGTTATTCAGAATATGCTTTGGTCACATGTAATTGTATTCCCTCCAGTTTCAGTTACTTGTCCATTTCTGCTGTCAGTCTTCAGGTATCAGCTTCCCCCCCCCCCCCCCCATTGTCAAGACTTGTTTCTCATTAAACCTTCTCTGACAACAAAACAAAAGAAAATAAAAAGGCAAGTAATGGGGTCTAAGTTCAAGTACTTGGGAATTCAAATTCTTGTGAAAGCTATTTAATATTCATCCATGTAGGTTTTGTCCAAGCAATTTTGCAAAGCATTGCTGAGGACACAAATATAAAATCTATGTCTTAGTCTTGGTCATAGGAACAGACTAACCAATGTGTCTTCAGAGTAATCTTGGATCTCCTGACTCATCTGTCCTTGTACATTAGGAGGTGGGAACTGAACATTTTCTGGGCCTGACTTGAGACAAGTGGTTGCTGGTCTTATAAAATAAATTATCCATGCCGAGTTTAGCAGTCCAGATGAGATCCTGAGTATTGCCTCTCGCTGGATATTAGTTGCCACGTTTCTGATCTCCCTAAGACAAGTAGACATGGGTAAAATAACTGTGTGTTTGGTTGGTTACACATCAGTGTTACAGGGATGCTAACACTGAAGTCAACCAGTAGACATCAGTCATTTTCTCAGATGACCATTACTGAGTCTATGCTATAAAGATCTCACTGCCAGTTGCTGTGGATATCAGATCAGACAAGTTCAGAGAGCGGTTATCCTTAGAGAACTTGTAATCAAGTAGGAAGGCAGCAGGGCAAGCATTAAAACTAGGGAGTAGCCATCTGACTCTGTAAATTAAGGTGTCTACCACTAAACCCAACAACCAGAGTTCAATTCCCCAGAATCTACTTGGTAGAAAGAAAGTACTCCTCCAGATTGTCCTCTGACTTCCGAAGGGATGCTGTAGCAGGCACATGCGACTTCCCTACTAATAAATACATGTGATAAAAAGCATTGAAGTTAGAGGGGACCAAGATCAAATGAGACTAGCTGAGGAGTGCAACTCTTCTGCACAGTTTTGAGGTAGCCAACGGCTAGCTAGAATTGAGAAAATTCAGTGGATTAAGCTTTACTGGGGAACAAGACAGGGAATAGGGGGATAAGCTAGGAGCAGCAGTTCTGAAGAGTAGCAGGAACTCAATGAATTCATGACAGTGAGGATGGGAAAGATGGAACAGATCCAAGAGGTGATGAAGTAGGACCTATAAGACGTGTGAGTGTGTAGTGCAAATTGTTCTCAACCTATGGGTCCCCAACCTCTCTGGGAGTCAAATGACCTTTTCACAGGTTCCACCCAAGAACATTGGAAAGCATAGATATTTAGTTATGATTCATAACAGTAGCGAAATTATGGTTATGAAGTAGCAACAAAAATAATTTTATGGTTAAGGGTCAGCACAACCTGAGGAACCTTATTAAAGGGTCTCAGCGTTAGGAAGGCTGAGAATGACTGGTGCCCTGAGTATCACAGGACAATCTTTTGGTCTCTTCTGAATTTCTGAATTGAGCTACCAGGCAGCTGGGAGACAACAGAGAAGCAAAAGTTGGGTTTTGAGGGAAATGGGATAGGTTTGGAATCTATCAGGTTGAGAGAACAGAACACATTTTCTGCCTTTTGACTAACTCACAGTAGTAGAGTAGGGTTCTTTCAGGTTGTTCTTTTTAAAGCTGTGATTTACTGAGTCTGTGCCATGCACTAAGTGTTATGCCAGTTCCACGACATGCATTGTCTTATTTCATTCTCATAAAGATCCTATGAGCTATTGCTTCCTCCTTTTATGAATAGGGAAATGGTGGTAGGGGAGGTTGGTAGCTTGCCTGTGTAAACAAAGCTCTTAAACATCAGATTCAGAATTTGGAATAAGGTCTGTTATGTATGAACACCTATGCCCAAGACATATCTCCACATAGCTCCCATGTTACATACAGAAAAATATGTAATTTCCAGGACCCAGAACAGTGCATTTTGGTGATTATAAAAGGGGTTATCAATGGTAACAAAGACAATTTTGTAGAAAAAGATTTCATCTTAAAGCCTGATTGCAGCAAATACAGCAGAGTTCAAGTTCACAGTGTCTACTTGGACTAGAAGCATATCTGCATGACCGTGGGGGCACATATGAAGCTCAATTAAAAGACATGCCTTTCTTCAAGACAGTTGGCAAAAATGTTCCTTAAAGTATGACTTAAAAAATACATGAGAAAGGAACTCCTTATTATCCTGTATCTTCACTTACCCCGTGTGGCTTAAGATACGAATGTTTACCATGTGTAGGATTATTGAGGAAATCAGATTAGTAGTCCTCAATATTTAGTATCTTGGGACAATAAATACTTAATCAGAGTTATCCTTGGAAAGAGCATTCTGTCTTGCTTACCAGCTACACCCACTGAACCAATTAGCATCATCTCAGAGATTTCAAGTGTCACCCTAAGGCTGAACATCCATGGTGACCTTCAGATCATAGGAGAAATGGACTGGGTCCTCGTGTCCCACATAGGTACATCAACTTAGACGTTCTGTCATTTGCATTCCCTTAGAAATGTCATTGCTTTTCTACCTCATATGATCTGGAGTAATCCCTAGCTTTGCTTTTAAAGCTTCATCATCCTCAGCTTGTTTTAGTTTTGACTTTCTACATGACATTTTTCCAGGTCCATACCCCTGCTCCCATTCTGCGGTTAGGTTAATGTCTTTCCCCCCATATATTCCTGTTGTACTCTGTAGCTGTCTGTTATGGAATTGTTTACTAATAGTAACAGAATTACTGTATAGAATTTAAGGCCAACACGAAAGTCAAGTGCCTGACTTTTATTGAGAACTTGTCATACCTGCCACTATGCTAACTACTTTGTGTAAATCATTTCAATTAATTTTTATAGCAGCCTTGTGAATCAGGTACTATTATCGACCCAAGTTTGCATGGGAAGAAATGGAGGCTGGGAGGCCAGGGTCCTGACTAAACCTGCCTCCCTAGGATGCACCGCCATCTTTGCACTGAAACTATCAATGTGACTGTTGTCTGTTGGCTTTTGTTTCTCATACTGGTTGTGTCTTTCCATGCAGTTGGATTTGTCTTCATATTTTAGTGTCTTTTAATTTTTTCTGAGTTGAAGAAAACTGAGATATAGGAAGACCTCCGTAGGGAATTTCATGCCCCTTCCAGTCCCCTAAATAACAGTATGGCAGAGAACTGAAAGCTCGGATGTCTCGAGTTAAAAGCCTCGTCGTTGATGCTAGAGATTTTACAGGCACTGTAGACAAGTCATGCAACTTGAATTGTTTTAATTTGTCTGGGTGCTGAACAGTTTGGGGCTAAAAAAGAAAACAAAAGAAGAGAGTCTCGTGGACCATTTCTGAGCTGTCCAGTCCTAAAGATTGAACCGAGAGTCTTGCTAAACAATCCTGCTACCCATAAGCAGTATTTCCAGACAAAGCTGTTGTTTTTTAATGTGGCTGTTAGTAATTATTTTCTTTCAGGTAATTGCTTATGCTTATCTTTTTCTCACATAAGCTTGAAGCATCCGTCTCTAAAGATATTAACTCTTTTATGCCAGAAGTGGCAGATACTACAGATACAAGTACTTTTAAAGGTTAAAGGTGCCAGCCTATTAGGGATTGTGGATATTGTACCAGTGTGTGTAAACCATTCTTCTAGAAGCTGAGGATTTTAAAGCTCCATGCCCCAGAGAATGTACGTTCTTAGGTTGCACACATAGCCTATAATTTATGTGCTGCCCCCATTGTAGTGCCACCCTCGTTGAGACAGGCTCCTTAGCTTGTTTATATTTAAAATTCCGTGCCCCTGATAAAAATCATGCCTGTGTTTTTGTACTGAGGAGAGCAGAGATAGTGCCAGGCACATTCTGCGGGTGCTACCAAGGTGGAGAATAATTAATGGAAGAAACATGGCTGTAGGTAAAAGTGAAGTTGTATCTGGGAAAGACCCATAGGTGTCCCTGAGACAGCAGTTTGGATAAGCTGGGTCCAAGTGTGAAAGGTAAAAAGCAGGACCATCACAATAAATGATGCAATACTATCCTATTATATTAAGATTAATACATCCTAAAGATAAGCTAGACCGATTGAGTGAGGACATTATTGAGTGCCTTTTAGTGATGAAGAGAACAGCCAAATGTAAAAGCATCCCCATTTTCTATTGGAAGATTTTTCCACACATGAAGTTTCTGGCTGGCTATATTCTCAAGTAGCTGTGATAGTCCTGGTATCTCCTAGGTAATTGTATAATTTAATAATGTAATATATAGTACACAAGTACACACATATGTGTATGCATATGCACGTGTTCACACATTCATGTGCTGACTGATATATACATATATAAATACACATATGTATGTATATATTCTCTAGTCTTTGTCCCCCTGTGAAGTATGCAAGGATCCTAGGGAGTGACTATATCGTTATATCAATTTGCTTTACTTGGTGGCTACTTCAAGAATGTTTCCATCTTAGAATCAACTTTCCCCACCTTCTTTGCAGAGGAGGGACCAATTTTTACTTGCAGAATAATATGAACTGAAGCAACACTTAGATAATGCCCTTGCTATGAGATGATTGCAGATTTAATTTGCCTGCCCAATGCTAAGTCCCAGAGTGTACACCTTTACCTAGCTATTCCTTAGGTTTCTAACTTAAGATGCTCCAAACTAGATCCACTATCTCATTTTCCTATCCTACAAAACATGTACACCACCCTTAATATTCTCTTTATCAGACTTTTCATCAAAGATGGAAACCTTATCTAGTTTTGATACGTTTTCCTGCTGCTTCTCTGCACCTAATTGTTTATCCAGACATATTAATTCCACTTGGCAATGCGTTGTGAACTGAACCTTGGACCATGCTGGTCTCTGAGTATTCTCCCCATTCTTGCCTAGCCTGCTACCCATGGCCAAAACAGTTAGCTGCAGTTTTGTTTACCTTCATAATTGCTCATTATGGTTTCTGATTGCCTAAATAATAGAACCATGCATGTACCCATTTAATTAGCTCTTCAGGAAATGGGTATTGATCCTTTTTATACAGTGTTCAAAATGGTGAGAACACAACCAAAAGTGAAGGAAGGGTCTTCTCCTCATCATGCTTGCTTCCCACCCCAGGAGAGGCTAAGAACTTAAGCCATAACTTAGCTAAGTCACAAGGCGACCTCTATTTTTGAAAAAGAATACCTCAAAGTGCAAGGATAACTTTTTCCTATTTTAGTCTTTAATGTAGCATTAGCAAATGCAATGAAGATAATTACATGTTATATGTTGAAATTTACCCGAAAATATATCTAAATATTTTGGGACAAGAGATTTCATACAAAGAACAATGGAAACAGACCTTTTTCTATAGGTGATAAAATACATTCTAAAGTAAAAGGAATAAAAATTATAGTATACTCTAGGTATAGAGGGATGCAAAGAGACTCAAATAAGTATTATAGATTTATATATGAATTTATAATATATGTATTATCTGGTATTAGTGAAAATGAATATTCAATGAATAGTGCTGATGACTGTCTAATTACTTGGAAATAAAAAATTGAGTTGGATCCCCATGCCAAAATAAACTGCAGGCAAAACTGGTACATACATTTTAAATTTTAAATAATAAAATGTCCAAAAACTTGTGGATAATTAAAGGGATTTTTCTGTAGGGGGTTACCTTTCTAAACATGATATAAATAAAATCCCACAAAGAAAAGAATTGAAAAAGTAAAAGAATTGATGTTTTGAATATGTAAAATTGAAAATAGATGCTATAATTCAGTAGCAGGAACAAAAGACCAAGCTTGAATTTGTTTTGAATTTTATATAACTAGAAATTAGAGAAGAAGGTAACACTAGGAAAGGTTACTGTAGAGTAGCGAGAGTGTAGTAGTCTCTGCTTGCAGCCAGAAGATAAGAACTATGATCCCTGATGGCTAAAGGGTAAAGGAGAAAATAGCCGGGTAGATGGAGGTGGAGAACAGGACATGGTACCCAGCTCACTGTGCATTCAAGGAAAGATCCTGTAGACAAGTCGGCGGTATTAATCGGCGAAAATCTTAGAGAACTCTGGGTCCATGTGCAGAAATGAATAATAATGGAAAATGAGAAATCCTTGCTCTGGAAGGCAGGCACTTTCAGTTTCACACTTAGAAGTTTTGAATTTCAGGAAGAACAAAAAGATAGGATCAGCCAATATCTGTCTGTTTGGAACAGGGGGAGAGAGGATGTGACAAGCTATCAGAACACAACACAGAAAACCTCTCAGTGCAGTGCAGACAATATGATCCACAGAAGGCATGTAGGAAAGAAAAATCTGCTCTAGGATGGAGATGTGGAGAAACACTATTTAAAAGTTAGGATGTCAGGACTGTCTGAGGGACAGCATCAAATCAAAAGGAAGCATTGCTTCATAGGGCACAAAGATGTCAGGGAGTAAGGAGACCCCCAAAGGATGAATGAGTCACAGAGAACCATTGCAGCCGTAACCAAAAAGTAGCTGCCAAAGTTGGCAGAGTGGAAGATCTAGCTGGATTTCTACTTTTTACATTGGTAAAATTGTGAAGTCACAAGAAGTTGGAGAGAAAAATTCAAGGTCATATGCCCTTCTTTTAACTCCCCTCCATAATATCTTGCATGGCTACAGTATAATTCCCAAACCAGGAAATGGCATTGCTACACTCCATTTAGCCTATTGAGAATTATCAGCTTGGCATCGCTTATTTTGTGTGTGCATAATTCTGTATTATTTCTATCACATGGAGACCTGTGTAATTGTCACTATAATTAAGGAATGAACTCTTCTGTCAAAAGATCTCATCTTCCCGTCATAGTCATGCTCACCATCTTCCACCAGCATCCCGTCTTCTTAATATTCTGAAGATGGTGTAAGAAGTGTACTCCTCTGGAATGTAACATTGGGGTCTATCCTTGTTGACCCTTATATGAGGTCATTCCTTTTTATTTTTGAACAGTATTCCATTGTATGGATGTACCACATTTTGTTTAACCATTAACTCTTTAGAAGACCTCTGGATATTTGTTCATCTAGGCTTATTTATAAGTAATATTACATAATGTTTTTCTGCACAGGAGTTTGAATAAATAAAGATTTCCTTTCTCTGGAATAAATGTCCAACAGTGCAACTGCTATACCGTATAGAAAGTACACATAAAAGAAACTTCCTATTTTCCCTTCAGAGAGAATTTACCAGTTTATGTTTTGCCTATACTATATGAGATTTATGGTTTTCCCCATATTTACTTGAGGTGGTTAAATATTTCAGTAATAAATGATATTAATAACTATCACAAACATGTACAAAGCTTAAAACAATATAAAAATGTAGGCCAATGTTTATTAAATAGGATCTTTCGTATTAGGGACTGGTAACCTCTGAGAAAAATAACAACAAACAACAGTTATCAAGCGGGTAAAAAAATAAAAATATAAAGTTGAAAACTTCTAATTTTAGCAGCTAAACACTTTGAAGCACACACCTCAGTCACTCTAGATACTCTTAGCATGGATGTTTTAGTGAAAGCCTCCAAATTAATGTTCCACATCTTGCACATCCTCCAGCCTCAGTTCTAAGTTTCCTCTCCCTTAGCCCTGACACCCAATTCTCACATCATTTCTTTGCTGAGAAATAACTAAGCCACAACAGCCCCTTCTATGCTTTGCTTTTTCTGGGGTGCTCTGACTCATCCTTCAAGATCAAGTTCCCCCATCTAAGTTCTTGACGCTCTATATATACTCCTCTATTAGAATTCAGTTACCTTAGCTCATAGTTATTGTGGAAACCGCTGCTCCTTTAATATCATTATGAAAGCAGGCACCATAGCGAGTTCATTTTCCTTTCCCCAGCACTTAGCTAGCGTAATTAACAAGCACATGGGTAGGCTCTGGGGAAATGCCCTCCAGTGAATGGAATGGAGGCCAACTTCCTGTTTGTGGGAGGTCTGTAGCCATCAGTAATTTTCTCAAGATTTTTAGGAATTGTTTTCAATGGCTATAATTCCCCTGAAAGCCTAGTTTAATACTAGCTGAAATGTCAGGCACAGGGTACTTCAGCGGAACCCCATTGTCAGTATCAAGGGACTCCTCTGCAAACAGTGCCATGCTTCTTCTCCATGACACGGAGAAAGGAACAATGAATATGACTTCATTTTGTTGTTGTTATGGAGACCTTTTAATTGGCTCTTTGTTCTGTTGTAACTTATCCCCTATGCTCCCACTTCACTGCAGCTTTCAAGCAAGAAATCGTAGGCTAAAATCACAAACGCAGAGAACTTAGACAAGGCCGACACTAAGAGAGACATACATAGGTCTAATTTACATGGGAAGTAGAAAAAGACAAGATCTCTTGAGTAAACTGGGAGCATGGGGACCTTGGGGGAAGATTGAAGGGGAGGGGAAAAACAGGGAGGGGAACAGAGAAAAATGGTAGAGTTCAATAAAAATCAATAAAATTAAAAAAAGGAAATTGTAGGCTATACAAGAATGAAAGAAAAAAGTTTTTTATTTGAACTTACAGCACCCCCCCCCCAGGTAATTGGCCTTACCAAGAGGAAATCTGAGTGTTAGGGAGCTGCTTCGTTCTGAGCTTATAGCCCATAGTCACGCCCATCCAGTTAGACACGTTTTTTGTGCCCTTGCAGCCACATGCACACTGGGGTAGCTGCAGCAAAACCTCTTAATATCTCCAGTTGGCGATCACAGTCTTTACAGCTTGCTTAGATGCTGGCTGCTTGGCATTTCTAGCTGTTAAGATCAGATGCCGCTAAGAGTTGCAGCTGAATTAAAAGTTCTTTATTTTCCCCCTGGTGTCAAGTGCATCACTAAGTTCTCAACACTTAATTATCATTGCGTCCCAAAATATTCCTCATTTAGCAAAAATATTGAAATTACTCGTTTCTGTTGAAGAAGCAAGCTCTGATACGCAGAACCTTGAGGCGCATGCTCCATAAAGAAGCTGGAGGAATGAAAGAACTTGGGGACTCGTAAGGGAACGGTAGGCACCACAAGCCCTATTACCATAAGAGCCTCTACTCTTACCTGTATTAGGCTCAGTCAGACGACTAATATTTAGCAGCTGACAGCCCGCACTATGAAGTTGATGGGATCAGAGGCGGCAACCCCAATCTCATCAGAGTTAATTGGAGTTGTATTACAATGAGATGTAATTTTCATTCCCCACCCCCATATTCTCTTCTATACCTCACACAGGTTATGTTTCATCTAACCTCTTGTCTCTGGGATTTCATATCAATACTCTCTATTTAGATCAAGGTACCCAATAGTCAAATATTATATAGCAGGATTATCTGGTATTATTATCATGGATTATCATGGTATTATTCGGCTATCTTATTGATAGTCAGAAGCATCTTAATGAGCAAGAACTGGAAGGAGAAGCTATAAGCCATTGGTTCTGCATAGAGTGAAGTAAGAGGGGAAACATTGTTAAAATATTTGTTCAGCAAACATGCATTAAGCACTCATGCTGGGGACTCTGGGTTTGATACAAGATGAGGCCTCTCACCATGAGCTTCACATTCTGAGAGCTAGCAAACAATGTAAATCATGGTAAATGTTGTAGAGAGAATAAACAAGCATTGGATAACAACATTGGTGATGGAAGGAAAAAAAACAGCAGGCCTCAAGAAGGCTTCCGCCAACATGCTATGCGTAGGCTGGCCTGACCCCTGTGACTTCCAGGGGCCTATGCCTCACTGAGCTCACAAGACTGCTCCATTTCTCTTCCCATGCTTGCGTTTCCCAGTGGACAGTGTCAGTCTGAGCATGTGAATACCTGACCAAATGACCTGAGCATCTAGTTGCGTTAATTAACCGACTTGGGGGGGGGGGTAGCCCTGTTCTTTTCATGATTTAAAAAAATGCCTCTCTCTTCCTAGCTCACAGCTGTCCTCGTAGATTAAAGTAGCTCAGTATAACTTTCCAGGGATGATTGTCTGACAGCTGTGGATTTGCCTTTTATTGATTTCGTTATTCGACATTTTCTTACGTGTATATAATGCTTTCTGACTGCCCTCTGCCCCTCTACCTTCTTTCAATCTCCCTCCCGTTCCTACCAACCCTGCCTCATCCCTATCAGTCAGTTTTCTCGAGGTCCTGACTTTTGGCTTGACTTTGCGACCCATCTAGTTTATCCAGGCCCAGCTGTGTGACTGTTGGATTGAAACGATCTATGGAAGCCTAGGAGGGTCATTGGTGGGCACCCAACTGAAGATGTCGTGCTTTTATTGCTCTCATCTCTACCCCCTCCATATGGGTATGCACTTCTGCGTACTTTTGTGAATAGAAAAAACTAAACTTTAAAAATCATAAGGCCTAAAATAGGTAGAGGGTACTTCAATGTCAAGTTCTGCAGCCCTAGAGAGGAGGATTACTCATGCATTCAGTCACTCATTTCCGGCCCTCTCATCCTGTGAATTCTCAGAGGCGGTAGCAGGTCTGTCTGGACTGGGCTGTGAAGGTCAGGCTTAGAGCTAAGCCAGTCAAGCATGTGCCCTCTTTCCAGGAATTTCTCGTCTTTCACCCTGCTCAAGATTTTTCTCATGGCAAATTTGAAAAGTAGAATTTTAAGTTTGTATTTTAGATCACGTATCTGTTCTACCCTGGCTTATCACAGCCCCTTTCTTGTTCTGTCTTTTCTATTAGGTGGTAAATTATTTGATGAACTACTTAGTTTACATGTAAAAAAAAAAAGTTTTGATGTGGGTTCCCAAAAAACAAAAAACACTCAAAATCGATCAGCTGGTTTATTTGAACTTTTAGCTGCAAAGGATAATGAGTAGGGAAACTGAGGCAGAGAAAGGGAAATAAGCTGAGAGCGTGAGCTGAGAGGCTGAGGCCCGTTCTACTGACAACTTTCTTAGGAGCTGAGTAAAAGGTGAGTGTGAATTGCTCCACCAACCAACAAGGAAATTGAGTTAGATGTGGTGTGTGTGTGTGTGTGTGTGTGTAGTTATATTTCCCCTTTATTCATGACCCTTCTCAAGTTAGCATATTTGGGCTGCCCTGCTTGTGGGCTCAGTGAACTCCTAGGAGAGATTCCATGGAAAGATTCCCAAAGCAGGGAAGCAGTAAGATGCAGGCATTGAAATGGGCTTAGTCAGAGTGCACAGATTCTGTCCTGCACAGCTTCACATTCAGTGGTCTGTGAGGATGTGGAGTGGGGGAGGGGTTCACAGCACCCACTGCTTTGTCCCATTTCAAAGAATAGTTCATTCATTCCACACCTGTTAAAAGCCAGCCATACTCAGAAGAGTTCTCTTAGGTGAATAATAACTAAAAGAACAGAATTGTGAATGGATTGGGCTGAGACAATGGGTGAGTGGTCAGTAGCTCTGAAGAGGAGAGTACCTTCTAACACCAGGAGATGGGTGCTGTGCTCTAACAGTTGGGGTGCTATGGAGCAGCCATGAACAGGACACTAGTCATATCTCCACAGGCCAGCAGGAGTCCTTAAGAATTTGATTGACATTGTACTACTCTGTCCCTGTAACTTAATCTTATTCTCCCAGCCATTCAGCAATCTACACCTTGATGCTTGCCTTGTCGGCTCAGAGTCCTTGTCCATGTCTGATCTGCCTTTCCTTCTTGGCCCACCCCGCTCCATTTTATTCCAGTCTTCATGGGTCCTGCTCCCTTCTAACTTCCCCATTTCAGGGCATCCTCATCACTAGTTCCCCAGCCACACAGCTGATTTCATTTGGGACCATTTAAGACAGACTAGTTATATGGAGCCTTTGTGCCTTCAGCGCTTGGAGAACTCTTGGTTACAGACAAGCTATGATATGATTAGCTAACCGGAGTCTTAGCTGAAATATCCAACAATGGGGTTTAATTTCATAGTCTAGTCTTAAGCTCAGTGGGTCTTTAACTTCAAAGCTCAGACAGGAAGGTGCTCCCCATGGAGGCACCAGGACATGAGTCTGCTCCCCAAAACACACACCAAAAGCACCAGTGGACTGTGATAGTGCACATTTGTGATCTCCCGGCCATTCAGCAATCTATACTGTGGACAGTGCTGGGAGAATGACACCTGACACCAAGGATGTCCTCTGACTTGTACACTCATGTGCATACTGTATACCATGCTCTTGTTCGCATACGTGCACGTGCACACGCCCACACACATACCCACAGACACATGAACGTGCACACACATGCACCCATATAGACTGAAAATTCACCTGTAGTAAGCATGTAAAGATGTTTTTCTTGCCATCCTTTCCTAAATAATAGAATGCCAGTTTGTTGAGGGGGCACAAGCATCCAGCCCCTGTAGATATTGGCATGTGGGGTGTGGGTTGTGAAGCATCCTAGAACAGGACTCCAATGATGGTGAGGGAATACCACACTGGTACTCATTACCCAGGGGCCCTGTGTCTGTCAGTTCCATATCCATTCAGCCAAGAATTGCCGTGTTGTTCAGCCTGTTATACTCCCCTGATGTGGTGGCATTGTAGCAGAGCATGGGCTCTCAGGTGGAAAGAGAGCCTCTGCCATGAGCGTAATGACTGTGCTCACGCTAATGGTCTCCCTGGGTTACCAGGACCCCAGGTCAGTGAGTGATTGCAGAGGTTGTCTGGGTACCAATACTGTTTAGCAGTTGCATGGACCACACTACTGTCTCACCTCCTAGGTCCCATGCTGTAAGCCAGAGCACAGGAACCTCCTTCAGGAGAATGTGTGAGCCAGGTAGGAAGCACACCACTCGCCTTCCTCTGGTGCCTTGTGTTCCACCACATGCTCGTTCATGTTCTTTCTTCCCATTTTTTTTTTTTTTTTTTTTTTTTTTTTTTGGTTTTTCGAGACAGGGTTTCTCTGTGGCTTTGGAGCCTGTCCTGGAACTAGCTCTTGTAGACCAGGCTGGTCTCGAACTCACAGAAATCCGCCTGCCTCTGCCTCCTGAGTGCTGGGATTAAAGACATGCGCCACCATCGCCCGGCCTTTCTTCCCAATTTTGATTTCCTTTCCCTTCTCCCACTAGCCTGGTTTCGGGTCACAAAGGTTAACTCTATAACTAGGCAATCGGTGTAGCAAATTCTGTTTGGAGATGTCTTCTCCTTTCATTTGAGCAGCTGTAGGTCCACTGATCTCAAGGGAATTTCCCCATGTGGCACATCTGTGGGACTGTGGCTTTCTGTCAGCTATAGTTGTAGTTGTCTCGAGTGTTTCGGGGGGGGCTAGATATGAAAAACAAGACGCAGCATATGTGTGGTCTATGTAAGCAGGAATAAATCTATCTGCTCCCTGAGGAGGTGAGGGAGGCGCAGCTGATGGCTGCTCCCCAACCCTTGCTCCCGGACACCACAGGCTGCTGGGAATCTGTGAATATTAACACAAAGCAGCGAGGATGGGGGTAATTTCTTACCCCCAGTCTGTGCTGAAATGGAGACCATGTGAGAAGAAAATAAAACTACCTGATGAAGATAATGGCCCTACTGTCTTCTGCTTTTTGCTTCTCATGCAAAACACATACATGGTAAGAGATGGAGGAGAGTTCATGGAAGGGAGAAGAGGAGGAGAAATAAACTTTAGAATTCTGGTTGCCATGACAACATAATGAGCTCCAAAAGTGGCATCTCTGAACCAGTTTTGCATGGGAAGATAGGGGAGCCCAGAAGGGAAAGAATTAAAATAATAAAAACAATAAAACTGTGACCGTGAAGGAAAGGGCATGTCTGAAGAGGCCGATAGCACTTCCTGGCTGTGTCTGGAGGCCTGGCCTGTCAGCTGCTGGTCCCTGGCTGACCATCATGGAGAAGGTGGCATCATTGCCCTGACCTGGATGCTCTCATCAGTCCCAGGCTCCCGACAAATGTGCAGCTCAGGGATTCAGACAAAGATGATGCTGTGAATTATGTGTGTAACATACTGTACTCCATAACTGTCTAGAACAGTGGCCCTCAGCCTTTCTAATGCTGTAATCCTTCAATACAACCCCTCGTGTTTGGGTGACCCCCGCTATAAAGTTATTTTTGTTGCTACTTCATAACTGTAATTTTGCTACTGCTACGAATTGTAATATAAATATCTGTGCTTTCTGATGGTCTTAGATGACCCCTGTGAAAGGGCCATTCAACCCCCAGAGGGGTCGCAACCCCTAGGTTGAGAGCTTCTGATCTAGAAAAAGGGCTGTCTTCCTGACTCCTCCCTTCCACTGCCCAAGTCTGTTCCTTTTGGTGAGTTTCACTATAGCACTGCCACCAGTGTGTATGCGGCATGATTCTTCCCACTCGACAGGATAAAATCCCTGGGGTGGGCATGTGTTACTGCAGAAGGATCGTCTTCCCTGCAAGGTGCCCCAGAGAGACACAGGCTCAGAGAAAAGAAGGCGGCACTGGAAGCTTAAAGTGTGCGGGCTGAGAAAGATTTGTACGCTACGTTTGTTCGTCTACCACACTCAAATTGAAAATGAACCCAAAGCAGATTAGAAATGTTTACTTGTTACAAAAGAATGTTTTAATGAAGGGGACCCTTGGTATTTCGTTGTCCTTACTTAATAGTGTTCATTTCTTTCTCGTTAGAATGGTGACGCGTTTTGTCGTATAGACCCTTTCGTCATGTACTCGGTGTTTATCTAGAAGCATTTTGAGCCAATCTACCAATTAACTTGTCCTCAAAATGGTTGTGTTTGGGGATCCTGCTGCCACCTTGTGCCTACTTGATATTGGAAACTCACCAATATTTACCCTGTATTCAAGGACAGCTCTTCCACCAAGCAGTGTCTGGCAGATGCTAATGAATATGTTTGAAGAATGAATGAACGAATGAATGAAGGAGAGCTTTGATCCTAGCTGAAGAGTCCTCATTATACAGTGCTCCAGCTTGACCTAGACACGCCAAGTGTGACAGATGACATATAGATGAACTCGCATACCGCAACGAGACTGGCAGCTGTTTCCAGAGTGAGCAGATCATTTAATTAGTTCTTTATAATTTACCTGTTAATTTTAAAGCTCCTTTCATACACGGGCCAGGTAAATAATTAATATTTATATAATGCACCCTGTCCTTTAGAATGATTGTGGAATGAGAGCAACTTCTTCTTCCCTGGCGTTCTCCGGAAAATGATTCTAGTCTCTACCCTGAATTCATTCCTCCTCACACATAACCGAGCTGGTCAGTCTGGACCGCTGGGGCCAGAGTCAGCTCCCCTATGCCCATGCCCTCAGGGTTGTGATCACCAGATACCAGAGCACTCAGGAGTATGGACCTAGTCGTTCACTTACAGTTACAGATCTCCTGCAGGAATCTAAACCCCCTTTCCCTGTAACAGCCTACCCTGTAACAGGTAGGCTGTGATGGGTGATATCACTCCAGCTATGTCATACCTAAAATGAATACAACCTTATACAAGAGGGAGGATTTGAACTTGACTTGAAAAGAGGGCTAGAACTTGACTAAGTCAGGGGATGGCATAGAGCAAGGTCAGGGAGAAGTATGTTAGGAACATGCTTCTGTCAGCACCCTACAGTCTTTCCTCCACACCCGGAGCAGGTGGACTTATAAGAACCAGATGCTGCTGGCCATTTGTAGCTGCAGGTTTGGAATCCCACAGGAACCACCTAGTTTTGGATGAAAATATTTGAAAGAATGAATACATCTGTGCTGAACAAGACACGCTCCAACTTGAGGCAGGTCCTAACGTATTCACAGCCTAAAGAAGCTGCATTTGAGTGTGAGGAAGACAGAGAGTTGGCTCTGGCTGTATCACGGAGGGCCTCATAGCAGAGGGGATTAGCCATTACCCTCCAGATGGTAGTTTTGGTGCATGCAAATGCTGAGATAAGGAAGTAGGGGATCACGTGAGACACGGCATTCTAGACAGATGAATATACATATGTCTTGTGGCTAAGTACCCCTGCCGGAGCATATCTGCTCCAGCTTCCCCAGTTTTAATCTTCTGCAGGTCTGACCTGCCCAAACATGATGACCATGGTCTGCCTCTCTGCTAGGTACTCGGAACTGGGGGTAGACAAGGCTGACATACAAGTTAGGTTTGGCTCCTAAGGGAACACTGTGAGAACATGTAGAATTCCCAGAGCACGATTTTGCCATCAGATAGAAGAATCCATCTTATTTCAAAAGCAAGTTCTGTTGATGATGAGTCATGAAAATCCAGCAAAAGGAAGTCACCATTTACCGATGAATGTGTCACTCTCTAGGGGCCCTAAGGTGTTTACTCTTTGCCAAAATTTGCTGCACCTCTAAGTACAAATATCTAAGGCAGACACGCTGAATGGGTACTTGGATTTTAAAAGTCTAGGGGACAAGATAGAAATAAAGAGGTAGGCTTGCTCGGAAGGTCTCGGAGGTTTTGGAAGGGCTCCTTACTAAAAGAAGAGAGTTGTGGTGTTAGATTCAAAGGCTCATCCTTGTAATACTAACCCGTCAATTATGTATGTGACCTTTAACAGTGCTTTTTATTCCTTAGGAGCCTCAGTTTCCCCATCTATAAAATGTGTATCATAGGACTTCAGAAGTTGTTATTGATTAAATTGAAAAATGAATATAAAGAACTTAGGAGAATGCCCATCACATTACAGCTGTCCAATACTATGTGACTTTGATCCTTAAAGGGCCTCTTAACCTGACGTCCTCACATAGTTTCTGTACTGCCTTCTTTACTGGGAAGTTATGGGTCTGTAAGAGCCTCTAAACAACTATAAAAGTGATAAATGGTGGAAGTTACACACATTTTCCCTAATGTTCTTTCACACCCATGCATAATTCATTTGTCATGTGGGAATGGCAGAGCCCCAGGAGAGGTACCCAGACAGATAAGAATCATCTACAAAGGAATGAGAGAGAGAGAGAGAGAGAGAGAGAGAGAGAGAGAGAGAACTTAACAGAATGGGTTGATCAACCACAGTAACAGGGAAATGTTTTGTATTCTCCATTTAACCTTCCCCAAAACTTGGCAAGGTAGGTAGGCTGTGCTCCCCTAAATCACAGATGGGAGAAAGCCGGGGCTCAGGTGCTTGTCCAAGGACATCCAGCTGGCAGACGGAGGTCTGTGATTTTAACTAAGGCCTTTCTTAATCCAAAGCTTATGTACTTCGCTCGCCACTCTCCTGCCTTCCTGGAAATGCACAAAGCAACCACGTTTTTCAGGGGGAGGTAAACTCGGGGGACTCCTGAGCCTGGATGGTTGGAAGGAGGAATAAGAACATAATTCCAGAAGCTCACTGTGAACACAGAGAGAGGTAACCTATTAAGCAGAGAAACAGGGCCAGAGGGAGGCGATCCCCTCTCCCAGGTGATTATTTCCACGTCCTTTGGACTGACTTGATCCAGCAGGAGGAGAAGAAACTGAGCCTCTGCTCACATTCACAAAGCACATTGCCTTTCAGGACAAGGGTCCAAGAAAAGGCCATTTAAACCCTGATCCGTCAGTAGCGGAACAAAGAACATGCCTGACTGAGCAGTGGCCAACGGGGCGCACGATTGACAAACAAATCCGTGACTGGAAGGGAGCCAAAGTCAGTGTGAAACTGACATCCTGAAGTTGAGTCTCTGGTTTCATGAGCCATTTAGAGACTAGAAGGCAAGATGTAGGCAAGAGAAATTAAGATGTAGCCTGGAGGCATGAAAGGGAATACTCAAAATGGGCATTTGTGTGGTGATCTAGTGAGGGTTTCTTAGGCAGAGAATGTCCTGAAACACTTCCAAGGACCGAGACTGGTGTGCTATGATGTCGGACTCTCCAGACCACAGGCAGCCACACAGGCCCAAGTGAGTGAAAGCTGCCATGTTGAAGAACGTGTGGGCTACAAAGCAACAGAGCCAAGAGCCAAGTGTTCCCCTAGCTTATAGTCTGTTTGCTGTGTACACTAGCTATGGAGACCCCGATTCTCATTCTTCTGCTTCCTAATGGAAAATTAAGACAAGTTTACCATATTACCAGTCATAGGACCGTTCAACAGCAAACTGCACCACACCCTGGCTGTGTCTTTCATCCTCCCCACTGGACCCATGTAACCCAGTCAAGATTCATTTCTAGCCATGAAACAGTTTCCTTCCTTGATGCATTTGAACATATTGACTTCCCTGAGGACTTTCTCTTCCTTTGCATTTCTCCTTTTCCAGTTCATGAGTTTCTGATCATGCCCCTTCAGCATTCCTCAGATAGGGCCATATTTATATCTTAGTGTCTGTGGGTGCTCTAACACAATACCACAGGCTTGCTACCTTATAAACTAAGGAAATCTATTTTTTTAATACTCTGGAGGCTGGAAATACACGATCAAGGCAAACTCAGCAGACAGCCATCTTTTTGCTATCTATTTAAAACAAAGAATGAGCTCTCTGGGGACATTAAAAAATAATCTGTCCATGAGGATCCATCTTCATGACCTGTTCAACTCCCAAAGATCTGGCCTGCAATACCATCACTACTGGCGTTGGGATTTCAATACTGACATTTGGGAAGGTCACAGACAACCACAGCAGTTGAAGCTGAAGGGTCAGAAGCCCTCCCCACAGACTCCACCTAGAATCTCAGGCTGACCTTCATTGCTGAATTCAGAAGTCACCCTGGAGGAGAAGGGCTGGGAGGGAGCAGCATGGGTGGTGACTCAGAGCAGATGTGCGGCAGAACAGTCCTGCTCACGGCTCCTGAGTCGGAGCTAGTCACCTGGCTGTCTCACAGCTAGGGGGGAGGAACAGCTGGGAGGAACCGGATGATCTTCTCTGGGTTTGGGGGAAATGTTGGTTCACCAGAGGGATTGTTAGCTGCCTGTGCCTTGACTGAGGTCTCATCTGCCATCTTTGCTACTGGCCAGAGCTGTCTTGAGGGTCCTCAGGTTATAGCCTCAAACTTTGCCTGCCCCCCTGTCACCCACCCCTGTGTAAGCCTATTTTCAGCTCTGAGATGTGGCTGAGGGACTTCTGTTCTAGCATCTTCACCTCTTCTCTCTGTCGACTCCCCCCATGTAACAACGTGGGGAGGGAGTTGTTTGGAATTCCTGGCTCTTCCTTTCCCAGCCTGCAAATGCCTTTTCATTCTGTGTGAATCCTATTGATCTTTCCCTTCTCCTGTCTGTTTCGGTGTCCTTAATTGTGTCACACCCAGGTTTCTACCAAATGACATCATCTTCTCATCTATAGTTTTTGGTACAAGCCTAGCTGGTTTTCTAAAAAATAGATCCCATCATGCTACTCCCCTGTGAGAAACCACTGTGGTTTCCCCGCAACTCACAGACTAGAGTAAATCACATGGAGTCACTGGGGAGATAAAACTGTGTTCAAAGACATGGATTTGAATGCTAACCTGCTACCCACTAGCTGTGAGTTATGTAGCGCCACCTTCCAGTCCATGCAGCGAAGATGATTTCTTCCTCACAGGACTGCATCGTATTTTTCTCGTGTCACACGGCTGCCACCTGATTGGTGAGGGGCTCTGGAAAAGTCATCTAAACACCTGATTAAAATCCAGGCTATTGGGCCAGCCATCTTCCGACTGTATTATCTCTTACTCCCCCTATCCCAGCTGTTTAAGCCACCTATCTCCTTACTGTTGCGGAGGGAAGAGAACTCGGGAGAATTTTGCTCTAGCAATGAAGCATCTTAAACATACTTGCCAGAGCTGGTCATGTGGTCCCATTCAATGTCAGGGCCAAGAAGGCAAAGCCAAAAATATGGCTGTGAGCAGCACTGGTAACTGATCCCTTTGGACTACCTCTTGCTGGATCAAGCTCTGCCATTCGGATTCCATGATTGTAGTTCAGGCAGTGTCATCAGGTTTTCTGTAACCTACTTCAAAAGAGGAGGCAACATAAATCTTCACGACAAGAGCTGACTTCCTAAGGTGCTCTAACTAGAAGGAAGCAGACTATATTGTAGCTGCTTTTGCTGGTTACAGGTAATAAAATTGAAGGCCCAAGGAGGATGGGGCATATCTGTCTTGCTAGCCAATTGACTCACAGCTTCAGTGTGGCTATCCTGGGCTGACATTTTCCCTTCCGGCTAATCCCAATATGCAGCTTTATTTTCTCAGAGGCTAGTTTTTCTGCTCAGTTTCTATGTAGCCTTCTTGATACAATGTCCTGGACATCTTCCCCAGTTCATCCCACAGAACTGAATGTTCCCTCCTCCCGTTTCATCAAGTCCATTTATAATGGGTGAGTTTTATTGGCCCGTGCAACTCTCTACTTGGAAGATTAAATTTACTTGAGTATCACTGTGGCATCTTCAGTGTCTTATATTATCCAATCTAGCAAGTGACACTTGAACTTGTGATACTGGATAAGATTCTGTACCCGAATAATGGAAAAAAAAATTTTCTATAGCCACACAAACACACAGGAGCAGAGTTCATACCAAAAACCCAGGCTTCTGACATTTTGAAAATTGAGTCAGCTCATCATTAATTTGTGCAGTCTGGCCTTGAACTCCTGCCTCAGCTTCTGAGTAGCTGGGATTGTGTGTGCAGATCAAGATGTGCAGCCAAGGTTTTTGATTGTTCTTCCTAGTCATTTTCTACCATTTGTGATTCTCCAGTCTCTTAGGAGTATATTCAATACCTCTGCTTGGGGCTTAAGAGACCACTTCTGATCAGATTTCCCTCCTCTGGTCTTCATTAGCTTTGCTGACTTGCTTTGTGTCTGTTTGGTGCTAAAACCACATTTCCATTCAAGATGGATTCTTCCCCTAAACAAAAGGCTTTTTACAAAATCTAATTATTTTAACCTTTTTAGTGTCATGCTACAGAAAACAAATAGGCTAATTCTAGCTTGCAGTTTGACAGCTTTTGAATTAAAGGAGTATAAATGGCTTTGGGGGCTTAATGTATTGCAAAAGACCAAGTTATTCTCGAACTGCTTTGTATGAAAATGGTTTGTAAACTGTAAAGTGGCCTATAAGTATGATTTGGAACATCAGTAGCTGTGCATAGTACGCTCTGAATAAGATACGGTGGGTGAATGAAGGCTCCCATCTCCTCTTGGGAACGCACTTACAAAGCGAATGTTTTTGCTTTGCTGGGTTACCCAGCCTGCTTTACATACAGGAGTGCTTTCATGAGAAACACCAGCCCCTGAGAAAATAAAGCTGGATATTGGGATTAGCTGAAGGGAAAACTGTCAGCCCAGGGTAGCCATGCTGAAGCTGAGAATCAGTTTGCTAGCAAGATGGATATGTCTTACCCTTCTTGAGCCTTCAATTTTCTTACCTATAACCAGCAGAAGCTGCTAAAATATAGTTGCTTCTAGTTAGAGCTGCTTGGGAAGTCAGCTCTTGTCTTGAAGATGTATGTTGCCTCCTCTTTTGAAGTAGGCTAAGGAAAACCTGATGAGATTGCCTCAACTACAATCATGGAATCCAAATGGCAGACCCATTCTTTCATGTTTTCCTGATAACAGCAGTTCAATGGCAAGACTGTGTTCTGGCCAACAGCATGACAACTACCTCATCCAACTCGACAGGAGAGGTGGACATCCTTTGGCCTGTCATCAACCAACCCAAGGGCCATTTGCTATCTTCCTCAATTGAAATCAATCATTTTACCTTCACTGACCCAGGCTCCCTGGGGATAATGAGTCTCTTGCTTCTAGAAGGATCTTAAAAATACTCACATTGCCATGTTTTGAGTAGGTACTTCTTGGTTGTAAACATTTTAACAGCAAATCCCTTTGTCTAAGAGACGTTCTCCATTTTGACCCCATTTATTGAATATAAAGTTCTTATTATAATTGGGTAGTTCCTAAGTTTGATGGACAGAGCATAGATAAAACTACTATTAAGGGACTATCCATGCTTTGTTATATATATAAGAAGAAAGTTTGTTATAGGTTACCTATGCTCCTTAGTTCTGCTCTGCCTTGTTCCTCAGAGTTTATTCACGCTACGGTTGTTTTGTACCTTACATCTTATAAATTTCTCTCTCATGTTCTTTATGCAGATTCCAGTTCTCTACATTTTATTTCCTATGAGAAGCAATGAGACTAATACTGGGCTTAGTTTAAGTTAGACTCATACAGCGCTTAGATTAGAAATGTTTGTGCAGGGGCTGAAGAAATGGATCAAAGGTTAAAAGCAAGTTCTGATTTTGCTAAGAGTTCTAGTTTGGTTCGCAGCACCCACGTGAAATGACTGGCACTTGCCTGTGACTCCAACTCTAGGAGGATCTGCCATCTCTTGCCTCCATGGGCACCTGAACTCATGTACACACACACACACACACACACACACACACACACACAGAAATCTTGACAAGTAGAGGCCAGTTGGAAAAACTTTACAGTTGAAATAATGCTATAGTGGGTATTCCCTCCACCCATGACTTCGGGCTACCTAGCCTGATAGAGTCAGTGCTTCTTGTCTGCTGACATGACTTCTTTTAGTTATTTATTTTTTATTTTTCCATTCAAATATTTACACTTCCTTCCCTCCTCCCAATCCCCTCCCGCTCTCCCACTCACCCTCCTCCCTCCCCCCCCTAACATGACTTCTTGAAAAGAAGAGGGGGAAATTGTTTGCTTTCTCATTTGTTGGTTGGAGATAAGACTGCTGATTCCATTCACCCTCAGGCAGAACGTAAGACCACAGTGGCTACTTTGATGTGTATCCATGAGTGTGATGTGGGATTTCCCTCTGTATGCTATGATTACCACTGATAAAGGAACTGCTTTGGACCTATAGCAGAGCTATAGGGGAATAGAGCTAGGTGGGGAAAACTAACTGAATGCTGGGAGAAAGAAGGGCAGAGTCACAGAGAAGCCATGTAGCCCTGCTGGAGCTGGATGAAACTTTACCTGGCTTAATTAATAGAAATGGGTTAAATTAATATGTAAGAGTTAGCCAATAAGAAGCTAGAGCTAATGGGCCAATCAGTGATTTAATTAATACAGTTTCTGTGTGATTATTTCAGGTCTAAGCTAGCCAGGAGGCTGGGAACCAACAAGCAACCTCCTCCAACATGAGTGTATCCTAATAAATCTTTGATAACCCTTCAAACGTGCTCTTGTGGCTTTGCCTACATAATGTCATCTCTTCCATGGTGTTTTAGATAGGGACCTAGGGATAACAAACGCCTGAGCAGGGCTGGAGTCCAGGTCCCCTGGCTCTTTGTGTACCTATCCAAGTCTAATGAATTTTCTGACTATTTGTTGTCCATCATTTATTTTTTTTTCTCTTGGTGACAAGATAACGGTCCCCATCTCTTATCAGATCTAGCTACAAAGCTTTAGAAGCCAAGGTAGCCTAGGTTCCTAGTTCTTAGTTCATGGCTTCATGTCTCCAAGTGTTGGGTTTTTTTTTTTTTTTTGACTGATGTACTATGACTGATAGGAAGATGGGTAGGGGATTTCCTTAGTACTCCCTGGTATCCAGATAGCTCATCTTGGATTGCTGATAAGCAATAATTACTAGGCTTTCCTAATCCAGTGAGGGCACATATTTCAAGGTCAGGTTGAAGTGGGGTAATAGTGGGATCACAGGGAGAATTCTTCTGTCTTGGAGGTATTTAAGAAGCAGACGTATGGATAGCACAGTCGGAGCTCACACAGAGTTCTGTATCTGACTTTTAGAATTCTCTCTAGTTCACTCTGAAGATAGATGAAGATATCAGATGGCTTCTGATACTGATTTTCATTGTCATGCTTACAGGTACTACCTGCATAACTCTTGGGTGATTGACATGTGTGGGAACATGGGATAAAGGGAAAATTAATCAATATCCCCCCGTACGATTTTTGAGAGGTGGTGGTGGTGGGTGCCAAAAGTTTCTGTTGAAAGGAAGGGTGCACCATTGAACATTTAGGTACCAGGTAGGGATGGAGACCATGAATTAATGGGGCAGTGGGGACGTGGCCAGAACTAGAACAAATGTCACTTTTATACCCACCTTCTTGGCTTTCTATTAGAATATTCCTGTTTTCAGAACTTCTAAACTACCTATTTGAATTTGGATATTCACAGTGTCATGCTCTTATGAGTCACTCAGATCAAGGTTCAACTCCCCACTAAAAATGTGGATCTGTATTTATTGATCTAATGGGTGGAGGTTGTCAAGAGCATCTCTCAATCGGCTGGAGCATGGTCTTTGGAGAAGCTATGTGCCCATAGTCAGGAGAAAAGCATGGCTTACATCCTTACATGTCAGATGGGTACAAGTCACTTACAGCTGTGAGCCCCAGAGACCCATGTCTGCATGTGGTAAGGAGAAGAGCAACGTGGTTTTGACTGCTTCTAGTGCTTTCTGAAAGGACACTGGGGCAGTTGTAAAAGGATGCAGCTGGCATACATAATTTCTTGGGCTGGAAGAAAAATTATATCTTGTACATATATGTTCCTAGGGGCTTTGTAGTCATCTGTGATAGTATATGGTGTATTGAAGTTCCCAGAGTGTCTTGAATATATTTCATTCTTTTATCTCTCTCATAAGCTCAAGAGAAATCATTGCCTCCATTTTGTAAAGGCTTTATTGATGACTTGTGTGGAATCACATAACTCAAACGTGTGAAGTAGAAACTCACAGCAATCCCTTCCTCTGGCTTGTTGCTTTTTCTCTTACTGTTCAACACGTCTCCAACTATGAAACATTGTGTTTCGGTGAACATGGCTCACTGATTAAAAAACAAACTGAGTCCAATCAATGTATCAATCACTTCACATCCTCTCTCTCTCTCTCTCTCTCTCTCTCTCTCTCTCTCTCTTTGTGGTGGTCACAGAACCTTCAATACCTGCTTTCACTGTGCTGTACAATAGGTATTTAGAATGCATTTGTGTTATTTAAAGGGCACTTTGTGTCTTTCGGACAACATCTTTTTCCTTCCCATGCCAGTATCTATGGTAACCAGTATTCTACTTTCTGTGTCTATAAGTTCAATTTTTTTAAAAAAAAATGAAATTGGGGTCAAATAGTATTTGTTTTTCTGTGCTTTGGCTATAATTATAGTATTTTAGTCAGTTTCACATCGCTGTGGCCAAAATACCTGGCAGACACTACTTAAAGGAAATTTATTTTGACTCAATTTCAGGGGTTTGGGTCCAGGATCTGCTTGCTCTGTGGCTGTGGGTCTACGGTGAGAAGACAGGAAGGTCACAACAGAGGAAAGTAGTTCACTCTATGCAGCCAGGAAGGAGAGAGAAGGATGACTAGGACTCTGACCCAGAGATACCCATCATCCAAGACTTCTTTTATAATCCACTTCCTCTAAATAGCCCCACATCCTAATCAACCATTCAGTATGAACTCATTGTGGGATGAAGAAAGCAGTTAGTCTCTTCATGATGCAATCACTTCTTAGTGATTGAACCCACCCATTAGGACTCATGTATTAACACACAAGTTTGTGGGGAGAAATACACACACACACACACACACACACACACACACACACACACACACCCTGCTTCAGCTATATAGAACAGACAGCATGTCTTCCAAATTCATCTATGATTTCACAAATGACAGAATTTCTTTTTAAATGCTAAATAGTATTCTGTTACATATATCACACATTTTTCTTAGCTGTTCTGTTGATGGACACCTAGATTGATTCCATATCTTGGCTCTTATGAATAATGCTTTAATGAGTGTGTGAGTAGAGATGTCTCTTTGATACACTAATTTCATCCCCCTTAGATATATACCCTGTAGTGGGATTGCTGGAGGATCTGGTAGTCTTTTTAATATTTTGAGGAACCTGGACACTATTTCAATAATGAGTATACTACTTAGATTCTTAGCAGCAGTGTGCAGACGAGCCTTTCTCAACATTCATCCCAACACTGGCTTTTGTCATTTTAATCATAGGCATTTGAATGTGTATAGTGTAATAGCTCTTTATGATTTTACTTTGCATTTCCATAGCAACTAATGACGTTGAACTAGTTTTCAAATACCTGTTCATTTACATTTCTGGAGTATTTCTGCTCTGAGTGCTCTGTCCAAAATTTTGTCGGGTTGTTTGTTTTCTTGTAGTATATTTCTTTTGAATTTTTGTACATTTTAGATATTGACTCCTGCTCACCTATACAGTTGCCCAATACTTCTTTCTATTCTGTACATCACATCTCTTTATCCTTCCTCAAAATTCACTTCTTTTGGTGCATGGATTTTTAATTTGATAAAGTGCCATTTGTGTGTGTGCGCGCATGTGTGTGTGCGTGCATGTGTGTGTATTTGTTTGCTTTTGTTATTGGTGGTTTGAGGTTCAGAGTCTACAACCTAGATGTTTAGACCGACATGAAGAGTGTTTCTCTTGTTTCCTCTAGTAGGTTTTGGTGTCTCATCGCCGTCACCAATCCATTTTGAGCTAATTTTTTTTTGCATGTGGTATAAGAGCTCATTCTTCCACATGAACACTCTCCAGCACTGTTTAATGAAGACCAACTCTTCCTTCATTGCATATTTTTAGCACCTTTTATATTTATCTATATAAATTATATAGATTTATTTCTGGGCTCTGTATTTCCTTTCTTTGGTCTGTGTCTGTTTTTATGCCCTACCCATGTTGAAGTCTTGTTTTGTTTTCTATACTTGTTTAAGAAATGATCTCCCTATGTTGGCCAGGCTGGTGTCAAACTTACGGGATGTAACAATCCCTCTGCCTCAGCATCCCAAGCAGCTGGGATTGCAAGCATATGCCACTTATCGAAATACTATGTGGTTTTTAATATTATAACTTATATTATAACTTTGGAATTATTAAATTGGGTAATGGGGTACTTTGTTCTTATACAATGCAGTATTTTATGACTAGGGTTGTTTTATATTCCTATGGGAAATCTTACTGGAATCTTGATAGGGATTACATTGAATCTTTAGATTGGTTTGGGAAGTAAGGACACATTAAGAGTGACCGCTATCATAATCCATGAGCACAGATACTTTTCCTCTTCTTTTGATTGTTTTCTCAGTGTTTTCTAGCATTTAGTGTGTAAGTCTTTCACTTCCGTGGCTAAATTTGTTTTTCCTTTTTCACACTATTGTCAGCAGGATTTTGTTCATGCTTTGTGCTTTTTGAAAATCTATTGTTATAGTATAGATACACTACCCTTTTCTGCGTGTTGATTTTGTATTTTACAACTTTGCTAAGTTTTATTCTTTCTTAATACTTCTGTTGTTGTTGCAGTTTAGAGATTTCTGTGTGTAAGATCATGTAGTCTGCAAATGCAAATGGTTGTACTCCAGATGCCTTTGTTGTTCTCATCTAATTGCTCTGGCTAGGACTTTCTCAAGTAATATGCTGATTGGAAAAAGGGTGGATATGTTTGTCTTTTCTTGCTCTTCAGGAAAAAGCTTTTAACCTTTGACCATTGAGTAAAATATAAGCTTTGAGATTTTATATGGCCATCATCATACTGAGATGTGCTGGACTTATACTAGGGGTTCTCAATCTTCCTAGTGCCACCCTTTAATATAGTTTCTCATGCTGTGGTTACCCCCAACCATAAAATTGTTTTGTTGTTACTTCATAACTATGATTTTACTATTGTTATGAATCATAATTTAAAGACCTGTGTTTTCCAATGGTTATAGGCGACCCCTGTGAAAGGGTTGTTCACCCCTAAAGGAGTCATGACCCACAACTTGAGAACCACTGTTCTATAATGTTTTAAGAGTTTCTATCATAGAAGAATATTGAATTTAATATGCTGATACAATTTCCTTACTTCTTTGATGTAATATATCAAGTTTATTAATTTGTGTATGTTCAACCATCTTTTAATCCGAAGGGTAAATCCCACTTAGTCATGGTGAAGAATCTTTTTAATATTCTGTTGCAATCAGCATGTTAGTATCATATAAGGTATTTTACCACCCTAGAAACTCGCTCTGCTCTTCCTGTTCATTCTTTTCTCCATCCAGCCACAGGAAACCAATGATATTTTTTATTATTTCTATGGTTTTGCCTTTGTAACTATGTCATGGAGTTAAAACCGTGTAATGAATAGTTTCGTTAATTTTCTGTAGCTTTAACTGAATACATGGGACTGTGTTGTTTATAAAAGATAAAAGTTCATTTGTCCTATAGTTCTGGAAATTGTAAGTCCTAAAGTAGGTGTCTATATTATTGTCAAAGGCCTCATGCTGTGTCATAGTGTAGCAGGAAACAGAATGGTAAAGAAGGGCTGGCTGACTGAATTTAATAATAAAATGTAGTTGCAACTACTAACTCAGTCTTGAGAGAAAACTCACTGCCAGAATAATTAACTACATCCCAAAAGAAAGACATCCCTTTTCCATGTTTAATCATCCCGAAAGGCCCCTCCCAACACTACAATCTTAGTCAGGTTTCAACACAAGTTTACAAAGGATGCATCTTAATATAACAACGTTTTCAGACTAGATTTTTGCACTTAATAATACACATGCATTTATGCTTGGTCTTCTCATGGCATAACGGATCATTTATTTTTAGTGCTAAGTAATACCTCATTTCTTTTTAGTACTGAGGTCTGAATGTACCAATTTTTTAAAAAATCTATCTGCCTACTAAAGGGCAACTTGGTCACTTTCAACTTGTAGCAGTTAGGAATAAAGCTGCCATAAGCCTCCATCTAGAGGTTTTGATGCAGACAGAAGTTTTCAACTCCTTTGGGTAAATACCAAAGAGTATAATTACTAGATCATATGGTGAGAATGTTTAATTCCTAAGAAGTGCCAAATTGCCTTCCAAAGAGGTGGTGCATGCCATTTTACATTCCAACTGGCCATAAAAGCCTTGCCAGCAGCTGATGTTCTCAGCGTTATACATTCTGACCACTCTCTCAGGTATGTAAGGACATGCTATTGTTTTAATTTAGACCTCTCATAACATATGATGTGGAGCAGTTTTTCATATGTATCCCTACCATCTGTTTATTTGCTGTGGTTAGGTGCCTCTGAAGATTACTTTTAATCTGGCCATTTCTTTTCTTGTTGTTGGGTTTTCTTGTTGTTGTTATTGGTCTTTTTCAGATAGCATCTTTTACAAATATTTTCTCAGTTTATGGCTTGTCTTCTCATTCTCTTGATGTCTTTCTCAGAGCAGAAGTCTGTAATTTCAATGAATTACACTTGCCCACCCCCTTGCACTTTTTTTTGTGAATTATGCTTTTGGTGTCTTTTCTAAAGAGTATTTTTTATAACCAAGACCACCTGGGTAAATTCTTTGGTTATCCTCTAGAACATTTGCAATTTTATTTTTTATTTATAATGTAGTTCATTTACTTATCCCAATTGCATTACTGTAACAAAATACCACATATTGGATAAATTTACAAATAGTAAAAAAAAAGTAATTTATAAAAACTATAAATTGTTTACTTAATTCTAGAAGATGGACATCTAAGATCAAGAAACAAAAGGATTTGATTGTACAGTAAAGCATCTCTTCTCTCAAGATGATGCCTTCTGGCTATGTTCTCCTGGGGCAGATGGGGAAGGTCTCCTGGAGAGGTAGATGTTTGTGCTTCACACCCAGAAGTAAAGGAACAGATGAAAGTTCTAAGATGGTTCCCCACTGCCCTTATATAATGTGCCAGTCTTCTTCCCAGAGGCAAAGTGCTGATAGCTGGTCACTTCCTACTGACCTGGGTTCTTAATAGAGTTTCAGCGTTGAAGTCATTGTATCCAGGTTGTTTATTTTCAAACAAGGCACCACTATTTAGCTCTGACTTCCTTGGAAGTGACTATGCAAGATAGACTGGTATTGAACTTACAGAAATCTGCCTGCCTCTGCCTCGTGAGTGCTGGGAAAATGGTACGTGTCGCATGCCCAGCATTGCTGCTGTTATTTGAAATGTTCATCAATTTATAAAAGGTATTTTGATCGTATCCAACTCTCCCTCCCTCCCTCCATATTCCCCTTTCACCAATATATCTTCCTTCCTGCTTCAAGTCCTCTTAAAATCTAACTCACTGAGTGTTGTCAGGCTACCTATATGCATATGGTGTGATGCTGTCCGTTGGTGCATTGGGAATATGCCATTTGCCACACCTCATAGAAAAGTGGTTGGCCCCCCTGCAGCAGTCTGCAACTGTGCCTCAGCTAGGGGTGGGGCCTTAGCAGCCCCTGCTCCAGTGATTCTCAACCTTCCTAATGCTGCGATCCTTCTACCATTTCTCAGGTTGTGGTGACCTCAACCATAAAATTATTTCGTTGCTATTTCATAACTGTAATTTTGCTAACTGTTATGAATCATAATGTAAGTATCTAATAAGCAGGATATCTGACATGTGACCTCTGTGGCAAGGTCGTTCAGCCCCCAGAGAGGTCACTACCCCAGGATGACACCTGCCGCCCTACTCTGCACTAGAGTTTTAGCATGCTTGATCTTATACAAGGAGCCAGTTTCTGTGAGTTCATGTATGTAACAACCGTGCCTTGTCCAGTGGCCAGCATTTCACAGCACGCTTCTCCGTCTTCTGGCTCTTACATTCTTTATTCCTCTTCTTCGGTGATATTCCCTGAGCCTTGTGGGGACGTGGAGTGGAGCCCGATGTCAGTGTCCCATCTACAGCTGAGGGGCCATAGTCAAGCAATTCACAGCAGTTTGAACAGTTAGGACTCTGCATTAGCTACCCCCCCCCACACACACACACACTGTAATAAGAAGCTCAAGGTTGACAGAAATTCAAATCTGAACCTCTGGGATATGTGTAGCAGCACTTGACTTAAAATTTTTAAGGAATCTTAAAACCATACAGTTGTTAAGTCTGTGGAAGTCCAGTTCTAACAGCATTTGTTGGAATAGCATCCTTGCCCCATTGTATTGCCTTTGACCCTTTGTGAAAGACCAGTTACCTTTTTGGAGGTGTCTGGTTTTTGGCTCCAAAGCCTGTTTCATGAATTCATCTGTTTATTCTTTAACAACACTACATTGATTTGATTACTGTGGGTTTATACTAAATCCTGAAGTCACCTATTTAACTTTGCTCTCTCTTTAACATTATGTTACACGTTCCTTTGCTTCAGCATATAAACTTTAGATAATTTGGTGTGCCAATGGCTGCAGAACTACTTGCTAAGATTTTTGTTGTGATTACAGAGTATATATTCATTCAGCTGGGAAGAACCGGCCTCCTGACAATAGTGACTATTCCCATCCCCTCCCCATCTATTTTCTCATTGGAATTTATTTATCAAGGTTTTTTATTTTACTCATCAAAATTTTGTGATTTACCCCACATAGTAGTGTACATGTATTGAAAGTTTTTAAAATTATATTTTATGTTTGAGTGAATGTGAACACTTTTTAAATTCTACATTTGATTTGTTCATTGATGATATATAGACAATTGTTATCTTTGTACTTATACTTTTTCTAATTGGTTATTAATTCTAACAGTTTTGACGTTTAAAATTTTTTCTATATAGGCGAGATATATATCTAGTCTCTTGGAACTTTTTTTTTGGTTTTTCGAGACAGGGTTTCCCTGTAGTTTCTAGAGCCTGTTCTGGATCTAGCTCTTATAGACCAGGCTGGCCTCGAACTCAGAGATCCGCCTGCCTCTTCCTCCCGAGTACTGGGATTAAAGGCGTGTGCCACCACCGCCCGGCTCTTGGAACTTCCTTAAACATTGTTTTTGGTGTAAAGTAGTTGTATTTTAGTGGTTCTAAGTATAGATTTACTTTATCTTGCTTTTGTATTAAATTGGGCTTACTAAAGATGTATGTCTGAATATTTCATCAGTTCTGGAAATTTTTGACATTTGCAAATTTTCTCTATATTTATTACTCTTGAAATTTTTACTTTTTATTCAAGATCTTCATCCTCTCTAATTTTTACTGTACCATGTTATAAAACATAAAGTTATCTATCTATCTCTCTATATTCTTAGGTATATGTTTGTGTACAAATATACACTTCTCTCCCCTATTCACTGACATTTCTTTGGAGGTATCTTCTGCCATGTAACTTACCTTTGAAATATAAGTATTAACAAATCGTAAAACTCAGCAATGAGACACAGCAGACAATATTCTAAAGATATTCCATGAATAGTTTTGTCCAGCATATGTATGACTTGGATAACATTTCAATCTCTTTGAAAACATAAGTTGCTAACAGCGGCATAACAAGAAATAAAAGTTTAAATAAAATCATGTCTGTCAAAGAACATAAATTCCCAATCTAAAACTTTTCTACACAGACAATTTCAGGATGCTTTGTTTTACTGCTGGTTCTACCAAGCTCCAAGGAAGAAGTAATGGCAACCTTTCACATTTTCCTTTAAAACATGTAGGGGCATAGAGGACTTACCTTACTTATTGACTACCTCAGTACTTAGGCCTCACAAGTATGCCATCAGAAATGAAAGCTAAAGAGTAACTATTATGAGCTGGGTACAAATTTAAATAACAAAATATTACCCACCAAATCTGGCAAAATATAAGGGATCCATTATCACTAAACAATATTCAATCCATGAATGCATGCCTGGCTTATCATTTGCAAACCACCCAATGTCTATGAAGAAAATAATGGCTTAGAACATCTCAACACATGCACAAAAAGGATTTAGCAAAATGTAATATTCCTGTTTAATAAAAGTTCACAGTAAATGAATAATAGAAGAGAACATTCTCAGTCTAACGAAAGGACATCTATAAAAAAACCTACTGTTGGCATCATACTTAATGCTGAACTGTTATGAAATATTGATCCCTCTTCTCTGTAATCTAGAAATGGACAGAGACTTTCCCTGTTCCTTTTTAACACTGTTAAGTAAATTTGAGTCATTTTAATAAGGCGAGGAAGAAAAATAAAGGGCACCTAAAATTAAAAGGAAAGAAGTAAAACTGCAAGTGTTTCACAGTTAACATGATTTTATACGGAAGAACTCTGTGGCCTCCATAAGCCACTAGAGCTAGGAAGTGGATTTAGCAAGATTGCAGGATATAAGGTAAATATACAAAATGTTTGGGCTGTGGATTCTTTATGTACTCATAATGATCAGTTCATTTTCAATATGTGACTTTTAATAATTTTAAAACGAGAAAAAGTCAACTATCTATGATGAAAATAAAACAAGCCAGCCATGCCAAACTACAGAAGATACTACTATATATGAATGAAATCCTAGAGATGGCCAGAGCACACTTATGGGTTGAAAATTATACTAGTGTTAAGCCATCAGTTATCCCTAGACTGATGTATAGATTCAACATAATAATAGTAAAATAGTAGAGGATTAATAGATTTAGTAGTACCAAAATAGAAGCTAATTTGAAGAAATAGAAAAGACTGTTCAAAAATGGATATGAAATACATGAGCTTTAAAATCATTTTGAAAAAACTAAAGTTGCAGAACTTTCATAATTTGATAAGTTCTAACATAACCAAGACAACATCCTCTGCTATAAGATTGATAAATGAATCCATGAGAATGGAATCAGGAGCCTCCTCTGTTGTGTGGGTGGCTGGCTTTTAAATGAGGTACAAACCTCTTTTTAATTAAATTTGCTTCATATACTTGATATTTCTATGGAAGAAGGAAATCCAGAGCCTTGTCTTTCTCCAGCTCAAACTTAATTTAAAAAAAAATCTTTGAAAAGTTGGAGAAGAACAATATTACTTGAAGAGAATACAAAAAGCATAAGAAATGAAGGCAGTAAGAAGTGGGAGTGTGTTCTAATAACTTCCATTGTATGAACTTTGTTAAAAATTAAAAACAGAAGTTCTATTCATCAAAACAGACCCTGGAGATAACAAAACACAGGCCAAGGGAAAACAACTACATAGGATAAATCTACTTTGGGGGCTTTGACTTTGGTGATTGGGCCATTTTCTTTTTGTCAGCTTAGGAATGCATTAATGAACAGGCTCATTAATAGTGCCTGGATATTTTTTGTGAAAGTTTTTTTTTTCCAGAACATGGATGAATCATTCTGTCAGAAAAAAAAAATAGTTATTTGACTTTTCAGATTCCCTGCAAAATGTAACCATTTTCTCAGTAGTATTAGGCAAAATACAGTCAGAGTATTAAAGAGACACCTTACTTCACAATTAAACAAGATTCTCCAGATAAATCTGATCCAGTCGTTCAGAAAGCAAAGCCTATTTCCTGCTAGGGACCTGGCTAGGAGGCATTACTACAAAGCTGTAGGCAAACCTACTGTGAAGAAGTAGGCTAATCTCTGAAATAAAGGAAAGGGGGTGACGCTATGGGAAAGGATGCTGACAAGACATAAATTTTAGGTGTCGGATTTTATGAAAGACGGGTTCTGGCTACACACACACACACACACACACCCACCCACACACACACACACACACCCATATGTGCACACATCCATTTTCCCTAACTTCAAGCGTAGCCACTTCTGTGCACTTCTAACATTTGCAGAGATGACATGTTTTCGTCTAAGAATAAAGCAATACTTTAACTTTAACCTAGAATTCATCATGACATTTGTATGCGGTCTAACCAGGAGATCGGTGTTTATTAGCAGAATATGTTTACTTGCAAAAAGGTATAGCTGTTTATGCTGGTTAAAAAAATCAGTGCTTTTTAATAGGAATTTATTTTAGTGGCTTCTATTGTATGGGCAATGGAATTTTCTTTCTCCCTGCGCTAGACAAGACTGTGAGTTTAATGACCCCCCACACATCCACCCTTCAACATCTCTGAGCAGGAGGAGGAGATATCCTATAGACAGTTCAGGAGCTTCGGTGACTTCACATCCCAGCCTGTCAACTGAGTGTGTTCTGGAGGACAAGAGGCAGAAGAGAGGATGAGAAAGGAAAAGAATGAAAAAGAACAGATGATATCAGAGGAGGGGAAGACACAGAAAGAACACAAAGAAAAGGCATTGAGAATGCTACTCGTATATATATTTTATGCGGGCCTCCTAGCTGCTACTTGTCCTTTCAATCTACTGGGATAAGAAGAACCTTTTTCTGCCACTGCCTATGTGCCTGACCTTGAAAAGGCTTTCAAATGGCATTTGGCTTTGTGTATGGAGGAGGGTGCTGGGTGTTGGACTTAGGACCTCACAGATGCTAGGGAAATGCTCTCTGACTGAGCTACAACCCTGGTCCTTTTTACCAATGAAATACTAATCATGTGTCTTGTGAATATTAAATGAGGCAGTTTTTACAAGACATTTATCAGCATTCCTGGTACATCAAGCCATAGATGAAGGGAACTAGTATGATGGCCTCAGTGCCACACTTTCTTGCCACAAAGAAATGGATTTGCTCCAGGAAACCTGTCAAGCTATCTGTGGTGAAGAATTACTTTTTGAAATCTCCACTCCAAGTGTATGTGATATCTTCATAAAATGTTCTTGTTCCAAAATGGATTGCCAGCAAAATAAAATGGAAGTACAAAGAGATATACAACAAAGCCCCTTATTTTTATTCTTATATTTAACAGACATAAACCTTCTGTCCAGTTGTTCTAAAAGTTACTAAATGTTTTCTGGTTCTGAATGTGACGCAGGGTAGAGGGGCAGCAAAGAGTGTACTGATGGTGTTTGGTCCACAGGCTCTGAACAACATCACACTACGAGGAGCCCATTTACTCCTGGGCAGAAATGGACAGGTAGGCTTAGTGAAGAACTTGGAAAGTTTTTAGAACTCCCTTCTGGGGTGGAGACTGTAGTCTAGACCAATAGCTCCTTAATGCTTCCAAACTAGAGAGAACGCTTTGTACAAAGCATGTGCTCCCAAAAGTCCTGGAGGAAAAGTTTCTTCTGAAGATGGCAAGTAGCACAGGAACAATCAACAGGGTTTGGAAGCAAAGACTTTCCCAAAAGATGTTTTTTCCCCTCTTCTCTGAAGCTCATCAGTATCCTCTTCTGATGTTAATTATGTTACCTTGAGTCCAAATGTCTGACTTAATATCTCAAAATGATGGGTATACCAGAGTTACCCATTCATAGCACTTTGTACTTTTAAAAAAGAACATTTGGAACCTCAGCTTCAACCCATATCTATTGACAGTCTATCATGATGGGAGCTATATTTGGTGCTTTGGCTGTGTGCCTGTTGGCACAGCAGCTTGATGAGACTGGCAGTGTTATCAATGCCATTTGTTCAGAAATTGCATTTCAGAGAGTTATATAATTGTGTGTGGTTTGATTCAAAGACAGATGTGTTAAATACAAACACTATTAATTTGTTGCTATGCTGTGGGTTTAATTATCGCTCATAATATTTGTCCCCCCTGTTTGTTATGGTCTTCATTTTCCAGTGAGGACTGCAATCAATAAACATACAGCTGGTAGTTCCTAAACATCTCCCTCAAATCAGAAGGAGGATATCTTTGCTCACTCACTTTTGGATCTCTTGCCTCTAATAAACAATGATATTTTCAGTAAGGTGATAATTAGTTACATGAGTGAAGAATTTAGGTTATCTGTAAAGTTACCTAATGAAGTTGGTGATTTATTAATTATCCTCAATTTTAAAAAGGATTTTGAAACAAGAGGTGATAATCATTAACTTTAGGGGAGACTACAGAAGGGCAAAGTCTCAATTGTAGTAGAAAATACTTAGGCAAAGCAAACAATGTCTGGCCATGATGGTGCCTTATAGCTATAAATGGTCTTAGAGTTCATATATAGTAGTAAAGGAAAGATAAACTGCTGATTCTGAAATTGACTTGGTTGAGAAGGAATTATTAGGAATCACTAATGGAGTGGCTTGAGTTTGACTTAAGAAAAAGGCAGGATAGATAGTGACTCTAGCTTGAGGTAGAAGAAATTAGAAGATAATTTAATTAGAGAAGAAATTAAAATGTTCATATTGGCCACCTTGAATTTTAAGTGCCTGCTTAATATTCAAATAACTAATGTCCGGTAGGCAGGTAGGCAGTCACATGGAATAAAGAGAAAGGGCAGGGCACACACCTGTCCTCAGTTTACAGCATAATGGGGTTGTCAGTGAGTAAGTAGGCCAGCACAAAAAATGGACAGGGTTGGAGGCCCACAGCTCCTGGTGCAGGCTGTGTGATTTAAAGAAGTCCAGGCGCTAAGTCTGAACAATGGGACGAAGTTTGAGGGGATTCCTAACATGCCTGAACATAAGAATGAGTGGATGTGGGTATAGGGTTGTGGAAACGCCATGACCTCTTCACTGTGTTGTTCAAATTTGAGACAGGAGCAAGAAATCTGCCTACTCCAAGTCCCTAAACTCTCTCTTCCTCCCCCAGCCTCCCCTTTATCTCCACCATCTCCTTTCCCTTCCACTGGCTGGAACCTAGTGGCTTTGAACCTTCTCTTGAATTCTACTTGTCCAGTCGAAAGCAGAAGATGGTGTTTGTTTTTGCAAGCAAGATTTTCTTATGATTAAACTACGACATTGAATCTTTTTGAAAGGGTTCTTTATATTATCTGCGGATGTAGGACAGATTCTGGGGAATCTAATGCTCGCTATGAAGAAAACAATACATATACCCACAGATTGGTGAGTATGTGATGGCCAGTCTGGAAACAGCTCTCACTCATGCCTCTGAGCACAGCACACACCCTCCTCTGCACCGCCACAGGTTTGGAAAGGGAGTCGCTTGCTCTGCTGCCTCAGAGGAGTGCAAAATGTGTCTCTTAAAAGAACACAGCCATTTGTTCTCTGTCAGGATGCCTCTTTCATCCTGTAATTAGAGTGCTGTGGGGGGGTGTGGGTGGGGGAGAAAGAAGAATACGAAACGCTCCGACTTCGCCATGACTTATTCTTCTGCACCACAGGGTTTTGAACCCAGTGAAATATTGTGACTGAAACATACACTATTATATGCGTACAGAGAGAGAGGAAGCGACGTGTGTGCCTTTGAGTTCATGCCTTGATAGTATCTGTGTGCCAAACTAAGGTGGCACAGACTGGTAGGTAATTAAACAGAGCGAGAGAGCTGAATTCTGCTTTGTAGCTCTGTCTTTCACTGTTTCCTAACCCTTCCAATGCCCCAAGGGCTTTTATAGTCCCTTCTTGAAAGGTTTTTGTTGTCGTTTAGTCTTTGCAAAGCCTGGGACTGAACCCAGGACTTCATGCGTGTTTGCTAGGCAAGTGCTATGCCCAAGCCATGCCGTGGTCCGCCTTAAAAGGTTTTAAGGACAACCACGTGAAAACTGCCACTTGTCATCGCACACAGTATGTGTTATTCCATGATCATCCAGCTAGTGGAAGGGAACAGAGAAATTTGTGGAACAAAGAGTGTAGCTTTCAAGAATATTTACCAGGTTTGTTTTGTTTTGTTTTCGATTTTATTTGCAGCAGTAGCAACAATAATTTCCTGATTTTGTTTGGCTGAAAATCATTAGCATCTTTCTAGCATGTGCCAGCAGGGGACGAGGAAAGTTGGTAGAGAAGCCAGCTTGACTCTGTCCAATCCCCAGGGAGGATCTTTGCAGCACTGGCCACATCTCCTGTAGATAACACAGCCTTGATGCTATTGGCCCTACTGGCCTTTAATATAAATGTGTTATGAAATCCAGCTGAGTTCTGTGCAGAGATGAACCCCTGGTCTTCCTCTACTCTGAAGCCTGCTTTGCCCAGTGCCTGTTTCACTTTGGTTCATTTTACTTCTTCCTTCTTGGCCACTAAAACCCTTGAGGTTGTCTTTGATTCATCTCTTTATTATGCTCCATGTTGGAGAGGTCAGTGTGTCCTCTTAGCTCTACCTTCAGATTATAATCAGAACGTCACAATTTCTCAGCAGTCCCACTCTGCCCACGGCCAAGGTCATCTGGATATGTTCTAGAAGGCTTTTCTGATTTTCTCTCTAAGTCCCCTTCAGATTCTTCTCAACAAGGCAGCCAAAGACATTTTTTTGCAAACTTCAATCAGTCTTGTAATTATTCTGCTCCATCCCTAGTGATAGTTTTCTAGCTGAACTGTGGAAAGTCAAATCTTCAGAGAGCCTCCTCTACATCTGCCCTCACACACAGTCTGGCCTCTTAGACAGCTTCCACTAACTCAGTACCTGTTGTGGGATGTCCTTCTGTGTAGGTGTTGATTTATTGGTTAGTGAATAAAGCTGCTTTGGCCTATGGCAGGGCAGAATATAGCCAGGCTGGAAGAGATATAGAGAGTGAGTCAGCGAAGTCAGGGAGATGCCATGTAGCTGCCGAAGGAGAAGGATACACTGGAACCTTAGGAAACTTATCGGTAGGCCACAGCCTCATGGCTGATAGAAGAGGGTTAATTTAAGATGTAAGAGCTAGCTAGGAACACACCAGAGTCATTGGCCTAACAGTATTGTAATTAATACAGTTTCTGTGTGATTATTCGGGTCTGGGTGGCCTGGAAACAAACGAGCAGCCTCCTACGACAAATATCCTCTAGCCGTATGGCCTCATTTCTTTGGTCCAGTGCACACGCACCCCATATTCCTGTGCTCCAAAGCCTTGTCCTGCATGTCCCCTCTCTCCCTGGAGTGTTCCTCCCCAGATATATCTATACAACTCCCTACTTTGTATACCTCATGCCACTTCTGATGTATTCTCATTGAGGCCTTCACTGGTCACTCAACCAAAACCTCTGTCCTTCCCTTCGTACTTACTGTACATTTTTTCTGCTTTACTTCCCCTTGAGCACTTGTCAGTGTACTCCATGCTGTGTGCTTTCCTCGCCTCCTTTTCTGTCTTTGCCTTGCATGGTGATGCAAACGGTATGGGGACAAATATATTTCATTTATCCTTGATGTTGACTAGCATTGTATTTAAGTTACTTCTGCCTCACTGTGACAAAAATACTTGACAGAAATCAATTAAGGGGGTTGGGGGTTAGTCTGGCTCATGTTTTCAGATGGTCCAGTCCATCATGGTGGAGAAAATATAGCAGAGCGTCTCAATTCATAACCTTCTTTCAGGCCAGAAGGCAGAGAAAGGCTGATGATGGGATTTTATTTTCTCCTTTTAATCTATCTGTGTCATGTTTCATGGTCTGCAGGGTTATTAAAGTAGCATTCAAAAGACCCAGTGTTGATCAGAGGGTCACCCCGTTCCCACTGCAAGTGAGCCCAGGGCCTATCTGTGCCCGGCATGTGCTCAGCAGCAGAACCGTGGTATCTGCCTCTCTTCTGAAAGGCTCACACTCCTTCCTCACTGCCCTGAGTGTGGGGAGTGCCACCCACTTTCTAGGTGGATCTTTGTCCCTCCATTAATTCTCTATAGAAACACTCTCACAGATATACTTGGCAATGTGCTAGGCCATCTTCTAGACTGTTCTCAATACGGTCACATTGACAATGATGATCAACCATCACAACCATATTCTAAAACAATGCCTCGCATGTGGTAGACACTTGTAAATTGTCTTTTGGAGATAGGATGGACAGACACAGAGCAAGGCCTTGGTAATAACTTATCTCTATTATGAAATATTTTCAGGAATGTCCTTGGTACTTACAAGAAACAGAGTATGTTAGATGCCAGACTTTGGGACTCTCACCTGTTTTTCAGTCCTCACCATGACCATTTAAGATGGGTGTGATATTTATTCTGAGTTTACAAACTGAGAATCAGGTTTAAGGGCTTTAAACAAAGTAGAGCTGGGATCCAAGCCCATGTCTGTCCAACATCAGAGTCTTTTGTAGTTATACTTCAACACTATAGATTATATCAGATTTTAGATTAAAAAGCAAAGCAGGAAACATAGTTTCACTGATTCATTATCCCCTTTTTGTGAATGGCCAGACCTTCTTTCCCTGTATCTACAAAATAAAAGACTTCAGTATTAGAAGATAAAGCAAAAATGTTATTCTTTAAGTTCCTATAGGTCAGTTTCCACTTGTTGCAGACCTTGGGCTGACAAGCCAGTGCCATTCTCTCTGCTTTAGTTTATCTGGAGAGGAAAATTAGGCTAGGCTAAGTTTCTTTCTCATGTCTTGGTTGTTTGATATCCTGATCTGAGAGTCCTGTGGTCATTCATTCATTGTCGTGGATATAGCGCAGAGGGGCAGAGGCTGGGGACATCATGTCGTGTAATGCCAATCACTTGCCCTAAGCAATTTGGAGAAGAACTTCTGCTCTTCGGAGAAGCCTCCCAAAGTGCCCGGTTTTGAGTAGCGATGACACAATATGTCTGACCATTTGCACCTGCACACTAACCCTGCTTATGAGAGTCAACACGAGATTGGATTTTGAAGGCCAGGTTCTGTTTTAGCTATCTTTTATTGACAAGCTAAGTCTCCTTAAATCCTTCTTGGAATGAGTCAAGGGCTAAGACATACATAACTATAATGTTACTGAACTGTGTGACCTTCAGGAAAGTGTTTGCCTTCTCTGGGGCTATGTTTGCTTCTCTGGAAAGTGGGAGAAAGGTTCCCCAGCTTCATAGACTGAAAACATAATGGTGAAAAGTCTTACCCCTGTCTGCTTTCCAACACAGCTGCGGTTAAAGCAAGGCCCACCCTCAGTAGCCAGCCTGACTCCCCCTATTGTTGTCTTTGTTTCAGATTAAGGTTGAAGATGTTTTTCTTGGTGTCTAACCTAAATCCCTCCTTCCTAAAACAAGGATCATAGAAGAGTATTGGCAAGGTTCCCTTGTGGGTAACCAAACCTGCTGAAATCATGGACTCTGAAGATTAACGGGAATGTGATCACGTGGCTTTTGTGTGCTGCGCAAAGTCTATCTGCATATGCTTCAGGGTGCTGGTGTGAGCTTGTCTGTCTGTGCCAATGTGTGTGTGATGAGGCACGCAAGTGTGTACAGAAGTGTGGGTAAACAGATCTTTGAGTCACACAGGCCAGTCCATCCTGGCAGGCTTTGTCTTCCTTTCGGGTTGCCATGACAGCCGCAAGAGCCTCTGCGTCAGTAAACAAAGCTCCCTGTATGCACTGAATCAGGAGCAGCGCTCTGGAGCTAGGGGATAAGCCAAGAGCCAGCATCTTCCCCCAGAGAGTTTTACAGCAGGCTTTCCAGAACATTTTGTCAGTAGACAAGAGGAGCAACCACCTTCCAGGTATTCTGAGATGCCGAGGTGGCATAGCATGGATTAAAGCAAGTGGATGGCCCCCAGTTCAAGTCCCTAAGACTCAGCAAACATTATGATAAATCCTAGATTTGGTTGCCCAAAGCCTGTTCTATCATCTCCTGATGGACTAGCACTAGTCATTTTATTAATACAGAAATCAGCTACATTGTGAATTACCTATGAAAATAGCTCCTTATAGCTCGACAAATTCACAAAGTAGAAATCACCCTTCATATTCATATAAGAATGATTTGCAAATGAACTGTTTTCTTTTTACCCCTCCAGGTATGTATGATGCATGCTAGAGGCATCCTTCCTTGTCTGAGATTATCCATGCAATACTTCTACTTTATCTTATTGTGAAAATCTAGAATTGACTGTATATTAGAGTTGGTTTTTAACAATATATGGCTCCAATGGAAAGTACTAGAAAACAAAAGCAGTCACAAACATAAATCCAATAACAAGGATGGAGGAGTTCTTTACCACACGATGCAAAATCAGGCTTCTTCAGTCCCATAACTGAAATTTGGGAATATGAACTTAGCATGCACATACAGAGAGCAGAATGGAGGGTCAGCCAGACCCAACTCTAGCTCACCTTCTTCCAGGCTGTCTGTGTCTTAAGGGAACCTGCATATGATCCTTCCTGGGGACTGAGTGGGAAGAGGGTCGGGTCTGTCCAACATTATGAATCGCAAGAGTAGAAAAAGGCCATTTTCTACAGTGAAGCCCAATACAGGTTTTTGTGACTATACTGTCTCTTTACAAATCACTGTTCCTAGAGCAGACTTGATACAGCTTCTGCTTGGGAGTGTGTGTCTGTGTCGGCCAAAGGACAACCTTGAGTGGTATCTTCCTCAGAAGCCATTTGCCTTTTGCCATTTGTTTTTTGAGACAGTCTCTCATTGGCCAAGGCCTCAAACAGTTAGCCCAGACCAGTAGTTCTCAACCTTCCTAATGCTGTTACTTTTTAAGCCAGTTCCTCATGTTGGGGTGGCCCCCAGTCATAAAATTACTTTGGTTGCTAAGTCATAACTGTAATTTTGCTGTTGTCATGAATAATGATGCAAATATCTGATATGCAACCACTATGAAAGGGCTGCTTAACCCCCAAAGGGGTCATGACCCCACAGATTGAGAACCACTGGGCTAGACTGACTGGCCAGTAACCCCCAAGGATCTTCCTTTTGACTGGGATTACAAGTACGAGCCATTACATCTGGCTCTGTTTGTGGTGGGCTCTGAAGTTTGGATTCAGGTCCTCATGTTTGCAGGTAAACCCTATTCTCCACCCCTTGTGGTTCCTTCTAATGTCAGTTCTGACTGATGAGGAAACTGAGAAGTCCCCTAGTAGCAGATGCTGCCAGAATCCTTTGCTCTGAGAACAGACCTGGTGGTGCTTCTGTTGCATCCCATGCTGATGTGTTTTATTCTGGTGTGGAATTCTAGAGAATAGACACAGCACATTAGAGCTCTGTTATACTATGGGTATAGAAACATTGGATGGAACTGATTATCTATGGTCATCTCCTAAACCCAGGCATGTGTCAGGAGACCTCCAAAGAACTGGCCACCCTTCTACTACTGCAAACCAGAACTCTCCTTTGACTGAAGAAGGTGGATCAGGAATTTATGGCCAGCCTGGGCTATATTAGTGAGTTTGAAGTCAGCCTGGGCTATAGTTAGTTCAACATGGAATGGAAAGAAGGTGGGATTTAGAGTTATGGTTTCTTTCTATGGTTCTCTGGCTTTGGACTCTTGCTATTTCAGAGAGCTACTTGACACCCTTTAGATTCAATTTTCTGAGTCAGATAATAGAAACACTTGTACTGCTTGCCCTACATACTCAAGGATTTTCCTGTCCCTTTGGTCAGACCTTACTGAAATTCTTCTTTGTCATGATCTTATTCAAAATACTCCCTCAGGGTAAATTTTTCCTAGCCCAGTGCCCAGAGCTAGTCAAAAATTCAAGACATAAGTATATATGAAAATATGAAATGGAAAGAGACATTGGTTGACTATACCCAGCTAAGTGGTGGACCATGGAAGGACTTGAGCTCTTTGAACAGCCAGGCCTGGGTGCTTATATCAGCTCCATGTCTTAGAATAGATCGAATGACTTAATTTTACGTTGGAAATGAAAATTCCTATTTTACTGCCTTTTCAGAGTAGCTGTAAAGATTGAATGAGCAACATGTATGAAGGGGCTTGATGAATTAAAAGATAAATGCTGTTAATCATGGTTCTTACTTGGGTTTGGAAGTTTAAGATGACAATGATCCTTTAAAAAGATAAGTAATAGCACAAAATAATATGAAATGAAGGAAGACACATACTTAGTTGAGAAACCAAGTAGGTACCATTTCAATGGTCCAGGGTAAAGGCAATGAGGATGGAAGGGAAGGTGGGTTCAAGTACTATTTTGACAGTATAACCAAATGAACAATGACTCTAATAAGACAGGAGGGATGAATCAAAGAACCACAGGTAAGAATGTTGGTGAGTAGTGATGCTATGAATTACCCAGGTCACTATTACTTCATAATTGTTGAAATCCAGAAAAGAAGCTAACAGGAAGCATCCCCGGGTTTGAGTTCTACTACCCAGACCCTCCCTACCTTGGGTCACTCTTTACTTTTACTTCTCCCTTCATAGTACCTTTAGTGACTCATTGCATCTTCAACCAAGCATATGCCTTGTCCCCATATCCTCAACTTGATGGCAACCATTGCTATTGGGTATTATACAGAAAGTCCAAGCAAAGCATGAGCAGGCATCTGTCTGTATCCTGTTACACCAGCATCCCATCCCCTCGGCTGCAACTATGTTATTTCACTCAGTCCCTTATTCCTTTCTTCTTCCACCAACTGTAGGGATCATCTGGCAGGACTCAAGCAGGGGCTGTACTCCCTTTCTGTCTGGATATGGTTAGCTTCCAACTGTGCTCCTATGCCACTACAGTAGCAAGGGGTGGTTGGCCTGGGAGGGTGATAGTTAAGATGCATTGGTTTAGGTAGTTTCTGGAGAAGCCAATAAAAACTACCAATAGTAGGTGACTGGTTCTGATAACCCATTGGATAAGCTCATCTTTTTCTCTACCAGGGAACTCTGAATACCACCCACTTTCCTTCTTTCCTTCTGTCTCTTTCTTATCTTCCCCCTCCTCCTCATGGTGCTTAAGACTTTGTGTCTGTGTGTGTGCATGCATATGGAAGTCAGAGATAAACCTTGGGCATTAGTACTCAGGAGCCATCATCTACTTTATTGCTTGACAGTGGACCTGATATTGAACTAGGCTAGTAAGCCAGTGAGGCCTAAGGATCTACCTGAAGACAGCTAGATTTTTCCATTCCCCCCTTGCTGAGGTTACAAATGCATGTCACCAGGCCTGGATTTTTGACATGGGTTCTAGGGGTCAAGCTATGGGGCCTCAAGCTGTGCACCAAGAACTTTACCAACTAAGCTCTCTCTCAAGCTCTAAGATTTAGCCTTTGTAAAAAAAAAATGCCATGGAGTAGCTTTGTTCCTCTCCCTGTCACCGGCTCTTCCTTACTCTTGACCTTCTCTTCAGCTTTTCCTCACTCTTGCCGCCCTCTGCCTCACTCACCTTCGGGGAGCCAGGTTCTGTCTCATTGTTTCTTCCTTTCTTATTTATTAAATAAGTTGTCCACTAAATAAAATGGACACCAGCCATCAGAAGCCCTTTAGTGTTATAAGTGTTACTGGCCTTCAGAGTCACTCCCTATTAACACCATGGCAGCATGGTTTGACTTTGCATCCTTGCAAGTTATTTTAATATTTAAGCCTTAGTTGCTGTAGATGGAGGCTGCTCATTCATTCCCTGCCACCCAGAACCGAAGCAACCACACAGAAACTATATTATTTGCAATACTGTTTGGCCAATAGCATAAGCATATTTTTTAGCTAGCTTTTATATCCTAAAGTAACCCATGTCCATTAATCTGTGTATTGCCACACGGCTATGGCTTACTGGGTAAAGTTCCATCCCCGGTGTCTGTCTCCAGAGGGGCTATATGGCTTCTTGCTCACTCCACCTACTCTCTCCTCCTCTATCTGCTTGGAACTCCTGCCTTGCCCTATTCTGATAAGCCACTGGCCAAAACAGCTTCATTCATTAACCAATAAAAGCAAAACATCAAAGGACCTCCCACACCAAATTGTCTCCTCTGTAGATGGGAACGTTAACAGTATTGTACTGGCACCTTGTGAGGATTAGATGAGCTGGTGGGCCTAAGGCTGGCATACACTCATTGGCAAATATACTTTAGTCACTTACCAAAAGCATGAAGGAGAGAAGTGCCTTTGAGAGGGTCAAGGATGCCATTGTGGCTAAAGACGTGAACCATTCTGAAGCAGATTGCCAAATACTTAAAGAAACCCACAGAGCAAGCAGGGCAAAGGATGGCCTCTGTCTGAGGTGGAATGCAGCTCCCTTCTGTAGAACACTAGAGGGAGATCATCTTGCAGCTTGGGTAAAGGGAAAGTAGAAATAGGGTAACTAGAAGCTATCAAATACTCACTCTTGCTTCCCTCTTTCTCTTCATCATGGTAGTGTGCAAACTCAGGGGGCTGTTCTTGTTGTCCACAGGGAATTTGCCAAAGAAAGAGAGAGAGTGGAGAACCGGAGAGCATTCATGAAGCTGCGGCGCCAGCAACAGATTGAGAGAGAGCTGAATGGCTACCGTGCCTGGATAGACAAAGCAGGTAAGCTTGGCATTAGGGGAGAGAAAATTGAATGGTTACCGGACAGAGCAGCTACGGCCTGGCATTAAGGCACTGGTGGGTAACTGCCCATGCATAGCTGACTAGCTCTGCCCAGTACCTCTTAGACTCCCATGCAGTGGGCAACCTAGACTAGAGCAGAGAGAACTGCTGAGAGCCCTGTGAGGGTTTCGGCTCCCCTTCTGTTTGGAGATCTTCTAGGGTCTGACCCTCTCTCTTTTTTCAACTAAATACCTTCCATAGGAAGTGTTATCAAGCCGAACTCAGTAAAGGAGAGCAAGTCGGTCTGGTGATATTGTATGCTTTGCCCCACCTTAGGACTGATAATCCGTGGATTCAGCAAATAAAGATTGAGTGCCTACTTAGTGCCAGAACTCAGAGTACAGAGTTGAGCCAAATAGCCTACCATGCCTCCAAAGCTCATGTCTCCTGGAACTCATTCTTCTGCAGCTGGGAAGCAAGCGATAAACAAAATAACTACCAACTCACAAGAAGGTGATGAGTGCAGTGGGGGAAGCAGATCAAGCAGAGTTGTGTTTGGGGGGGGGGGGTTATGCTCCAGTTTTCCACAAAAGGGTTCAGCATGAACTTGTCTGTGTAGAGACTTGGAGGAGATGAGCAATTGGCCTTGGGAAGAGCTGGGGGAGGAGACTCATAACTCCAAGTCCTCCTTAAGGGATAGGCCACTGCTGCTCTGCTGCAGAGGGGAAGAGAGCCGGGCAGGAGTGGCGAGAGACAGTGGGAAAGCAGTCACAGCAGTTCCGTGTGTAACCTGCTGGGCCACAGGACTTTTCCTAGTGAGCAGGGGTGCCGTGACTTGGAATCTTAAAGGGACGTTATGTTTGCGGCACTGGACTTAGACCACAGAGGACAGGGCCAGAAGCCTGGAAGAGATGAGGACCCCTGCAGCTGTCCAGGCAGGAGACAGGAGTGAGGACAGGTGTTTTGGCCACCTGGTACCTGAGCCATCTTCACTGCTCACTCATGGAAATAATTTGGGCCCACCTATAGGAATGGGTCTAGACCTACTATGCTGGCATTAATGCAGAGTCATTAGAGTCAAGGTGGCTCAGGTGCTTATGAGAGACATCAGTCACCTAGTATCTAACAATAAAGCGTTTGCTTTTGTTATTATTTTAAAGACTGGATTGCATCAGTGTTATATATCTTCATTTTCCTCCAGAGCAAAGAGTGATTTTTATTTAATAATTAAAGAAAAACTTGTACATGACAGTCAGCATCTTTTCTATTCCTAATAGAAAGCCAACAGTAAGTGTGAAGTCTCAATGGGACAATAAGAACCATAATTTGATGCTAATTCTAGGAGCCCCATTCTTCCATAGGAACCTGCAATGATGCAGTTACATTTAGTGTGACCACCAACATCCCAAAGCCCTCTTTAAGCTCAGGAGTTAATTTTTTATTGTCTATGAGGGCTGAGAAGGGATATATAGGATTAATACCCAGACCACATACTCCCTGATTTGGACATCCACATTTCCTGTTATCCCTGGAGGCAGGAGCTATGCTGTCAGTTGTGTGTCCATTTCATCCCCTTCTCCTCCAAGCCTATTGAGTAGGGGTGAGGGAAACATAAATCTCTCCTCCCTCTTCCCAGAATGGAAGTAAGTAAGTAAGTCCGCCTGACCATGGGAAGGCAAGCTGAACTGCCTCCAGGCCAGACAGCCAGCTTGACGTTTCCAACTGTCCTTGGCATCCTCAGCAGTGGAGCCATCTGACAAAGTGCTGAGTGAGCTGGCAGCAAACCCAGGAACGACTTTTCCCAGACCCGATCATGACCCCACCCAGGGTCGGGTGCCATGGAACGCTGCTCTTTTGCAGTGCGCTTTTCTAATCCTTGAAAAATTCCAGCGTTTCCCTTTCTCCCAGTATCCAGTTCTCTTTCCCCATCTAAGAAAAAAAAGACGCAATGAAAAGTCAAATTGTGCTTCCTGGCCCTTCCCTTTGCAAATGGAGCGAGAGTGAATCAGAGACATATGGGTTACATTTCCCTGGAAAGACTCAAGTTAGAAAGCGGACTTGGCAAAAGGCATTGGTGGGGGCAGGGTGGATTGAGCACATCCAGAGCCCTTGAAGTGTTTCTCAGAAGTCCTCAGCAGCCCTCCACATCTTCCATCTGCCCAGGGAGCTCTCAGATCTGCCCATTTCAAAGCCAGGCACTGTGCATAGCAAAAGTGACTTCTGGATAAGGTAATTAAGTTTGCTATGAGATAGTTTATCAAGAACTTGATTTTACAGTGGTACCCTACAAATGTGCTCTGAAGTGTCTCAAAAACCGTGTATATCTGCATGAAGGAGCACCTCACCTGTGACATTTTGTCTGCTAATGTGGAATTTCAGCAGAGGCTGTACTTGAAGACCTCAGATAAATATTCAGGATGTGTTGTAATGGCTATCCTGCATGGTAGTGCCCAAACCTCAAAATGGTCCCTGGGAAGCATATTCTATGCGCTCTCAATTTTATTTGCAGGTTAGAATTACACTAATAGCTTTACCCTTTTCTACCTGCCTACAAGTGCTTGTCTACTTGTTATAAGTGCTTCAATTAAAGCATTGCTTAGTAAGGTCTGCTGCAAACTTTTGTCCAACAGCTTGGTTCTTTGGAAATGGTTGTCAAAGTGTCTATGGGCTCTAGTAGGGTTGAGCTCAAAACTTAACCCTATCACTTTTAGAGGGACACCTTGGAAATCATCAGACACAGGACAGAGAGGCTGTTTTATTTGTACCTTTGAAGAGGTTTCTGGTGAGGTTTACTCATAAGTCTTAGTAGAAATAATACTTATCAGTTGGTGACAGCTCACTGAAGTACAGGACTGCTTCTGAAGAGAGGGAGCCTGGGAGAAGCAGTTCTAGGAACCATGTGGTATCTTTTCACATACTGACAAAGGCATCAGTGGGTCCTTAATTCGCTGGTGCCCGCTGTGCATTCAAGAATTGGTTCTGACACTAAACATCACCTGAAAGTAGCACATACCCTACAGGTTAAAGCCTTAGTCCTATTAGGCTATCCAACTATAGAAACCAGAAAGTGGGATCCCAGATGGGCCCTGAGTCTGCCTGTCCAAATATACATTTGGAAATTCTTACAATCCCTTCCTCTTATCAATTCAGTGATTGTTTTTTGTTTTTAAAGAATAACTTCTGGACATCAAGAAAAAGCTCCTTACTGCTTGCTATAAAGGAAGAAGCACATAAACAGTATAGGCTGTGGATGCACAGGATAATGGATAGGATGAGGCTCAGCAGCCTGTAAGCACACAGAAGTGTTCACTGACCCAGAAGCTCTCCATTGTCTGGGAAGTTTGTAGAGATTTCCTTACATGGGTGTGTGGGGTTAAATTGTTGGTCATTGATAATAGCACTGTGACTCCAGGCTCTCTTCTCTTCCTCAAAGGTAGAAACTGAGTATAAGAATTTGACCTATCTGATCATGTCATTGAGGTTCTCCCCCATCACCAGCTCCTATCCCTAAATTATCCAGGTTATCCAGGGCCCTTTCCTGCTCTGACTCATCTCATTAGCATACAAAAAACAGCTCTGTGCCAGGAACCAGAGATAAAAATGTGTGTGTGTGTACCTATAATTTTTTATTATACCACAGGGGCTGATTCAGAGTGCCCCACACTTCCTTAGCTCAAGCACTGCTCAACCAAGAGGGCAGAGTTGGTGGGGACACAAAGAAGCACACCTTAAACCCTGCCTTTGCTCCAGGGACCCTTGGGCTCTTCCTTGGCCCTGCCTTAGAGTAATGAACATGTAAAAGTCAAAACATGGCCTCACTTCCTACATGGGGAGACAGATGGTGTGGCCTGGAAGAGAGGAAGAAGGAAGTACTTTCTGAGGGGTTAGCAAAGAAAGAAATCAGGGTAGAAAAAGCCAGAAATAGAACGTTTTCCCTCACAAACTTAGGGGGTTTTAACAATCCCTCTCCCTCCTCCCCCACTGGGCATCTGTTGCAGTGGCATGCATTTTCACAGCGTCCCCTCATGAGCCCCTTACCACACAGCCTCTTCCTTGTTCTCAGCAGCCTGTCTGCCTGGTGAGGCCCCATTTCTCTCCATGCTGGTGCCCACAATGAGCTCTGAACTGTTTTTATTCTCTCCATGTTGCCTTAAGTCAGAACTGTCCCTGAGGGGTTTTCATTTTGTACAATAATTTGGCATTTACAGATAATTTACTAAACTATTTGTTCCCATACAGAGGAAGTCATGCTTGCTGAAGAAAATAAAAACGCCGGAACATCAGCCTTGGAAGGTAAGGAGGCGCGCTGAGCTGCGCTTCGTTGGCGCTAGCCCTCTTAGGCGGTGGCAATCTCTCTCCATCAAAGAGGAGAAAGAAAGAAGAGGGGGGCCGCACTGGGATTTGAAACACAAGTCTCTCTGTAATAAAAATCCCTCATGCTTTAAAACAATGAGAATTGAGTCACAGATTTAAATGCCTTTTAAAGTGATGGAAATGAAGCCCAAGTGTTGCATTGTTCCAGGGCATGTGATTGATAGAGTTCAATGAAAAGACCATTATACAACTCATGGTCTATGAAGGGATCTGCTTTTAAAATGTATGGGGATCATCTTGGGTCCAGTTTCAGTACCGGGAAGTGCCATTGCTTATGAAGAGCCAGAACAAGTAGATACGGAGTATCTGTTTACCTACTGCGTTTAGATTTAGATAAACTCCAACCAGGATTCAAAACCTATGAGCATCCGCAGGTGCTGGCAAGCACAGCATTGCCCGCCATTCTGTAGACTTCAGACTCCTCTCACCCTGGTTCCAGTATTAAAGGCCAACACCTGTGTCACAGGGCCCTTGCACAAGGCCTCTCAGCCCACAGCCCTCAAAGTTTTGTCCAGGATGATCTGGGTGTACTTATGGCCTCTCACTGGCCTTCCCCTTCCCTGGCGTAGTGCTTCGAAGGGCAACCATCAAAAGGAGCCGGACGGAGGCCATGACCCGAGACTCCAGCGATGAGCACTGCGTTGATATCTCTTCTGTGGGTGAGTGATCCAGTTAGATCTTCTTTTACTTCTCTGGAGCTCCCATGAAAATGAAGATCCTGTCTTTTGAGAAGAACCCACAAGGAGCAAAAAGAACCCAAAGGATCCCGAATGTAGGGATGTAATTAAGGGAAGGCATGGGAATCTAACCTAGATGCCAATGGTTTGCAGAAAAGACGAAAGGAACAGGGGATGCTGTGTACATGAAACTCGGGGCTTAGGGTTCTTCAAGTGTGACAGGTGGATCTCATTTGCAGATGTATCCTTTCTCTCCTGGGTGTGACAGTGAGAACCCACGTTGGGATACAGGTTGAGTATCCCTAATCTAAAAACCCCAAATCGGAGCTGCACCAAAATTAAGACAATTTTTTTAACAATGCTGTGGCACCACAAGTGGAAAATTCCACACTGTGAAACTGGTTTCTCCCACAAAATTATTTAAAATATTGTATAAAGCTATCTTCAGCCTATGCATATAAGAGATATCTGAAGCATAAATGGATTTTATCTGTAGACATGGATTCCTCCTCCAAAATACTTTATCATATACAGCCAAGGGTGTGATCATGAAAATAATCTGAAATCTGGACTGTGTCTCGTCCATCTATTTTGGATAAGGGATACTCAACCCATATTTTTCAAGGATCCTCAGGACCTATTTCTTCTAGTGACCCACCCGGGAGAACTTGAAGCCATTTGCTTAACAGAGTAGTACCATTCTACTTCCATCTTGTGAAACTTAAACTAATTCCTTTTAACAATCCACTGATATGACTACAGTTCAATCCTAGGTTCTCTTACAGATTCTGGCTCTTGACAGGTTTCTTCCTCCCCAGAAAAAGGGCAGGATCTCTCACTCCATCCTAAAAAGCAGAAGAGACTTACAAAGCCCATGCTGCTTTATGTTGCCCGTGACAGAAATATCACAAATGCAGCAGGAGGATTCCGGTGTCTGAAGCATATTTAAAGGGAAAGGGAAGAGAGAAGCCCAGTCTCTTACAGATACATTCCCGATCCTGTTAGCATTCGAGATGCTGGGTGTCTGCCTGGTGTCCTGCTTGGGAATCTTTCAGTTTCCTAGGACTTGAGAGTGCCTGGAGAGGAAAAGCAGGGTCTCTCCCTGTGGAGATTACTTAGCCCATAACATAGGGGTTGCCCAGGTCTTCAATGTGCCGGTCACCTTGTCCTGGTACTCAAGCTGTCCAACTTTCCCTGTGGATGCCGTGGAAGGTAGGCCTGGGATATTTTGGAGTCTCATTCCTCTTCATTTCCCTTCCTTAGGCACACCTCTTGCCAGAGCCAGTATCAAGAGCACAAAGGTAGATGGAGCCTCCTATTTCCGGCACAAGGAACGGCTTCTGCGTATCTCTATCCGGCACATGGTCAAATCCCAAGTGTTTTACTGGATCGTCTTGAGTGTTGTGGCTCTCAATACTGCCTGTGTGGCTATTGTCCATCACAGCCAACCCCAGTGGCTCACTCACCTCCTCTGTAAGTGGATAGCGATTGCCATCCCTTCAAGTGGGCGCCTTGGTTTTATGTAAAAATGACTAAAAGGACCTAAGGGCATGCTAACTGTATACATTGAAGGAAGCCGAAGCTGCTGCAAGAGGGGAATGGATTATCAAGCAACTGCTCTCCCCTTTATTATCTGCTGGGGTGAATACTGCTGATGAGTTAACACATGAGTGTTGTATAAACCAAGCTTTGTGTTTTTTTTTTTCTCCTGTACCACTCAATCCCAAGGTTCTTTTAAAATAACGACTCAGAAGCTTGATATTAATTACAAACTATTTGGCTTATTTACTCAGGTTTATTATTAACTAGCTCTTACAATGGGATTAGCCCATTTCTATTAGTTTATATTTTACCATGAGGCCCATGGCTTGTTACCTCACATCTGTCTTCCCAGACGGCTGCTGACATCTCTGACTCCACCTTTCTACTCCCTGTATTTCTCCTTGGGTTTCTCACCTGGCTCTATTCTGTCTGACTAGTGGCCAAATTGGCTTCTTTATTAACCAATAGTCATAAAACATATTCACAGTATACAGAAAGGCATCTCACAGTAGTGTTGTACCTTGGGTCCTAGAGGTTTCTTATGGGGATTCAGTAGTGTAAAGAATTTGAATCACTGAGAGCTGGGGAGAAAGTTCTGAGAACAATTGACACATCAAATGGATCAACAAAAGAAACATATATGTCTGGACATGATTGCCTCTGGGTGTCAGTGATGGCCGGGAGACTGTGAGGTATAGATGAGGGTACCTAGCCTCTTCAGTCAGGCCGCAGCACAGACCTTTCTTCTCTGAGGGACCCCTCTACTGGAAGGCCAATGATAACCTTCCTCCAATGCTAAACAGCAACCATTGGTTGGGCCAGGGGCTCTCATCCCAGAGCAGAATGCTCAGAAAATAGGCTTTGCCCGATGCTAGCTTCTTACATACTGAGATCTGAGGTTCCTCTACAAGGGGTGTGTGTCAGGTAACAGGCAGAAGAGCTCACACCATCTCTGGAACAAATGATTCTGTTTTTACTATTTTCAGACTATGCAGAATTTTTGTTTCTGGGACTTTTTCTGTTGGAGATGTCCCTGAAGATGTATGGCATGGGGCCACGCCTTTATTTTCATTCCTCATTCAACTGCTTCGATTTTGGGGTAAGTCCTCGGAAGCCTGCATGTCTTCATGTTGATAGGCCACGGTTTTAGATAAGCAGCTCGGTCTGTCACTCGGCATGAGCCATTGAAGTCAAAATCGGAAAAGGAGCATGTGTATGCTGAGATAAAGGGAGTTCAGGAGTGAATGGATCCGTGCCGGCCAAGGATTTGTTTGGTTTTTTTAAAACCCTCTTTGAGTTTTAATGTTTTTATTGATGTGTAGCACATATACTCAAGAGTGTACATTTAACTATGTAGCTCAATGAGATTTTACAAAGCTACACATAGCCAGAATTTTGAACCACTTATTATCTTGGGTGAAGTCTGGGAGAGCAGGACAAAGAACTTAATTCTAGAGGTGGCATTAGAAGAAAGAGGTTATACATTTGTTTATTTTCTACTTCAGTCAAAACTGAACATAAATGTCTAGGTATGCCCTCATGTGAACTCACACACCCTTGTATTAGCATGACTCCTTGCAGAACATTCTGTCTAGCTGCTTGCCTTCTATATAACATTTAGGTGTGTGTCTTGTTAGTAGTGTTCAAGGTACATTCATGCACATTTATTTCCTGAACTGCTTATAGGAGTCCTGTACAAGGTATGAGGCGTTAGGGGTTAGCCTGCCCCTAACACCGCAATGCTTGGTTCACATACCTGATTTACATTGGAACAGAGAAGCAGGACCTTAGGTTTCTGAGCCGCCTCTCTTTCTGCCAAACCCATTCCCTTTTTTGCCAAAGCTCCAGTCAGGTGATAATGGTTCTGAGCACTTGCCAGTCTAGATTTTCACCAAGAACATAAAGTTCTGAGTACAGGCAATTTCCAGGCATGATAGCTGGTAAGAGACTATTTTAACCTTGCTTTTCTTATAGACACACTCTTTTTGAAGATGTATTTTCATTATTTCCCCCAGGACAATGTCTACAACATAGTCAACATTCCATGGTGTCTAATCACAAAGTAACTCAAAGCTAGCCATAGTGGCACGCCCCAATACTCAGGATGCTGAAGTCAAAGACTCACAAGTGTGAAGCCAACCTGAGATATATAGGAAATTACAAGGTGACCTGGGCTATATAGTAAACCCCTGTTTTACAAAGCAAAAGTTGGGAAGGTGAAGGATGGCGTAGCAGTTAAGGGTGTTTACTGTCCTAACAAGGACCTCCAGTTAGGTGTGTACCACATGTCAGACAATTCACAAACACCTAGAGCTCCAGCTCCAGGGGAGCCTATGATTCTAGCCTCTGGGTCACCTGCACTCACATGCACAGCTATACCTATACATAACTTAATAAAAGTAATTTCAGAAAAGCAGAAGTTGAAGCTGTGGTGTTGATAGACCACTAGCCTAGCACATGCAAAGAAGGCCCTGGATTCTACTCCAGTTCCCACAAGCAACAACAATCTTGAAATGGTAATTGCAATTATGACTTTCTATAGCAATCAGACCCTATGTCAGCACAGATACTATTACATTGGGGATTTACATTGAAAGGTATTTAACACAACAGCACAGAAATGTTCTCGGCTGAGTTGCAGTCTAGAATGATGAGAGAATGTGGACCCTTTCTGGTATTTTGATAGGAAAACAACCTTGACTAACTCAAACTGGTTCCTATGATGTGAGTACCTTTTCTTTGCCTGTGTTTATAAGGTGATGTGAAGCAGGAACATCCATTACTATCAAATTTGTGCAAAAGCGGTGACTATGTATTGTAATTTCATGAAGGTCAAGTCAGTAAACCAATGCCCAATGAGCCGGTTTAAAGTTAAGAAGGAGAGGGACAACAGTGGGGTGTGGGTGCCACAGTATGGTTTTCTTTGGTAGTTTCTCAAGTATATAGTTTGATTAGAGTTAGGACTGTCTGGGGAGAGAGAGTCTCAATTTCTCCAGAGCCCAGTGAGAGTTGATAGTAATGGACTAAGTACCAAGATGCTTCTGTCTTTTTACTCTGTCTTCTCACTGTGGCTGTGTTTATCTGTTAGGTCACAGTGGGCAGCATCTTTGAGGTGGTCTGGGCAATATTCAGACCTGGTACATCTTTTGGAATCAGTGTCTTACGAGCTCTCCGACTCCTAAGGATATTTAAAATAACCAAGTAAGTGATGACATCTGGACTCATCCCACCACCTTTGAGAAGGGAACTCTTACTCACTTCTCTTCCTTGCTTCCCCCTTCCTGCTCCATCTCGTACATCCTTCCCCTTCCTGCTCCATCTCGTACATCCTTCAGATCTCCCTTCTCTAAAGACCAAACTAGAAAACTGTCAGTGACAAGACATTGAATGACATTTCCTAAGGGAGGATCACACTGCTACCACCTCATCTTCCTGATACTTGAAGGCAGTTTATCTCAGACTTGTAGGCTGATGGCAAGCTAGCCTTGGGGGTGACTTGGTACTGTGTCAATAGCTGTAACCTTGTCTGGATTCCCCAGGTATTGGGCATCCCTCAGGAATCTGGTTGTCTCCTTGATGAGCTCCATGAAGTCTATTATCAGCTTGCTCTTCCTGCTCTTCCTCTTCATCGTTGTCTTCGCTCTCCTAGGAATGCAGCTCTTTGGAGGCAGGTAAGGGCCAGGGGGGCTTTCCATCCAAAGGAAGCTCTGAGTAATCTTAGGCCTGTAAGTACCAAGGTGATTGATTTGGTGTGTCAGCGTCTTATTTGCTCGTGGTCTGAATAGTCTGTGGATGCATCTGAGAAGCAAATGTCTCTGCTGTTATTACCTATAGGACCTAACCTTTAGAAGCTCTCCATGAAATGATCAGGATGGAGCCTCATAACTGCCAACCAGCCCAAACTCTGTCTTATGACTTGTATCTTTGAAACCTCATCATTTTTTTCAGAAATGGGGTTACCATCTTCATAGAGCACATGGGATGGAGAGCCGTGGGTGGGGGAGATAAGGAGAGAAGAGAAAAGAAGTGATGAAAACTTGAATCTTGGGACTGGGGAACTTGGTAAATGATGTCTTTATTCTCCCTGGATTTCCTTTTCAGGTTTAACTTTAATGATGGGACTCCTTCAGCTAATTTTGACACCTTCCCTGCAGCTATCATGACAGTGTTCCAGGTATGAGGACAACTGACAGCTCAGAAGAGCAATGTGGGGACCCATAGGCCACGCAGTAATGAAGGCAGCATCTTGAGTGTCAGGGCTCCTGTTTGAGAAATCGTCACAATAATCCCTTAAGCTCCTATGTCTCTGTTACCACCAGCAAACGTGTCCTATGAGAATCACTAGCTGTTCTTCTTCCCGCACCTGTGAATCTGCAAGACCTCAGATTTGAGACATTTAGGCATCACATCTGTGATTAGTATAAAATCTGGACTGTTTTCTGACCTGTATTCAGTTTATTGAAGTAACAGGATATCTTTCCCCTGCCATCTCAAAACAGTAGGGACAATTAAGAGAGAAAAAAGTCATAAGGAAAACTCAACATCAGTAATATTTTAGACTCTTAGAGCTGAAGAAAAATACTGCTTAGGCAGTCTCTGAGGCTGAAGCAGAACCCAGCTTCCCACCTAGAACCACTAAGGCATTTCCAACAGTGCTGCTGTCTTGGGAACAATGTGTTGTTAGTCATGGGAACAGTCGGGTAGTTATCAAACCACTAGGTCCATGTAATTCCCACAGACTGGCCAACCTGAGCATGGGAAGGACTCTGAAACATGATGAGCAGGAGTATTTCTCCTTCTTCTTCTCTTTTTATGCTGAATGTCTGTAATTCTCTTCCTTATAAAAATATGATTATTTGCTGAGTGGTGGTGGCATATGCCTTTAATCCCAGCACTCAGGAGGCAGAGGCATATGGTTCTCTGTGAATTCGAGGCTAGTGTGGTCTATAAGAACTAGTTTTAGGACAAGCTCAAAGCTATAGTGAAACCCTGTCTCAAAACACCCCCCTCAAAAAATAGTATTTATAGAAATGGCTTTTTTTCCTACCTTAGCAGGAAGTCAAGTGAGGGGATAGATGGAAAAGATCCATCCCTTGTATCTTGCCCTTCTTTTCTGCCAAGCCAGAGTCTTGACCCTGCTTATTGTTTGTTCCACAGATCCTGACGGGGGAAGACTGGAATGAGGTGATGTACAATGGCATCCGCTCCCAGGGTGGGGTCAGCTCGGGCATGTGGTCTGCCATCTACTTCATTGTGCTCACCTTGTTTGGAAACTGTATCCTCCTATGGTGTTCTTCTGTGGTGTTCCCTGTACCAGCCTTCGAGGAGCTGATGGGGTGGTGGTGGGAGACCTTGGGTAGGCAAGGTGAGAGGTCATAAGCAATGCTTGCTCATACGAAAGGAAGCAATATTTCCATCTTCAGGAATTTGTATGCTAATTCTGGGAAGAATACAAGCATTAAAAAGATGTAATTGCCTAAATCTACAATATGCAAATAATACCATGTAATGCTGATATGCTGAATGGTTGGAAATACTATGAGTTCTGTAAAATATGTGAGGCCTGAGATCATTGTATACTAAAATAGTAGGCAGATCATAATACTAGTGAATTAGTTACATATTTATAAACAGCAGAGCCTACCATGTCATACAATTTCAAAATGAATATAAGTACCAAAATAAGCACTAATACCATTAAGTATTAGTAGTTATTATATTGATGTTATATGGTAAACCATTTTTGCTATGTAAGTAAGTGGTGGTTTATCTATTCCTTACCTCATAAGACAAAATACTAGATCACATCAAGTCAATATAAACCTAAAAAGGAAGACTAACCATGAAATTCTCTATCTTCAAATCTTATACCTCATGCTCTATTTATTGCTGAGGGAAAAATAAATACCCCAGCAAAAAGCAACTTAGATGGGGGGGGGGATACTTTAGCCCACAGCTCATCATCGTGTGGCAGCAAGCACACTCACCTGAGACTCAGCTGCTAGTCAGCATACGTAGTCAAGTGCAGAGAGGGACGAGTACCGCCGCTTCTGCTCCTCTGCCATGATGACCTGAGACCTGGCACTGGTAGCTAAAATAAACCCCACTTTGGTTGGGGTGTTGGATCACAGCAATGGGAACAAGACTGGTGGAAAAAGTCTAGAGCAGGAAGATTGAGGTTTGAGTCCCCGGGACACTCTTTGTTAACCAGATGTGTGGTCTTCAGAAAAGTCCCTTTTCTCTCAGAGATTTTGTTTCTACATTTCAAAGGAAGATAACGATATCTCTTTTACTAATTGTAGGCACTGAATGAAATAATTATTAAATGTATCTTATAAAGTGTGAATATTTGTATGACTATGAGGTCCCTGGGAGAGTGAAGCTCACCTTGAATTGGATTATAGAGCTCAGTGGGGACATTCTGAGGCAGCTGCATTTTTACCTATAGCCTCACAAAAAAGAAGGGATTTTTGTCCTGAGGACGTCTACTGGTTGGAACAGACTATAAACTAGACGTGAGGAATGCATAAGAAGAAGCTACCTGATAAGTCACAGGACCGGAAGGCCAGTTTGTCTCAATGGCAGCCTCTTGATTTTCCTGTTACTCTAAGTAGCCAGATCCATCCTTTTATGGTTTATTAAATTGGTTTCATGTTCCACAACATATGGGTCTCAAACACAGAAAATTTGGACCTTAGGAGTTAGCATATGTAATGGAAGTGGACTTCAGAATGAATTGTGTCCATGCTGTGACATTTGTCACATGAATCCTGGAAGCTCTCTGGGAGCCCAAGAAGAAGAAAGCGAGAAGTAAGTCAGCACCACTTTATAGAAAGCTGCTGGTCTCCTTTTCTTTGGTTTTGGTCTAAGTGAGATTCCAGCCTTCCAGGAGGGAGAGTCGAGATGAGTACTAACACTCAGCTCCTGCACATCGTGCAGTGATCCTTTTATTATTTCCTACTGCTAGTCATTAGGACCACAGCTATCTGAGGGTTCCCTCACTATATTCGCCCTTCCAGATGGTTGATTCAGGGTTTTGTTCTATGGAAAGAGGCGATATGTGGAAAGAGGGACTACATAATTCCCTGTAGAAGGAAGTTTCTGTCCCGCCTAGTCCCCGCTACTGTTATTTTAAGCCACTGCTTCCAGTGTTCAGGCAGAACAGTTCTGGAGAGCCCCTCTCAGACTTGCTAAAGCTTTTTACTTTGCTTGCCTGCCCACCCTTAACCCATACCCACAGACACACTGCTGAACGTATTCTTGGCCATTGCTGTGGACAATCTGGCCAATGCCCAGGAATTAACGAAGGTAAGCACTATTTTCAAGAGAGTAATCTTCTTGAACTTCAACCGTCTTTTAGATGATTGGAGAGTCATACACTCATGTGGGAAGCCTGGTTTGCTTTCACTGAGTTTACTGAGCTTTGGTTCAGCATGGGTCTCTTGTGGCATATAGAAAATATCAGCATATCTCTGTGAGCCCTCACATGGGTCATTCTCAGAATTACAGAATGCAAAACCAAGGAAAATAGTAGATTTTAAGCTCTGCCTCTGTTACTACAACCTGTGTCAGTGTGACCTCAACTATGTGACCAAACCCTCAAGGACTTGGATGTGAGAGTGTTCAGGAGCATCGCAGCCCCTGCACTAAGGCTACCAGGGTAATCCATTGGCCATGGACATTCTAAGAACGTTTCTATGAAATCAGATACTTTCAGTCTCAAAGAGGTATCCCTTTCTTTCATGGAATTCTCCACTCCCAGGGAGGAGACAGTGTTAATTACAGTGGGGTGATCCACAAAATGGGTAAAAATTCTTGCTGCACAACACAAATTTGGTTTTAGGAAGGTGCACAACATCTTGAGGTTTTCTGAACTTTTCCTACTGCATCTATGATATGTTGCCTACTCTTCTCACATCTGTTAAAACCCTCATCTCTATAATACAGAAAGGAAAATATAAGCTTTAGTATTTGAAAATCCAGTTTTGAATACTACATCTTTCCATTAGTGGTTGGTTTAGCTTTGATGGACCTACTGATCTCCATTAATACCATCTTTCACAGATATAAGATGGAAAAGACATACCGGCCTACCTGTCCCACAGTATTACAGCAAAATTCCAATGAAATACTGTATGTGGAAACCATAGCATGCTAGGGAGCTATGCATATTATAATACTTCTATCAACTACCTGGACTTACTTCCTTGGTGTCATGGCTTCAAGCAAGAATATAGCTGAGGTGATGCTGCAGAGATGCTCGGCAGTTAAAAGTGTTCCAGAGGGCCCAGCTTTAGCTGTAAGCACCATATGGGGTGGCTCACAACTGCTTGTAACCCCAGTTCCAGGGGAGTGCAATGCCTTCTTCTCACTTCCATGGGAAATTGCACACATCACACACACACACACACACACACACACACACACAGAGAGAGAGAGAGAGAGAGAGAGAGAGAGAGAGAGAGAGAGAGAGAGAGAGTTTCCATCTCTCTCTTTGTAAAACACCTAAAAATTATAGGTGAAGAACTTTGTTCTCTGCCTAGAAACCCATATGCCATGCAGGGAAGCTCCATGATGGTTTACCGCTTTAACTCTTTTTCTTTTTTTGCTTACCTCATCTTGCTTCGGCTTTGGGGTTCCTGGGAAAGGTTGAAGGAAGCTATTCTCCTTATGTCAGTCCTAGACAAACTCTCTCTGCTTTGTGCCTAGGACGAACAGGAGGAGGAAGAAGCCTTCAACCAGAAGCATGCACTGCAGAAGGCCAAGGAGGTTAGCCCGATGTCTGCACCCAACATGCCTTCTATTGAGTGAGTAGGCCATCCAAACGCTGACCCTGGGCTTCTGGGGCTAAATCTAAGTCATCCATGCCTGTAATAATCAGCCACAGGAAGGCACCTCCTCTATTGGTTAACTGTCCATAGTACATAGTACACCGTTATAGAGCAGGTAACCAGAATATTGTGGGGGGCACCACTCAGCTAAATCCAAGAGGCACCCTCTTGTGTAAATAGAAACTTAAACATACAGCAGGCAATTGTATGGTGTGCTTAAGGAACCGTCCCCCAGCAAGGTCCGGTGTGGCTTATAGAGACCCAGGGGGACAGAAGATACTGAGACCAGTGAACTTGGCACCAGCCGGCACAGAGGTCCTAACCTCCAGGTGAAGGATTTAGCATGTATTCAAGTTGAAATCATGGGGATAGTTAACATGGAAGGATGCAGCATCCTGTGGTCTCCACTTTAAAGCATCACTCTGCCCCGCAGAAAATGGGTTATGAGGACCCAGCATGGAAGCAGTGAGATGCAGCTGCTGTTAGCGTAAAGTGGGTGTTGATGAGTTAAACAAGGAAAGTAGCCACGGAGGAGATGACAGTTCTACTCAGTCAAGATTTTAGAATGTGAGCCAGTGGGATACATTCATGGATTAAATGTTAAATGCAGCAGGGGTAAGAATAAAAAAAATAAGACAGAGAAGAAATAAAAAATTCTCACCAGTTTTATAGTTTGGGGACCTAGACAGCTGCATGGAAGGTGGGAACATTGGTTGGTACTTTGCAGAGATAACGGAAATCCAGAGTTCATTTCGGCCACATTGAATGTGAGATGTTTCTAAGGCATCCAAGTGTGTGAATAGGCTATTGGTTACACGTGTCTGGAGCATAGAAGAGAAGTTGGGATTAAAATAAAGATTTGGGGGAAGTCATTTGCATTTAGATGGTATTTAAGCCATCTGTGGGTGAGATGACCCAGCAAGAGTGGGGACAGGGGAAGAGTGGAGCTGAGGACAGAGCCTGAGCATGCGCTTCTCTGGCAGAGAAGCTGGGAAAGAGGCAAGGGAGCATAGCTAGGGGACAAAGTAACAGAGGAGCGTGGTGTCCTAGAAGCATACATGGGAGGGAGCAGAGGTACTACATGCTATTGGAGCACTGTCCAATGGGGACAGAGAAGGGATTTCTGGATTTGGCAAAAACAGAAGCTAATTTAGTGGCTTTTCTAGTAGCTTGGTAGAAACAGTATCCAGATGGAAGAGATTCGAGACTGAATGGGAAGCTGATATGGTGGGGGGAGCTAGGATCACTCTCCCAGGGTCCAGCCAAGATCTGTCTTGCTTGGGAGAACTGGGGGACTCAGTACAATCCTGCACAGGCCTGGCCTCTGCATGGCAAAGGGAGCCAGTAGAAAAGAACCACAGAATTCTTGACGATAATCAAGGCATGCAGGAGACCTGTGTGAGGGATCCTGTCATATCCATGGGAACAGAGGTAACCCACTGAGAAGTAAAATATATCCCGAGCTGTTGGTCCCTGTCAACCAGTACTTAAAGCCAGAGAGAGAAGAGTTCTTGGTGGCCAAGTCTTAATGGGAGGGAGGATCTTCTGAGCAGCTTCTACCTCATCCAATGTGATGCTCACCATTCTCTGTGGTGCCTCCTTTCTCTACTCTTGGCTTGCATTTGCTTCCCAAAGCTGAGAAGGCTTGCCTTCTAAGTCCCTTTTCTGCGAGTCTGAGAAAAACAGAAGTCCTTAAAAATTGATTGGGGAATACCAAACAACTCCTTCCTCTTCAGACTATTCTCTGGTTCTGAGTTATTTCTACCCTGCTCCTCTGAACTCATAAATTTTGGCTAAAATCACATCCACACAGGTATCCAGAACTGCAGATGGATAGGACTTGCTGCCGCCACGAGTGGGTGGTTCTATTTACTGAGACGAGGAAGCTTGGGGGAGAAGAAGGTTTGGAGGGATGTGATTGGGAATGATGATTGGCCCAGAGTAGAAACTATTTATAGGAGAGAGGAATGAATGAGATGTGGGCAGGCACAGGGCTGTGGGAATTGAGCAGTGAGCATCGGTGCAGAATGAAGGTGGAGTAGGTGCTGCAGACATCCACAGTAGGATGACAGTAGGGCCTTGGTTGCCGTCCATATGCCATGTCATGTGGACTGCTGCTAGGAGGGATCTCAGGGGATTCGTGCCTTGCTCGGGTGTGCCTCTCAGCAACTGATTTCTGGCAAGCACAGTTGTGGCTGCCATGGATAACCATGAAAAGAGTATCGGCAAACCCAATTGTCCCAGTGGTAGCCCTAATTGTCACTAACATGCTCTGTGGCCTTAAAGAGAACCATTTAGGACATCAGAGTTTGCCTCTGTTTGCCCATGTTTGGGATCTGAAGGAGGACTCCTGCTCTTTCTGCTTTACACGGCTGTTGTGAGGTGTACACAGATCATGTGCACACGAGTTAGAGTTAGAGGCTACTTTTCCATGTGGTTTTGGAGTATGACAGCAACTTGGAATATTACTACATGAGTAGACAGTTGAAGTGTCAAGTATATGCCTGACTATGTGACAAAGATTAGTTTCTCTTGCTTGGAGTGTGTGTGTGCATGTGTGTGTGCATAAGTATGTATATAAGTGTTTAAGAGAGTATGCATGTGTGTGAGAGACTGAATGCCTACTACAGACAGAAAGTACGTGTGTGAGAGAAACAACGTAAAACTGTGTGAGAGAGGGAGAGAGAGAGACTCCTCCCATATACTTACTTACACATGCGCTTAGAGGGCTAGTATTTGAATACTTGAGAATTTTCACGTAGATGACATGATATGCTTTTTGCAGTGGGTGTGCTTGTTGCCTGTCTAGAGTGTGTGCTTCTATTTCTATCTGATACCCATGCTTCCTGCCCCTTCTGTGCCCTGCTATGGCACAGGCTGCCAATGCTGAGGAATATGTGTTTTGTTGAGGAGCTCACAGCATCTCTGCAATGACATCTACATTAATGAGTACTTGTGTACATACAAGCTCATTTGTGCTTCTTCCAGAGATCCCCGAAGAGGCTTAGACTGGCTGCCTCTGCTTCCTCAGTCTAACCTTGTCTGAGGCTCCCCTCCAAGTGCATGAGATAGGCAGTAGGGCAGAGTCCATTTGCCTGGCATGCTCTGCATTGATAAGTCTTCTCAGAACAGGCAAATCATTTCCGTGTATCCCATACCCAGCAAGCCTCACTGTGCTGCACCAGGGTCCTCCAGTTCTAGGGCTAGAGCAGGCTCACTCTGGGAATCTCTCAGATGAGTTGCCCTCACCCCAGCCATCTCCCTGTCTGACATGTTCATTTCTTCTTTTGCAACTTCCATCCATCCCATCACTCTGACTGCTCCTCAAACTTGAATCTGAAAATTTGCAATGCGTATGTAGAAGTGATATTTCATTCAACCAGCCTAAGGTCAATTCTGTGTTTTACCCAGAAAAATAGAGTAAACCTTGAAGGGCACCCACTCGCATTCTGTGGCCTCTGGAGTATAGCCATGGCCTTGGCCTTGGGCTGCTCTATAGCCCCACGGATGTACATGACAGACCATTTGTCTCCTCTACGTTCCATAAAACTGAGTCCGGATCTGCTGTGGGAGTGATGAGCTGGAAGGGGTCCTACCTGGGTGAAATGTCCCTTGTTGCCCTTGAAATGACTGGGGAGGGTGAAACAAGTGCTCATCAAAGCAGGACTCGGGAGGGCAGTCGTGGGTGCTCGGCGGGGCCTGGTGTTTAAGCATTGAAAGCTATAGCCTAGAAGAAGTAGTCTGTTTTCTGGGACTCTGCATGCATGCTTCAGAAACAAGATCAGTGTAAGCTGCACATAGCAAAGACTCAGAAGTCACTGTGGGAGCATTATAGGCGGGGAGTCTCCAGAGGGCAAGCAGATGCACGGAAACCCCGTGGACATGCCAGAGACTCTGACTTCCCTCTGGACATCTGCCAGCGGCTGTGGGGCTTGCAGGTTCTGGAGGTCGGGGTGGACTGAACCTGTCCGTTTTTCTTTCCCAGAAGAGACAGAAGGAGAAGACACCACATGTCGATGTGGGAGCCGCGCAGCAGCCACCTGTATGTGTGTACCGGTCTGCGTGTTTGGAGTGGTTCTGTGTGGGCATGGGGACGATGTGTTTCTGTCCTGGCCATGGACCAAGTGACACTGAGTGTAAACGTCAGCGTGTGCCTTGGTGTGTGGGGTGTGTGTGTGTGTGTGTGTGTGTGTGTGTGTCCCATGCACATCTGTGGACGTGCCCCTTGGCATCTTTCAGTGTGTGCTTTTACCAGTGTGTCTAAAGTACTTGACAGCGTGTTGTGTGCTGTTGTGTCTGGCCTGACAGTGGGCATGTGCTCACACTGGTAACTGGAGCTGGTCGGGCTTCCTTTCACGTAGGCAGTTGTGTACATCTCTGTGTGGGCCTCAGTGAAGGTGCGTGTGCTTTCACGTGCATGTGCCCACAGGCACGGGAGGGAGGGAGTAAGTATTCACCCTTCCAGCCGAAGAGCCCACGCCCATGTTCCCCATGCCATGTTTGTGTGTTCCTGCTGCCATGTGACAACTCGTTAGGCCTCCAAGCTGAAGTCCTCAACCATAGCTTGGGAGTGGATAGCTGGTGGTCTCTGGGGATACAGTCTTTCATGGGTCTCCTTTGCTGTTGTTTTAGAAGCCCATGGCCCCATTACTTTCAGGGGATCCTGCCACTGTTAGCACATGGGGCTGCTGGCCACTGTCGTTATCTTTGTTAGTAACGGAACAAGGTTCATCTCAGCCCGTGCTATTCCAGGCTAAAATCTGAGAGGGGTGGGGAGAGGAGGGGACTCTCTGACCTAGAATGAAGGGCCATTGGTGGGTACATAAGAGACCCCAATTGATACCCTCAATCAAAGGAGTGCTGGGGAAGGAAGGCCGGATGAGTCTTTGTATTGCCGCTCTCACTGGTCTTGGGGATATGGGGCTCAGTCCTGAACTCATTTACCTTTTACTACTGCACCACAGAAGCAGGGACTGGAGGGAAAAGTACCCAATTCTGGACTTGGAGGCACTGGTCTGACAACTCTCTCATATGTGGCCACTCTGCTCCTTGCATCTTTGTGCTTCTTGTCTTGGAACCTGGCCTCCCCTTTAGCTCCTTCACCCCATGATCCCTATTCATGGCTCCTGTAAGCCGCCATCTCTAATCCTGGCGTGTGCTGTCAGGTTCTGACTGTAGCCCCCCACCCCCCACTTCTCCTTTGTTAGGAGGGAGCGGAGGCGCCGGCACCACATGTCTGTATGGGAACAACGCACCAGCCAGCTGAGGAGGCACATGCAAATGTCTAGCCAAGAAGCCCTCAACAAAGAGGAGGCCCCACCGATGAACCCCCTCAATCCACTCAATCCACTGAGCCCTCTCAACCCACTCAACGCTCACCCCAGCCTCTATCGGAGACCCAGACCCATTGAGGGCCTAGCCCTGGGCCTGGGTCTTGAAAAGTGTGAAGAAGAGCGCATTAGCCGCGGGGGTTCCCTCAAGGGCAGTGTAGGGGGCCTGACCAGTGCCCTGGACAACCAGAGGAGCCCCTTGTCCTTGGGAAAACGGGAGCCACCGTGGCTGCCCAGATCCTGTCATGGAAACTGTGACCCAACCCAGCAGGAAGCTGGGGGAGGAGAGACCGTGGTGACTTTTGAGGACCGAGCCAGGCATAGGCAGAGCCAGAGGCGTAGCCGCCATCGCCGCGTCAGGACTGAGGGCAAGGAGTCTGCCTCCGTGTCCCGAAGCAGGTCGGCCAGCCAGGAGCGGAGTCTGGATGAAGGGTTGTCCATTGAGGGAGAGAAAGAACATGAATCTCAGGGCAGCCACAGAAGCAAGGAGCCGACCATCCATGAAGAGGAAAGAACTCAGGACTTGAGGAGGTAAATCAGTCCCAGGAGGACCCCGGAGGGCTACAGCTCAGGTTGGTGTGAGGAATTCTGTGACAGAAACCTTTGTGGGCCTTGGTGTCCCCTTTTATAAGATGCCAAAATACCATCTAAAAGGCATGGTTTAATATAACAGGAAATCTATCTGTATGGAAACGTTCTCTTCTAGGGCGCTTCCGTAGAGAGTGGGGCCAGGAGAGGTGGGAAGGAGTCAGTGGGCGTGGCCCAGAGGTGTTTGCCCCTCTAGGTCTGCATGAGGATGGGAGATACCTCAGGCTGTGTGCTCTCCAGGCGGCCCACTCTTGTCCTTTCCCCTTTCCTTTCGAGCCAGAGGCATCGGCCTTTCTAGAACAGCTTCTGAACCATGGCTGTCTCCTGCTCTTTATTCCCAGGACCAACAGTCTGATGGTACCCAGGGGCTCTGGACTGGTAGGAGCTCTTGATGAGGCAGAAACTCCTCTAGTCCAGCCCCAGCCTGAGTTGGAAGTGGGGAAGGATGCGGCTCTGGCAGAGCAGGAAGCTGAAGGCAGCAGCGAGCAAGCCCTGCTTGGGGACGTCCAGCTGGATGTGGGCCGGGGCATTAGCCAGAGCGAGCCTGACCTCTCCTGCATGACAGCCAACATGGACAAGGTTACCACCGAGAGCACCAGCGTCACGGTCGCCATCCCTGATGTTGACCCCTTGGTGGATTCAACAGTGGTGCACAGTGAGCACAGCCCCTGTTCTGTCACCCTCACCCTCAGCTCCAGCAGGGGCAGCTGGCTCCACGGTCCCTCTAATAAAGCTCTGTAGAAAGCCACCCAAGCAGGAGGAAGCCATTTCCCACATCGTGAGGCAGTGATCTTCAGAGTTAGAGTCCCCAACTTGAATTCTGTCCTCTAGAATTTGGCCCTGTGAGTCTTCAGAGCAGTCATGTGTGACTGGAACCAGTTATGTCCGGATGTGACCCGAGGGCACCCTTGTGACCTCCTAGATGATCTGGAAGAACCCCTCTAGCTCTGGGCCCTGCTCAGTCAGTGGACTCAGAAGCATCGCTACATCTCCGGAGGCTCCTGTGTCTCATGTAATGGAGAGTGTTGAGTTAGACAGTCCCTGGAGATCATCCCTGCGCTAACATTTCATGGCTCTATTATTCTTATCAACTGTCTCTCTCTGAGGAGCTCTCAGTCACGCTTCCCCATCAAAATTCCTCCAAGCAGATGTTAACCTATGAAATATTAGCAGGAAACACCGGGGAAAGCATTTAACCTACTATGCTACTTGGCTCTATGGCCCATCTTTCCCTGAACCACACCTCACTCCTACATTCGTGTTATTCCTGACCCTGCCCTGACTGCACATTTCATGTCTACATTAGTCCCTGTGCCTCCATTGTCCTACCCCAATCCCTTCCTTTTATCTCATCTCTGCCCTGTCCCTCAGTCGCTTTCCTGCTTTAATCCCATTCCTGAGTCCTGCACCTCCTCCCTGTATGCCATCTCTTCATTGGTCCCACACCCTGTAATGTGCCCCCTACTCTATCCTTGCATTAATCCACATCCTGCTCCTGTCTCCTCACCGCATCCCTGTATTAATCCCACCACTGCCCTATGGTAACGGGTTATAGCCATGTGGTTCCATGCATGCACACGTTTTCCTTGTTTCCATATTGTTCTTTCACATGACAGTCTCCTGCCTGCCTCTCTGCCACTGCTTCGCTTCCACTCTACCTAGTATTCACTACCCTCAGAAATGCCAGATCTGTTTTAAAAACTAAATCTTCCATACCCAGGGCTTGCTGGGATCGGCATGGGCATGTTTCAGGTTTCCAGGTCCATAGCTGACTTTATGTTTTTATTAAATAAGAAGTGCTTTAAAGCCTCTTTTATGAGAAGCAAGTTAGCTTGACCATCTCTCTGTTCCCCTGCTAGGGCTAGTGTGTGGCCTTTGTCACAGGAACGGCGTGTGGTAGAGGATTTTAGCTTCACCGTATCACTTAGCTGTTAGAAGGCCCTACTGTGGACCAGTTCCACAAAGACTTGCCACTTAGCCCGAGTCTCAGAGCGATACCACTCCTTAGTCACAGAGCAGTAGGGGGAGGGATGAGGGGTTTCCCAAGCTTTCTCTCCACTATGACAGCCTTCTGTCCCCTGACTTCAGCAAAGAAACAGAGACTAGCCACCTGACAGCACTATGTGACCCCAGCTGCTTCATCCCCCCCCAGTCCTGGAACAGAGTCATGGGCCTATATTCACATGAATATTATATTCTCATTTCTATATCCATCATGCTGGGGAAGGCACAGCCGGAAAGGCAGTGCACAGAGAGAAATGGTTTCTTGAAATCTTCCTTTGCAGAGATTTCACACAAGTGTATAGGATTGAAATTTAGCTATAAGACCTTAGTGAAAGGTATGTAGACTCTCTGAACTTCAGTTTTCCCATCTGTATAATGGGAATAATTAAATATGCCACTTAAGGGTTAGTGATATGAAAGTTCAATGGGTGAACTTAAAAGAATGTGGAGTTTAGATATAATTTCTAAATTATGCAATGTATAACATGTAGGGAAGGGTGGAGATAATGGGAGGAGACGGAGTTGATGTAGTGTGTGTGGGGGGGAACCCCTGATACTGTCAGGGTACCTTCCCAGGGTCATCCTTGGCATCCCTTCCTATTCTCTGTGCTGTTACTAACTCAAACTAGAAACCATATGTGCCAGCAGGTTTCTGAAGATTTAAACCTTTCTGTTTGCAGTTAGCAACAAGACTGATGGAGAAGCCAGTCCCTTGAAAGAGGCAGAGACCAAAGAGGAAGAAGAAGAGGTGGAGAAGAAAAAGAAGAAGGAGAAGCGAGAGACTGGCAAAGCCATGGTGCCCCATAGCTCTATGTTCATCTTCAGCACCACTAACCCGTGAGCCATGCTCTTGTTATGTCTCCATTTAGTACTAGGACAGACAGCCAGGATTTGAGCCAGCCTGGGATGATGAAACCCTGTCATCTCCCTGAACCTTCCTGGCAGAGGATAGCTAGATATGGAAAGATTTGGGGCCCAGTAAGTGAGATGGGGTAAATATTTAGTTTAACAGCCTCTTAACTCTGTGCCCATAGTCTCCAGGGTAACTGAAGTCAGAATACAGGTGAAATGCCATGGAAAAGGACTCTTCTCCCACTCTTTGATCAGTAGTAGTTAGGATAGGGAGAATGAAGGGGATTTCCTCAAGGATGTCACCATACATTCTGGAAAAGGACAGATGACTCTAAAGATGGTCAGGCATCTACTGGGGTTTAGTGTTTGGGCACCACTATTCTGTGCATGGGCTTTTGAAAAAAGTTTCCTTTCCCAGAGTGGAGGTAGAAGCATGGAGAAGGAATATCAGAAGAGACTAGAATGTTAGATTTAAGAAATACGGTACAAGAGAAGAGCCTGTGCCTTACATCCTGGAACTATCATGTGGGTCAGCTTCTGAGAAAGGAAGACAAGGAGATGTTTAGTAGCATTGTGGGCAGTGCTCAGGTAGGCCTGTGGGATGGGAGGAAGTTGGGTTCAGTTGCCAGGTCATCCAGCACTATGGCAGAGAACACAGTTATTTGCATCAGGATAGTCAGGGCGTCATGGAAACATGCTGTGCCTCATCAGGGGTTTGAGAATCAAGATGTTTTTGTGTTTATTGGTTGTTTAGAATTTTCTAGGCAGGTCCTAGTTTCCTTCCTCAGGGGAGAAGACAGAGATGCCACAGGGGGTACCACATGCCACTGAAGGTCATGTAGTCCACGTGGCTGTTCCTCACGGCTCACGTGTGTGCAGATAATGATTTTAGTTTGCATGGCATAGCCTCTAACCAATCTCATTACCATTCTCCGCTGGGGACTGGAATCAAAGGGCGGTGCTGGAGAAATTGAATTGCTCTCCCTGGTGACTTCCTTTGGCAAGGGTCTGGCTATCTGGAAGAGGTCAATGTAGGGGCAGAATGGGAATGACGCAGGGCAAGCTCAATAGGGTGAGCTCAGCAGGATTCTCTCCCCACCTTCAGGATCCGTAGGGCCTGCCACTACATTGTGAACCTACGCTACTTTGAGATGTGCATCCTCCTGGTGATTGCGGCCAGCAGCATTGCCCTGGCAGCCGAGGACCCTGTCCTGACCAATTCGGAGCGCAACAAAGTGAGTGCCCAAGGGCGGTTTGTGATATTTCGTGATGCCTTGGGGTCTACTCCATCCCAGGCATTCCCCTCCAGCAGCAGAGGTGAACCAAGATAAGGTAAAAGAAAGGTTTTGGGGGGATGAGGAGGATGGACCAGTTACCTGTGTCTATGATAAGTACAGGCTCTTTCTAGGGAAGTCCCCACATCCACACCCATACCACTGTTTTTAAGCTGCAGCAGTAGGCTTGACACTGAGAGCTAGCCAGGCTTCTGAAAGGACTCTGCTGCTATTGGAGGGCCCGGATGTAGGCTCTAACATAGAGCCATATGTGATGTGTGTGGATGCGGTGGGACTGCAGCTTAACCACAAGCCACTGGGTCATCTCCTGGGTACCACACAGAGCCTGAAAGAGAGTTGATGGGGGAAATTCAGAACCCAGAAGTTATGGCCAAAGAGAAGAATAGGCTGTGGACCATGCAGCTCAAGCAGGTTCGCTGGTCCCTTCTTCCTTATGTTCACTTCCCAGCCCTGCTATAGGTAGTAGGGAAAATTCCTCACTGTATTTTGGGGTGGGAATGTATGGGAGATGGGGTTGTCATGCAGAATGGCATGGGTCAGCGGGAAGGTGTGCATAGAGCTTGGCAGCCTTACATGGTCCTCTCTGTCTCATTCATGTGTGTCTTACAGGTCCTGAGATATTTCGACTATGTTTTCACCGGCGTGTTTACCTTTGAGATGGTTATAAAGGTAAAATCTTCCAGAGAAAACCTGGCCTCTGGATTTCAGTTATACCACTTGTCTGTTTTAAGGCCCTTCCCCCATAATGCCATCTCCTAGTCCATGGCAGCATTAGGAGAGCCTCTGCAGAGCCCTCTCCGGCCTCGGTGTCCGGTGAAGGAAGGCACGGCTGTGTTAATGTGATTGGCTAATGTATATCTCTTCTCCTGGCCTGAACAGGAGGCAGGTAGTAAGGTAGGCACACAGCTTGAGGATTGTGTACTTCTGCACATTGCACTTCTGGTCTTATACTGGGTACATGTCCAGGCAATGGGTTAGGGAGATGTAAGTTCAGACTTCGTCTAACTCCAACCACACCCTCTGCCTCTAGATGCCTGACATCCCAACAGGACTGTCTCATTCTGAGTTTTACCCATCTGGAGCTTTTATCCATCCGTGTGTATGTGGCAGTGTTTGGAGCTCTGGGACACTCAGGAGAGAGAATAGGATTCTGTAATGGCAGAGGAGTCTAATCCAATCCTATTAGACTATAGGAAGGGGGCTGCATCCTCACTGTAGACTGGAGAATTTGACTGTGAGAGGAGTCTTCAGTCCTCTCCTAGAATGCCCGCTGGATACCCTCCTTGCTCCTCAGGCCCAGAGTGGGCTTGACTAAGGAGACAGTGGCAGTAGAGCCCTTGCCATAAAGAAGCAAAGCCAGGTGTAGGTTTTACTTACAACCATTGGCCTCATCTGTTCAAACCCTGTCCTGCAGATGATAGACCAAGGCTTGATCCTGCAGGATGGATCCTACTTCCGAGACCTCTGGAACATCCTGGACTTTGTGGTAGTGGTTGGTGCATTGGTAGCCTTTGCTCTGGCGTAAGTAGATTCTTTTCTGTCCCATTCCCCTGCCTTTCCTCTTCCTGGAGGCCTGGTTGACTTAAGCCTATCTCCAGGGTCCACCTGGGAAATGAATGCTCTGAGTGGTACCTAAGAGCGACACTCTGGGGGTCTGCTTGCCAATGGTTCTCAACAGAAGTCCTTAAGGTCTTACAGCTCCGGTTCATGTGTCCTAAATGAGGAAGCAAGATTGAGGAGCATCAGTAGAAGACGTGGCATCATGGAAGAGTAACATAGTAGAGCCAGAGCAGAGTTGAGGATCTCAAAATCTTGGGCATGGGGAGGGTCTCTGTCCATGAGCAATAGTAACAGAGATCTAGTTAGTCCAGGGCTATAAAACCCATATGGATGCACCAGGCTGAGCTCCAGCACTTCATTTGAAGAGAGGGAAAAGTGATTATATGAGCAAGAGGGGTCAAGATCATGATGACGAAATCCACAGAGACAGCTGACCAGAGCTAGTGGGAGCTCACAGACTCTAGATTGCCAACTTGAGAGCTTGCATGGGACCAAACTAGGCCCTCTGCATGTGGGTGACAGTTGTATGGCTTGCTCAGCCTTGATACAGGGAGAAAGGGTTTGGTCCTGCCTCAACTTGTGCCAGGCTTTGTTGGTTTCCCATGGAAAGCCTTACTCTTTATGAGGAGTGGTGGATGGCTGGGTGGGAGAGGAAGTAGGGATGAGGGAGCCGAAGGAAGGGAGGGAAGGGGAACTATGGATGGTATGTAAAATTAATTTAAAAATTTAAAAAAAAACATATGGATACATGTGAGCTCAAAAAGGAATGATTTTCAAAAACTTCCTTGATTTTTCAAATCTTCCTTGAAGACATACTTAAGAAAATGTTCTTAAACTATGTAGGAAACCAACTCATATTCATGATAATTGGGGAAATTTATTAACCCCACATATTGATCTATTGGCATGTAGGAGTCCTCAAAGCCATCCTCTTTGAGCCTTGCTTTCCAAGCGAGGATGGATACACTTTTCTTCTGATAGGGAGGAGGAAGCATTTGGGTGCTGTTTTCATGGAAGGCAGCCATATGGGGAGAGGGAAAGATGTTTCCATAGGTTTGCCCTTTCCCATATCCAACCTGTTAGAAAGGGATTGTCCTCTGTTCAACTTCTGCCAAGCACTGGCAGCTTCTATCCCTGACCCTCACTGGCAATTGAACAGTTAGGGCAAGAAATAAGGTGTCAAGAGCCAGGGTGCTCTGTACTGAGGTGAGAATTCCCAGCTGGGTTAAGTCTAAGATCTTCCAGAACCTGGAAGTCCACTGTGTCCATCGCTGCAGGAGCTAGGAGAGGCCCTCCAACAGAGCCAGAGTATGATCGTGATCCTGAGACAGGCTGGTGGCAAGGTAATTCAGTGTGTCTTGTCCCCATGTGCACAGCATCTCCACCCCATTAGAGCCATGCAGAGTCACCTTCGCTCACACAGGATGAAAGCGTCCTATAAATGTGCCTGAACTGTTCACAAAGAGATTCCCTAAAAGCATGGTATCTCCCCACATACCCAGACCTGTATGGGTTCTCACAGCAACATACCAAGAAAGGCAACCCTGTCTGTACCAAGGGACTCTCAGTTTGTCTTCCACGCGGTTCAGTAGGGTCTGCCCTTGCCTTAAGAAAGCCCACTTTGTTGTTTACTGAAGACAAATAGAATACGACCATTGGGCTGTTAAAAGGTCCAGTTCTCTTTTCGTTCTATCAATTCATTAATGTGCATCACTTGGTATTGTTCCTCTCTCACTTTGGTATCAGTAGCACACTCTATCTTTGAGCAATGGATAGGGAGCAATGCATAGGGGACAGAACTCACCAGATCTTGAAGAAGAGCAGAGTTCATAGGTGACGGCACAGAAGAGGAAAGGTGACAGTTGTGGGACCAGGCTGAGCCTAATTTGAATCCCAGCCCTTCTCCTTCCCAGCTTCATGTCCTTGACCCATTGTAGCAAAATATTAATTATCCTAACCTCTAAAATGGAGAGAAAATAGAGTATGCAGAGCACTTAACACTGGTGCCGTCAGTGTGAATGATCAGCAGGTGTTAAGTCTTCTAATTCCTCATGCTGTCAAATGTAGTGGGAATAAACTATATGCTGGTGTGGAATTTACACATATAGTCCAAGATGGATGAAGGCTTAACTGGTCCAAGACTTAACTGTTTCCCCCCAGCTACCTCTTTCCCACAAGCCTTGAGCCTGTGCACCTAACAACCAGCAGGTGTCCTGGGGTTGGAGGATAATAAGAAGTATCCTTCAGAGGAAGCCTTGCTTCCTGTCCTATGGCCAGTGGCCAGCTGTTTCTCCGTGGACTCATTTGACACCAGTGTGCTCAGGGTTGGCATCTGTCTCATTCACTTCTGTGCTCTTTGAGCCATGGCAGTGGTGGTGGCAAGAAAAGCCTCCACAATCCCAGAGCTGAAAACTCTCTGTTGTCAGGGATACTTAGGGCAGGATCCATGTTTATGGGATGTATCAAGACCTATGATCTATTATTTGATTTTAGCAATACCATATTTTGAACTTTCAGTTCGTTTCTCCTTGTTCATCCTTCTCTATCATTCTCTCTGGTTGTCATCCTTCCTAGTTTGCCATGCTTGTTCCCTCTCTGGTTTCTGTGCCTATAGCATGAGCTCCCATTCTCCCCTTTGGCTTTTGCCACATTTGCTAAGGTTCTGCTAACACGTTCTGATGCTCATATGCCTATGCTTCTTATCTCTGCACTTGCCTTTTCCTTGTTGAGAACACCAGAGAAATCAGCTCTTCCATCACAAATGACAGGACTCCCAAGAGTCCCATCTGCCAGCAACCTGTGGCAGAGAGCAGAATGAAGTCACCAAGCCCATAGTCTACATGGTCAGAGGATCGGGCCAACAGGAAGCCAAATTTGGGTTTGTCTGGAGGCTTTTCAAGTATCTGTCTCCTTATTATAATTTTTATTCTGGTGACCCATGGGTTTGCCCCAGCGAAAGTCCACTACCCACATAACCTTTTCCCATCCCAGTTTCTTCCCCTCCCCCTTGAAATTGAACCATGCCCTAATGAGGCCTATGCAATTGCTCAGTCAGTTTGAGCAACTGATGGCAGTTGCCACGGCAGCATCATTATCTGGTTCCTCAGAAACCAGAAGTGACTTGCTGTCCCTTCCACCACAGTCAGCCAAAAGAACCCAGCCCAATTCTCCAAAGCAGCGCTGGTGCCAAAGGGATGGCCTCCCGCTGAATTCTCAATGCTGCAATGTCCAGAGTTGCCCTGCTGCAGAGATCTGCACGTCCCATCATCTCTGTTCCTGATAGACATATACGCTATGCCTGGAATAGCTGGGGGAAGCTCTGTTCTCTGGAGATACAGCAAACAAAGGGAGTCTTTATAATGTAATCCTGGCATTCTATTTGGGAACTTAGTTGAATTTTAAGGAAGGGGTAAGAGGGTGTTTGTGTTATTAGTGTGGTCATATCTGGGTTTAAATATATCCCATTCCAACTTTTCTATTCTTTCTAGTCCATCTTTACATTATAAGGTGTCTATGAGAACACCCCGGGCTCCATCCTTGGCTGATACCTCCTAGGGAAGTGTGTGTGTGTGTGTCTATGTGTATGTATATGAGTGTGTGTATGTTTGTGTGTCTATGTGTGTCTGTGTATGTATATGAGTGTGTATGTATATGAGTGTATATATGTGTTTATGTGTATGTATATGAGTGTGTATGTGTGAGTCTATGAATGTGTGTATGTGTATGCATGTTGTGTTTGTGCTTGTGTATATGTGTGTGTCTATGTGTATGTATATGAGTGTGTGTGTGTGTGTGTGTGTGTGTGTTGGGGGACTTTGGCAGAGACCGAGAATAGTTCTCTCTGAAGCCCTTATCATAGCACCTCATTTTCTGGGCCATGTGGAGACAGACTTTTGTCAACTATAAATACCCCAAACTCTGCCTTTTCTTCTTTGGGGTTTCAAGAAAAGCCTGGTGAGTGACTAGGTCTATGAAACCTTTTGTCCTTTATATTTCTTTCTGGAAAGGGCACATTTGTCTTCTGCCTGCTCATCATTTTCTGCTGACGGGAGACTGGAGCCAGCAAGCCTTGGGCTCCACAGTCAGTTGCTATCCTATCTTCTCTTCGGCCTCAGGTGTGGGAAGACAGAAATAGTTACAGCCTTACCATATTTGGGGGCCTGGCTGTCAGGCACATGCACCCCACTTTAGGGCTACCCCTAGACTCAGATGTGTAGTGGGGAATCAGAGGACTACAAACTAGGTTCTGTCTTGAGCCTTAAACCTGCACGGTGTTCACCCTCTCCACATCCGCTATGTCCAATGCTTAACTTGATTAGCTGAACTTACATGAAGAGATGAGCTCCTGTGTGTGTTCTCAGTAGCAAATTTGCAGCTGATGCTGCTTCGTGCTTTAAGCATTTGATAGAAAAAGCACCAATAGTTCAGCTTCTACCTTCCTTACCTTCTCCATCAGTCAGTCAGGCAGGCTCCCTAGCGACTGATGCCAGGGCTTTCCATAGCTGTTGGCTGCTGTAGCAGGGCATGAGGTGAGGTCAGGACTCCCTGGCACATCAGGGGATCTAGTCGCATTTGGCCTTTCATTATTTAGTCCTTGGCCAGAAGCAAAAACATGAGTCAGTTGGCCTCTGGATGCCAAAAGGAACCAGACTGCCCACATTAGCTTTTATTACATTCCTTTCATTGAAGTGTGTCACTTTCCTGACACTTGACACTCTGCCCTGGTGGCTAAAATGCATGCAGTCTCTTGAATGCACTGAGAATAAGCCGCAGCAACTGAGCTGGGTCTGAGTTCATTCAGCGACACCCAGAGACACAGGCAATTTGAGATTTGGAAGTGCCTCACAGAGACAGAGCATCTGTTCTTCTGGGATGGTGATTCTGGGGGATTTGTGTCTCTGAAGGGGAGGATGCACACATCATCGGGAAGGAGTGGCTATTTGGAACGGAAATGTATGTGCTCACTTACCCAGAAGGGTGTAGAAATATAGAACAAACCTTCGCCAAACCCCAGCTATCTACCCCCATTTTTCACGAATGCCTGGGTCTAAAGTAGTCCCTCACACATACAGCTCTGCCTGTGGGGGCCTCTTTCTTGACTGCCCTTATTCTGTTAGAACTAAAAAGGAGAGTTTCCCAAAGGAAACTATTACTATACTTTGTCTTGAAGGGGCAAAGAAAAAAAATGGACCTATTTCCTACTGAGCCAGATAGAGCATCTACTTCTCTTACTTTGGAAGGAAATACAGCTTTAAAATCGCATTTAGCCACCAGGTAGCCCATTAACTGTGAATTTAGAACTCTCACTGCAAAGGAATTGGAAATGTCCAGCAGTGAACAGATAGGATGTTGACCATCAAGAATCCAGCCTCTCGTGGCACTTCATCTGACTTTGTGTCTAGGTCAGGACACTAAAGGTGATCAGTGCCTGTAGATGCTTGGGAGTTTCCATTGCTTGACTCTCTCCTGCTGGCCTTTGTGGGACTCGAAGAGACAGAGTGGACGATATGGGGGAAAGTTCCCATTTGACCTGTTCTTGTCATTGTAGCACATGTGACATCACTGGCTGCTGAGGAGCTAGCCATAGGATGGTCGGTTGCAGTCGTCCTATGGATATGAACGTCCAAACCTTTCAGTTTATCCAAAGCACAAATTCAGAAGAGGGTTGATCATAAGTGGGACCTCATCCTGTGGACACAGAAATAGGCTAAATGGAATAGTCCAATCAGGAAACACAGCTCTCTCAAATTGCTAAACCAACGAGACCCATATGCAAAAAGCACCCTGTGTACAAAGTGAGGCTTCATGGCCATGGGAAGAGCCTGTCTTTTTGAGATTGGTGGGAACTCATCATAGTATCCTTCATGCTTAAAAGTAGGTTACAGAGCTCTGAGGATAGAAGATTGTGTAATGGGACCCAGGAAATATCTGCCCAGATTGTGTGACCTGCTAGACACCTGCTCAGTCTGTAGTCACAAAACACAACCTTACAGTACAAATTAGGTACTGATGCATTGGCTAAACTAAAGTCTGCAAGACCTCCCTGCAAAGATCACAGATTAAGGGTCATTGGTTATGTTTAGAACATAAGGACTGAAAAGAAATACAAACCAGGTCACCCTTCTGCAGTTTAAATAACAAAACGGCTAGCACACAGATGCTCTGCTGCCTCCTCCTACCTCTTGGTACTTGGACAAAAATACCTTCCAGTTGGAGTATAGTGACGTGTCATATGGCTGTCATAGTATGTATTAGAGGTTGGTTTAGGTCAGCCTCTAATTCATGGAGAAAAGGGTTAGGCACTGAATACTTAGCACAGAGCGGGGGCTATTTTGTTTTGTTTTGTCACGGGAACACAGATGACAGAGTAACTATGGATTTAAGGTACATAGATGACTAGGAGAGATGCTAGAGCCAGAAGAAAAAAAATCCTCAAATGGTAGCAGCTAAGGATTAAAAAGGCCAAAGTCTGAATTTCCTTTCTTCATGCTGGAAGCGGTACCTGATTCCCCCCCACAACTTCTGGAGTGACACGTATTTAATAGCTGAGAACTCAATTCCTAAGAGTTCTGGCTGGTGCAGCTCATGCGATGAGCAAATAGCAAAACCAGGTCTTGAGCAACCTCAGTGTGTGGAATTCAAGTTCATTGGTTTTTTCCAATATGTTAGACTCTCTCCTGCCATGCTGTTCCAGCTAGTTACAAGCTACTGACTTCCACTGCAGATCCTTCTGTCTCTACCTAGGGCAGAGAAAATACAGAAAGACATCCCTGTGCCTGACCATCTTGATGTTGTTGCACCTGTAATTTTTCCTTCCCAACAACAGTCTCTACATCAGTGAAGACAGATAGGTTAACAGCTGAGCTCAGGAAATACTGATTCCTTTTGTACTTTTCCATGCTGGATAAAACTCCCAGTGGTTCTCATTTGAAAGACATTATAACATCGTAGTCAGGCAGACTTGGGTCTGATTCTTTAGTTTTAGCTAACTTTACTCCGTGAGCTTCTGTTTCTTACATGTAAGTGGAAATGAGAAATGACTCCATTTGGTTCTGTGAGAATTAAATAAGGTAAACTATATTTCATGTTCAATATAGTACCAGGTACTTAAGTTGGACAATAAATGGTAGTTATTATTGCTTACCAACTAATAGTCCAGACACATTGGCAGAATAATTGAGTTCCTTCTAGCTTGGTCCCCTCTTCCTGTCTTGCAGTCTTGGAAGCCTATCTCTTCCCACAAGAAATTCCCCCCAGCCCTTTGCTATTGCCTCACCCTTACAGAAGTCATGACACTTAAAGAAGGAAGGGCTCTTCAGAACCTGCTGTCCTTGTTCTGCCCACTTTTAACAGAAGTCAGCTAGTGGAGAATGCATCCTGGGAAGAAAAGGAACCCAGAGAGCAAGATGGCAGGAAAGGCTTTGTGATTGCATGTGATAGATCTGGAGGGCAACTGGACAACTGAGCTAGGAAATTCTTCTCTTATGCTAATGAGGCAGGGAACACTGGGTTTTTGCTATTTCTCTGGTGAGCAAATCAATAGCAAATAAATGGTACAATGGGTATCCCCATTGAGTCCCAATTAAAGTGGGACCAGTGCATCCTAGCATATGAGATAATCTTGGAGTCCAGTTTAAACCCATTAGATTTCACTAACTGGATAGCTAGTGTTAAAAAAAAAAAAAACACCCATTATACATTCAGGAACAAAGATTAACAAGTTAATATTTGGATGATTTGTGAAAAGCACATGAATTGTTTGCAAAACAATGTGGCTCAGTAACCTGGAAGATCATGCCTTCTTAGATTGGAGAAGAATCCATCTCCTTTGCAATCTTGGCTTTCACAACGGATTTGCGGGGAAAAATGTTTGGGCCTTGTTTGGGCATAAATTATGATATGTTTTAGTTACCAATGGTGAAATTGTTGAATTTTTGCCCAGTTCTGCTGCTTTATTATTCAATCCTCTCACTTCAAACTGCCATTGTCAAAATGGTATTGACCCTGTGCTAGCAAGGCGTAGGGTGCAAGCATGTTCTTCTTGACATCAATTCAAAACCATGGTTTTTGCTTTGTTTTGCTTTTTTTTTCTAGTGCTACAGATTGTCCTTGGACCCTCACATGTGCTACAAATTATAACTTTTTAGTTGTTACTCTGCAATAAGCCACCTGTTTAAAAGAGTGCAGAATAATTAATAGCCAATCTTTTCCTTGAAGCCCATGTTTGATTGTTATCTTTGCTCAGGTCTTGGTAGTCAGAATGAGCCAAACAGTCCCATTAGTGTGGCCGACCTATCTTTTAATATTAGCATGTACCAATGTTCCCTAGGTGTTTTTTTTAACACATTGGGGTATATATACTGTGACTAGAAATTTCCTTTGTTCCATACTGTAATTTTATTAGGATTCTGGAGAGAAATTAATTGATGAAAATAATGTAGTTTCTTGTATTGTATCTATGTCGAAGGAGCAAGAAATGTTGGTCCTCCTTGCATGAGGTGGCTTCCCTAAATATGGTCTCTCAGAACCTGTTCAGGGGCTATGGGATGTAAAGGCCTCTGGAAGGAGGCTGCATTAGACAGATGGGTAAAGCCAGGGCACTGTGCTCCAGACCACCTGCATATCTATCCATCTGTTGCCCTGTTCTCACATCTTAGGATAGTACCAGGAAAATACAACCTAAAGAAAAACATCAGTGTTGTTGTCATGGTGAATTATCAAATCATGTGATCCCATCTCTCCAAAGCAAGTTACCACTATTACTTGCATTTGAGTGCTTGCTGGATTGAGGTCTGTCTTCCCTGCAAGAGTAGCTAATCCTCCAAGAGATCAACTAGGTCATTTGTTTCAATACCTGGAATAGTGCCTGGCAAGGATTGAGGGTGATACAGATGCTTTTTACATATGTGGAGGGATAGGAAGATGTTTGCTTCACCTGTGAGTTATACCTCAAGGCATTTTTGTGCTCTGGCCACTTAGAATTTATCGCTTTAAGGATTTCAGATTATAAGCCTCCAATTTAATTCCCAGATCACTTGACTTTGGGAGGGCAGGAAGGACATTTGTCTTACTGCTAGAACAGGGATGGTTTTTCTTCTGAGAGTTGGACAGTAAACAGTTCACAGTAGAGGCTCCTCATTGAATTGCTCAAAAAGCATCTTTTTCTCTAAGACCTTGACAAACAAAAGGTCCTCTTCCTCATCTGGTTGCCGTTTAGGGATGTTGGACTCTGAGCTTTGGAAAGACACCAAGGGTGGCCCCATTTGAACAAGGTTACATATGCCTCTTCAGGTGAAGCTATCCAATGCCACTGCCACTTGAAATGCCTTTTCTGAGAGTTTCTAGATATAAAGTCCCTGGAAGCAGAGTTTGCCTTTAGATTCCTAAGGAAGTGAAAATGAAAGCTTACACTTTAAGTGCATTAAACTCAGCCCTCTGGAAGACAGTACAGGCCCAGGTACCACTGCGTTAGACACAGGCCTGCTAGTGCTCTCAAAGGGATTTTGTCCTGTGGGTGGAGAGGGGGTGGTGGAGCATATGGTGGGCTGTCGTTTCTTTCACAAACCCTATGGATTTGGCAAGTGCCAAGATTGTGAATGGGATCCCATGGTCCTCTGCTTCCCCAGCATGGCATCACCCTAAGAGCCTCTCTCCTCCCTGAGGTTTTCTGACTTTCTTCTCTCTCTCCATCCTTCCCCCTTCCTGTTACTGCTTCCTGGCTGGATCCACCATAGGAATGCATTGGGGTAACTATGTTTGCTTGTTTTGTAAGTAGGAGGTTTGGGGGACTCGGTGGGAGGAGGGAGAAACTCTAATTAGAGGAGAAGGGACTAACTCAATGAGAAAGGAGTGGTGAGTTTATATAAATGGTATGTTTCCACTGAGAGCCAAAAGTTTAAAACTAAGCAGCTCCCACGCCTTCTTGGGAACTGACCATTCCTCTCGGTTTGCGTAGTATTTGGTCTATGTGATGTTTCTCTTAAATATTATAGGTAGATATGCTTAAAAAGCAAAAGAATTAACCCAGGCACTCAGGAGACAGAGGCAGGCGGATCTCTGTGAGTTCGAGACTAGCCTGTTATATAAGAGCTAGTTCCAGGAAAAACTCCAAAGCTACAGAGAACCCCTGTCTCAAAAAGAAAAGAAAGGAAAAACCAAAAAGAAAGGAAGGGAAAGAAATAAAGAAAAATCAAAAGGATTTATTAAATATGCTGAAGCTCTTGGATGTGAAAGTCCATATTAATATAGCATATGTGGATTACCTTTCAAAATGACATGTAGGTCGTTTGTGACGACCACAAGAGTTTAGAATTAATGCTGGTGTAAAGTCAGCCTGAAGGATTAGATTCATTGACTTCATGCCTTTTATAAAAGATAGATTATGGTTCCTGTATCTGGGGCTGGGCATAGCAGGGCAAATTGCATGCAGAATCAGGTGTTCTCCATCTGATGCTCTGGGTCGCCCTTCCAGCAACTGTTAATATAACAGTAGTTTGGGCCAGCGTGAGGAATGAACCATGCCTCATCTCACTCTTATTTCCTGGCATGTAGTTTTGTTTTGTTTTAAAAATTGTAGTTAGTTGAGTCAAATGCAAGTATCTAAGGAGATGAACAGGGAAGAAAAAAATACAAATTTGTAGAAGGAGCTGTGGGCTGCTTACCGCTGCCTGGCTCCCAGCCGCTTGGCTCCTGGCTGCTGGGCTCCCGACTGCTGGCTAGCTTTACCCCCAAATAATTACATGGAAACTGTATTCATTTAAACACTGCCTGGCCCATTAGTTTCTTCTCTTATTGGCTAATTCTCACATCTTGCTTTAACCCATATTTAGTAATCTGTGTAGCATCACAAGGTAGTGGCTTACCGAGAAAGATCCTAACCTGCATCTGTCTCGGAGAGGAGAGTCATGGCAACTGCCTCATTGCCTTCTTCCCAGCATTCTGTTCTGTCTTCCCCGCCTACCTATGTTCTGACCTATTAGGCCAAGCAGTTTTCTTTATTAATTAACCAATGAAACAACAGATAGAAAGAAGACCCACCTACATCATAAATTGATTTAGGTATTTAATTCCTAGAAATAAAAAGATAAATGCATGATCTTCCTTAAGAGAATACACTCCTAAGAGGCAGAATATGGAGGGTTATGACCCATAGAACCAGGATAAAGGTGGGTATGGCCTACAACTTGGGCCTGCTCCAGCTGAGTAGTTCCCTGAAGCCTGTGCTAGGTGCAGAGCTCCTGACATGGAAATGACAGCAGGGAAGGCCAGTCATGCATAACTGGAGTATGGGCCAAGGTCCTCGCAAGATGCCTGCACACATACTTTCTCTTCAGTGCCAGCCTAGCACAGCAAGAATGTTGGGTTCCTCACCGGTCCTTGCTATGTTCTCCCCACACTGATGAACCATGAGAAGAAACAAACCTAGACTTCTGGGCCAAGTTCCCCAATGAGACATGCTCTCAACTGTTCCCAAGTCAACAAATAGCTTGAAAACCTGCTATGGAAAAAACTGGACTAGGCCCAGTGGAGATCCATAGCAGGCCTCTGGTCATGCTATCTAGTTGACCTTGTTCCATTTTTATTTACCATTGTGATACTAGATAGCATTAAACTGACTATCAAGGACATGAAACAACTATTAATATGTGTGCATGGAAGTCCATGGGTACCTGTGTGCTCCTTTGTGTGTACACAGATGTTCCTTCTCTTTCATATTGCCACAGCCAGAGAAACTGAATGGAAATTGTAAATGCCTTAAATAGAAAACATATTTATTACATTTATGGCCATCGTATTATTCATCATATTATTCATACTGCAAAGCATCACTCTGGTACTCTCATGATTTTGTGGGTGACTAGGACCACTGACTGCCCAGTCTTGCAAGAGAGTGTCTTCCTGCATAGTATCAGCCTGTGGGGGAATATGCTGGAGTTGATGCCCCTTCTAGTGAATGAAGCTCGCTTTTGCACCATCTGAAGTTGGGAAGCCCTAAGCTGAACGGCTGGGAGCACTTGGATGTGCATACATGGGTATTCCCATATGGATGTATGCATGTGCACACTGGAGAGTGGCTGAGACTACTCTTGAAGCATGTTTGCAGACTGCTCCTGAGTGGCTCTACACCAGCCTAGTTTCTGGCCTCTGTCTACTTCTCTGTTCTCTGTTTTTACTCTGTCATTATTAATGTAGTAGCATGGCTGCCACTTCTGTTTCTCCCCTTGCCAAATGATTCCCTGGGGTCCTCTCTCTACAGAACCAACAAGGGGCGAGACATCAAGACTATCAAGTCTCTGAGGGTACTCCGGGTTCTGCGACCACTGAAAACCATCAAGCGCTTGCCCAAGCTGAAGGTAATGTTTTTAGAATTTGTCCCCATTGAATACCGTTCTTCCTTCTTCTCCCTTTAGCTACAGCTGGCTAGCCTTTGCACAATTCATTCTTAGAATAGCCCTTTCTCTCTCTTGGGAATTAAGATTCTTTACATCTGTTGAAGCCAAGATCTTCCAATGTCCCAAGAAACCTGCAGGTGAGATCTTCCTCCTTCAGCTCAGACCCCGTTAGTATAGTCCCTGGAGTGACTTGTCATTCAGGAAGAAGTCTGTCTAACTTTGTTTTGGAACATCCTGTGTCATTAAAATAGAAGCCTTCTGTCTGTGTAGTCTGTGTGCTAAGGTAGCTTGGGTAGTCTGGGCTATCATCTTAGGATTTTTACTGCTGTGAAGAGACACCACAACCACAGCAATTCTTATAAAGAAAACATTTCATTGGGGTGGCTTGCATGCAGTTTCAGAGGTTCAGTACATTATCATCCTGACTGGAAGCATAGCAGCATGCAGGTAGACGTACTGGAGCTGAGTGCTAGTCTTGCAGGCAACAGGAAGTCAACTGAAAGTCACACTGAGGGAAACCTGAACAAAGAGACCTCAAAGCCTGCTCCCACAGTGACACATTTCCTCCAACAGGGCCACACCTCCTAACAGTGCCACTCCCTTTGGGGCCATTTTTTGACCCACTCCCTGACCCCCAAAGGCTTATAGCCATATCATAATACAATAAAAATGCATTTCAGCCCAACTTCAAAAAGTTCCCATAGTCTATAACAGCCTCAAACTTGTTTCAAAGTCCAGTCTCTTCTGAGATGCATGGCAATCTCTTAACCGTAATCATTCTGTAAAAGTCAAAATCAAAAAGCAGATCATATACTTCCAACACATAATGGCATAGGATATATATTAATTATCATTCCACAATGTAGGGAAGGGAGCATGGTGAAGAAATACTGGACCAAAGCAGGACCGAGAACTGGCTGAGCAAACTCTCAAACTTTTCATCTCCATGTCTGATGTCGAAGTGATCTTCAGATCTCCAACTCTGTTCAGCTTTGCTGACTACAACATCTTTCTTTTGGACTGGTTCTACTGCTGGTTGGAAGCTCTCTTGGCAGCTATTCCATGACTCTGGCATGTCTAACATCTTGGGTTTTCCAAGGCAATCTAGGCTTCAAGTTCACAGCTTCACACAGTGACCTCTGTCCTAGGCCTCCATTCAGGGACACCCCTGACACATACCTGGCATCAGAGGTTTTCCTTAGATGTAGAGACAAATTCAATAACCTGTTTCTTTTATCCTTATCTCTAAAGTCGGAACCACATGGCCAAAGCTGCCAAATTCTGCAGTTTACTGGAGCTAGAACATGACCCCCTTGTTCAATTATGTCTTCACCAGCTTTCTGTCCTTCACTGTCTAAGCTTGACTGTCCTGAAACTTGCTCTGTAGACCAGGCTGGCCTCAAACTCAGAGATCTGCCAGTCTTTGCCTCCCCAGTGCTGGGATTAAAGGTGTGCCCCACCATAATAACCTGCTTTAAACTTTTCTTTAGTTCCTTTTCACAAGCTGAAAACAGTTTGCTGGGATCTTGCCCTGAGGTCAGCACTCCCTGCATTCCATTTCTTTACCCATTTATCTCCTTGAACTAGGAATTTAGCTCCACTTCACTCCCTGCTGATCTTTTTCTCCTCAAAATTGACATATTGTAATTTTCCCTGATCAACCTGCACCTTTTCAATAATTCTTGATTAGATTTATCACTAAAAACCACACGACAGAGTCTGTACTAAGCTGTTTTGAGATTTTTCTTTTGCCAGTGGACTTAATTCAAGTCTTCACTTTAGCTTCAGGAAGACTCTTTGGACAAAGGTAAAAGGCAGCCACTTGCTTCACCCAAATATCACAAGAACGATCTCTAGGCAACATACTAAAATTCTTCTCCTCTGAAACCTCTTGAGTGAGCTCCCAACAGTTCAAATAACTCTGAGGCACCTCTGTCTTCCATGCTCCTACTTGTGTGGCCCATTAAGCAATGCCTAAAGCATCCATTGCTTTCAATAACCCTAAGTACCAAAGTCCAAATTCCTCCAAACAAACACATGGTCCAGCCTATCACAGCAATACCTGAGTCCCTGGTATCAATTTATGTCTTAGGGTTTTTATTGCTGTGAAGAGACACCATAACCACGTCAAGTCTTATAAAGAAAACATTTAATTGGGGTGTGAGGTTCAGTCCTTTATTATCGTGACAGGGAACATGATGGCATGCAGGCAGACATGGTGCTGAAATTAAAAGTACTACATCTTGCAGGCAACAGGAAGTCAACTGATTGTCACACCGAGGGAAGCCTGAGCAAAAGAGACCTCAAAGCCCACCCCTACAGCGACACACTGCCTCCAACAAGGCCACACCTCCTAATAATACCACTCCCTTTGGAGCCATTTTCCTTTCAACCACTGTTTTCTTCAGTTATGATTTTAGAAAAGTATCATCGTACACAAATGGTTCATATTTTTGAGGTACAAATAGGTAACTTAAGGACACATAGTCTATTTATGGCAGAAGCAGAAAAGAAATGGGGAAGTGAGTTATCCTGAATAAGCTCTTCTATGGTCTGGATAAAAATTGGAATCTTATCTACACAATCCCCTCACCCTTTTGCCCAGTAGCCTTCCTGCCTCTCAGGGCTTACTTCCCATTCAAGCTTGGAATCCTAATTGAGCTCACCTCCATCCCCTTTCCTCTCCATATATTGTGGTTAATCGAGTCTGAGGCTCCATAGGAGAAAAGCCCTCCCCCTGTCCCCCCTTCCCTGAATTCCTGAGGATTATCAGCCCCAGTGCAGGTCACACAGCCAATAGAGCAACCCTCAGCACCAGCACCCAACTCCATCCTCCTGGGGTACACCAGGATGCTTCCTGGGAAACAGATTTCATTGCCCACTTGCAGCACCCCAGAACCTAGCACAGGGCTTTTCCACGAGTGGCTGGAGGCCACCCACGTCTGAACCTTTGAAAAGCTTCCTAAAATAGGCACGCTCTCCACATCAGCACAACAGAGCCAGACTGACTGGGAGAGGAGCCTGAACTCAGGCTTCTAAACCTGGTCAGCAGGTGACTCTCAAACAATAGAGTAGGACCTGGTCACCATGGAAAAGAACCTGCGTGAGTGCCAAGTCTTGCTCAAAGATTTGAGATATGTGACCCAGAACAGATTACTTATTCTTAGAATTCCTTTCACCCAGAAACTGGAGATCCATGTAACATATAATTGCAGTATAGACAAGAGAGCTGATATGAGTGGTCCCTAGCCCAGAACCCCTGGTGTGTCTAGGCTTGCCTCCCCGCCTGCCGTGGAAGGCAAAGCTATGAGCTTGTTTCTCCTGTTCGTCCCAATTCCCATCCTTTCCCAAGTTCTCCTAATTGATGATGTATGTCACCTGCCCCAACTACAACCCACACCCCTCCTGGCCCTCGTCACCTCTTTTTATCCTATGATCAGCATAGAGGGAGCAGAACAGAGTGGGGAGGGGATTAGAGGGGACGGGGTGGTGAAGGGAAAGGATAGGCCACTTCTGAAAGGCCTCAGACTAGCTGTGCCATGGTTTTGTCTCAGGCTCAGCACACACTGTGTGGAATCCCAGGGGGGCAACTCATTCTTCAAAGGAAGTGGCTCCCGGCCTCTTTCCTCCCTGGCTCTTCTCTTTCCTGGATCTGGACCTTCTACTGTGTCAACTCTTCCTGGCCACCCTCCCTCCAGCCAGCCATTGGCTTAGGCCTATCAATCACCACCCCTGTGTGTCCCATACCCAAGCTGTCTGGGGCTCCAAATGTTGTGATGAGATTAATCCGTACCTCAAGAAAGTGGCCTCAGCCTTCATTAATTCTGTTAAATTGGGGAGTGGTTCCTCTCTTTGCAGTATGAAATCCTGAGAAAGACGTAGGTGGTTCTGATGCCACAAGACTGCATGTCACTCATGTTCTCTTCGGTGTCACACTGGAATGAATCCAGCCAAACTTCACCCAGCACCGTGAGGAAGCAACTGCACAAATGCAGTACCCTGTGAGGCCAGACTCTCCAGTGAGCTAAACCAGAAAATAACCTAAACATGGTTTAAAATATGTCTGTCATGGAGGTCTCTAGAGACTGTTTTTGTATTGAAGCAGAAACTCCACTCTCTGTACACACAGCCTCACTTCCAAGACAAACAGACCTCAGTCCTTCCTGTAGGTCTGTTGACCTTCCTCGTGAATGCAGCCAGCTTTCAGCTAGAGGGCAGCGGCATGAAGTGGTAGAGTCCGATACAGTCAGAGCGAATATATGAACTTACTGGTGAAATATGGAACAAAGACAACAGCATGTGGTTGCCCTTTGATCCATTTAGAAAGAGCCAGGTGAAAATGGTCCATAATCACTGTGTAAGTAAATCTGTGAATGTCACCAACAGATTCAAGGTCAGGAATAAGCTGTTCAGCAAGTCAAATGGTCTAAGGTGATCTTCAAGATGCCATCTAACATTACATTTCCGGGTTTCACGTTAAGTGCCTACAGAAACACCACAAAACCCCTCCGTTACTTTTATCATCTTGTTTAAGCTTCAGGCTTTTTACATTTACTTGATGACTTAGAGGTGATATCTGCTTCCCAGGCTGGGTCCTTGCCACCACGACCAGCTAGGAAGATAGCTTCCAACCCCATGAGTAGCACTGCTTAGTGGCTGAGAGCTCCCGGGACAGCTTCTCAGACTGCGTGGTGGTGGCCTGGCTCTATCTCAGCTCTGGGTGTAGGAGTGTTTTGTCACAGGAATGACATGAGAGCCTTCGCTGCTGTCCACAGGCTGTGTTTGACTGTGTGGTGACCTCCCTGAAGAACGTCTTCAACATACTCATTGTCTACAAACTCTTCATGTTCATCTTTGCTGTCATTGCTGTCCAGCTGTTCAAAGGGAAGTTCTTTTATTGCACCGACAGCTCGAAGGACACAGAGAAGGAGTGCATGTAAGAGCTGCTTCATATCCCTCTCACTGTGCCAAGGGTGTCCTGGCAAGTCCCTCTCCACCTCCCACGGCAGACTAGGTCTCCATTCTCTCCAAACTCCATTCCCCTTCCCATAGAATTATAAACCAGAAAGAATAAAACAAGTAGACATTTCTTGAGCTCCTTTTCTCATATCAGATATAGGAAGAGACACTATGCCTGGACCTTTAAGTTTTAAGTCTTTCTAATGACCTACTGAGAGAAGCTTTATTTACATTTTATAAGTATAGAAGATGATAGTCAAAAATTAGGTTGTCTGTGGTTACACAGGTGCCGGAAGCAAAGACCTGTATTTTGAGATCTGCATTTTGTTTACAGCCATCTTAAGCTTACAAGTTAAGAAAAATATTTACCTCCATCCCCTCTGCAGGGCCTAGGAAAATCAACCTGGCATCTTATCTCCTAGCAGAGACCTGCAGACACTACGCTCCAGAATCAGTTAGCATTTTCCTTTGTTGGTCAACAATCACAGACCCTCAGTATCTACTTATCAGCTGGGGATGTCTCCGGACCTGAATTCCAGCAGACCTGAGTTTCCTGACACCCTTCCCTCCCCCCTGACACCCTTCCCTTTCCCCCTTTCCCCGTTTGCTATATAACAGCTTCTGAGGAACTAATAAACAGGGCGGCTTGATCAGAAATCCTGTCTTGCCGTCATTTCTCGTCTCTTATCCCGTTCATTCCTCTCCCCTAGGTTTATCAGGGACCCCCCACTCGTATCCCGCTGGCCAGGATACACAGGCAACTCATGATATCAGGATTCATCCTGTATCTGTTGGGCACCAAGTACCATTTTTATTCCATGCCAGGGCCGGCCCTTTTCCGTGGTAGTCATTGTTAGCCTAACATTCTTAGTTTGTAAGAATGGTTGACTGTTCCACACACTATACTTAAGAAGCCCTATTTCATTTCTCTTCTGCTTTCAGAGGCAACTATGTAGATCACGAGAAAAACAAGATGGAAGTAAAGGGCCGGGAATGGAAGCGTCATGAGTTCCACTACGACAACATCATCTGGGCCCTGCTGACCCTCTTCACTGTCTCCACAGGGGAAGGGTGGCCTCAGTGAGTGAGGGGGTAGGCGGGGCATATGTGTCTTGCAGGCTGCCATGGGACTGTGTGGGTGCCTTGCAAAGCTGATTCAAGATGAACACGGCTAACCCTTTGTTATTGTACCAGGCAAAGTAAGTGGTTATGAGTGGGTGAGAAAGGGAGAAAAGAGGAAAAAGAAAAACCCTTCAGACAGAGATGGAGACGGGGTAGGCAAAGTCAGGGAAGTATCTGAAACTCTGTTTTCATCAACCTTGGAGTTGGTTGGAGTTCTTTGACTTACAGAACAAATGGATTTCAACGTTTTACCCCCTCAGAAAAATCCCTGGAGGCTGTTTTATGCAGATCTGTCCTTAAGGTTGGCTCTGCATCTGAGAGCCAAAAAATGGAGGGAATCTTGAAGACCCTAGAGATGCTACATAAGACCAGACCTCTTTTTAAAGAATGCAGCTTCTTATGCTGTCCACAGTGGGAAGCTAATTTTTTTTTCAAAGACTTAGCAATTAGTAAGACACCACTAGTTGGCAGTAGAAAATCAAATGGCACTGGAAGTCTCTTGGTATTGAACATGACAACCTAAACGAAAAGAGGGTACCACTCCATTGTTTAGGAGTTGAGTGCAGATAGCAAGGGGGCTAGAAAAGGCAGTGGTACCTTTTCTTTACCAAATTTAGTGATGGCCACCTGAAATCAGTGGAGGAATGGAAAAAGTCGAAGACATATCAAGCACAACAATAGGCGGCACACCTCCTATAAAGCCAAGACTGCCACCCACCATCTGTACCCTCTCTTTTGGTCCCCCCAGGGTCCTGCAGCATTCTGTAGATGTGACAGAGGAAGACAGAGGCCCAAGCCGCAGCAACCGCATGGAGATGTCCATCTTTTATGTGGTCTACTTTGTGGTGTTCCCTTTCTTCTTCGTCAATATCTTCGTAGCTCTCATCATCATCACCTTCCAGGAGCAAGGGGATAAGATGATGGAGGAGTGTAGCCTGGAAAAGAACGAGGTAACCCAGGGGAGACTGTGGTAAGGGGCAGTAGTGGGAGTTTTAGGAAAGAATCAGGACGGCATGCTTAGAGAGAAAGATCATGTTTTCCCAACTTTACTATAGCAGTAGAGTGAGAAGAGGGAAAATGGCCAGTGGGAGGCACAGAGGCATGCAGTCGTGGATCTGGGACTCACTGGGTAAGAACACTTTTGCCACAAGTACAAGCATCCCACATACAATCCCCAGCGTCCACATAAAAAGCTGGATATGGGCCTGGGGCACTAGCTCAGTGACTATAAGTCCCTGCTACCAAGCCTGATGCCGTGAGTTCAGTCCCCAGGAGCAACATGATAGAAGCACCAGCTCCCACAAGCTGTCCTCTGACCTTTACGTGTGCATCATGATGGGCACACGTGTGTGCGTGCACACACAGTGTTTTAAAAAGCTGGGCATGCCTGCATATGCCTGTAACCCCAATAGGGAATCACATACAGGTAAATCATGAGAGCTTGCTGGATGGGGAGCTTAACCTTAATGGTGAGCTTCTGGTTTCATGAAAGGTCCTGGTTCAAGGCAACGATACAATAGGAAAAAATGGCCCATCTCCTTCTCTGACCACCTCATGTGTGTGCCCAGGCATGGTCACCTGCACATCCACATGCATTTACATCACACAGAGACAAGACACAAACTAGTATACAAAGAAAAGATAAGCATGCAGTCTCCACCCTTATGTGTGAGCGTCTAGAAGGAAAGGACGTGCACCATAGTTACAACATGAAGATGCTCGCTTGCTTACCTCCCTGACTCTCATGGAATCTGGGTTTCTAATGACCAGGAATATGTTTTCTTAATTGCTCCTCGAGCACATGCATAGGTTTGGAACATGGTAGGGTTTTATGGATGACTTCGTTGTTGGTTTAATAATGGAGCTGAGCTGGAAACAGTTATAGATTATAAGGGGAATGCATAGGCAGATATGGTTCAAACAGTTCCAATATAAAAATCCAAATGTTTAAAAATGCAAAAGTTTTTGAATGATATGCTATAGAAAGTAGAAAATTCTATACCATGAAACTTTGTTTCATACACAAGATTAATAAAATATTACATAAATTATCCTTAGGCTATGTGGATGGGGCACATATGAAATATTAATGAATTTTGTGCTTAACAGAGCATCATGTCTTCAAAATATCTCATTACATTTATGTAAACATTAAAAACTCAGAAACACATCTCTGATTTCACAAATCACTCTGGTCCCAGACATTTCAGATAAGGGAGTCCTAGGCAGTAGATAGGTCATCTTAAGAAAGTTCATGCAGGGCTTAGGGGCGCTGAGCTGATTCTAATAACTTGACTTTCTGCAGCGGGCATGCATTGACTTCGCCATTAGTGCCAAACCCCTCACCCGCTACATGCCACAGAACAGACACACCTTCCAGTACCGCGTCTGGCACTTTGTGGTTTCTCCATCCTTTGAGTACACCATCATGGCCATGATCGCCTTGAACACTGTCGTGCTGATGATGAAGGTGAGAAGTGACTGTATGTGTCACCGTGACTGTGAAATCACTCTACCTTCCTTGCCTGCCACCTTTACCTGCTCTTCCGTCATGGAGTCTCTTCGATTTTACCTAGTTCAACAGCCCAGTCCCTGGGTTTCAGGGTAGGGTTGGGTTCATCGAATGAAATGCAGAGTAACATAGAGTAGCAGTTAGGGGCTTTCAGGAACAAAAGTGTCAGAAGGGTGCACCATGTCCTTCAGAGATCATGGAATCTAAAAGAGGGCTGAAGTTAGTGGGAGCTTGATTATATTGAATGCTAAGTACAAAACACCTAGTTCTGGAAAGTGCTTCTGTCATGGCTACCTTTAGCCAGGACATGAAAGTGGCTTTCCTATTAAGGTGCCCCGAGTTGGACATAGTTGAGAGATGACTAGACGCGGCATTTATATTCCACCATATACACGTGTGTCTTAAGGCTTTGACTCTATTGTTCTTTCTTCTCTTTCTTGGCAGTACTATTCTGCTCCTTGCACCTATGAACTTGCCCTAAAGTACCTGAACATTGCCTTCACCATGGTGTTCTCCCTGGAATGTGTCCTAAAGGTCATCGCTTTTGGCTTCCTGGTATGTCTGTTTCAGCATCAGACTTCTCTTCCTTTGGGGTACATGGAGGGTACTGCTCTTCACCCTCTTGCCTACCTAATAGTGAGCTCAGTTTACTCTACAAACAGGCTGCATATACGTAGAGTAGGAGAAAAGGCAAAGAGAACCATCTCCTCATCCCCATCCTCACCTAACCAGCAGCCCTGGTCCTACTGAACTCTGTCAACAATAGAGTGGACATCTTTGAATTTTACTAGCACTATAATTGATGTATAAAGAAAGAAAACACGAATTAGATTAATAAACCTTGAGTGATTATTTACTGATTAGATATATTAATTTTATGATTTGAATGGGAAAATATCTTTCATAGCCTCAAACCAGCAAATAATAGTTTTTTCTTTTTTAAATTTAATGTTTTTTTTTACATACTAATCCCAGTTCCCCCTCCCTCCCCTCCTGTTCTTCCCACCTTCTCCTCACCCCACCCCCAATCTGTTCCTCAGAGAGGGTAAAGGCCTCCCACAGGGAATCAATAAATTGTCATATTACCAAACTGAGGTAGGACCAAGGCTGTCCCCCTCCTGTCGAGGCTGAGCAGGGTTTCTCTTCATAGGAAATGGGCTCCAAAAAGCCAGATCCAATCATTAGGGATTGCTCCTGGTCCCACTGCCAGTGGCCCCACAAATTGCCCAAACCACCTACTGTCACCTGCTTTCTGGAGACTAGATTGGTCTTTTGTAGGTTTCCTGGTTGTCTGTCAGTGAGCTCCCACTAGTTCGGGTCAGCTTTCTCTGTGGGTTTTTCCATCCTGGTCTTGACCCCAGGAGCTCTGATATAATCAAATAATCGTTTTTAACCTATTAGCCTCCTGCCCACTAAGTAGCCTGAAGAGTAACTTCTGCCAATTAAAATAAAAGTTTATTATTTACATTTACAATGTTCAATTACTGTTAGGGAGTGTGGGGGTCAGGGACATTTCTGGAACTGGATTTGTGAGGGATTGCAATGAATTTTTCTGGCATGAACTCTCTTTTTACTTCTCCTCAAGTGGTAATTATAATTGTTTGGCAAATTCTCGCGTTTGTTCTCAAGAATGTTAACAAAACCTGGCCTTTGCTTCTATGTCCTATAAACAAAGCCAGTCCCTCCCTCTCCTCCTGCTGGCTTCAGGGCCTGCTGAGAGCTCAGCAGGGTGCAGATAAGCCCACTTGACAGCTGCTTCACACTTATTTAGGGTGTGAGCTACCCTTTCAAGTTGAAGTGTATACCAGACCCGACCGCTTTCCTAGCAAGAAGGGAAAACTTTGCTGCAAATCAGAATAAGTGCTTCCTCGTAGCAGCTGTGACGGGGACTCTGGGCTGGGCTTGATAATTGTCAGTGCTGTTTGTGGAGGTTGTTTTCAGTCTCCTGGTTCTTTATACAACCATTAATTTGATTATTTGGGGTGGAGAGTTGAAAGGAACCAGTTGCAGTGGCTGAATTGTGGAATTCTTGACTCCCTTTTGAGTGTTTTGAGACTCGAGGAAATAAAAAGGTAAAAAGAAACTTCTACCAAACAAAGGTGCCTTTATAAAACAGTCTAGACCAAGTGAAAGAGAGGGGGAAAGCCAGCACCACCACAGGGAAGGCTTCTCTCTGAGTCTTGGTGTTGACATCGGCTGTGACTTAAGCCCCAATTATGTGTTTAATTATGGTGAATGCTGAATACATACTTAGAGGCTTAACTAGAGGATTCGGCCTCAAGCCCTGCCTCCTTCCCTCCCTCACCCTGTGTTTCATTCAAGGCCTGGACTCATTCACACCAGGAAAAGCACTGTTACATTGATTTGGCATCCTAATCCTTTGGAATACCCCAACATGTACTGATTGGTCAGATCTTCCCATTAACTCTGAAACAGGCATATTGCCATTGTCATTGTGGCCATTATCATTGTAAATGAGAAAACTGAAGTTCATAAAATGTGGAGTTTTTTTTAAGGTTACACAATAAAATGTAGAATTAGAAAATGGGTGGAAATAAAAAGCAAAGAAAATGGGAAATAAGCCACGTATTTGTGCTGCCCAGTAAATAAATATCCACCCAGTGCTTAACATATTCACGTTATCTATGTCACAACTGTATTAGCTAGGCTTCCTTTGTTTACCTCTTTGACAGATAAACTGCAGCTCAGAAAAGATTAACACTGTATTCAGAGTTAGTGAAAGACAGATCCAGGGGTCAGATCCTGATCTGACTCCAGAGTTCACAATAATCTGCTAGTTTATTCAGTCCGCCAGGACACATTCCAAAGCCCCAGTAGATGCCTGAAAGGGGGGGCAGCCCGATGTCTGTATACATGCTCTCATATATTGTGAGGTGATGGGGTGATTACTGAGAAACACATTTATCCTTTCCTATTGATGTGATCAAGTACTAGGACAAGAGTACCTGAAGAGAGACAAGGTTTATCCTGGCTCACAGTTCAAGGGTCCAGAAACATTGTGTACAGAAAGTTAACATGGCAGGAACTTGCAGTCATTGGTCACCTTACATCCACCACCAGGAAGCGGAGCACTTTTTCTTTCTTTATACAGTACCAGGATCCCAGCTAGGGTGGGCGTTCCCACTTAATGACACAACCAAGATAATCCCTCAAGCATGCTCAGAAGCCCATTACCCAGGTGATTCTAAATTCTGTCAAGCTAACACTAACACTGTTAGTCACAACATTGTTAGGTGATCTTGTCATTTTGTGACTATCATAGTATGTGTTTACAAGCTATCATAGCTATAATATAATAATAATAGCTATAATATAAATATATGATATAAATTTACAAACTATAATAGCTAGCTACATTACCAGGCAGTATAATAGTATGAGACCTCCATTGTATATGTGGGGTGTCCTTAGTAGAAACATCATTATGAGGTCCATGACTGAACTGTGTTTTGTCCTATTAAGTTGAAGATTTTCGCTTACTATCTTTTCTTTGGCATTCTACAGTTTTCCATTTGATGTTTTGGATTGTAAATAACTAAAATCATGGGAAATGAAGCTACAGATAAAATGGAAGAGTGCTATATTGCACAATGATAGGAAGTACCATTCTATATTGTAAGGAATTGGAACTCAAGGGTTCTAGTCCTCTGAAACCTAGATCGGTGAACTAAGAATTAGGAAATTCAGCCGGGCAGTGGTGGCACATGCCTTTAATCCCAGCACTTGGGAGGCAGAGGCAGGCGGATATCTGTGAGTTCGAGGCCAGCCTTGTCTACAAGAGCTAGTTCCAGGACAGACTCCAAAGCTGCAGAGAAACCCTGTCCCGAAAAACGAAGAGAGAGAGAGAGAGAGAGAGAGAGAGAGAGAGAGAGAGAGAGAGAGAGAGAGAGAGAGAGAGAGAGAGAGAGAGAAGGAAATTCACCTTGGGATGGGGAATAGGAATGCCTTGAAAACTGGGGACTTTAGGAACCCCACTTGACTCCCTCATAAATGGGCTAAGTGCCCTACTAGAAAGTGAATTTATTTACAAAGTTGAATGCATCTGTTTTTCTTTATTCTCTAGGGTACATGTGACTTTGGGATCAGATCTCCCTAAACCTTAGTTTTCTCATATAGAAAACAAGAATGACAACAGCTGTCTTAGAGTCTTATATTTAACGAGTACCACATATTTAACCTCTCTTTGCACAATCCTTCACCTGTGGCATATCTTCCCTCTCTGGCCAATCCCTCTATTTAGTACAATATAAACATGGGACATTTGGTACTACCTAACATTCAGACCCACAAGAGGAACAAACAAACTAAAAGAACATCAAGGGTCTGGAACAGATGCTAAAGATAAAGTGATGGTAGTTATGAGGGTAGGAAGGGGGGCCCTTTGGTAGTACTCCAAAAACTCTTATGGTACCTGATGCCCAGGGGCAAGACAATTGGTTGGTCAATTTGGAGATGTGGGTGTCCAAGTTCTGTGCTATCTGAAATCAGGTGGACACATCACACATTCTGAAGCATTTCTGGGTCTTTTGTTTCTCCCACATAGAATATTCAATCAATCTCCTATTTTCATAACTACTTCCCTGCTTTTTGTATTAAACTTAATCACACTGCCTTAAAAAGTGTAACAGAAAAGCAGTGGGGTGGGGTGGGAGATGGAGTCTACTCATCCTACTCAGTGAAGAGTTGGAGCCTGTCTGTGACTTTTAGTCCCATAGAGTCTCTTGTAGCAATACAAATAACTTAGAAGTTTAAAGTTGTATGATGCTTAAGGCTTAACAGGTGTGTACTTATCCCAAATTCCCTGAGGTATATACATTATAAATGTAAAACTTTTTATTTGTTGATCAAACTCAGTAGCATGGTTGAAAAATAAATGTTTTCCAATTAAAAAATTTTTTTCTTACGGGATTTTTAGTGACAGTTTCAAAAATATGGCCTTCAAATAGTTGTAGAACTGTTTTTAAAATGAGGATTTCCCAAATTAGTAAAGGAGAAAGAGAATTCCGGGTTAGAAACAGGAAACTGAGCCCAAAGTTAGAAGGAACGTATGCATGAATTGACAAGTTTTAATTCCAAGTGGCAGAGTTATGTAATAAAAGATGTCTTTTCTTTCTTCTTCTTTTTCCATTTTCTAATGTTCACGTGACCGAATTCACTTGGCAGAACTATTTCCGAGATACCTGGAACATCTTTGACTTCATCACAGTGATTGGCAGTATCACAGAAATTATTCTGACAGACAGCAAGGTGAATGGTTCATGGGAGCCCCATATTTAAGCTGGATCCTGGAGTAGCATTCAAAAAGGATCCTCTCCACATACGATCCATGAATAACTCACCCAGTCGAACATGGCCTCTTTGTGTTAGGAATCTACTTTCTCCTTCCTGAGCATTAGCCAAAGGATGAAAACTTTGGGGTGGTAGGTCTCAGGGAAGGCTTAGCTACATTTGCATGACTCAGCAGACATTGCATGGGGTAAGTGAAAGAGAGTTAGAGGAAAGTAGTATGCAGTGTATGGCTAAATTCTACACAAAGAACCAGAGTTGTCTTTGACCTCAGCGTTGTTAGACCTGAAATGTTTCTCTAAGTTAGCGCCTCCTAAAGACTGTGTGGAGAGCTTTGTTGTAGTTACTGAATACCAGAAGCCCTTGTGTGCTAGGGGATGACCAGCTCTGCTCTTCCAGCATCAAAGTGCAGACTTCAGTTCATTTGGCAGAGGCTAGGGAAGCCAGTTTTGCTCCCCTATGTCCTGGGGTACCCCTGTACCCATCTACCTAGGAATAGAGAGGCTGGACTGGGGGTCTTAGAGAAAGACGCCCTGGGTGCTTCTTAGCTGGAGCTGGGTTAACCACAAAAGACAGAGACTGCCATCTATTTTGTGATCTGAATAAGGAATAAATGTGAAAATACCAGTGCTTAGATCTTCCTAAATGAGCATATTGTCACTAATTACATGTTTCCTTTTGGTCCACCAGCTGGTGAACACCAGTGGCTTCAATATGAGCTTCCTGAAGCTCTTCCGAGCCGCGCGCCTCATAAAGCTTTTGCGTCAGGGCTACACCATTCGCATCTTACTGTGGACCTTTGTGCAGTCCTTTAAGGTAAGAGGCTCGCAGAGGGTGGGACACCACCAGACAACATGGCGGCAGCATCCTCACCCCAGTTCCTTCCCCTGTGAGCTCATAAACTTCAAGTTATTAAAAGCATAAATACAATAGTTCTCATATAGCATAGGCTGAACAGTGTTCAATTCATTTCTATATTACAGACTCTTATTCTAAAAACTAATATCACTTTGACTTTGTAACTTGGGCCTTTTCTCTCAGCACTGAGACAGGGATATGCTTTCTGAAATGTGTGCTATCCTTGGGTATTCTAGATTGCCCTGAACAATCCTGTCCATCCATATATTCAATCTATGTGGCCTTACAGTGACCCAAGCCAGCATAACTGCACAATCTTAAATGCCAACCTTTAGAATTATGAGACAAAACAAGCCTCTTTACTTCATACAATTTTTTTGTTTGTTTTATTGAGACAGGGTTTCTCTGTGTAACAGCCCTCGCTGCCCTGGAACTAGCTCCATAGACCAGACTGGCCTTGAACTCACAGAGATCTTCCTGCTTCTGCCTCCCAAGTGTTGGGATTGAAGGTGTGCACCACCACAGCCCAGCACTTCATACAAAATTTTTAATCAGTAAAGATATGCTAGCATGACATTGTCTTGGGTCTTATCCAGAATAGGTAATCAATGTATAAATGGGTGCATATTTTCACTCTATAATATTAATAAAAATGTAAGTATAAAAATTAGTATTTTGAAGGTAACATTACTTTTATATGTTTCTAAAGATGTACTTATTTTATTGGGGTTTTATTGGGGGTATGGCTATTCTTACAACATCTGTTTTGGGTCTAGAGCTTGCTATGTAATTCAGCTGGTTTTGAACATGTAATTCTCCAGACTGTGCATATTGAGTTCTTGGATTAAAAGAATGGGGCATCACACTAAAAACAAAACAAACACCTAGGCCGGCCTCCCATCGTCAGATGTCATCAGTGTTTGCATCTCATGGGAGAGTCTTTTCAGAGGACTTTTTCTACTTGTACTTCTTAAAAAGATTCATGTGCAGTCCTCCCACCTTCACCTGGGCATCTCCTGAACTACTGAATGTATGGTGTGCTGATGGCACACACATGTCCTACAAAAGTTAGGAATGTTTGGTCCAGTTATTATATTTCTCTTAAGCATTCTCATGGGATTATGTATAAGTCTAGGTACATAAAAGTTGATGCCTGATAACTATGCAGTGGTAGCAATAGTCAAGAAAGGTGTTCAACAAATAGCACACATTAGATGTCTTTGGGGTATTCCAAGGCTTGAGTGCATTTCTTTTCTTGTAAACAAAGTTTTTATTAATGAATTAAAAATAAATTTGATAAAGTGACTCAAAAGTGACAAACCATAAATTTACCAAGTTGTCTTCCTTCTTATATATTTAATTAGAGTACAGGGCACTAAAATCATGGCATGTCATCACTTGGAAAGGGAGTTTGTCCCATATCTTCCTTATTGATTTACTTCCTTATCTGAATCATTGGAGTTGAGATGGGAGACCGGTTGTAAGGATGTTCAGGCTCCAAGGTATAGCCTTGCCTTTTCTACCCTATCAAGAGCCAATTGTTTGCCAGGCTTATTGCCACAGAGGCCTCACCTCAGTGAACTCTAGTTTACCAGAGTTAGATGACAAAGGAGAAATTTGAAACCTTAAGAATCTGTCCTCTGAGCCTCAGGTGAGTTCATATTTAGGATTAGAAAGACAAGCTGCTTTTAAGGCTGTTTTTATTTTATTTTTTTACTTTAAGAGGACTGCCCATCAAGCTTCAGTTGTTAGCGAGTCTAAGAAATGTGTGTCATCCTGTCGTGTGTTCACGGTCACCGAGTCTCTACGACATTGTCCTATTCGAGTTAAAGGAAGGAAAGGAAGCGGTGTTAAGAGCTGACAGCCAAATGGTTGGCGTATTTAGTGAGTACGGTAGAGATGGGAAGGCAGGTGAAACGGAAGCCCAGTGGTGCTGTGTTATGGATGGATGTTTCCTCTTCGGGACAGCTCTGGGATACAGGACAAAAGCAGACTGCTTAACAACAAAACGAAAAGGCCACTCAGGCAAATACAAAGAGAGAGATGCCCAATGTAAAACTCTGGCATTGCCTTTTCCTACTCAGACCCAACTGTGAGCTTCATCCAGTTCTGTCTCAGGCCCTGTTCAGAATTTCATCCTTCCCTTCTCTTTATTTTGTTTTAGAATGTACGTTTGTAACAAGAAAGGAGAAAGGGGGCTAGGAGATGGCACTGGATTTAAAACACCTACTTCTCTTGCAGAGGACCCAGGTTTCAATCCTAGCAATCACATGGGGTGGCTCACAACCACCTTAACTCCAGTTCCAAGGGATCCAACATCCTCCGGCCTTCACAGGAACCTGCACATATATGGTGCATATAAACTTACGCAGGCACACATATATACACACAAATAAAAATAGTCTTTTAAAAGAAGGGAGAACAGATGGACTCTGGTTTTCTCTCTAAAGCTGAGAGTAGGAAGATGATCTGTGCCTGGAGGCTTTGGGTGGAGAAGGTAGAACACAGCCAAGCCGAATGGGTAGAAGAGGGCAGCCCTCCAGGCCCTACCCCTATGCCAATCCTCGTGAAAAGGCAGCTATTCCTTTCCTGAGATCTTGAGAGTCAGCGCTTTATTGAAGAGAGGCCTCTCTGTCAGCTTTCAGTTGCATTTGGATTTATCCTCTATTCAAGTTGTAAATCGTCCCTCTTGGGGCTCTTCATTCTGTTAACTCTGCTGATAAGCTCTGCCCTGTCCAGTCATCTGAAAGCCGTTGGCTGGTCCCTTGGGACTTTGGTGTGTACACTCATGACAAGACAGAGACTCACAGTAGTACTGGCTGCTGGGGCACTTACTGAATGGTAAAGAAAAGGGAAATCCATGCCAGTTCTGGGGTCACCACCCGACTGTATTGACCTCATCCTATTCCCAATCCCAACTGCCCTGTGCCTGCCCATGTCCTAGAATATCAAAGGCAGATCCTTGCTTTCTACTCCCATACTGAACTGCTCTGATCCTAAAGTGTCAGTAAGCATGCACAATATGGATTTTTAAATTTTTGTCACATGTGGCTTCATTACAGCTTCATATGGCTCTTAGTAGCTTTGGGGCAACTTATATATGAATACAATAAAATATTAAAAAGATTAAACACTATAGAAAAATAGTGTTTCTTCAGAAAATAAGCTACTTCTGGGAATGGATAACGAGGGACCCCAGTTATTTATCTTTGCCTCCAAATTTCCCACTATGAGTTCTACATTAGGGGTAGGAGGGGGAGGGACAAATGCCAAGGTCTTGAAGCCCAACCTAAATTCTTCTTATTTAATTTGGGTCACAGTTGCTAGGATTATTAATCTTCTGCATGTCAAGTAAAATGTCTCTCAAGCCCAGACAGTTTTGCTAACTCTCTTTGGAGACAGGGGTCACAGATCTATCAGAAAACTTAGGCATTTAAAAAAAGAAAGAAAGAAAGAAAGAAAGAAAGAAAGAAAGAAAGAAAGAAAGAAAGAAAGAAAGAAAGACTGCTCCAAACAGAACAGCCCTAAGCAGCAGAGTGCCAGTCCTAATTGAAATGGCCTCAGGACAAGAGTTCCTGCCCCACCAGTGCCTGCAGGAGCAGTGCTCTCCTGGGTTAATTCTTCTCTCTTGCTTCCCTTTATAGGCTCTCCCCTATGTCTGCCTTCTGATCGCCATGCTTTTCTTCATCTATGCCATCATCGGGATGCAGGTGAGTGGGCACACCAGTGGTCCTGATGGGGCAGCAGCTGCCTGGATTGTCTCTGGCGGGTTTGCAGATGTTTTGTACGGTTCTGCTTGACTAAGAGGCCTCTCTGAAGTCTTACTGTATTATGACCTTGGGAATTTACATGAGCTGCGGGTTCCCTAGGGATTCAGGATCTCTGGGGGCATCATCTGAGGTTTTCCAATCATGCTGCTGACTTAGGAGTAGCTGGGCTTCTGTGGCTACAATAGAACTAAGGTAAAATGGCACCATTGTTCTCCCAGGGAGGGATTCACTATTGTAACTAAGTAAGGCTTAATTGTTTCTCTTGATCTCTGTTACTTGGACTTGAGCATAAAAGAAGGCTAAGCCGGGCAGTTATGGAAGTAGATGAACTATTTCCATAAATAATGAGCATACACCCTCTTAATGTATCTGATGGGGTACACAGGCTTTGTTTGTCTAAGGCAGGCTTCCTTCTGACTTAAAGTCTGCATGGCCAACCCTGCCCTACTCCCACCAAGAACTTTGGCTGACAGTCCCCTGCAGTCTGGACGCCTTCTCAGAGGTCTCTCCATCTGGAGCTACGGCTTCAGGTTCCAAGCTTCCTGAGCAGTAGCCTTCCCTAGGTTCTGTAGTGGGGAGCTGCGGGCTGCATTTCATCCCGCCCAGATCCCACACAGCTAGCTTTACACCCGAAATAACAGCACACAAACTGTATTCATTTAAACACTGCCTGGCCCATTAACTCTAGCCTCTTACTGGCTAACTCCCACATTTTGATTAACCCATATTTAGTAATCTGTGTAGCACCACAAGAGGTGGCTTACCAGGAGAGATCTTAACCTGCGTCCGTCTGGGAGAGGAGAGGTATGGCGATTGCCCAAGGCATCTACCTCACTTCCTTCTTCCTGTTCTGTCTACTCCACCCACCTAAGGGCTGGCCTATTAAATGGGCCAAGGCAATTTCTTTATTAATGAATGAAATCAACACAAACAGAAGACTTTCCCACATCAAGGTTCTTTCTGAAAGGCCTCTTCTCTTTGCTCCTCTCTCCTGCCTTCTTGTGCTCACTCTTCCTCCAACTCTACGACCAGGGAGTATTGTTCTCCTAAACCACAGGAGGATGTCCAGCATCAAAATATGTAAGGCTGCTTGAGAGGCTCTGGTTTTCCTTCTCCAAGGGTCTTTCAGTAGAGATATAAAATGATATCAGTAGCATTAGAAACAGAATTGCCACAGAGGCAATGAGTTTAACGCTCATTTGATAACTCAAGATCCTAACCAACTCCCTCCAAACTTCCTATTCTCAAGCTGAAAATAGAAAGTTGGTTTAATTAAATTGTGTATGCCTAAATTTCTGTATGACAAAATAGCTCTGACTCCTTTCATCTTCAAGCAAAATGATATACCATCTCTAATTCTACTGATAATATCCATACTGATGCTGACAATGCTGTTTGCCATTCACTTTAGTTAATTTGGTATGCCAGACATGGTGTTTAATGTATATCTATATGCAAACATACACATACACAATACAGAGAAAAGGACAAGGTATATGATTAGCATAATCAGGAGTTAGCCAGTTGAGTTTCATTGTTTCCACTGATATTTAACAGGGTTAAGTAGCCCTTCACCTTGTTCAGACTCTCAGATAATTAGCTAAAGAGCTGATATTGAGATCCAGCTGTGCTGCCATACAACTCACATGCTTAACTCTGTGCCTTCCACATCCCATCAGACAAACAAATCCAAGTATTTCACTTTTCAGTGGGACCTGGGAACTGCTCCGTTATAAATTGTAATATCCACAATAACTCTAATGTTACCACGTTTAGCCCTCTGTCTAAAACCTCCCAGCACCATTCCACAGAGACAGGAATGCCATTGCTAGTGTGACATGCATCAGGTGGCGGTTCCCACCTTGGCCCATCACAGAGACTGAATGCTGTGCCGTTCAGTCACACACCCGAGCGTGTTACAAGAGAGGCTCTGGCCAGCATTGTCATCGCAAAACAGAAGGGCCAACAGGTAGCAGAAAGGTTGTGGATAAACCATTCTGGACTTTCAGAGTCTTCTCAGAAGACATCTTTGCAGAACAAAGGAGTAACTCATCATGTACAGGAAGAATTTTCTGGCAACACGTTGTGAGAAGTAATGCTGTCGCCTTGGCTCTGTGGCTGCCCAGCTGTGTGAACTTGGTTAAATTACCAACTCCACTGGGCCCTAATTCCTCTACTCATAGAGAAAAGTGAGCTAAACACAAGCAGAACCTTCTAGTTCTGCAATTCTACATGGAAAGAGATGTAAGCTTGTACTGTCCTGCAACTTTCGGAAGCAACTCTTCTTTCTCTTTATTAGTCTTTGATGTGGGTGATAATAGGCTGGGAGGACATAAAAAATATGCAAAGAAATTTTAAGGTGCACCACCTCCAAAATAAATATTTAGGGCTTGAAAGTTATCTTAGAAAATATTCAGAGTAGCTGTGCCTTTTTTTTTTTTTTTTTTGACAATTACTATGTACAAAATCATAGTGCATTCTCCGACCACTTCATGGACGTATTTGAAAAAAGTCAAACCCAGGACAAGTAATGATGTTCCCATGAGGGTCCTAGGGTGAAAAAGCCCTGTGAACTGTGCAGGTGTGATAGACAGGCACAGATGACAGATTCCAGCTGACGGAATGAAGAGAAGAAAACTTGAACTGGTGAAGGATATATGACATGAAGTATGCAGGACAAAAAAAAAAAGATTTGGTTGCTTCTGTGAGATTGTTAGTCACGTGTCTCTTGAGTTCTCCTCTTATCTGCTCTTTTTCTTCTTTCTTCTGCTGCCTGACTTGCCACCTCCGTTCTCCCTGAAGACAAGTAGTATTTGGGTTTTGAAAAAACAGCACCGAGAACAAATTCCCAAAGCAGGTGTCAGTGGGAGTTACTTGAGCAAAATAGCTGGGGGCAGAGATTGTTCCTCAATTGCACATTCTCGAAACTGTTAGGAGGAAATGTGTTCCATTTATCATACATCGAATAAACCGAAGCATACCAAATGCAGGCTGGAAATCGTCTCAGAGGGCCAGCAGAGTGACCCTGGCAGCAGTCAGTTGTACCAGCACCAATTTGGATCAGTCCTGACCTTTGAAGCACAGGTGGAAGGAAAGGGTGCACCCTTCTCATTGAAGCACCTTGGAGTATTTATCCGAGTCTATCCCCTGTATATGGATGAAGATTGCTGAGTGTTGCTTCTTTCCATATGAATGTCAGTAGTCAACATTGTTCCTCTAGGCAGGACTACCTGTTTTCTTTTTTCTTTCTCTATTCCCCTACTCCCTCCTTTCTTTTATTTTTCTTTCTTTCTAGAGCTCTGGACTGAAACTAAGACCTCATGTATATATGTTCAGGCTGTGTCTCCAGCCCTTTTTCATGTGTCCAATTATCCTTTATCTATCCTGTCACCTAGACCTTGCTTTTAGCTTACACCTAAGTGATCTCTGTTGGTGAGATTCGTGTCAGTTGGTGTATGTGTACAGATGTATGTGTGTTCGTTTCCACTGGCTGGAGATTAACAACAAACTTCTGAGACTTGGATCTCTAAATAAAAACATATCTAAGGAATGTACAGTTGTACTTCCATGATCTGATCTGCTTGCATATTGAAAGATAGCTTCTGCTCAAACCATAACATCTTTGACAAATACTGATATTCCCCTTCATGGATATCAGATATAGGAAAAGAGGAGTAACTCTTTCTCTGTCCTCTTGTTGTAGAGCAATGTCTTTGGTAGATTGCATGGGTACCGTGGAACCTAACAGCATCTCTAATTAGGCATATGAGAAACTAGGTTTATGTAGAATGACCTTAAAAGTTTTTCATTTTATCTAATGCTTGGACATTGCTAGCAGTAGTCCTCTCTGCTGTACTGGAGCACTGGGGAATGTAATTAGTCTTCATATCAGGCCAAGAACATAGTGTCTCCCAGCTCTATTACTCTGAGTTATCTATTTCAGAGGCTGCCATTAAAAAGTCATACACGTCACTTTACCTACCCTGCTTGTGTAGCTAATGGCCATGCGCTGGAAACGTGACACAGCTCAGTACAGCTCATTGATTTCTGTTATCTCCCTTTAGGTATTTGGAAACATAAAGTTAGATGAGGAGAGTCACATCAACCGGCACAACAACTTCCGGAGTTTCTTTGGGTCCCTCATGCTGCTCTTCAGGTATCTGGATGAACCGTTTGTCCAAGATGAAGATCTTGTGGTCTTCATGGGGAGAAGCACCTGGAAGGAGGCAGTTGACTGGCCTCTTGGTCTCTTAGTTCTGCTCCGCTGATCCTATTAGGATATGCAGTGGAAGGAGACTATGTCTTAACTGGCTTCTCCATGATTTAGAAAGTTTCATCAATACCTTTAACTAGGTAGTTAATTTGTCCATTTCAACTTGTTCTCTAGGATTCTGGAAGGGGAGATGTACATAGCTTCTGACAGGAACAATTTCAAACCCGGAACCTCGAATGGCTGTGTTTATGTGGAGTCTTGGGGTTCAATCACTATCTCACTCCTATCAGATTAGCCCCTCAACAGATGAAAAAGTAGATGGGGAGGAAGAAGAAGAGAGGCACCTTGTTGGCATTCTGCATCTCCATATGGAAAATGCTAAAAGGTCCCAAAGGGTTAAGAAGGAAGCCCATAGGTTCTATGTATGAAGGGAAAAGAGGCCCAAGGGTGGGTTAGAACATGAAGACTTCTTCTAACAAAGATGGCTTTTTGTGCTCAGGAGTGCCACAGGGGAGGCGTGGCAGGAGATAATGCTGTCGTGTCTCGGCGAGAAGGGCTGTGAGCCCGATACCACCGCACCCTCAGGGCAGAACGAGAGCGAGCGCTGTGGCACTGACCTGGCCTACGTGTACTTTGTCTCCTTCATCTTCTTCTGCTCCTTCCTGGTGAGCAACAGTGGGCCCTCATTTGAGGTGTGCCTGCCTGGCACTCCTGATAAATGGGTGGGGTTGGGGGGCTCCTGCCGTGTCTGTGACTGTTCTGTCTCCCTTTCCTCCCTCACATTTCTGCTCTCTCACATACACGCTTACACTCCAAACTGTGGGACAGATCATTGCCCTTTGGGGTCAAGGTGTGCTCCTCAGAATCCTCGGATGGGTGACTCATTGGTTGAGGTCTTTGCTGCTTCAGTGGGAGAGTCTTTGAGAGACAAGATGAGGACTTGAATGTAGGAACCGTGCACCAAGCTTCCTGTCGACTCTGGGGTTACCGGGGTAACTCCTGTCTTTTTTTGTGTCTTGTGCAGTTTATTTAATAGCGAAGGCTTATGTCTGTTTGGGAGACTTTGCTTTTAACTGTTTATAGACTGGTGCTTTGAAAATAGCAGCTTATAGGGTTAATAATAGGCGAATGATGATCACATACGGTGTAACTGATGTGATTCTCTCCTGACTGTGGTGCCATTGAATTGGATGGCAGCTGGCAGCTTGATGGTGTGAAAACACGATTGCTTTGGGTGTTAGTGACTATTGAGTTGTACATGTAGAACATTCCCACGTAGGGAAGTGGTGAGAGGCCTGAAATGCCCTCTTAGTTCCTTCTTTTGCAGAAAGCCTCCAGAAATGTCTTCCCTGCACATCAGATTAGCCATGAAATATGGGATAAATACACAAGGTGGCACCAGAACAATAAAAAGGTTACTGTGGTCCTTCTGGCTGCCCTTTTGTCCCTCAGCTCAACTTCACTGCAAAGGCCACTGGCTGTACAAAGCAACTGAAAACCAAAATAATGCTGCTGCTCAAAAGTGGTCAATGCTACTACTGTACACTGGAAAGTAACTTAACTGTCTCATGCCCAGGCATTTCTGTCTTTAAGACAGTCTGACAATTCAGCATTCCAGTGTCACCGAGGAGCCTGCAGATAGCCTGTTAAGCCCGGCACATAGGTTAATGTAGGGAGTGAACTAACTGGAAGCTTGGGGAGCCCCCTTTTTGGTTTTGGCTTTGTTCCCATATAGCCTTGGCTAAGACATTTCCCCTTGTATAGCCTCTTTAAAATGGTATCAGCATGCCTTGATAGGGCTGGAGAGATGGCTCAGTGGGTAATGGCTGTGCAAGCATGAGAATCTGAGACTAGATTCCCAGAAGCCATGTAAAACATTGGGTGTGGCTGCACAGGCACCTATAACCTCAGTTCTATGCTCCTCAGTGCTGTGTGAGGAGCATACAGGGGATCATTAGGCTTTCTGGCCACAAACCTAGCTCCAGACTCAGTGAGAAACCCTGTCTCAAAGGAATAAGGCCTCCCTGTGTATAGCATTCATGCACTCACAGAGACACACGTGGAGTCATAGTATACACATGCAACTCACACTTGACTTGACAGCAGTGATATACGCACAGAGAGATAATACATATATTTCAGTATACTTCTTTTCTATGGGTATTAAACCTTTTCCAATGAAAAAGAACACAGAACTGTTTACAAATCAGAAAGCACAATGTATGATGAAAGGAACCTTAGGTTTATGCATTCACCCCTTCAGCCCGCTTCTATCAAGTAGCTACTAATGACTGGCACTGACCCAGCACCGTGGTAGAACTGTTAGCAAGACACGGTCTCTATGTAGCTTCCAGTAAATAAGAAACCAGCACACAGGCAATTAACAATCATTGATAAAGACAAACTGGAAACCGAAAGAGGGGCACATAGACCTCTCAATTTTTATCTTATATAGTTTAAGTGTTTGATGATAAATATTTAAAAGAAACCAGAGATAAAACTGGAAAATTAATTGGAGGCTGTAATGGTACTTTTAGAATCTTGAGCTGGAGGGTGCTACATAATTCACATTAATGTTATTTTTAATAAGGCTATATTCAGTGTGAGATGACCTGCCTTCAAGTCTCAGCCCTACATAAGCCCGTCTCTGTGACCTTGGGCAAGTCACACACTCCTCAGCTCAAGCTGACCACTTGACAGAGATTTCTGATGCCCTTTGGTGAGACTGGCCATGTGCTGGGAGCTCAGAATGCGGTTATGAATCAGAAACATTTATTTTCTCAAAGAGCCGATAGTAATTCAAACTTCCTCACAAAGGGTTAGAGCAAGCATAAAAAGAGACAATAGCTGTTAACACACACAGCACACTGTTAAAGGCTGCACAATTACGAGGCAATAGCAGTGCTAATAGTTATTATGAACACTAATAATAAGTGCTCAGAAGGAGTATTAAAAAAATGTGTAAAACATGGAAGACATTCATAATCCAGGAAGCGATTGAATAAAATCATTGTGGCTCAAATCTCAGTGGCAGAGAAGCCTGTATTGAGTTCCACTGTATGAAACAGCAATTCTCAAAAAACAGCATCTTAACCAGAGAGATGTTGCTTTCATGGCAGTGAAGTCTGGAGGAAGCTGTCATGTTTGTTATGATGGCCTGACAATGCCTCATTCTTGTATCATCTAAGGAATGTCCTTCACCCTAATGCTAAGAGAATAAAAGCCAACCTCCAGTCATCCATATGTATCGTCGGCAGAGGGAAAGGGGTCTGTGCAGTTAGGATATACCCAGCCCTCTCCATGTAGCAAAGACTATATTGCAACTTTACCTCCTGTAGATTGTCTCTGTATCCTGGAGGCCTTGCTTACATACCTAGCAAGTCCATGAGCCCAGCCATTTAACCTAGGAATCTACAACAGAGACTTATTTTCTCATTCCCACAACCAATTGTTCCATCAGGTAGGAATCTTGAATTTTAAGTGAAAGAAAGCCCAAATAGATATAGCCTAAACAAAATGGGGTTTTATGAGTACCTACCACTGGAGTGTCCTGGGACAAGGCAGGCTTAAGCAAACCTTAATATGGGGCTCAGGCGGCATCTCCAGGACAAATTTCATTTTCCTTTTACAGCTTTCTGTATTCATCAGTCTTTTCCCCCATGTGAGCGTCTTCGTCAAATACCCCATCTAATGGTTACCAGGTAGCTGTAGCATTAACTCTGGACATTATATCTTCTCATGTTCAAGAATAACACAGAGAGAGGATCACATATTTTACCCAATGCCCTTTCATGGGCTTTTGTTGATTTCCCACTCATTGTGAACTAAGGAAATATAGGATTCCATGACTGGGAGAAGCTTAGGTCACAGGATAGTGCCCACTGGACTACAGTAATAGGGATAGGCAAGGGCCTGTACTAGGAATCAATCAATGGCACACTAGGAACATGATGGAACTGATGACTCTGGTCAATCCCTGTCTTTATTACTGTCCTTGTGAATGGTTTGGCCCAAGAGTCTCACCGTGTACTCCCACCTACCTTCTTGACCACTACCAAGGTTATTTGTATAGACAAATATCTCTTGGCTCCTCTTTGTTTAACCACCATTAGTAGTTCTTGATGCTTATAGAATAGTCCAGACTACAGATCATGAGATGCTATAGCCCATGGGCCAATTTGATTTGCACCTGATTTTTGTATGGTCTATGAAGTATGATTTTTATATTCTTAGATGAGGGAGAGACAAAGAAAAGATGGATAGTATTTTCATGGCTTACGGAAATTATATGAAATTCAAATTCTCAGATCCATAAACAAAGCTTCCTTGGAACTCAGCCATGCTTGCTGATACTTCTAGTATCCGTGACTGTTTGGGTGTTGAAATAGCAGATCTGATGAAATAGCTCAAACAGCATACAAGAATATCTGGCTAGCTGGCGGTCTTGGTTTCAACTGTAGCATGGTGACATGATGCTTTTGTGATCTGGCACTTGGCCCTGCTCTCCTTACAGACCCCCAGACTGTCCCTGCTCCTACATATGTCTGTGCACATTCATGCTGTCTCCTCTGCCTCTCTGTGCTTCTGTGATCTGATAAATATAACCTGCTTCCTCCTGCTTCAGTTCAAGAATCAAATGACTTCTCCGTGGTTTTTAGGTACCAGAAATGCCCTTGATACGCTGTTCTGTCTCTACGGCCACTGCTTTCATGGCTGTGATGATTTGCAACATTTTCCCATTTCTGATGTATCACTGTCTTTTTCTAAACACTAGTTACCTCTTTAAGAGTATTCCTGTAACAAGTCCTAGTAAAGGGCTACTGTGTTTTGTCACTGTGCTAGGCATAGGGATGTAGCTCTGGACAAGCACTTTGTAAACTCGCGAGCCAGCACCTGAGTCAGTGTGTTTGGCAGGTTCTGGGTACATAGTAAAGATCGACTAAGCAAGCACAGAGGACAACGGGCCGTGAACAGTCAGCTTCACATATTCTTTATTTCTAGTGCTCTCACAGTACTCTTTGTAGACCCTTTTTGTGAAGCAGCATGAGGAATGGACACTGGAGAAGGAATGCTGCTCTCTGGCCTTGACTTTCTCTAGCCTGTAAGAACGTTGAGACGGTTATTCTCTGCTTCCACAAGAACAATTAAATAAATCAAACAGGTAATAAAAGGGAATGGAGTATTGTGCAAATGAGAAGTGGCACAGAAAAATGAAGTCGTTAAAGCCCACACAATGCAATGTGCAGTGCGAATCAGGAAAACGAGTTGCATTCAGCGAGATCTCTTGGCTCTATCTAGTTTCTCCTAACTCTTCTCCTTGCCCTACAGATGCTCAACCTGTTTGTGGCTGTCATCATGGATAACTTTGAGTACCTGACTCGAGATTCCTCTATCCTGGGGCCTCACCACTTGGATGAGTTTGTCCGTGTCTGGGCAGAATATGACAGAGCAGCATGGTGCGTAGGCCTCTTGGCCACCTAGAGATCAGGGCTTCTCGATTGGAGTTGCTCAAATATTTGCCTGTTATGAAAGGGAAGGAAACACCTCTGGGTTGTAGCTCACGGAAGAGGCACTGGTATTAAACCATTCACCAAAATCTTTTTCTTCCTGGGCTTCTATGGCAGGCTGTACCTTTGTTTGCCTATCTCATTATACCCCAGACTGACTTCATAGCCAGGGTATCTTCCAACCTCCTTTTGTTGCTATGAGTTACCAGGGGCTGGGTTAGGGGTTTCTGGGCCAATGGGACCTATCAGGCCACCATGGTTAGTGGTATTAGTGTTTTTCCTCCTCATTACTCTCAGCAGATATGGTTGAATAAAACTCTGATATTATATTTCAAATAGTCAAACAAGTGGTTCTTCCAAGTGTTACCCGCTACACTTGTGGGGTTCTATCACCTGGAACTGAGTTAAAGGCAGGAGCTGGCAGGACTGACTTCCGCTGTCCAGTAGTTCTGATGTGATGTGACATTTAGACTTTAGAGCAGGGGTCAGCAAATCACCACCTGTCAATTAAGTTTAGCTCACTGCTTTAACAAATACAGTTTTATAGAGGCACGGTTACAGCCATTCGTTTAATCTATCATCTATGGCTGTTCTTGCCCTAGAGGGAATAATTGTAATAAAGGTGGTATGATCCTCCAGCTCAAAATGTTTACTATTAAAGTATTGTCAAAAAACTCCACTGTTACAAAAAGTCTTCTGACCCCTGTTGCAGAAAAATAGTGGTTCAGCCCTTGCTGTTGAGGACAGGAAGACATTCTGTGACTGAAAAGCTTGGCTGACCCAGGTCAACTTAGCTTCCGGGTCTTCACTCACCAGTCTACCCACTCTGGTCCCCTCTTATACTCCAGGAAACACCACCCTTCCCAGGAGGGGACCATGTTGCTTCCACCTGACACTCCCTTCCTAATGTGCAATTCTTCCCCAAATCTACCAACTTGTGAGGCTGCTCTGCCTGGGTTAACTGTTTTCAGGGTGGTTGGGTGAATTAGAATTCCTTTCTCCTCTGTAGTAACGAGCTAGGGCACAGAGTTATGTAAATCCTTTCCCTGGTACAGTGGCTAAGCAATAAATTTTCCTTGCTGAACTCAATCTCCAGCAGAAGGTTTTAGTATTCAACTGGCAGTGTCTTAGAGGACAGCGATGGTAGGCCTGCATCTTATCCGTTCTCTCACTTTGGACAAGTTATGTAACCAGCTACCAAGTGATGGTAATGATACCTGCCTAGCCTGGATTGTGTTTGTGAGCACGTTACTATCTCATGTACACTAACTACTGTTAGGGTAATTGACAGAAATGGTCTGTGAATGCCATTTGGGAATAAGGAGATTCACCATCTGTAAAGCATAGATGGTCTTGATGCTGGATGCCTCATCACTCACGTGACTGAAGAAACACTATTGGCTATCAAAAAAGAGCGTTGCTCACCTGGCCTCATGCAGGCAACCCTGGATCCCGGAACTACGGCTTCCTTTGGTTTCATGTCGTCTGTGGATCCAAATGCCAAGTGTGTTAAACATCCTTCTCCTCCATTTCAGTTCCTGAGAAGAAGCTCCACCAGGACTAATCATAAGACTTGGTCACATGAACTCAACAAAAAGACAAAGGGGAACCCCTTCTGTCATTTTGAATGTTTAGAGAATACTTGTTCTGGTTACAATTTAATTGGCCTCCTTGGTAGAATAAGGTTATTGAGAAGAAATCAACAAAAGTACTCAAGTTAAAGTCTTCATAAGAGCAACTGGCAACAGGTTGTAGAAGAAGACATTAGCCTATGGTCACTTGTGAGCACTCTAAGAAGCAAAAAAAAGTCGACACATGTCTACCTTCCATCCTGTTAAATGATGAGACACTGGGACATACTGATGTGCTATGGCCTGGAAGAATCCAGGAGAAATCAGCACCAAGTCAGGAAGAGGCTAGAAGGAGTGGAGTTGGAAAAAAATATTAGCTTTGATGATTGCTCCAAAGGATGCTCAGATGGAGATAATGTGCTCATGGTTTCTATGAGAAACCCTGGCCTGGTCCAGGATGCAACTTCAGACCCTACGGTGGCTTCATTGTTTTGGTTCCTGACAGATGTTTTACCCATCAGAAAGTAATCCTGTGTCAAATTTTTCTCTTTCTATGAGAAGCCAGAAGTCTCTAGAAGGTTCCTGGAAGACAAGGTTCTAAAGAAAAAAAAAAAAAAAAAAGGAAAGGTGGCAGTGTTCATAGAATTCTGCAGGATCAACTCTGGATCTTGAGTGGCGGGAATGGAGCTGCAGGGGAATGTTTCTAGGGCTTCCACCCACAGTGCTTTGTGGACATGGATCTCAGCAGGCTCCTGTGGAATGGGGCAGAGCTTACCCAAGCTGAACTCAGGATAATCTGTCACACAGAGATCCAAAGCCTTGTCAAATTCTCTCATGGAAATGCTGTTTCTTGCTAATGAGCTTAGTGGGAAATTTTTCTCTCACAACCTACAAAAAGATGCTGACTGTCCCTGACAGGTGGTCGTGGGTAACTTACTATAATCAGTGTGAGTGTGAAAGCAGACAGTTTGATAGTCCCCATGTGGGCAACCTGACATCTGCTCTGGACGGCGGTCAGAAACACACTGGTTGTCTTTTTTGCTCTTAGAAGTCTAGCTAGGGCTGGGGCTACTCAGGCCAGATGTGAGCCACAAAGATATCTCTGGGCACTGTAGGCATTAGGTAGCTCCTTTTGATACTAGATGGACTCTGATTTCCCAAGGATATTGTGACAGTAGTTTGGCAAGGTGGTAGTTCTCTGGGGCTTATTGTTCTGGCCTAATTCTGTCAAACACCAACAAGCTGCTTGTCCCTCTTTTGGGCAGTCCCTGCAGGGAGAAGCCATCATCTCATCCCCACCCTCTCTAATATCTTATTAACCCACCTGTGCTTTCTTTACAGCGGCAGGATCCCGTATAAGGATATGTACAAATTAGTGCGGGTGATCTCGCCTCCTCTGGGCCTGGGAGAGAACTGCCCCTACAGGGTGGCTTGCAAGGTTTGCCTCCCAGTCCTCAGCCATGACCTGCAGTGGGATGCAGCATCTAACCCTCTCCGCCCCTTGCTCCACCACCACTGCGCCACATGAGGGCACCTTCATGCTGCTTTCCTTTGAGTTTAAAGAGGCCCGAACCCTCTCGGACCCAGCAGCTGCTGTGCAGGAAGAAGGGCACATTTTATGGGGCAGGCAGCAGAAGAGAGTTAAGGACAATACGAAGGCCACTTTAGTTTTTTTCACACACGCGCACCAGTTTACCTTAGCCTGTACCTCTTGCCGAAGGATCTCTCCCTTCTCCCGAATGTAGAAATTCTTTAGTCGGGCAAAGGGTTTTCTGGTTTCCCTTTCACCGGAGCTTCATTTAACCACATGAGACAAAGTGTGAGTCTAGTCATCCTTACCCCGGGAGCTTTTGCCACGGTCGGCGATAGAAGCTATAGAGAGGAAGAAGCGATAGAGAAAATTGGGTGGATTTGGAGGTCATGAGAGAATTTCGCAGCACAGTCTAAAATGACCTCGGTAGACCCTGAAGGACCTTGAATAGATCATTTGCCATAGGTTTCTGCCAGATACACCTGTAGAGGGTCTTCCATAATTGTCAAGTCACTACTTGTTGGTTAAGCCAACAAGTTCAGAGATACAAATTGAACTCTGCCGTACCCTGAATACTCAGTACCCTAGCCACTCTACCAAGCCCAAGGCGGCTAGATAAGGACCCTGCTTCAGGTGCTATGGGAGGAAAGCAAAGCCCTGCTCAGGCAGCGGAAGAAGACCTGGGCTCAGGAAGGCTGTCTGCCTAGGTGATGGATGGAGCTGATTTGGGATGGTGATACTGAGTCTGAACTCTGGAGGCTGGACAGCTGCCTCTGCTGTCGCTCTTTAAACTCGATCCTAGGGAAACCCGCAGCCGCATGTGGGAGAGCTGGGGAGGGTAGCATGGCATGCGAGATGCTCTTCCTCCTCCTGGTTTTATTTCTTCTGTCCCCAGCATGCCATCAACCCTGGTGCATGCTGGGGAATAAAAAGCACTCTTCTTCATGGAGCCAGGTGGAAGCAACAGGGCCGACTTTCTGACCAGCAACCTCAGCCCACCACTTTCAACGCAAGCTGCCGCCTCCCGCTGCACACACACCACAGAGGGGGGATACACGACGTTCTGCCTGTGGGTTCAGGGTAGGGGACAGGCCTGACTTCTGGGCCAGCATCCCAGCCCCAGTAGGGGCCAGAAATTCCCACCCACGGCTGGAGCACCGTCTATCCGGTTTATACCGCTCACGCACAGCCCTGGGAATTGAAGACATGTTTGTGTTACTTTGCGGGTAGATGCAGTGAACTACAAAGCCAGTGCAGAACGAACCAAGGAGGAGAAAGTGAGCCCCACCCCTACCCATCAGCACCTTCTGACAGTGTCAGAGGGACCAGAGGTTGTGACTAGCATTCCCGGGTCTGTGTGGGGCGTGATATAAATCTGCACCAGGACGGAGTCACTTGTATGATTTGCCTTGATTAACAGGTTTCCTGTTCTTTTCCTGTTTGTCCATTTTGTTTTTGTTTTTCTTCCGTTTCCTGTATTAATTTGTTTTGGCTCTCTGGGAATGCTGTTCCTCTCTCCTACCTGTCTGCATCCTTCCCCTACCACTTTTTCCTTTCCCTGCCACCCCGTCTCCTACCCCTACTTACCACCCCCATGAGCAGTGGCCGCATCCATTACACTGAGATGTATGAAATGCTGACTCTCATGTCACCACCGCTAGGCCTCGGCAAGAGATGTCCCTCCAAAGTGGCCTATAAGGTAGACAACCCCTTCCTTTGTTCTGGGCTAGAGACCGACAGGAAATGGGATCCAGTTGTGGGGAGGACAGACGATGGGAGGAAGCTGGGTTGGGGAGGTGGCGATGGGACTCAAGGATTGAAGAGTCAGGAAAGGTCCTGAAGATGCAGTCATGAAGGATACAAGAGTGGTTCTAGTGCTGTTCCCCGTGGACCGTTCACTGTGTTACTGTGTTTCTACACGTGTGTGGCTTCTTGTGAGTGGGCTACTAGAAAGGCGCTGCTAAGTGGTGTGTTTCCTGTAAAAGGAGGCAGAGTGGTGGCCAGGGAAATAGTTGGATGGGCAAGAAAGAAGCCCATGACAAAAGAGCCAGGAACGCTTACTGAGAAAGAAATGGTTTCACTCAGAAGCTAGGGGGATAATGGAATAATTCTTAAGGATCGTTCCACAAGAAAATTGTAGAAGGAAAACTCCCAACAAATGTTTTCCCCCTGTGATGTAGGAAGGAACAACCACATGGCTTCCGTCTAGACACAAACACAAAAGAGGAATACGTCTTCAATTTCATGATTAACAGCAATGCAGCTTTCATCCCCCATTGGCCAGCTACCCAGTGCCCTTGAGAGGGCAAAGATGGGCACAAGATGTGTTCAGTATTAGCTTTGCCTTCTTAGCATGACCAAGTGGTGGGTAGATTGCTCGTGCTCCTAGAGCAGCATCGTCCACTGGGAGTTATCAAGCTGCTCATAGCTTTGGGGCCAGGAGTTCTCGTCTCCTGTCAGCAATAGTTACTGCTAGCTCCCCAGTGGTGTCTAAGCTGGCCAAGAACTCCAGAGCTTTTTCACTCACCTAGGCATACCTCACTCATAGCAATGCTGCCACTTCTCCAGAAGTGGGAGGGATGAGACTCGGAAACAGACAAGAAACAACCTTTACACTCTTAACACACTGTGTCTGTGGAGCTGCTTTAGGCAAGATGATCCAACCGAGTATCGGAGAGCATGGTTGGTAAAAGGCATGCTCCAACCACTATCAACAACTACCAACAGCCATTACCCCCATCCACTCCCACCAACCACTGCCACTAACCAGTGCACCAGGACCCTTCTGCTGTTCTCTCCAAATTGTATTTCCCCAGAGAACATCTCACTGGAATGTAGTCCTTAGGAACCCCCTCTACGCCAGTGCATGGCTGCTTGTACACAGCACAGGAAATAGTATCTTTTTTGACACCCATAAGTACCACACAGTGCAAAATGAATTTGACTTTCTGGGGTGAGGCTTGATAGAATGAACTGGGAGAGGCATGGAAGGAGAGTTTTACAGAATTCTAAAAGCAAGATACTCTCTGAGAAGTGGATTTGGCCATTTCAGTTGGATCCCTTCCTCTGGGTGAGGGAAACAAGGCCTGCCCACTCTGCTCCTGCCTGTACCCCCTTCTCTCACTCTTGTCTTCCCCGCTTTCCTCATTCACCCTCCCCTAGAGCCTGTTTGCACTCCCCACCCTGCCCATCCTGCTCCTCCTCATCCCTTGGATAAGTTGGACTTTCTGCATGTTCAGTCATGTGCTGGCAAATTCCATCCTTTAAAGACTCAAAAAGGGGGCACTAGGATACATCTTTCAAGTGAGATACGCAAGGCCAATTCTCTCCCTATCTCTCCATTGAGTTTGGGGGTGTTCATTGGACAAGTAGAAATAGAGAACACCCCTGGAGCAGGGAGTGGAGCCACCTCCTAGAGCTGACTCCCTTCCCATCCCTATGGGAGATACTCTTTGCACTTCCCATGGGAAGGGGTTCTAGAGGGTGATTGAGAAACCCCCTTTCCTTGGAATTTGGCATCATTCCCTAGATAAACTAGCAGCGAATGAGCTTTGTGTGAGAAGTAGGGAGAACCAGGCTGGGATGCGAATGGGGAATCCTTGCCCTTCTTTTTTGTCTGTGCACTTGACCTCTGCACTTTCCTTCCTTTTTTTAAAAAAAAAAAAAAAAAAAACAACTTTTAAACCAAGGTGTCTTTCTATATATTTGTTTTTTGCTTGCTCTTTCTCTTTCCTCTTTCACACAGAGGTTGGTCCTGATGAACATGCCAGTGGCTGAGGACATGACAGTCCACTTTACCTCCACACTTATGGCTCTGATCCGGACAGCTCTGGACATCAAAATCGCCAAAGGTCAGATTAGTAGGTGAAGGAGAGAGGAAAGGGGAGGCGGTTATAACCTGAGCAGCTGCTATAGGATGGAGCAGCTGAACTGTAGTCTAGCTGGCCATGCGCCCAAAAATGCACTGACCTGATTTTACCTCTAACTCAGTAACTTTAGAGAGTTGCCCTTTCTCTGGTAAAAATAAGTGACTCGGTACTCCATGCCTGACATATAGAATAACATTCTAGATATAATTCTGTAATTTTTCCCACATCGCATCTTTTCTCTACAGTCTTGGAAGGCTTCATAGTGGACACTGCAATGCTTTGCCTGCTATGATTGCTAATCCAGTGGTCTGGAAGGGAAGCAGTCTATGCTAATACAGTGGCCTGGAAGAGAAGCAGTCTCTGACATCTATAAAGACTTTTTAGCCTGCCTTCTCCTGCCTTTTTAAAAATCAGATCACTTAGATTGTATAGTTAGGGTCAATGGAAGGAATGATGTGTATTAATGAGGCAGGAGTCTTCTTTATGGCCGTCTTCATTTCCTTCTGATGTATTGAGCACCTGGGAGGCTGTTAGAATCAGTGAGGAAGTTGATCTTGGCCTCAGCCTCAGATCCCTGAGGAAGAATATGCCTCCGTCACTTAAAATAGGAGCCAAGGTGTATTCTGCTTCCTCAGCAGAAATGCTGGTATTGCCAGATCCACTGTTCACTCAGTGCCAAGATTTCCTCTCATCATGGGAGGTGCCATGCTGATTCAGCTCCTGCCCCCACCTACTCCCCAGTCGTCATTATTCTGTGTCAGTTATGATTGGGTTATTAATAATTCATATTATCCTAGGTGGTGCAGACAGACAGCAGCTAGACTCGGAGCTACAAAAAGAAACTCTGGCCATTTGGCCTCACCTGTCCCAGAAGATGCTGGATCTGCTTGTGCCCATGCCCAAAGGTGTGGTGGCTCCTCCTTCCGATTGTGCTTGTCACTGTGGCCCAACATGCCAAGGCCACATCTTTTAGGGAAACCAGAATGATCAAGGAGACGGGATCATTCTGTTGCCATTAGCAAACTAAGTCCTCACTCCTAAAGTACTTTTAATCACAATTAATTGAAACTAACTTCTTAAACTGAGTCACGTGGTTGTGAATGGCCATTTTCTGGGTACATAGTTCTCTCCTTCCACATGAGACTGTTCAGTAAGCCCCAGTACATTTGGGGAAATGTGTTGCTACTTGGACATGAATATCTTGACTGATAGGAGGTAGCACTTACTAATATATTCCATACCATCCAGTACTGTTAGTTCCACCATCACTGCAAGGATCTCTTCACTCTATATCCTCAGAGCCCTAATAAGCACTAGATGAATGAGTGGCTGAGAGTGTAAATTTGCTTTGGAGAGTGGGTAAGAAGGCTTATGCCCACCTGCATCCTCTCTGTTCATCCTATGCTCCACTTGTGCTTTTAGCCTCTGACCTAACAGTGGGCAAGATCTATGCAGCAATGATGATCATGGACTACTATAAACAGAGCAAGGTGAAGAAGCAGAGACAGCAGCTGGAAGAACAGGTGAGGATCAGTGATGGTATTTTGGATGGGTCATGAATAAACAGGTTTCTATGTGGGCAGGCAGCATGTCTCCCTCCCTATAAAGCACCCTAAAAGGTGACAAGGGGCTTGGGGGTCCATGAAATTTGTAGTGTTGTGGGATTAGAAATTTGGTGAATCAAAAGGTGGAGAAAGTCAAACAAGAACTCAATCATCTTTCTTTGTCGCTCATGTAAGCTGTGGTCTTCTCAGAGCAGTCCCCACAAAGTTATGGGGATTGTTTGTCTCAATACAGAAAAATGCACCCATGTTTCAGCGCATGGAGCCCTCATCACTGCCGCAGGAGATCATCGCTAATGCCAAAGCGCTGCCTTATCTCCAGCAGGACCCTGCTTCAGGCCTGTGAGTAAGACCCAAGGGTCCACAGGACTCCTGCCTGCATTCTGTTGCCACTGGAAAGGTCCAGAAATCACACACTGGGAATCAGTTCTGTTCCTGGGGCTGACTTTCTCAGAATGGCTCGCAGCAGGAGAAAGAGGAAAGTGAAATCAAGCGTGTGTAGACTGCAGGCAGCATCAGGATGGTAGACGAAGGCGCCGAGTCGTGTTATAATACACTAGCACCTTAGCTATAGTTCTGTTGAGAAGGATTGCCATCTCTCAGTGCTTGGCTGTCCCCTCTCCATGGAGCTAGTGTCATGGCTCTGTGATTGATGAGCATAAAAGGGAAAGAAAAGCAACCGCCGCTGGATTCTTTGCTCCAGGCTGAGAGTTCTAGGGACAGTATTTGCTTACCTAGTTTGAGAGCTTGGTGTGGGGTAGTAGGGGGGTGTCCTCAAGGAAGAAACAGAGCCCCAGAGGCAAGCTCTTCAAAAGGTGCGTCTGTGGTGAGACACCTGTGCTTACGGTGGCTACTCCTGGGTTATGGGTGCTACACAGAGGGCATTCTAAGCCATGATAAAAAAAAATCAATTTTTGTCTTAAAATAATGGGGCTTTATGTTTCAGAGTGACATGATTAGATCTATGCTTTTCAGAATTCATTTATGAATTCAGTGTAGACTTAATAGTTCAGAGGGAAAATTCTAGAGATGGCATCATTTAATGTCTTGCTGCAGTTATATAAAGTATCATTGGCAATGGCTTGGACAACCAGGCTAGAAGTGGGCAGGCAAGGTATTTAACAGCGAAGAAAGATTTAGGAATAGGTTTGCTACATGGAGTGAAAGAGGGAAGAGAGGAATGAAGATGACCTACGTGTTTCTGGTATAAAGCTTTGGAAGATATTGCCGTAAGTCTGTTGTTCTTTTTTGAGAGCCAGACATTAATTATAGAGATTACAATGGTGACCATGGCAGACATAACTCCCTTCTCCCTGACAAGTGATCTTGCACACAGGAAAGTCAGACTTTAAATAGAAAAGCTGCCAGGGGAAAACGGTTGTCGTTTTCAAGTGCAATTGTGATAAATTCCAGAAGGAAAACGAGTAGCAGGGTATGAAGGCACATAAGAGAGTTCTGATGGATTACTGGACATCTAGAATTGTTACTCCTGGGTCCTTTGTATGTCCCGGCCGCCCAGCTAGCTTACACCTGAAATAACCACATAGAGGACTATATTAATGATAAACTGATTGGTCCATTAGCTCAGGCTTCTTATTAACTCTTATAACTTATATTAGCCCATTATTCTAGTATACGTTAGCTACATGGCTTGGTACCTTTTTTAGCGGGGCAGGTCATATCTTCCTTCTTCTGTGTCTGGACTTCCTACTTCCCAGAATTCTCCTGTTCTCATTGACCTGCCTCTACTTCTTGTCTGGTTGTCCTGCCTATACTTCCCGCCTAGCTACTGGTCAATCAGCGTTTATTTAAAACATAATTGACAGAATATAGACAATTGTCCCGCACCATAGAATATTTTAAGGAAATAACTTTTGGTAAGGAAATTCCAAAGTACATGGAAAGAGTGTTGTTGGGAGCAGATGTACCCTGTACTGTGGGAACAACCTATATTAAAGTTTTTGGCAGAAAGAAAGCCTGGTTATTACTACTTTCAACAAACTTAAAACAGCCTGTACATGAATTCTGGGAGCAAAGAAAAGCCGAAGAAAAATGCTGGTGAGGTAGGAACAAGAGTCTAGGGGAGGCCATGTCCTGTGTTTTGAACAATTTCTTAAAAACAAGAACTTCACAAGGTTTTTAAAGTAGGTTACCACTTAATTCAAATTATTTAACTCTGCGATATTGTTCTGTGATTCTAAAGGTTCTGCCACTATTTCTTCTGTTTTCTAACAAAATAACTCAGACTAGTAGTTTATAATGAATAGAATTATTTGGACAATAATGCTGGGTCTTGGGAAGCCCAAAAATATGGTGCCTGTATCAGGTGAGGACATTTTTGTCACATTTGTGGGATGAGACAGAATAGGCTTGTGAACATAGGTGTTTGGGCCTTTTTATGATAAAGACAGTAATGTAGCATGGGGTTTCACCTTCATGACCTCATCAAGTCCTAATTATCTCCCAAGGGTTCTGCTTTAAATAACATTAGCATATAACTTTAGTAATGGAATTTCCAACACATGAACTTTTAGAGACTCAATGGAAACCATAGAAGGTTTTCTTCAACTGTTCTCTGTGGTACTAACAGGGGTCCATGTGCTAGATTTGCCCTGTCCATCTTGTGACCTTGGTTTTCAGGAGAAGGCATATGGATGAATGAGTGGCATTTAGACAGGTAACTTAAATATGAGATGACTATGGGAGTTGTAAAACTCAGCTAACACTCTTCACTGGTAGAATACCCATTAGGTGATTCTCTGTTATTCAAACCTTCTCCTTTAATGCTAACCTAGTAAGACTGAGCACACAGATTAAAGTAACTTGCAATTCTTGTTCAGTTCTCTAATTTTCTATGGGATGCAAAGTCCTCGGCCATAGACTCTTATGAGATGGGCCTCCCTAGAGCAGAACACTGAAGCTTGGAGAGATGGTGTATCATTTTTATAGTGCTATGACTGTATAGCTCTGGCCTGCCCCTCTTCCCATAGTCACAAGGGCTCACTCTTGGTTAAGACAATGGAATCTGTTACTGCACTGATAACAGTGAATGGCAACAGAAGCCAGTTTTGTAGGGAACATCAGCTTGGACATGATTGTATAGGAATCAATCTACCATGCTATTCTCCGTACCTTTCACTTGGCAGCTTCGTGTTTTGCCCTACCTCATCACCATTTAAACATCCTCCCATACAGCAATCAACCCAAGGGTCTTTGCTTCTCAACCACCACCTCTGAAATCATCTCCCAGCGCATGAGCCAAAAGATACAGTGAGCAGCCCAGAGAAACCCTTTAGTAAATGTTAATGGAACTGAATTGGATGGAGTTGAGTTTCGCCATGGATGATAGCACAATAAAACCATTTTACTGAAAGTGGGTTTTTTTTTTTTTAAAGACTATGACTGCTTAATATTTAAACAAGCTGTTCACTGTTTAAACTCTGGCATTTTTTTTCTGCCCAATAGGGAAACTCAACAGAAGCAAGTTTACAATCTAGCACTGGTCTTCCATATGGCTGAGTGTGACAAATGGTGTCATTTGTCACAGATATGCTGGTCGCCAGCAGAATGATGAGTGATTCCAAGCGCAGGTTGAAAACACCAGTTTCTATGTTTTCTTACACTTTCTTAAACATCTTCTGTTTTAAGACCAGCCACCTGCAAGTCAATAGACTCATAGACCAGCTGAGAGCGCAGGGTGCTGCCCTTGTAAGGAGGAGGTCTCCTATGGGAAGGGGTTTGTTAGTGGAAGTTATGGCATGACTGTTTCTGTCTCTCATTACCTCTGAATTTGATATTGCTTTTTAGGAGTGGTCGGAGTGGATACCCTTCAATGAGTCCACTCTCTCCGCAAGAAATATTCCAGTTGGCTTGTATGGACCCTGCTGATGATGGACAATTCCAGGAACAGCAATCTCTGGTGAATGAATGAGTCTATGACCTAAGAAATATTTCCTGATCCTTCTCACGCTTACTTTCAGCCCTTTCTTACCCAGTTTCTCCTGGTCACTGAGAATGCTCCCTCTAAAGGTTTCATAGCCCAAGAGGGCTCTTCTTCCTGCAGGAACTTATGTTTCTCTAGGCCAAGCCCTTTTAACTTAACAGATTTCAGAGCAAATATTATATATAAAATCTTGCCTACGTTAGCAAGCTTTAAGATACTCTCATTGAATAAGTAGTATCTGCTCATATTGTATAGAATACCACTAAGTGCTGCTTATGAAAATATAGGATGCCCCTAGCATCCTTGAGGGAAGCCTGCCTCTTCTAATACTTAGTGGCTGCATCTGCAACAATGACCAGCTGTCCACCAGGACATACAGAAGATGTCACCACTTTTGCCATGTGTGGGTTCAGCCAGATTTCTTTCCTTCAATTATAATTCTACAAGGCCACATGCTCAAAACGCCCCTAAAGTCATTTTCCTTAGGCCAACGTAAATTTTTTATTAGTCTAGATGGTAAAATTTCCGAGAACCCTAACAAGTAAAGTTCAATCTTGAAGAAGAGAGTACCAGTTAAGATTTTGTCTTTACTAGTGCAAAGATAAAACCTGATTGCCAAACTAATCAATTTTGCCATTATTCCATGTTTGGGAGTTAAGAGTCCCAAGTTTTTTCCAGGCTTAATTGAATTGGAGTGAGAGACAAAACCTAGTTTTTGCAAATGTCTGTACAGAGAACCAGCACTAAGTGAGCCGAGCCTCATTCCGTTATGGTTCATAGGTTGACTTTGTTCTCTCCTTTATCTCACAAACCATTCTTGCCACTACTATATATCCCAGAGCGGGGTGTGTGTGTGTGTGTGTGTGTGTGTGTGTGTGTGTGTGTGTCGGAGTAGGTTTCCTACAGAGAGGAGTGGCTCGACTAGGCAATTCTGTCATCTCTAGTTGCTGAGACAGAGGATCTTGAGTCCGTTATATTGGGAAGATAGCAAGGTCAGGTATCCTAGAACACCAAACAACTGCCCCAAGGGTGTTCTTAATAATCACCCTCTTCCCCAGCTGTTTTAGCACTAAACCTAGGGACCAAGCTGGTATGGATAGTTTGATTCTTAAAATTCCTCTCAGCACTTTATTCTGAGTTGATAGGTGTGGTGGAAAAAATCTCAATAACGTGGTCTTTCTTCTTCCCCCCAGGGACACTTTACCTCATCATTTGTGTGGGTTTCCCCGGGCTGAGCTGTAGTGCCAGAACTTTCTGGATTTGTGTTCATCTTGTCAGTGCCGGTGTCTGTATCTGAACTCAGGTGTCAGCCATGCCACACACTCACCACTGTGTGCCTCTGCCCATCCCTCTAGGTCCCTGCTCCATGTCCTGAGGCGTGGCCATGATGTGTATGTGCACATGGAGTGTGTCTCACTGCCTCTGGCACCTGTAGATCAGTGTCATTACTGCATCTGTTTGAAGTTGGAATTGTGTGCCACATTATCACACACACACTACAAATGCTGTGGCTCCCTCAAGCACACCTTACATGCCCTGGAAAGGTCCCTCTTCCCAGCCACACCAGTAGCCATTAAGTTGGCTGGCCACCCCAGGTTTCCCTTTCTTTGGGTGCTGACCTACTTAGGTATTTATACCATAAACTATGGGTACGTAAATACAAAATGACATTTTTTTCTAGAATAATCTCCAGATGTCAGAAATGTTCTTTGATCTCTGCATGGTTCATGTGAGCATCTCTAAGAAGTTCCAGAACTTATACAGTGACACAAGTTATCCTTATTGCAAACTCATGTTCTTTAACCAGGAAAATGACAAAGGCATTGGACAGAAAATTAACACTTTCCTATCCAACCTTGTAACACTTTGGAGGGGCACATTTGAATACAATAACAGCCACATGGCTGATGAACAATTGAAATATTACGAGTACAAATGAAATGTACTAATTATAAAAATGAATTCTTATGTGTTGGTGTGATAATATTTGGATATATGAACTTAAATAAAATGCATAATGGAAACATTTTCTACATCACATATCTAATCATAGACATGGTTTACATTACATTTCTATTTTTCTGAACTAGTAAGTAGATCCCTGAGAGCTTATCCACGACATTCTCAGTGGCTTTAATTATAGAACCCATAAGTTATATACATGAATTCATAACATATTTGCTTTTAGACACTAGGCAACTTTCTGACAAATCCTAGTTCCTATACAACTGATAAAAGGATTCTTCAAAGAACAAAGACAATAACAACACCTATCAAAAATATAACTTGCATATATAAAGCATCCGGTGAGCATAAATGTTTGTTTGATAAAGTTGTACTACCTGAACTTCTGTTTCAAAGACGGCCTTCACCCCGTCATCCCTGTTAGAGCCTTCTGTTTGAGATATCGGGCATCACACACGTACAATTAGGCACACATATGCACATAAATACATATATCCACCTACAGTGAGGGCCTCCTAAGCATCAGTCTCCCTTCTAAATATTATTCTTACCACGGGGGCTGAATCATCCCCTGGAGGTGCGAGACAATGGGATAGAACCAAGTCCCACAAGCTTGGCTGTGTGTTTATTTCCAGGAGCCAGAGGTTAGTGAATTAAAAAGTGTGCAGTCCTCTAACCATGGCATCTACCTTCCTCCGGACACCCAGAAGCATGCGGGATCTGGGAGGGCATCCTCTATGCCACGACTGACTATGGACCCCCAGGTAAAACTCAAAGACCACACACCTTATGCAGTGGCATCCCAGGCTTTAATTAAGTGGGTTATGAAATACCTGATATTTTCAGGTAAGCCCTGGACTTTTTCTCTACCCCTTGCCTACATGCAAAACCCAGCTTATGGACTATTTCTGATAAAATCTTCTCTATATTGTGTTTGTAGTAAGGCCCTGCCTTCAAAAGTCTAGTCAGTAAAAGAGTATTCATTTCTCTTGCACTGGGCTAAGCATTCTCAGGACCCAAGCAGCCGAGCAACCAGCATTTTTCTCCATGTATTTTCCCGTCCCTTTTTTTCTCTCCCCAGCCCCTTCAGCACATCCGAGTTATTTGTCCGCACCGCTCTATGTCAGGACTGTCTTATCCAGTGCAGGCCACGCCTCATTTCTTTGTCTGTTTCCTTGGCTTCTTTGTCTGTCTTACATGAAGTTTTGACAGAGACAAGAAGTTTTTGTGGATCTGTTCTAACACCTGTGGCAATCCAAAGTTGGAGGGGGCTATGGGAGGCTAGGGTTGGAGGGCCATGGCAGGAGGGTGGTTCTTCCTTAATGGTTAAGTTACAAGCTTTCCTAGGCTAGGGGGCTATAGGGCAGAACCTTATCTGTTGAATTAATAACGAAAGAAACAACCGTGTTTCCCTCAGAATATAGCCTTTGGGCAATCGCTATCACCTGGTTCAAAGTGACTATTTATAGTAGGTCCTGACTAAGCCCCTGTAGAAGATAGTTCTAGGAGACATTTGCACAGTGCCTGCCCGTATTCTGCACAGTTAGTAGACTCATCTGCTTTTATTCACGAAAACAAGGAGACAACTGAGGCCACTTGCAGTGACTGTAGCTGATACAGGACACGTCTTCCTTTATAGCCAAGGATTTTCAAAGGCAGATTCAAAAGAGGTGACAGTTTTTCCAGAGGTCATATAGTCTACAGTTCCTAAGAGTGTTAGTCCCATGTCTGGATTTTCAGACTCTATCAATAATTAATCCAGACTTGTGTTCCTCTGGATTTTTTTTTTTTCTTTCTAGGTGGTAACAGACCCTAGTTCTATGCGACGTTCATTTTCTACAATTCGGGATAAGCGTTCAAATTCCTCATGGTTGGAGGAGTTCTCCATGGAGCGTAGCAGTGAAAATACCTACAAGTCGCGGCGCAGAAGCTACCACTCCTCCTTGAGGCTGTCAGCCCACCGCCTGAATTCTGACTCTGGTGAGACGTGTCACCTTTAGCACATGCCTCTTTTCTTGGCAACTGATGGACTTAACTTTTTTTTCAAGGATCAGAAATGACTGGAACACGGTTTAGATAAAGACCAGGGTTTAAGAAAGTGAAGTAAGGACTGGCTGGCTGGCTCATGCGTGAAGAGCTTGCTGTGCAAGTGTGAGACAGGCGTTCAAATCCCTGATCTTACAGAAAACCGGGCCCTGCAGTGCAAATCTGCCATCCCGGGTTCCTCTGGCAAGGTGGCTCCTGCTGTTCCAGAGTGTGCAGCTGCCAACAGTACAGAGACACAACAAGACACTGTCTAGACCCAGCGCAGAGCTAAGACCAGTTGCGCAGACCTCCACATGCACACTGTGACACACAAAATGAAAGGCGATGCTCCTTGCCAAAGTGCATTGCCATCTGAGTTGTCATCCTGCAGCAGACCCTAGACAAACGCCAATGTGACTGATCAAGGTTTCCAATTAACCTTCTCAGAAATGCTCCAGATTCTACCCCCGACCTGCCAAAGGTGCTGAGCTCTGCCGCCAGCTTCAGCTTTCTCCATAGTATTATCTGGAATTGTTTCAGATGCTCTGTGTGCTTTACTGATTTTTAAATGTTAAGAAACCATTTGTCTCATTCTGCCTACTTTGCTAGGTGTAGGAATCAGACTTGAAGAGAGCTAGTAAATGGTAGCATTAAGACATTAAATCCCATGGTTCTCTTCCTACCGTTCTATTAGACGGGCCAGCATTTCCTTCACAGAACCTTCTCAGTTCCCTTCCTGGTGCGGGATACAGATAATTCCTGCACCACGTTGATATTACTGGCAGAGACACTGTTTACTGTAGCTGGCATAAAAGGGAGCTGAGAAAACAAATTATACTCATTGATTCATGTCTTCTCAATGATACCTTGGGGACTTTCTTGCTCACAAGAGAGGACTTTTCCACCCTTTCTTTCCCATTTCCCTTTCATTCCCTGTCAAGTCATCTGTTGATCTGCCCGAAGAAGCCAGGCTACTTCAGTCAGTCCAGGAAGCCAGGATACCTAAGATCAAGATTGAGAGCAGTGTCTGGTGGGGACTCTTCCTGGTTTACAGGGACGGGAAGCCAAGTGTTCCATAAGAGCCCTGCTTTCCTGAACTGGTCACCTCCCAAAGCCTGTTCATCCCCATTCTCCTGGAGGTTAGGATTCAGTCTTGCATTCTGAAGGGACACGATCAAGATCCATTCACAGTGGCGCAGTCCCTGGCCTGGAGTTGAGTCACCAGCCAGAGTGAGCCGGATAATAAGTGCCAGTTGTTTGTCACCTTCCACAGGTCACAAGTCTGACACGCACCGTTCAGGAGGCAGGGAGAGAGGCCGATCCAAAGAGAGAAAGCATCTTCTCTCCCCTGATGTCTCCCGCTGCAATTCTGAGGAGCGAGGGACCCAGGCTGACTGGGAGTCCCCAGAACGTCGCCAGTCCAGGTCACCCAGCGAGGGAAGATCACAGACCCCCAACAGACAGGTGAACATGGAGAAGCTGAGCCTCTAGCAGGGTCAGGGAGGAGAGGGTTCTGTACTAGGAAGGCCTCTTGGAGCTCAGAGCCCAATGTTTAACCAGACATAACCACTGTACAGAGAGGCTGGCTGTTCTGTGCTTGGAGATCAGAGGTGACAGGAATTCACAAGAAGCAAGATTTCCCCCTATGGAAGTCAGTCCATGCCTGTCCTCAGAATCATGATATACAAATTTAGCTAGACTCAACAAAATAAAGATGGTCCTTCAGCCAAAAAGGTTTGTAACTGTAGTGACAATTTATCTCTCAAGTCAGGATTTGTAAGGCAGACAGCTCAACTTTGCTTCCCTATTGTGCAGCCTTATCAAGAGAAGTGTGTCTCACCTCCCCATACCTAGGAAACCTCAGCTGTGTGACAATAGTCTTTGTATTGTCCCTCTCTCCCAGCCCTAGCTCTGGAGGGGAGTTCCCGGAGTTCAGAGGGGAGACTCCTTTGGAAATGGTGATTCTGAGACATGGCCATAGAGAAGGTTTCCTGGGGAAAGGTAGCTTCCAAACAGTATCGCTGCTGAGCCAGCCCTGTCGGTTTGCTAGCACAGTAGATTCCTGGGACTTTAAGAAATCCAAGGAGACTTGCTTAAAAAGTCAAAGCTAGAATTCCACACTTGAAAGGACTCCACCTCAGAAGATCCTCACTGGAGCCTCGCAGGTCCCACACACCTTGAGAGTCCAGTGTTGGAATCCATTTGCCAACCCTGGGCTCGGGTACTATTGATAGGGAATAGGCAAGGAAGGCAGCTAAGGGCTGAGACAACAGACAGTGTGGGGTGTGGAAGCCAAGGGCAGCAAGTTACTGCTGACGGAGAAGGAAAGGGGTTTGCTTTTCCTTAGAACTCATTTTCCAGAACAGTTTCCCAGACAGCAAATCCAAGCATTGTTTTGCCTAGGATTCTAAGGTATTCCTGTGTGCCCTTCTTATTCAGAGTTTCCATTTCCTGGCTAGCCACCTGGGTGTTATGGTCACAGCTGTAAGTTCAAACAGATGCCAAGGCTTAACCACAGCCCTGCCTTCTCAGACTGCCTCGGTAGTTGAGTTCCAGAGATTTGTCTTTACTGCAGAAGTTGAAATGCTCGGGCCTAGATGTCTTTCATTCACTATTGACCTGAACCCTGAGTCCTTGAAGGGTACAAGTAGTACAGGGGCCTACCTCTCAGACCTCCTCCAGAGACTCGAGAGCTTTCTGCAGGAGAGGTTGGGACTTCAAGAGGGCCCCACGTGGAGGCACCTCCATGCCTCGTCTGATCTGTCATGTTTCTCCCACGCTGCAGGGCACTGGTTCCCTGAGCGAGAGCTCCATCCCCTCCATCTCTGACACCAGCACCCCAAGACGAAGTCGTCGCCAGCTCCCACCTGTGCCACCAAAGCCTCGGCCCCTCCTCTCCTACAGCTCCCTGATGAGACACACTGGGGGCATCTCTCCACCTCCTGATGGAAGTGAGGGTGGATCCCCGCTGGCCTCTCAAGCCCTGGAGAGCAACAGCGCTGGCCTGACCGAGTCTTCCAATTCCTTGCACCCCCAGCAGGGCCGGCACTCTTCCCCACAACACTACATCTCCGAGCCCTATCTGGCCCTCCACGAAGATTCCCACGCCTCAGACTGTGGCGAGGAGGAGACACTCACCTTTGAGGCAGCCGTGGCTACTAGCTTGGGCCGCTCCAACACCATCGGCTCTGCCCCACCCCTGCGGCACAGCTGGCAGATGCCTAATGGGCACTATCGGCGGCGGAGGCGTGGGGGGCCTGGGCCTGGCATGATGTGTGGAGCTGTCAGTGACCTCCTGAGTGACACGGAAGAAGATGATAAGTGCTAGAGGCTGCCATCCCCTCCGATGCATGCTCTTCTCTCACAGGGAGAAAACCAAGACCAAATTGGGAAGCCAGTGCGGCCCGGGGGGGAGGAAGAGGGAGAAGGAAGATGGAGAAAGGACGCCATGCATCCTCTGAAAAGAGGAAGTAAAAGACAGATGGAAAACCAGTCAAACCCACCAATTTGAGTTATTTCCCTTTGCAAGATGGGCACTGCCATAGTCCTGCCTCTTTGCTGGGGAAAGAAAATACAGGGATGTGGGGGGTTATTCCCATGGGAGAAGGGACACAAAGGTGACTTGGCTTCCCTTGCCCCTTCCCACTTTTCTATGAGCTGCAGCAGGATCTGGCTGGCCTGTGTCTAAGCTCATTGCCCTGAGCAGCTGGGAAGACTTCCTGGCATCTCACCACGGGAAGAGTGGAGACAGTAGGAGAAGAATCTCCGTGCCAGTTCTTGCGCTTTGGCTGCCCCCAGGGCAACTCCAGCAGCATCTCATGCATTGTTCTTGGGGCTTGCTTCCCCCAAAGAGACACACGCTAAGTCCCGGAGCGCTGGATGCTGACGGGAGGAGGGAGGGAGGGAGAGAAGGGCCAGAGAAGAAGGGCCCAAGGTGCTGTGGCAACAGCAGCAAGGGCTGGTCTGGGTGAGAAAAGCCATAGCACAGCAGCCCACACCATGAGGGTGAGGGCCAAAGAAACAGAACTGGAGGTGCTGGTGGGTACGGTACGGTAGTAGCCCCTGAGGTCTGTTACCCACACAGTAGGTGCTGTGGTAGATAGGCTAGAGACAGAGGTTCCCTAGGGCCCCCAAAGGTGCCTGTAGCTCTGGTAAAGGTAATATTAACTCCAATAGCCAGGGCACTGACCCCAGTAGGGTTCGGCCACAGTGTGGGAACCCCATGCAGTTCTCAACCCTGGCCCTTTAGATTCTAGTCAGAGGGGACCCCCAACGATAGGGACAAGACAGAGAAGGAGACTTAAGGGACTCTAGGCAGACTCGATTTTCCAACAATCACAGGAGGAACTCAGTACTGGTGACAGGGCTGTGACCACAGTGGGCTGGAGGCAGCAGGCCTCTGTCAAGCAGCAAGGCTACCGCTAAGCCAAGCCCAGAATAGTCAAGTATCAACAGCTAAGTGTTCTCTGCCAGTTCCCCAAGTGGACAGTGAGCACATATCCAAGGAGACCCTTGTGTAGTGACTTCCAGAGAATGGTCCCTAAGAAAGTCATCCTGAGGACCCCTTGTGAGGAGAAACCCTTGGGCCTGAAGCTTGTGTGGCTGGTTTGGGGTTTGGAGAGTAAGCTGATGAGGATGCTTTAAGGTGATTAGTAACCATACCTCAGTTTTGACCTGGGCTGCTTTTAGTAAAAATAGGCTCTGATGGGGCCCCCGACTTTCTCTGAATGTTCCCTGGGCCAGAGCTGGGCTTCATCCCTTCCCCAGAGTAAAAGATGGGTAGAAGACAGCCTCAGACCACCAAGTCATTCCTAGTCCCCCAAAGCAGAAGCACTGAGGGAAAAATAGGAGCCTTCCTTAGTCACTTCCATAAGTGATGGATGCAGCAGAGAGCTCCATTCTGTGGGACTCTTCACCCTTCGGCCTCTCTCCGGTATCATCAGAGCTGAACAGATGCCTTGGAGCCAAGGGTTGGGCGGGACTGCCCTCTCTAGCTTCCTCACCTGACCCTCCCCAGTGAGACTCGAGGACTTTACAATGCACTCAGTGGATCGGTTTTCTATCCTCTTCCAGCCTCGGCAGAGTCCTTCGGGACTCTTGTGGAGGAGCGGCTCTTCTCTCTCAGCGGGAGCTTTTCCTCCGGGGTTTCCTTTCTATCCTTCTGTCCCACTCTTCCTAACCCTGGCCTGAGGCAGGCGCAGCATCAGCTCTGAAAAGCCAAGTTCCCCCGTGTGAGCATGTGGCAGCAGTCACCTGCCACAGTCCCACCTTCTCTTTGGCGTATGGATGGAGCTTCACGAACCATGGTCAGCCCCAAACCAAAGTGGTCCCAGGACAGGTGACCGATGAGGCAGACGTAAGGCCTGCCGACTCTCAGATCATCTTCCGCCGCCATTGCTTCATTTCCTCTCCCTCGCAGCACGCGTGTGCTCAGGGCCGCTGAGAATATGAGCATAATCCTAACAGAGGAGATTGTTACATAAGAATAATGCTGGGCCTTGTGTTGTTTTAGAGGGTTTTCTTTGCTCAGCCTCATTTCATGCCAAAGTGCTGCTATGGGCCTCCTTGTGTGCACAAAATTGCTTTCCTCTACCTTGGACATGCAGCTTTCCGTAGGGGAAAGCCTGCAACAGGATGACCATCCTGAGCCAGCAAGCCCGTTGGATGGTGTCTGGAGAAATTCGATTGCAGAGATATGTCATTGCCATCCCTGTAGTGGGAGAACTGTGGGCTGCCAGCACAGTGACCAGCTATGGAATTTGCCTGCAAATAATAACATGATCATTAAACTTACTATGCCTGAATCTTCCCATGCTCCCGAACTCCTTGAACACACATGCAGGTGTGTGTGTACGCGTGCACACACTCACACACTAAATGAAGCATTTAAAGTTATAAGTACTGTAGATGTGGTCACTTGACTGACCACATGGGTTTTTTTTTCTAGCACTGATGAAATCAAGAACATATTTATTCATCTTCCCTTGGGTTTCTTTTCCGTTGGATAACACTTACCCTTCATTAAGACCAGAACCTAAAAGAATTTTTGTTAAGCCACAAACTCATTATCATCGTCATCTTTGCCTCCTGATAAACTCAAATGCCAACCTTCTCTCTTGTAGCCAACCAGGGCTTCCCTCCTATGGATCAGAGTCTAACGCTTTCTACAAAAGAAATCTGCTTTCTCAGAGTGCACGCTTCTCTTTGCATCTTCTGGTATAGAGCATCATTCTTGCAGAATTCTTTAGTCAAATATCTCATCACCTTAGTGAAAACATTGGTCCTCATTGCCTTGAAACAAGATAGAGAAGATGAGAGGATATTACAAGAAGAAAAGAAGCCAGGCCAGGGAGGTACTGTAACTGCATTTGTGTTTGGGGAAGCCTTTTTGCTTAAGGTTCCAGAGAGTTTGACACATCCCGACCTTCCCATCACAGGAGAGGACAGCAGGCTTCATCATGGTAGGCTGTTCAGGCCATGGCGTCCTGTGTGTCAGAAAAATCACCTGCCCATGAAGGCATGGCACCCTCGGGTATCCACCAGGCTCCACAGGAGCCATTATGACAGTTTCCCATGGGAGGGGAGCATACCACACTAAAAGCTGGGAAATCTATTTTGCAGCAGACCTCATGTCGTCTTCTTGCTTGTTCCCCATATTGGGGGCGCCAAAGCCAGATGTCACCAGAACACCAGGTGTTCCGAATGTGTTGCTCCCTTCACGCTGAGGCCCAGGCAAAGACATCCCATATTCCAGTCTCTGGTTGACACCTCCCCTTCCCAGCTGTATCCATGCCTCCACTACCACCACAGATTCTAGGTATGAACTGGAGTGTCCTCTGGTATTCCCTTCCCAGTCTCTGTTTTGCTGCATGTTAGCACATCCTGAGATGATTAAATCCAAGCTTATATGATGGACTAGCTGTCTCTGCCATGCCGTTAGGGAATTGACCTTCTAATGAAGCAATGTCTGGAGATTGCCAGGTGATCCTCGCCAGGTGATCCTCACCTGACCATTGCAAAGGAAGTGTAAAGTGTGCATTCAATGCCTGTGCACTCTATGAAAGCCCACTAGAGAGAAATCAGGTCTCTTTGGCATCAAAGAACAAAGTAGTCAAGTAATCTCAGTTTTTGATTACATCTCTTTCTGAGGCCTGTAAGGTATATTTCATTTATGGGTAGATATTTAGGTGAGTGGAGCAGGGAGAAGTTGGGAACTTGGTTCCTCGGCTCAGTTAGAGCATTGGAAAAGTTAGGGACAATGGAAGGGACTCAGACTGTCTCCTGGCACGGCGAGATCTTCTGAGACCTGAAGGAACTTCCACAGCCTTTCTATTCCAACAGTGTCTTGTTTATTATGTTTTGAAATACCCACCCCAAGACCGGAGGCTAGTGAAGCAAAGCAGCCCATTCCTCAGGGAGGACTCTTCACCCCGCCCGGCCTATGGGTCCTTCCCTTCTGGTCCTGAGAGCATTGTCTGCTGTCCAGGAGAAGCAGGGGACTACTTTGAGGCAGGCATGCAAACAGAAGAGGGTTAGGTGGCCCCTGGAAAGTGGCCAGTCACAGCATGATGGATTGACACTAGACAAGAACCCCTAAGGAATCCAGTTCAGATGGCTTCTCTTTAAATATCTCTATATAGCCTTCTTTAAAAGAAAAGCCAAGCAAAATTAACTTAGGGGTTATGACCTAACTCTCCGTGAGTGTGATCAAAGGCAGCGCCATGTCATTCAGTGCTGTCTGCACCAATCGTCTTTTGCAGTTTTTCATTTCCATCCAGAACATTCTGTCCCAAACAGAGCAGCAACTGATACTTTCTCCACTGGCCAAAGACTGCCAAGGCATTTTTTTTCATCCACCACAGGCTACACCCATAGTGCAGAGATGTACTGCATGGGGGGGGAGGTCTGAAAAAGAAAGTCTAGTTGCTTTCCGGCAGTCATCTTTTCCTTGATGTATCCCCCTCCTCCATAACTGATTTGGCCTATGTTGTGTGTCTCCCAGAGAGGTCACACTACACCAAGAACTAACAAACTCACAGATTGTTCCAACCTATCCCAAGGGCCTAGTTCACGTCATCTCATTTAATGGGGGCTCTCAGCAAAGTCTGGTAAGGTCTGCCCCCCTTCTATTTTTAATAGGTTTCTTTCCACCCACACACTCCTATCACGTTATGTATTGGAGGGTTAGTGTCCTGACCCTCTAGATGCAAAAGGAGACTTTGTGATAAGCCATGCTACTACTATGTAAATAGATTCTTGAGTTTCAATTTCTTGTTTATGAAGCTTTGAAAAAATTGGGCAGATAAAGTAGAATGAAGTACTGAGATTAATGCTTATTTTTATCTGTTTGGTAGTTTTTGTTTGATTGACTGTCTATGTATTTTGTAACAGGCCCACTCTAGAACAGCAAAGAAGGATAAATCTGTTCTACAGTGTTCTGAATCTGCTCCTTTTCTACAATTAATTTCTGTCAAATTAATGTTATGATAATTGAGTCAAAAATCTGAAGTTACTGCCTCCTCCCATCTGTAGCCCTGCCCCCAAATCCTCTGTCTTGTTAAGTGGCCTTGAACTCTTGATTCTGCATATTCTGCCTCTTCTCTTTTAAAGGTCTGAAAATACAACATACATTTATGAAAAATCTGCTTTCCCCACCAAATCAATCAAAGTCAAGGAAACTATAAGATAGAGATTTTTTCAGAACATCTTTAACCAATAAATACAAAATTCATTTCTCAATGGGAAGATAATTTTAAAACAATATAGCAATTTGATAAATGACTATCACAGGAAATGACTATCACAGGAAGCTAAATATAATGAGTTCATAACAGGCTTCACAATTCATTTGTGCCTTCAGCAAGGATATTGCATCTATTTTCATCCCCTTGTTAGGAAAATTGAAATTCTGATACTTGGCTAGTTCACGCGTGTGTCGAGTGCTTGTAAGTTAATAATGCATAAAGCACTTAAGTCTTCAAAAGTCAATCTGGAAAAATCTTCACTCATTATATCCCACCAAGGACTCGGGAAATTCTTGGCGTTTCCCATAAGCAGTTAGTCTTTTTAAGGAAACCTCCATCATAACGGGAACTTAGACTCAGATCTGCTTTACTCTTGTCCTTCTATTTTTTGTATTTCCTTTTCGTGTTAGCACTCCGTGTTTTGAAATCCAGGCTGTTTTTATTAATTAAGAACACTGAGTTTTCCTTTAACAAACTTCCTAGTATCATCTTCTCTGTGTGGCCACTTAAGTCAGCGAGCAAATAACCATACACTAACACCTTTGCCTAGGCATCTTCCCCAGCCTGGATTAGAAATCTGAGTGAATCTTACCTCTCTCTCCCTCTCTCTCTTTTTTTCTGCCAGTTTTCCAGAGAAAAGAATATATTCTGTGAAGGAAACATTTGAACTTGGGCCAAATAGTTCCACTACTTCCTCTTTGGATCCCTCAGATGGTGTTCCCCATACTAAGACAGAGACGTCATCTCCCGTGTCTAACTTGGACCTGATTTGCTGACCCGGTTGTTTTCTTTTCAGCGTTCTGATTTCTTCTAGGCCATTATTGCCCAAGAACCAATACTCAAAGCAGGTCTAGCAAGGATATTTATGAGATGAGCAAGGAAAACACTTTAACGTGTCCAAGTGCCATTAATTTTTTAAAAAACGGTGATATGAAATGAGGGCTAAATAATGTAACCTAACTGCCAATTAAAGTACACAGTAGTTCTGGTCTTAGTTACACTTGATATGAAGTTACAGACCATTAGGCAGATCCCAGCGGGTTTAGTGAAAATGTAGGCATGGTGTTTTAATGGCTGCACTAGGGGCGTACACTCAGTTGGCAGGTTGAACTTCAGTCAGTGTTTTTCTATCCTGGTGTTTTGTGAACAATCCAAATTTTCTACAAAGCCACCCTAAGTGCTGCAATTGCAGAAGAACTTCCCTCTTGGTAACTTTAGAAGGCAGGCCAAGTCCACTCACACTGAGTCCAAGATTTGGAATTCACCCAGAAAAACCAGCAGAGGAGAAACACTTAATGCACCAAGTATGTGTGACATTTCATACCTGGGATGAGTGAGTACAGAAAGACATGCTATTGAACAAAGATGATGTTGATCTGGAGACAGGACAGAGCCCCAGAAGAGGACAGGTTTAAAGGTGTCTGACTTTGGATCCTACTTTTTACTTAGATTTGGGGTAAACGCTTTAGCATGATATTGGATTCAGAGGGGTTGCTTTTGATAAACTGATTAGAATCCTCAGGATTAGTAGATTCTGGACAGGACAGATGAAGGAAAAAGCAGCCCAAAGACAATCTATAATTTCAGTAATTGATATAGTAATGTCAGTTTTGGAGAGGATGTATATTGCCCTCCCTAGTGGTATATGTGCTATATAGGAGGGGGAAAGAGATCATGACTGGGACAGGGGGTGTTTTATCAGGACAGATTTCAAATGGCCAGGTGCACTGGTACTAACCTCAAAGGCCAGCATTGTGAGAAGGGGATGACACAGTGTCTAGGTCATCCCCTCTGTCCTTCGGGACACGAGGATATAGGCCTTGATTTGATCCTAGATGATGAGCACGTAGGATGGGAGCAAGAGGGAAAATGGGTGCTCTGCTCAGGTTGTAAAGAATGCTGCCACCCACATTTTCAGACATCTGTGAGCCACACCCATGAGAAGCCCCTTTAGGGGGCAGCATTCCCTGGGGTGTATCAGCCTGACACTCATGCAGCAGCGGTGATGGAACAGCAGGCAAAGCTGGCCCACCTAGAGTAGCGGTGCGTCTCACCCAACACCGGAGCTCAGCAGTGCATGTTGGTCAGGTGGACATCCTGTAACATAAACGCTCGTTTGGATCCAAAGGGAAAACCATTAAAAATAAAAGAAAGATGAACAACTTTATTGTTGGGGGGGGTGGTCAAGGAAAAGTAAATAAAACCTTGTTGTAAAGAATTAATTGGCCTGGTTTCCCTCACTTGTCTTTGCTTCTGCTGATGAAGTCGTCCTGTGGCGAAGCCTGGCCAGGGCCAGTAGCCATGGTAAGTCAGGGTCTGCTTAGCCCAGCTGTGAGTACCTCTAAGATATTCTCAAAGTTCCCAGGATATTATGATCCTGGAAGGTTTTCTTTTTATTAGAAATGACCTTTGCTTTGGAAGAAAATAACTGGATTGCCCTACCAACTGATTCCCTGAAAACAAATTTTTAAAAAAGGAAAAAAACAAATGAATAAAACAAAAACGAACAAACCAAAAATGAATCAGATTTCTAGAGTGGGGAATATTCTATCACAGGAAGTGTTTCGCAGAGCCGACGGCCACTGCATGGAGCCTCTGGCTTTGCAAGCCTACGGAGCTTCCATGTGGAAGGAAGAGCGCAGAATGCCTGCTTTGCTGCCAGCCCCAGGAAGGACCTCACCTCCCCTCTCAGGAGATGCTGTCTACTCTTTCCTTCAGCCTGTATCGCTTTTTACACGGGTGCAGGAGCTTTCTGAATGAGCCCAGGAAAGAGCATGCTCTGTGATCATGGACCCATTCCATTCTCCATTCTAGGCAGAACTGTCTGTCTCATTCCCTGGGCTAACATCTTCTTTCAATCCAAGTTGCAATAATTCTATTTTTGGTCAGACAGAAATCAGCATTTCAGGATATATCTTTATCTTTTGGTCAAAGGTCATTTTTTAGGTCTTAAACCATTAGTAAGAATTTTTTCTTGCGGTCAAACCTTTCAAAAATGTGCTGTGCAGCCATCCATCCAAATTCTGAAGGCTGGATGTGATGAAGTCTGTACATTCATAAAGAACTTCTTGTTTTTTTCCCCATCATATTCTTCCATTGACTCAATCACAGTTTGAATTGGAAACAAATTGTCAAACTTTTACGTCATAGTGGTAGAGCACTACACAGTATTTTTTTCTTTCTTTTTTTTTTTTTTTCTTTTTCTGGTTTTTCGAGACAGGGTTTCTCTGCAGCTTTTTTAGAGCCTGTCCTGAAACTAGCTCTTGTAGACCAGGCTGGCCTCGAACTCACAGAGATCCGCCTGCCTCTGCCTCCCGAGTGCTGGGATTAAAGGCGTGCACCACCACCGCCCGGCCACAGTATTTTTTTCAACAAAAGTCAATTCGTAAGTTATATGAATTGGTGATTTTCCCCCAAATTCTTTCTAATCTAGAACTCATGTACATCTCCTTTCACAGGCTAATGATACTACAAAATACATACAAAGAAAACTAGATGCTATTCTAAGTTTGTCTCAAGATTATATGCCATAATCTGAGCTTCTAGTGGTTAGGTTACATTTTTTACATGCTATGTCATTAACTTTATATGCTGCGTCTAACTTGACTTACATACCATGTTCTTTTGCTAGGATAATTCCCATACCAAAGTCCCTTAAACATTTAAGCATCTAAATGTAGCATATTTCTAGTCTCAATACTCAGGAGGTTGAGGCACTCAGAATTTGTGGTCAGTCTGGGCTACACAGTGAGATCTTGACTTTACAAACAAACCAATGAAAGTGAAACAATCACAAGCTAGTCATATATGCAAATGGCCTTAGAACACCCTAAGCATGAGAAGCAATAAAAGGGAAAAGGAATAGAATAGAGACTATGCATGCAGGTACTTAGAGACTCCCCCCCCCCACACACACAGTGTAAAACCCTGGGCACCACCATTCATTTACCCTGTGTCCTTGAACGAGCCATTTGGCTTTCCCTCTGCATCTTTAAAAGGAAATAATACTAACTACCTCAAAGGAAATAATAGTAACTACCTCAAAGAGTTGCTGTTCAGAGTGAGTGTCCACATCAAGAAGACAGCCGATATCTCCACTGTCATGATGGTCCTTCTCTTCCTCATCGCCACAAAGAGGTGCATTCCTCATACCTGCCCCATCTCTGAACTGAGCATCCCAGGACCCTATTCCAGCCCAACAAGGGTGCTGGGTAGGTATTTCCTTTCTGTTAATGAAACAAATGCCAAGGATAATTTGCTCCTCAACACATTTCTATGGAAAGGCAAATAAAAGGGCTTTACAGAACAAGCAAATCATAATTACATAACTATTTTTAAATATTCCCTCCATTCTTGTCTTAGAAAGGAGCCCTAATTTGCTTATTCTCCACTTCTAATTTCCATATTCATTTAATAACAAAATAGGAGAAACATTAGCGGGAGAGAGTAATTGTAAATGTAGCAATAAAGTTAATGGCAACACTAAAAACACTGTACACACAAACAGTAATATTCAAGGCAATTTAAAATGTCAAACAATACACAACAGCATGTGTGAATGAACTATGAATTCAGGGTCAATAGCCTGATATGTTTTTCTTACTCCATTTAAAAAAAAAAAACAGGGGAATAAAGGAAAGGAGGAATGCATGGTGATACCTATAATCCTAGCACTAGGGAAACTGAGGCAGAACTATCACAAGTTTGAGGCTAGGCTGGGCTGGCTACCTAATTTGAGGCCAGTATAAGATACATAGCAAGATCCAATCCTAACCTTCTATTTCCCCTCATCTGCTATACCCACACCAGCCTTTCCCCACCCCCACTCCCCAAAAAGAAGAGGAAATATATACTTTAAAAAATCCCTAGGTGAAGCATAAAAAAATCATTAGAAGGCAGAAATTTTGGAACTGAATCAATCATTCATTCCTTTATAGGAGATTGCCAAAGGAATATTCAGGATGCCAAAGGTAAAACGATGTGACGCCACCCAGGAAAAGGACTCCAACACCTCAGGACATTGCTTCCTGCCCTCTGTCCACTCGACATGTAAAACCATCGCAGTATATTACAATAATTAGCTATTGTCTTCATTATAGCACATAGGAACCACAGACCCCAGAATACTTGAGCAAGAAAGAGGCTATATTATCAACTGTGACCCAGACCATTTCCCATTCCTGAAAGATGTGGGATTAAAATAATTGTTACATTTTCCAGAAATCAGTGACATCTCTTGAAGTAGTCTTTGTGACCCTAGCAAAACCATTCAAAAGAGAAGCACCTAAAAAGGACCTTTTGCTAGTGTGTCCAGGTGATGCCTTTGGTCATTTTATCAAAGCTGTGGATCACCGCCCTTGAAGAAGGGAAATCAAAATCTCAAGTTGTTCACATCTCTCAGCCTCACCCCAGTGCCTGCTGATAAGCCTGCAACAGGCATAGGAAAAACGAGGGGAAGCCAGCCATTAAATAGATCAGAAGAATTCAGTGGAAGAGTTGTGATTGAACAGAGAGAGAGAATCCAGGCTGATTTTGACAGAGTGGCAAACACTAGTTTGCCCCACCCCCAAATCAGATGTCTTGATGTAGATGAGAAACTGTGTAGATAGCTGGAATGGGGCAGAGAAGAGAAAAGGGCACTTCATATAAATGCGGCTAACAAAGACGCTGACATATGGTTTTCTTAGATGCTCAGAGACCCAAAGAATGAGATGGAGGCAGAAAAGAAGAGGAACAAATGACAACTTTGTCATCACCAAGCATCACAAATGGTTGCTAAGCATGAAGAGGTTTTTTTTTTTAATTAGAAAAATAAGCAGGCTAGTCATACACTAATCAAGACTTATTTTTATTTAATTTAGGTCAGTCTTCGTTAAATGCCTCCCTAGAAATAGGAGGCTGAACTCACCCTGGGTGGTTTACTCTGCTGCAGCAGTGATGACTCACTTGTGCTGGTTCTCAGTGCAGCTACACAGATGGCTGGGAGTGGTTGGGAGCCTTCCTGACAGCTTCCCCCCAGAATGCACCAAGTGTGCAAAGTGGACTACAGAGTGGGAGGGTTGGTTTCTGACCATATCCTTACCAAAGCTGCCTGATGGCTAAACGGGACACCCAAGGTGGAGAGAATGCTCAACCATGAAGGTGCATTAGGAGCAGAGCAGTTCATAGACCCCTCTGAGAAGCTGTAGATCTTCTGTGGTAGAACCGACCACAATAGCTAAGTCCTTCTGGAATGGCCAGCTTCTTTTAGTTACCTTTACTATCCGAATTTTTAAAATAGAAATCTCACATTCTGGGAATCCCCTTGGCCCAGTGTGAACCAACCAGTGGGCATTTTGAATCTTTTCATAGAGTGTTAAGGTGCAAGGTCATATCTCTACTTGAAAGACGGTTCAGGTTCTCCACAGTGGGGTGAGAAGTTACTGACTAGGAAAATGTTTGGGAAGACGAGGATATTGCTAACCATCATTTATCACTTAGTTCTCAAACTGACCTGGGCTGCTGTGTTAGTCAGTGTTCTGATGCTGTGGCAAATACCCAAGAACAATAATTTAAAGATGTACAAGGTGATTTTACTCCAAATATTTCAGCTCATGGACATTTGTTTCTGCCATTCCTGGGCTGTGGGAAGACAGATCATCATGATGGGAGCAAATGGTGACCCCGGGCTGGTCATGTCATGGCAGCAGGGAGGCAAAGAGAGTAACCACAAGGACCAGGCAGGATAAGACACAGCCTTCAAAATCTTGCTCCCAGCATCTCACTTCCTCTAGCTAGGTCCTAACCTGACACATTTCCATGACTTTCCCGAATAAGGCCACCAGCTATAGACTGAGACTTCAATAAGAGCACGCAGGGGACATTTCATAGTCAACCATACCAGATGTTTATTGAAAGTGTAAATTCCTAGGTTGTATACTTTCAAAATGTTGAGTCAGTAGGTCTCTGGTGAGGCCCTGAAGTTTGAAATTATATAGGCATTCCAAGTGTTAGGAGTGTTGCAAAGACCATAGTCAAAAGACAGAGGCTAACAATTGATCATTTTGTTGACATTTGTGTAGTAAAAGGTTATACCATGCATAGTCTGCTCTACCTAGTCCAACAAATTGCTAGTGACATCATTTGAAGATTATGTGGCTCCTTCTCTTTGCAAGAGTCTTTTCAGGTCTCCCTTCTGGAAAACACCATCCATGTGAGAAAAGATTTTACGAAAAGGAAAACCAAAACCAAAACTCTCCAGAGCAGCCATATGTTTAAGGCTTGGTGTGTGAGTAGCTGACACGGGCCTTGAGAGAATGGAAAGCTGAAGCATCTTAGTCCTTCTTGAGTAGGTCTTAGAGGAGCGTTGGCTGCTTCAACCTGTGGTGATTTCGTGTACAAGGTGATGAGACCTTGCACTAACTCTGCTAGGGCAGGGGATATTCATTTTAAAGGAAGTCAGAATTTTAAATAAAATTGTCTTCTAGGAAAACAAAACAAAACAAAAATCTCAAGTGAAGCTCCAAACTTTACACCTTGTAGAATTTTCCCGGATATTCAATTCTAGACCATTCCATGTTGAGCCAGTCTTTATGCTTGAGGGTAAAGGATGAGTTTTTATGTAATTTATTCTGAAATATTTAAAATGTTAAATAGTTCCAAGCTTTATACTTACTTTCTTAATAGCGTTAAAGAAATAAATCTTGATATAAATTAATGGCAGTCCTCCAAATATTTCTTTCTCTACATTATTCTTATTTTTCTAAAATCTGCATATTCCTATAAAAATTTTAAAATTAGCTGCTCAGTCTCTCAAGGTAGGTCTATTATGTTTATAACTGAGACTACATTCAGGCATTTTACATATTGCTTGCTGAATTGGTTGTATGGATTATAGGTTTCAATTTATTGAAATTTTATCAGGGGTTTTTACTTTTTTGTTCATGAGAAATACTAGTCTACAGGATGGTTCTTGTACTACATTTGGGATACGAGCAATTTCATCTTTAGAAAGCTGACTGAGAAATGTTCTCCTCTGTTGTCTGGAGGAGATTGTGTGGGATTCACATGATCTCTTCTTTAAAATATGGTGGTCTGGAGAAATGGTTCATCAGTTAAGAGCACTGGCTGTTCTTCCAAAGGACCTGGGCTCAATTCCTAGACTACATGGTGGCTCTCAACCATCTGTAACTCCAGTCTGTCTGACTGGTCTCTGCAGGCACTGCACACATGCATGTGCTAGAGACATACATGCAGGAAAATACCCATAAATTTGACAATGTTTTGGGTGAGATTTTTTTTTGTTAGGTTGAAAATACCAGTATTTCAGTTAGAGTATATAATGACTGATCTTTTTACATAGGTTCACCATCTTATTCCCATCAGTACTTTGTGTCCTTTGACTTCTTTTTCTGCCTTTTTTTTAGTTAAGTGTATTTCATTCTTCTTTTGTTGATTCATTGGCTATATTTGTTTTTACTTTTAGAGTTCCCATAAGTTTTATAGACTACATCTAGAATGAGTCTTTGTCCACATTCAAATTATATTTTGCTGTAAGTCACATAATACACAAGTCTATTTTTTGTTCCAATGTTTATGCTATTCCATCATACATTTAACCTCTATGATTTGTAAATCCCACAAAATGTTGCAATTGTATTTATTTTTTGAGACAGGGTCTCACTAGCCCTGGTGGGCCTTGAACTCATCATGTAGTCAAGGATAACCCTGACCTTCTGATCCTCCTATTTCCAGTTCCTGGGTGTTGGGATTACAGTCATTGTTACCACTTATGGTTTTGTACAGTATAAGAGATGGAATTTGGGGCTTCCTGCATGTTAGATCTAACTCTTACCCATGCAGATATATCCCCAACCTGATTTTTTTTTCTTCTTGGTCTGTAGCTTTATTATTCAAAGTTAGAATCCCAGGCAAAGCTGTTAATGCCATAACAAGGAGATGGGGTTCACCAGGCCTATCCACCCCATAGGCCTGCTGTTCTCCAATCCGGCTGTTACAGTTTTATTGTTTCCTTGATATTTATACACATTATCAACATGAGTAATCTCATGTATTGTTTTGATTTTAATTTTCTAGGTATACTGTGAAGGGACCTGTAAATTTTCTTTAATAAATTTATTTAGTAGTCATCAAAGTTTCTGGATGATCCTACTTTGAGTTTCTAGAGCCCTTTTCTGCTTAGATTATATTTTTCTGAATATCTTAATTATAGCTACTTTGGCTGCTTTGAATATTACTTTAATTTTTTGTGTATGTGTTTGATATGTATTTACATGTATGTAGGTTTAAATGCACATCTGTGCACATGCAAGTGGAAGCCAGAGATTGACAACAATTATTTTCTTCAATTTTTCTACACCTTATTTTGAGAGTGAGTCTCATTAAACAGGTATTCACCTATTGGCTAGACTAGCTTGTCAGAAAGCTCTGGCTATCTGCCTGTCTCCACGTCTCCTGTGACAGGGTCACAGACGTGTATGACCACACCTGGTGCTTTCACATTGGTGCTTGGGATCTGAACCCAAGTCCCCATGCTTCTGTTGCAAGCACTTTATCAACTACGTCACCTTTCCAGGTCCTGCCTTCCTAACTCATATCTCTTGAATTCACTAGACCTTTGCTTAAGTAAAGCCCTGCTTTGAGGCTGAGGCTCCAAGAAGTTACCTCTAGCTAAAACCCATGGCAATTTTAGGGCTCACCTAACTTGCTTCCATTTAGATATGTAGGGACCATAATCTTGCATTGTCTGTTATATCTGAAAACAGCTACCTATGTAACATCCAGTTATTTTTAATTGTTTTTCTGTGGACAATCTGTTGTAGTTCTTGTTATTTCATTATGGCTTTAAGCAAAAATCCAGCCCAAGGTGATTTACTTAACCCATCTCTATACACACAATAAAATACTCACTTTGACTTACTTAAATAGAAAGTTAATGTGTTGTTTCAATAGAGAACAGAAAACAGGCAAATGCAAAGAGGAGAGTGAAGGATAGTCTAAAGGCAAAAAAAATTGATCCCTATCTTTAAAAGATGTATTTACTTATTCTTTGAATTTATCCCATGTATATAATGTGTTTGATCATACACACCTCCTACTTTACCCCTTCATCTCCTCCTGGGCCCTCTAATTATGTCCCTCTCCCAATTTCACCCTCTTTTTCAATGACTCACTGAGACTAGTAGGTGCTGTCCCATATGTGCACAGGTGTGGGGTCATCCACCGGAGCATAGTCAACCTACCAGGGGTCACACCCTCCCAAAGAAAACTGACTTTCCCTCCTTTAGCTGCCATCGATACTTGCACAGCTAGAGGTGGGTGCTCATGAGTCCCTCCCTAAACCATGATGGTTTATTGACTGGCTTGATTTTTTATAGATCTTGCAAAGGCAACCGTGGCTGCTTTGAGTTCATGAATATGGTTCTGCTGTGTTTAGAAGACACTGTTTTTAAGTACTCCCCAGCTTCTGGCTCTTAAAATCTGTCTACCCCTACCTCCGGTTCCTGAGCTTTGGAGGAAGAGTGTGTGATATAGGTGTTCCATTATGGCTTAGCACCCCACAGATGATTATTCTCTGCACCTTGACCAGTTATGAGTCTCCATTTTAAAGGACATCCACTGCAAAAGGGAGCTTCTCTGGTGAGGGTTGAAAGTCACTAATCTATGGGTACAGAGATATGTATTTAGAAGGTACCTTGATACTATGTCCTTTTAGCAAAACAATAGTATATTCTCCCCTAGGATTTGTGCATTCCCCTGTCATAGATTCTTGGCTAGGTATACAGTATCAAGCATGGATTCCCTCCTGTGAAGCAATTCTTAAATCCATTAAGAAAGCAGTTGGTTACTCCTGAACATTTATGCCACTATTGCACCCGTGCCTGGTCAGGACTCACAGTGAGGTAAGACTGTTGATTGCTTTTCCTCATCAGCAGCCTGTATAGCTTCTTCTAGTATATGAAAGCCAGTTTGCAGGGAAGAAGCTTCCACGCCAATACTAACTAGATTTCTCCATGTTCTGTGATCAAAGCTATTAGAGTCATATCATTAAGTCATGGGCCCTAAGAGCAATTAAGCCATAATTTGTTTTGTCTAGGGGTCTCTGGAATCTTCCTTGAGCAACACTAGAAAGGAGATATCTCACCCCTGGCATTAGGCTTTTTATTTAATAATCTATGGTTTCTGGGATAAGCATTACCTCTATGTAGAGTAAGTCTATTAAAGCTCACATATAATACAGCCCTTATATTTTAAAAACATAATAAACTGTCTCCATTTCACTATTGTTTTGAAAACATCAGGAGGAACCATTTAAATATTTTACTAAATTTCCCCCCTCTAGATACTGCAGACAACAAAATTAAGTAGACTGATCTAACAAACAAAGGGACTTCATTTCTTGAGGGAGGTCTGACGTGTACTTATAACTCTATAGATCTGGCAATAGTGCCACGTGATAATCCGATTCTGTGTTCCCCTGTGATTTTAGAGATAGATAAACCTCCCTCAGAAGCCTGAGAAATTAGGAAAACAAAGATCCATCAATTCAACCCTGAATGTGTGCAAGGAATTTACAGAAGATATAACAAAAGCAAATTCTTAATCTTCATAAGGTTGATAAAAATCACTAATAAAGCAAAGAGTAACCTGTGTTGAAAACCTTCCTTTAAGAGACCTCATTTTTCATCATTTATCCTGAGTGGAAAGCTATCGTGTCTTGCTTGTATGTGTCTGGATTCCCCTGCTACCTTTCAGCCTAAAGATGAAATGGTGCATGCAGTCTCACCATCATAAATGACTGACAACACCACTGGAAGCATATTCGTCTCAAAAGTATCCATAGTTAGAAAAATAAAGCCTTTCATCCTAAATCCAACAGCTGGGACATCTTGAGATTGTTACAGCCTTGCTTTCTTAGACCTACAGAGCAGCAATGGCTACTGGTAGAAGGAATGACACTTATAATGAAGGATGCTAGTGGCCTATGAATTGTTTCCTCTCTAAAGGCTGTTGGTAAAGAGTGTACAAACAAGGTATGTAGCTACATATAAAGACATGTACATATTTGAAAGCATATTCTCAATGACAATCATTTATTAGGTTGGTTCTTTTTTTAGGTCAGAGGAAATGTGCTAAGTGCTACTGAGGATATAGACATGCCAAATAACAAAGAGATGTTGAGTGAAACACATTCAAAAGTTAAAAGAGAATGATATCCATATATCTCCATATATATCTCCATATATATCTCCATATATATATATATATATATATATATATATATATATATATATATATTTCTAGGATCCAGAAAAGAATCAAAAAGTGTTTGAGAGGCACATAGATACAGCCTGAGAGAATGAGTGTTAGTTAGTACCTGAGACATACAAACAACAGTCTTCATAATAATTTAGTGAATTTTGTTCAGTTGATGAATAAATTTCTCATATTCATTAAAATTATATCATTGTATAAGCTATCACTGGTCAGGAAACAGAGACTGATATGTATAAGAAGACTCAAAATGATCTTGTGTTTGATTTGTATAGTTATATCAGAAAGATTTTTCTGCATGGATTCCTTATAATTTTTTCCTTAGGTGTGACTTCATAATGAAGTTCTTTGTTGCTACATGTTGTTGATCAATATTGGGCCAGCGTTTGCTCTTTATCTGTAATATACAACCCCAAAGCATCCTTTCCAGAAAATTAAGATAGTAGAAAGAGTACAACTGGGAAGCTAAAGAATAAGCTAGTAAAAGAGAAACCAAATAAATGTCTTATGTAGAAACATGGTAGAGGAGGACAGACTCCTCTACAATAGGAACACACATAAATAGATATCAAAAAAGCAAATAAAATTATTTTAAAAATAACTTCTATAATTCTATTCCCTTTCCTTACCCCCAATTCAAAATAATTCCACTCTCAAAAATGAGGTGGTAAGGGTGTCAGCTCCCATCCAATATGCAATCAGAGGGGCTATTTAAGCTCCCATCTGAAAACAGCAACAAAATGATGACTCACTATATAAAACAATGGTTTCCAAGATACATCTTGACCATTGAAAGTGGTCCTCTTGAAACAGGAAACAAAGGAAGTAAATGGGGAAGCATTCTGGTTGTTCTGGCTTGGAGTCCAGGGACCTTTGCAGGGCCTGAAAGAAGAGCTTGGAAAAGAGATCCCATATGGAGCTTCATGAACTCAAGTTCATTGAAAACCAGCAATGCAAAATTCATGGGAGATAATGGCAGTCCTCACCATGGTAGAATGGATGTCAAAAGAAGTCAAAAGAGGTAAACCTGAAGAGAACTCTGAACATCTACAGCAATCTCCAATTAAATATTAAACCAAATACTGGTCAGAATATGCATAAAACTGCCTGAGGATGAGGAAAGCTCTGAAATGATTAAAGTAACAATTTCTGGTGCTAAGACAAAGTTTGGAAACCAGACAGAAAAACCAGCATATAAATGGGCATCAGATAGACTTTTGGTTATTAGCTTAGTAAGTGGAAAACAATTAGTACTTGGCTAATAATAACTCTAGTTCTGCCCTACAAACCTTGAACAGAAACACTTCAAAGGATAACATTAGCCTCTGAACCAGTAGAGATCAATAACATTTGTGATGCTTACACTTAGAGATTATACCACAAATATAGTTTAAGCTACTTGGTCCCAATCAAAATTTATTCAGATTTTTTTTCAAGACAGCAGGGAAAAACAATTCATGATGATGTGGTAAGTTGATTCAAACTGGCTCATTAGTGACACACACATTAGAAGATTAAGGTCTCAAAGAATTGTGGCTGTGTTCCATAAGTGTGTAAATACTAAGAGAGACAGAAGACATAAACTTGAACCAAACTTTGCTTCAGAAATAAAATTACAAAGTGTGGCATGAGAAATTGACTGGGATTGCAAGATTCAACTTTGCAAAAGAAAAGGTTCCTGATTTTCCATAGTAAATAGAAAATATTCAAAGAGAAACAGAAGAAAAGATGATAACTCAAGTAAGAGGACGAGTGAAATGAATGGACAGTTTCAATATATCAGAGCAATATATCAGAGCATCAGTACCGCTCAGCTCCTGGGGAAGCTTCTTATTGCAGTAGATGGTAATTAACAAAGAGACCCACAACTGGACAATGTGCAGCGAGAGACCGCGGAGGATCCAGCCCTTAGTGGGATGTCTTTATCAACTCCCTTCCCTCGAGGCTCAAGGATCTGTGCAGAGGAAGAGGCAGAGAGATCATAAGAGCCAATGCTGCTGAGTGATTCCAACTAAACAGTGTCTTCCAGAAACAACAGAGCTGATGCTCATATGAACTCACAGAGACTGTGCCATATCACACAACACCTGTACAGGTTCAAACCAGACAAACTCTCAGTGCTGGGCAGAAGTGGACAGCAAGTCCTCCAGCCCCTAACCAAGAAGCTATTTTGGCAATTAATACCTGCTGGAAAATGGAAATCAGTTTTCTCCAATGGAGTGTCACAGGATATATCAATTACTCTCAAGGGCAGCCTTAGGCACAGGGGTAATTACCAACACAGAAACAGACTCTGTTTTCCTGTGGTTTTTGTTTTTTGTTGTTGTCTTTTTCTTTTTAGTTTGTTTAGACTTTCATTTTCTATTTTTTTTTTTGAGAATATAAAATTAGCTGGGTAGGGAGAATATGGGAGGAGTTGGAGAGGGGAAAGAATATGACCAACTTATTAAATGTTTTTAAAACATGAAATACAAATAGCTAATAAAGTTATATTAGAATGTTAGATTTTTCATATCCAATATTAAAAAAATGTTCAAGTTCACTAGCCATCAGAGGAATTCAAATTAAAAGTACATTGAGATTCCATTTTACCCTAGTCAGAATGCCAATCATTAAGGAACTAATGTTAGCAAGGATATGAACAAAAGGAAGCCCTTATACACTGTTATGGAGATGTAAACTAATACAGTCACAATGGAACTAAGTATGGAGATTTCTTTAAAAACCTAAAATTAGATCTTCCTTATGACCTGGCTGTACAGTTCCCAGCTGTTCACCCAGAGACTCCAGACAGACACATCACAGATACACTCTCGCATCAAGATTATTGCAGTATTCTTCACAACAGCTAGTTTATGGGACCAGCCAAGGTGTCCAACAATAGAGGAGTGGATAGAGAAAATACAGCATACATTCACAATGGGACATTTTGACCCATAAAGAAAAATGTTGTTTTGTCATTTACAAAAAAAAAAAAATAGATGCAGCTGGAGAAGTATATGTTAAGTGAATTAAACCAGTAGTCCCAGAAAGACAAAATGCTGTGTTTACTCTCATTTGTGATTCCTAGATTTTATGTAGGTACATAAGGCCAGGTGTTTGAGAGTATGACCCAAAGTAGAAGTAAAATTGTCAGGGGCAAAAGGAACTAAAGGAAGAGGGGAGAAAGGGAGGGGAAGGGGGCACAAGGAAGAAAGGGGAAGGGACACAGAAGAAAGGGGAGGGGAGGGGGAACAGGAAAGAAGCATAAAGGAAGGGGGCACAGGGAAGAAAGGAGAGGGGAGGGGGCACAGGGAAGAAAGGGGAGGGGAGTGGGCACAGGGAAGAAAGGGAAGGGGAGGGAGACACAGGGAACAAAGGGGAGGGGAGGGGGCACAGGGAACAAAGGGGAGGGGGCACAGGGAAGAAAGGGGAGAGAAGGAGGCACAGGGAAGAAAGGAGAGGGGAGGGGGCACAGGGAACAAAGGGGAGGGGGCACAGGGAAGAAAGGGGAGAGAAGGAGGCACAGGGAAGAAAGGAGAGGGGAGGGGGCACCGGGAAGAAAGGGGAGGGGAGGGAAGCACAGGAGAAAACTTACAGCTCAACTTGCAGCAAATACTTGTACAAAAACCTAAATAATAAAAATTTTTCTTTGTTTTTGTTTTTGGAGACAGGATTTATCTGTAGTTTTGGAGCCTGTCCTGGAACTAGCTCTTGCAGACCAGGCTGGGCTCAAACTCACAGAGATCTGCCTGCCTCTGCCTCCTGAGTACTAGGATTAAAGGTGTGTGCCACCACCGCCAGGCTAAATAATAAAATTTTCAAAAGGCAAACAGAATGTAACTTAGAGACTTCAAGATGACTTAAAAGAGGAACTGGCACTTTGAATTCACCCACCAAAGAATATATAAACAAATGGGTAAATGGTTGCATTTTCAGATTTGTGACTGGAAGAACACAGGAAATTACAGGAGAAAGAGAAACCAGAAAAATCTAAGATTCCACGACCTTGGACAACAGATTAGTAAGAGAAATGTGCCAGCATCCACTGTCCTTGATCCACAACCAGAGGAGAGAAAATCATTCCCTTCTGGAGGACGACATAGACTTAAGACTAAGATAAGAGATTAACAAAGTCACTATATAGCAAGTGAGGCACTTCATGGAGGAGGTATAACGTGGACTTTGGAAATGTCTCAGGGGTTAAAAAGCCTGCTGCTCAAGCATGAGCACCCACATAAACTGCTGCAGGTGTGGCAAGTACCTATAATGTGGGCCCTTGGGAGGTACTTGGTCCTAGAGGCTCACTGGTCAGCCAATCCAGCCAACTGGAGAACTCCAGGTTCAGTGAGTGGCCCTGTCTCCAAATATAAGGTGATTGGGAGGAGAGACTAAAGAGATGGCTCAGTGGTTAAGAGCCTTTGATGCTCTTGCAAGAGACCTGAAGTTCAGTTCCTAGGACCCACATGGCAGCTAACTCCAGTTCTAGTTGGTCAAGCACCCTCTTTCAGCCTCCACAGGCACTGCATGTATATGGTGCACTTAAATACGTTCAGGTGAAACACTCATATACATAAAAATAAAAATAAATAATTTAAAAATAAGGTAACGAGCAATACAGAAAGACTTCTGACCTTCATGGGTATATGACAGGCACATAAACTCAAACATCTCATGCATACCCATATAAAAATACTTTAAAGAAAATATGGAGTGGGGGAGGGAGGAGAACCTACTACTTCTATTTTGTTAGATAGATACAGTATCAAACTAATTTCCAAAGAATTATTGTTATACTCATAGATTAAATTAATGCCTCTTTCAACCTTCACCAGAGAAGCTTGTATTTCCAATAGACAGTGATTGACACAGAGACCCAAGATTCGGAGATTAAGAGATCAAAGGATGTTCACTCCTAAATGGTACACTATATCATATCCCTTCCTCCCAAGGCTCAGGAATGATGGTGGGAAGGGGAGTGGGAAGACAGTCCAAAGCCAGAGGCAATGAATGAGTAAAGCAAACAGTGTCATGGGTACATAGCAGGGAAGCTATATATAAATTTACAGAGATTGTGACAACATGCAAAAATGCCACCCAAGATCAAATCAGAACACATCCCAGCATGGAGAGGTGAGTTGGATACAAAGAGCTACCTCTAGCCAAGGAGCTAGCAACTGATAGCTGCTGGGAGAGGGGAAGTTAGATTCATTTAAGTGTTGCCCTGAGAAGTCGATCATGAACTATTAGAAGACCATATCCAAGAAAGTATGGACAACACAAATTGGACTTGATGAGTGAGAAAAATTAGGACATAAATTTGGGTGGGTTGGAAAGGGAGAGATGGATCTGGAATGATCAAAATAATCTCCAAAATTCTCAAAGAACTAAGAAAAAGAGTATATGATTGTAAGCCCATTTAAACCTCAGCTTTATACAATTGACATTAGATGTGAATACAGACATGAAATTGTGGGGAATTCACATGATTCTTTCTCATCAATGGACAGATCATTAAGACAAGAAAGCAACAGAGACATCAATACTATACTACAGATCAAATTCACTTAAGACATTTAAAGAATATTCTATCCAAAAGTTGCAGAATATATACTCTATCAACAGACAGACCCTGCTAGAACAGACCATGTATTGTGCAAATACAAAATACATCTTAATAGAATCTTTAACATTCCAATCATCTAGTTTTCTCTGCTTAAAATGGAAAACTAGAAGTCAACAACAAAGACTGAAAATAACACACTATAGGAAGACTGAACACCCTTTTCAAAAACCAGCTTTTAAGGGAGTCAGGAGGAAGAGTAACCATGTGCTAAAACAAACAAAATGAATTCACAAAAGAACAAAAACCAAAACAGAAGACCTGCGCAGGAGACCAGGGGCAGTGCTGATATGGAAATTAACATCCAGGAAAAGTCTTCCATTAAAATAGAAACACTTCTAATCAGCAACCTAATGTAGCATCCTAAGAACAAACCAAGCCCAAATCCAGTAGAAGGAAAGACATAACAGAGATCAGAGCAAAACAAAGACTAAAACAGTCAATGGACCAAATGTATTCATTCTTTCACCATTAAACAACAGCATAAATTTAATGACACTAACTGAGACAAAAGAAGGAGACTACCCAAGTAGATTCAGAGGATAATAAAACATCAGAACCGACACCATAGACATAAGAGATCATTATTGGTTCTAAGGAAAATAATAAGCCAACCAAGTGGGAAAGCTACAGGAAACTGATTTACAGACACATATGTCTTAGCAAAACTGAATCAAGAATGCTGGAAAACTAAACAGATCACTAATAAATAATGAGATTCAAACAGTAATTAAAAGCTTTCTCCAAAAGTAAAATCCTCCCGATTTGATGACATTGCTAATTAATTTCAAACTTTTTTATGTAATGTTTTGTTGACAGAGGTTTCTGTCCCACCAGGTCCCGCAGTCATTCAGTCCCAAAGAAAAAGCAGAAGTCTACATTAATCATAAACTGGTTGGCCTATTAGCTCAGGCTTCTCATTTATTAATTCTTACATCTTAACCCATAATTCTTATCTGTGTTAGCCGTGTGGCTTGGTACCTTTTTATCAGTGAGGCATTCTCATCTGTGTCCTCTAATCTGGGTGACAACTATAGACTGAATCTTTCCTCTTCCCAGAATTCTCCTGTTCTCATTGCCCCACCTATACTTTCTGCCTCATTGCCCCACCTATATTTCTGCCTGGCTACTGGCCAATCAACATTTTATTAAAATACAATAGACAGGGTACACACCATTGTCCCACAGCAATGTTTTTCAATCTATTTTTATCATGGCTTCTAAACCAAAATCAATACTAATTTTTCTCACACTAATCCACAGGATTCAAATGGAGAAAGCAAGGGCTGATTTATTTATTTATTTATTTATTTATTTAGCATACAATGTACTGCTGGCAAGGAAGGCACCAGGTCTCATTTCATTACAGATGGTTGTGAGTCCCCATGTGGTTGATGGGAATCGAACTCGGGACCTCTGGAAGAGCAGCCAGTTTCCTTACCCTCTGAGCCATCTCTCCAGCCGCCTAACACAAACTTTTAAAGACCATATAAACATACATTCATACATACTTTCATACATATACATTTATGCATCTACAGACCAATATCCTCAATAAACATAGATGCAAAAATTCCCAATATCATATTAGTAAATTAAGTTCAATGCACATCAAAAAGATCAATATACTAAAACCAAGTTGTTTTACTTCAGGGATTCTAAGATGGTTCAATATACATAAGAAATGAACAGAATAAAGTCATACAATAATGTCATATAGGCAGAAAAAGTATTTGATAAAATTCAGCATCTTTTATGATGAAGTCCTGAACAAACCAGGGCATATTAGTGTTATACCTCAATATACCAAATGCCATATACAACAAACCCTGAGTGCTACAGTGCAGACATGCCAGGCAGGATGTGCCGACTTGTGCAATAGTGGCCTGGCTATGAATGGTAAGACCACAGGTAACCCTTCCGATTGGAGTCAAGGCCTGCCCCACATGGAGGAGTTTACTGTGGTGACAGTTTGTTTGTGCTCTAACAGATAAAGCTTGCCTGAAGATCAGAGGGCAGAGCTAGCCACTAGTTAACCATAGAGGTCAGGCAGTGGTGGCCCACACCTTTAATCCCAGCACTAGGGAGGTAGAGACAGGCTGGGCAGAGAGAGGTAGAGACAGGCTGGGCAGAGAGAGGTAGAGACAGGCTGGGCAGAGAGAGGAAGTGATAAGGCAAGGTGGCGACAGGAACTTGGCTCCTTTTATGGTCGAGAAGTTGGTGAGGTAAGAGGTGGCTGTGGCTTACTCCTTTGTCTCTCTGACCTTTCAGCATTTACCCCGATATCTGACTCTGGGTTTTATCATTGAGACCAGTTAGAATTTGCACTGCATTTATCAGCCCATATTTGCAGCATACAGAAGGACATTCCACATCAGTTCACATCTGGCCCAGTAAAGCAGGATGGAAATCTGTGGCTGGTGAGGTCATAGCTCCCCGTGGGGAAGCAGCTTCTATTGGCTTACTAGATGGTTGTGATGTGCCTGTGCTGACACCCATAGATCACCATCATTGTCAGCCTCCACATGTAAACACTGGGGAAACTCTGAAGAACACGTGACTGTTGAGTCATTGATGGCACAGTGGCCTAAGTCTTAGCCACAGGCCTACACCTATAGCTACCTCATCCAAGGTTCAGGGATCATCATGAAAAAAAGGTGTACAAAGAAGGAAAGAGCCAAATGAAGGGGTGGAGTGTTGTGCAGCAGTTTTCTTCAAGATTGAAACACTCCATCCTGCAAGGAAGCTCCTTAACCAGAAGACAAATAACTCAAAATAGCTTCAGGAAGTCCCTGAAACTTATCAGATTCATTAAGTCCCTCCCTCCCACGAGTAAACAATAAACACTGTTGAGAATCGCTCTCAGACAAGTCAGACTGTAAAGAAGACTGAGACCAGATCAGATGCCTGGAAGAAGTTTAGAGCAACTGAGTCGTTTAGAAAAGGACACTCTTTAACCTGATGAGTTGCCCACAGGCTGTGCAGTGTACTCCAGGTACCCAGATTTTGTAAACTGTCACCCATGCTGTGGTGGGCTTTAGTGACATTACTGTCTGAGTCATTTATACTCCTGTAAGTAACCCCTCACCTATATCCCTGTAAGTAATTCCAATAAAATTCATTTGTTTACCAAGATGGACTTTGATGGTATCCATACTTTGGTTTGTTCTGGGCTCCCTATCTGTGGTGAGCAGATGTGTGTTGTCTCTCCAGGAAAATTCTAGTCATACAGCATCCTCCTATCTTCTGTGAAGGTGTTTCTGAGCCTGGCAGGAATGGATGTGATATGATGTCCCATTTAGGGATGAGCATTCTTTATCTCCTAGTCTCTGAAACAGCCGTGTGTGTGTGTGTGTGTGTGTGTGTGTGTGTGTGTGTGTGTGTGTGTGTGCGCGCGCGCGCGCATGTGTGCATGTGCGTGCGTGCGTGTGTGTGTGTGTGTGTGTGTGTGTGTGTGTGTGTGTGTGTTAATCAGCATCTACTGCAACTAGAAGCTTCTCTACATGAGGGTCAAGGGATACTCTGATCTATTGGTGTACCTGAAGGGACACTAGCCCACTCAAACATGCAGCGCTGGCAGGCCTTGCCCTTCTCTCCCATTCCCTCTGCCTTGCTAAAAACCGTTAGATTACATCCCTAAAGTTAGCCATCCAGATCCAGTTCGTTATTTGGCCACCTCCTCCTCCTGAGGCTGACTACCAAAGTCCAGCAATCAGAAGCCCCCTTTGGCTCACCTAATTAACATGCCCAATTAAAATTAAACATCTCATCCTAACATGGGGTTTCCCCCTTTGCCTTTATAAACCACCATTTTCCTATGGGCCACATCTATCTCCCTTCTATCCAGAGGCAGTCTTTTGTCCATCTGGAACAAATACCCATTCTCTCTTTCCCTTATCTCCCCCCATTTCCCCGTGTCCCCTATCTCCTTTACCACCACATCCTAGCCCCTTTAACACAGACCTCCCCTTCTTCTCCTCTTAAAAGTCACACCTGCACGGTCATTGGCTACTGTTTTCTGCCTGAGTCAGAAAGCAGCCACTTGAACTTCTCCTCCTTGCTTAATAAAGGATCTCTCTGTGAGAACAGGTGTTTGGATGTGGTTTGTGCCTAATCCAGGATCCAGAAAGAAGTCCCCACTATTTGGGAAGGGGGTCTCCTTCCATAATGCTAAGTTATTAAGTGTTGTTGTAACCACTGTGTCAATTCTCCAGAGTAATAGTATTGGGTTCCCCTCACTAGGGCTTGTTACCCTTTTAGTCACAGGTTCTTGGCCCCTTTTAAAGTGCTAGGTATGGGTTTCATCTCAGAGACAATCAAAAAGTGCTTGGTTACTCCCATAACATTAATTTGAAAAAAAATTAATTTTATTTGAAAACACACACACACATATCTTAGTGCAGACAATCTTGAACAGTAAAAGACCTGATAGAGCTATCACTATATCTGATTTCAAGTTATTAAAAAATCATTCTACTGTAATAAAAACAGACCCATTTATCAATAGAACAGAATTGAGAATCAAGATATAAGCCTACACTTCTACAGTTATCTGATTTTTGGCAAAGAATCCAAAAATACACATGAGAGGAAAGACAGGACACCTCCAACATATATTGCTAGTCGAACTAGATAGCGCAGGTAGAATGAAGCTCAAATCCAAATGAATCAAAGACCTTAACATAAGATCTGATACCCTAAATCTGATAGAGGAGAAAGCAGGGCATACATTTGAACTTAGAGGTACAGGAAAAGACTTTTTCAACAGGATTCTGATAGCACAGGCTTTCTTTAAGACCAACAACCGACAAGTGGAACCACAGGAGACTAAAGAGCTTCTGTACAGAAAAGAGCTACAGAATGGGAAAAATCTTTACCAGCTATACATCTGGTAGAAGCTTACTATCTAGAATATACATAGAAAATTTAAAGAATGAAACATCAAGCAAACAACAATCCCATCTTAAAATGGGGCATGGTTTTAAACATCTCTTGAAAGATGAAATACAAACAAATTTTTGAGAAATGTTTATTACTGTGCAAGTGATTCTTGACAAAACTGTCAAAAAACATGCATTGGAGGAAGGACAGGCTCTTCAATAGTGGCTGCTGGGAAACCAGAGATCCTATGAAGATTGAAGTGTGACCCCTGTTTCTCATCTTGCACAAAAATAAACTCAAAATAGTTCAAAGACTAAATGTAAGACACAAAACACTGAAGCTACTAGAAAAAAGTCTGAGGAAACGCCACGAGACATTGGTAAAGGAAATAATTCTCTTGTTAACACCAGAAAAGCACAGAAAACAAAAGCAAAAGAGGCAAATAGGATTACATCCTAGCAAAAAGCTTTTTACCGCAAAGGCAGAGACAGTTTACAACATTGGAGAAAATATTTAACATGCATTCATCTGATCAAAAGTCAATATTGAAAATAGATGAAGAGTTCAAAAACGTATTGGTAAAAAAACAAGCAATACAATTAAAAGTTGGCAGATGATCTCAACAGACCCTTCTAAACAGAAAAAAAACCCAAATATCCAATAATTATATGAAAAAAGGCTCAATAGCATAAGTCATTAGAAAAATACAAATGAAACTGTAATGACATAGTTTCTCAATCTAGTTGGACTTGCTTTTATCAAACCAACTTCAAAATTGCTGGTGAGGTCATAAAAAAGAGAAACTCGTGCTTCATGGTTGGGCATATAAACTTGAACAGCCATGATAGAGAACAGCAGAAAGGCATAGGAAGCAAGTACAAAACTACCACATCATCCTGCTAGCCGACCTCTGGGACTAGAGCGAAAAAATAGTAAATTAGCAAACAACACTGATTTCCGGGGTCCCAGAGACCCCACCAAGCAACACATGCCTCTGTATTATTATTCACCAAAACTTAATGGTGAGACCTTCTTGCTGAAGACAGCACACACTTTGGTCATAGGCCATGGAGAAATCAAGCTGGTCCTGACCTGGATGCTAGCTCCCTGCTGGCCAGCTTTCACTGTGCTGAAAGGACCTTGGTCCAGCTTGCTGTGGGTGTCCTGACCAGTGTGTGACCCTTGTGAGCTACAATAAGGAGCAGCATGCCAAGGTATGTTTATGGGTTCAATAGAGACATAAATGTTATGGGGATTACCAACCACTTTCTGATTGGATATAAGGCCACTCTATAGGATGGAGTTCATACCTGGAACTGTAAACGTATTTAAGAACCTATGATAGAGCGCATCATAGATGCTGGGGAAAACCTACTACGATGATCATGTTAAATGAATAGAGTAACAAACTGTCACCTAAATGCTTATCTTCATACCCATAGATTAGTGCAGCTCTCAGCTCTCATTTTAATTTTGCAGTGAATATCATTTATACACAGATTCACAACTAGTTAAAACACAGAGAAAAAGTGACTACGGGGTGCTCTGAATGGGACACCTATACCACGCACATCCCTCCACCAAGGCTCAGAGAGTATTTCAGAAGAAGAGGCAGATTGTAAGGGCCAGTGGGTAGAGACGACCGCTGCAAAACAACATCTTCCAGACATGCCTGGGCCATTGCAGTCGTGAATTCCCAGCATCTGTAGGTGCCTGCATAAGAGCTGCACAAAATCAAGCTGGGTGGAATTCCAGCATGGATCAGGGAGGGACTCACGAGGCCCTGCCCCTAGCATAGGAACAGTAGAAACTGATAGGTCCTGAACAGAGAACCATTTCCTTCTGTAGTGTGGTCCTGGTAGACTGCCCTTGCTCCAGTGAACGGCCACACACCAAAGCATGCACATAAGGGCAGCACTGATTGGACTCACTGGATTATTTACAAAAAAAAAAAAAAAAAAAAAAAAAAAGAGGACATGAATTAGGAAAGGGAACGCATGTTGGGAGCTCTGGGAAGAGCTGGAGGCAGGGAGTGGTAGATGGGTAGGAGTAACATTGCATATAGATATGAAATTCTCAAGATACAAATTACATATAAGTAACTTCTTCGTGCCAATTTGTGTTGTGGTACTGCTCACAGTACCCCAGATAACCTCAGTGCCTACCATCAGGTAAATGGATAAAAATATGTTATACCCCCAAAACAATGGAGCATTATTCAGCGATAGATTAATTTCTTCCACTTGCAGCAAAACTGATGGAAATAAGCCTGGCATAAAAATGTAAGTGGCAGGTGTTCTTACTTGAATGGAGGCTGAAGAGCAGAATGGTGATACTGGAACTGGATAAAGAACGCAGCTGGATGTGGCCAATACATACTATATGCTCGCATGGTTTATCATACTAAGTCCCACAAATATGCATAGCTAATGTTTTGATAAAAACTAAAGTACTAGTTAACTATAAAAATAATGTAAATTCCTCAAAATGTAGAACTATTTGAATTACATGATTGAAAAATGTTCCAAAATTGCTAAAAGTTGATAAACTTAGTTTCAGAAAAAAAATCAACCACCAAGAAAAGAATAAGAAATAAAATCACACAAAGGCTGTGTAGTACTCCATTGCATAAATGTACATTTTCCTTACCCATTCTTCAATCGAGGAGCATTTAGATTGTTTCCAGGTTCTGGCTATGACAATGCTGCTATGAACATAGTTGAGCACATGTCCTTGTGGCACAATTGAGCATACTTTGAATTTATACCCAAAAGTGGTATTACTGGGTCTTGAAAAAGGTTATTTCCTAATTTTCTGAGAAATTGCCACACTGACATCCAAAGGGGTTGCACCAGCTTGCATTCCCACCAGCAATGGAGGAGTGTTCCCTTTACCCCACAACCTCTCCAGCATAAGTTGTCATCAGTGTTTTTGATCTTGGTCATTCTTACAGGTATAAGATGGAATCTCAGAGTTGTTTTGACTTGCATTTCTCTGATGACTAATGATGCACTACACAGCAGAAAAAAAATAACGATTATCTTGAATTTTGCAGGCAAATGGACGGAGCTAGAAAACATTGTTTTGAGGTAACCCAGACCCAGAAAGACAATTATCACATGTACTCACTTATAAGTGGTTTTCAAACATAAAGCAAAGAAAACCAGCCGACAAATCACAATTCCAGGGAACCTAGACAACAATGAGGACACTAAGAGAGACATACACAGATCTAATCTACATGGGAAGTAGAAAAAGACAAGATCTCCTGAGTAAATTGGGAGCATGGGGACCTTGGGAGAGGGTTGAAGGGTAGGGGAGAGGCAGGGAGGAGAGCAGAGAAAAATGTAGAGCTCAAAAATCAATACAAAAAAAAAATCACACGAAGGCATATCATTACCAATTTCTAAGAGTCAGTAATTAAGAAAACACCCATAGATTAGCGCATCCCTCCACCCTTGTCAGAGATGCCCCTCCTTTCTGTAGATGGCGCTAACACAGAGACCCCCCAACTGCTCAATGTGCAAAAGACTGTGGCATGCTCAGCCTTGGATTCAATCACACCCCTCCCCCAAGACTCAGGAATCTTCGTGGTGGAAGGGACAGAAAGATTGTGAGAGGCAGAGGTGGTGGATAATATCAAGGAATTTCTCAGACACGGCTCGACAGATTCACATATGACCACATAGCAGCTGTGGCAGCAGAGGTAAGCCCTGCTCAAGCTCCAGACAGCACAGAGGCAGGGAAGAGGGAACAAAGTCTCACCAGTAGCCAGGGAGTTATGGACATCTGATGGTCACTGGGAGAGGAAGAATCAGTTTTCTGTAAAAATGTGACCCACAATAGAATGACTCTATGTCAGGGCAAGCCCCACTCCCAAGACTCACTGGGCCACACAAACTGGGCCAGACAGGGAAACAACAGAAAAAAGCAATCTCAAAGTTGGGTGGGAAAGAGGAAAAGGGTGGAAAAGTAGCAATGGTAAGGGGAAGTGGGGGAGTGAATGTGTTCAAAATACATTGTATGGGATTCTCAAAGAATCAAAGAAAATATTGCTTTGAAAAACCTCAAAGGTATTCAGAGAAGAAAAGGGACATGATATATAGGCAGAGCATATGAAGTAATGAAGGGAGAAGATAGATTTAAGTTTGCAAGTCAGTTAACCTTGCAATGTGGAGATATTTGATTATCTGAGTTGGCGCAGTATAATCATAAGGGTGGGAAAGAGTGGGCAGCAGAAGGGAAAACAGACTGACAGCAATATAGGGCTCAGCCTCGGGATCAAACGGCTTCAGAGCTGAAAAAATGCATGGATGTGCACCCTCCCACCCTTCAGAAAGAAATCTGCTCTGCCTGTACTTCGATTGTTAACCTGATGAGATGGGTATATACCCACCCCATAATGCTGTGCTGTTTTGGAAACAGTAATTACATAAAGAAATACAAAGCTTTTATATTATTTAAAAATCCATAATATACCAGTGTATAAATAAAAATAATAATGCATTCTATGATTTTTAACACTTATACAGCAAAATTTATGATGGTGGATCAAAGGTCGTTAGAGGAGAAATGAAGGACACGATTGTGAGTCTCTCATGAGTAGTTTATCACTTACAATAGACAAAATAATGATACAGACTATAAACCCCAAACCAAACCACCACTATTGTGGCAAAGTGGTTGTACTAAATAAGTCACAAAATTAGATAGAGTTGTAAATACACTCAGTTAATGCAAAAGAAAGCAGAAAAAGGAATTGAAAATATAGAACTAAATCCTCAATAATTAAAATAAATGCCTTTAATCCATCAGTTAAAAGACAGAGGTTGTCAGACTAAATAAAAACAAAATGCAAGTCTATATTTATAAGGAACTCACTTCAAAAGGATAAAGATATAAATGGACTGAAACAAATAAAAATGTATGATTTTTAACTGTTTTAAAATGAAACAATATGTTGCAGAATAAAAATTATCACTACTGTGAAAGAAATTTATTTCACAATAGTAAGGTATCCTTCCCCTCAGTAGAATTATGTGTCATAGAAAATTCAAGTAAAACTGGACAGCTGTTGGTAGAGATTTCAATAGTCTTATCAAAATAATTGGTACAAAGTAGGTTCACATAAAGACAATGGTATAGTAAACTTCAATAAGTATTATTTAATTTTACCTCATTAAAACCCATTGAAATCTATATATTAGAGTATGTGCTATTCTTAAGTGATCTTTGTAAGCTGTACTTATAAAGATATACCATCTTGTAGGGTGTTAAAGAGGCTCAAGAAATTAAAAATACTGAAATATGACGGTAACTCTTAATGGTCAGCTTCATTGGGCTGAGAGATGCCTAGGACATCAGTAAAGCACACCTCTGGGTATGTGTAGGAAGGAATTTCCACAGATGAGAAGACCGGGAGTACTTCTTCCTATTAGATTGTTTAGTTCTTTGGTGGATCTAGAGTTTTGATAGGTTATTTGTAAGGTCTGAAAAATATGGGAAGTTGGGCCTAGATGAAGAAGTAGGAAGGAAGAGGTGTGTCGATGGGAACTAGATCCTCACTGCTCCTGTCCTGTTTCTCCCTCTGCTCTTTCTCTTCTCCACCAGTGTCAGCTTCTCCCTGCCCTCACTACCCATGAGCTGAACGAAACCTCTAAAGCTGTTAGCCAAGGAAACTTTTCCTCCCTTTTCCCTGTGGCCTTCTGCCAAGGTACCTAGAGGGCTGGAATTAAGCAGGAATGCTATCTTCTCTTTCTAGTATTAAGTTAAATACCAGTAACTAGAAGATTTCTGAGAAACCCTGACAGCTTAGAGTGTTAATACTGCACTTTTAAGTAAGACATGTCCCAGGGAAATCAAAGGGCAAACTGAAAAATAGCCCAAACTCTACAGCTTCTTGGTCTTTTGGCTACAATCAAGTGTAGAAGTATCTGGAACTTTTTAAAAATGAAAACTTTCAACACATCTTAACATGTTGGATAACCCAATTTTATAGGGTTAATGCCAATACTAGAGAGGAGAGAAACGAAGGACACTCACTTCCACCAGCAGTAACAGAAAGAAACAGCACCCAAATCCAATGAATCAGACCCTAATACATATCCCTGGAGGAATAAATGAAATAGAAAATATGAAATAGAGAAGATTTGAAAACATAAACTAGCTCTTTGAAATCAAGCAATAAATGGGTGGCCTGACTGAACAAAAAAAATGACAGAAATATTTGGTATTAGGAACTAGATAAAGCACATTACTACAGACTCATGAGATATTAAAAGGCTAATAAGGAAATATTATGAATAAATTTATGCCAATAAATTTGACAGTTTAGATGAAATATGTCATTAACAATCTTTCCACAAAAGAAACTCCATGTCCAGATGGCTTCCCCAGTTAATTAAACTAAATATTTTTGAAAATTTAATAGTGATTCTATACACATTCTTCCATAAAATTGAAAAGGAGGAATGAGTTTTCAAGTCATTCAATGAGGTTACCATTTAGCTCATGCTCAAACCACACAAAAATTACTAAAAGTCAAGTACCAAACTTGCCATCATAAACATAGGTGCAAACTTTTGAGACAAATTCTAGCAAACCAAATTCAACCATATACAAAAATGATAATGTATAATGGCCAGATGGCATATTTTAAGAATGTAAGGTTTGACATACCAAAAGCAATCATTGTAGGAGGATAAGAGAAGATTGCAGATTCAGAACCATCAGAAATCTGTCTTTCCAGACAACTGTCGGAGTCTATGTGGGGTAATTATTTGGAAATGTTAGAGTTTTTTAAGGCATGCATCTCCCAGAGACAGGCTTGCATGGTGTCTTAGTTAGCTTTCTACTGCTTTAATAAAATAGTATGACCATAAACAGCTTGGAGAAGAAAGGAGTTATTCATCATACACTTTCCAACAATGAGGAAAGCCGGGTCGGGAACTCAAGGCAGGACTCTGGAGACAGGAATGGAAGCAGAGGCTGCAGAAGAACGCTGCTTACTCACATGCTCTGTCTGCTTTCACATACCATCTAGTGGTGGCACCAGTTGCCTGTGAAGTGGACCCAACCACATCAAGCATTAATAATGAGAATGCCCTACAGGCCAGTCTGGTAGGAACATTTTCTCAGTTAATATTTCCTCTTCCCAAATGACTCTAGTCTTTGTCAAGCTGACCTTAAAAACTAGGCAGTATAGATAGAAAATTACAATGTGGTGTTTGAAAGAAAATGCCCCCCAAAGGGAGTGGCACTATTAGGAGTCATGGCTTGTTGGAGTAGGTGTGGCCTTGTTGTAAGAACCGTGTCACTGTGGAGCTGGGCTGTGTGTGAGGTCTCCTATGCTCAAGCTTACTCCCAGTAAGAAGGACCACTTCCTATTGCTTTTGAGTCCACATGTAACAGCTCCTCTCCAGTACCATGTCATGTTCTCTGCCAAGATGATAATAGACTAAACCTCTGAAACTGTAAACCACCATCTCAATTATATGTTTTCATTGTAAGAGTTGCTATGGTCACAGTGTCTCTTTGCAGCAACAGAAACCCTAACTAAGACAATGAATTTCAGCCAATTTCATTTTTTAGCAAGAATGAAAAAATAGAGCTCATTCAAAGGAAACACAAAGAAGCTAATAGAAACTGTCCCTGGGAAAAAGAAGATGGTGGCTTTACTAGGAAAAAAAACCTTTCAAATAACTAGTTTTAAAAAATACAAAAAGTAAAGAAATATGTAAAGAAAATCAGAAAGTGACATATGGACATCAATAAATCAACTCCAACGTTGAAAAAAATATCATACCTGAAATGAGATATTCACTAGAGGGATTTCCCTGGAAGATGAAGGTAGGCAGGAGAAAGGATCAGCTACCTAATAGTAGGAAGATGAAAAATGCTGGGCAGAAGGCTAAGAAAAGAGATAGAAGAAAGTGAATGCAGCCCATAGGACATATACCACATCATACCTCACCAGTACACTAATTCTAGATCTCCAGAAAGAGTGGGAGAGAGACTAGATCTCCAGAAAGAGTGGGGGAGAGAGAGAGAGACAGAGAGAGAGAGAGAGAGAGAGAGAGAGAGAGAGAGAGAGAGAGAGAGAGACCCCAACTAGGTGAACATGAGCCACATGATAATAAAACTATTGAAAACCAAAGATCAAGTGTTCATGTGACTTTCACGGGATCCTCAATAGAACTATCAGATTTTATCAGAAACTTTGAAATTTTTGTAAGTTCAGAAGACAATGAATTTACAAAGGTAACCTTTTTTAAATGTCAATCAAAAAGTTACAAAATTATCCATCAAGAACGAAGGCAAGCATCCAGGCTGGTCCGTCTCCTCACTATCACAGAAAGAGCAGCAACAACCTGATGTGCACCTCTCTCTAGGGTAAGACGTGGGGCTCTCTAGACGTCTGCCTCGGAGAGGACGACCTGGGTCACAGGGTAGTGCTCACTTTTAAAAACTTCCAAACTGATTCCCATGATGGCTGATTTAGTTTGTGCTCCTCCCAGCCATGGCTAAGTGTTCCTCCTCCCACATCCTCTCCAACATTTGCTGTCTAGTCAACTGACTAGAGTGCAGCCATATCTCAAGATGGGGCTAACTAGGAAAAAAACTTAAAAAAAATAAATAAATAGAGGGAGAATGGGCAACATACCTTTGAGCAACAGTGGGTTTATGAAGAAATCAGAATGTATGTTAAAAAACAAACAAACAACAACAAAAAAAAAAAACCCCAAACCACTCAGGTCAGGGAAGCAGGTAGACAGAACAGAAAGTCCCCTTGGCACATAATAAAAAACTAAACATGCAGTACAAAGAAAGAATATTAAAAAACTGCAAGGGAAGCCAGGCGGTGGTGGCGCACGCCTTTAATCCCAGCACTCGCGAGGCAGAGGCAGGCAGATCTTTGTGAGTTTGAGGCCAGCCTGGTCTACAAGAGCTAGAGCTAGTTCCAGGACAGGCTCTAAAGCTGCAGAGAAACCCTGTCTCGAAAAACCAAAAAAAAAAAAAAAAACTGCAATGGAAAGAGAGCAAATGACATATATAGGCAGTCCTATTAGAATTATACCTGACTTCTCAAGTAAGCCTAAAAGCCAGCCTGGACTATAACCAGCAAAACTTTCAATCACAATAGATGGAATTATAAAAGCATTCCACAATTAAACCAAATTTAAGCTATATCTACCTACAAATTCAGCCCTACGGAATATGCCAAAAAAATTCTCCAACCTAAAGAGGATAACTACACACAAAAAAACATGAGGAGTAAATAACTCCAGACAGGCAAAATCAAAAGAAGCATGTGCACATATGTGCAAACACACACACACACACACACACACACACACACACACACCCCCTACCACCACCACCACCAACAACAACAACAAAATACCAGGAAATGATGATCACTGATCATTGTTATCTCTCATGATCAGTGATCTCAATTCCCCAATAAAAAGACACAGACTAATAGAACGGATGCAAAAACAGGATCCATTCTTCTGTTGCATCTAAGAAACACACCTTAACAGCAAACAAAAGGAGACATCACCTTAAAGGTAAAAGGACAGAGAAAGATATTCCAAACAAATGCCCTAGAAGCAAGCTGGTGTAGTCATTTTAGTATAGACTTCATATCAAAATTAATCAGAAGAGATAGGGAAAGCCCCTACAGACTCAAAAGAAAAACCCACAAAGAGGACACTGCAATTTGTAGCATCAATGTACCAAACACAAGGCCACTCAAGTTTGGAAAAGAAACACTATTACAGCTCCAATTACACATTGACTCACACACTGATGATGGGAGACTGTAACACCCCACTCTCTCACACACTGCAATGTGAGACTATATACCCGACTCTCACCAATAGACAGGTCATCCAGAATAACACTAAAGAGAAATTCTGGATCTGGAGCTAACTAAGGTTATAAACCAAATGTACCTGACAGATATTTACAGAACATCTCACCCAACAAAAGAATATAACTTCTTGGGCTGGAGAGTTTAAGAGCACTGGCTGCTCTTTCAGGGGTTCCAGATTCAGTTCCCAGCACCCACATGGCAGCTCACAACAGTCTGTAACTCTAGTTCCAGGGATCTGATACCCTCACACAGGCATACATGCAGAAAAACACCAATACACATAAAATAAAAAAAAGAGAAAGAAAGAAGGGAGGGAGGGAGGGAGGGAGGAAGGATATACCTTTTCTCAGCACCTCATGGAACTTTCTCCAAAAATTGGCCATCTACTCACATACAAAGCAAGTTTTGCTATTTTTATAATTTGTTTTATTTTTATGTGCATTGGTGTCTTGCCTACATGTATGTTTGTGTGAGGGTGTCAGCAGCTCAATGTGGATCAGTATCTTAAAGGTCTGGAACTCTGAAAATATGAAAAGAAAAAAAGGGAGAACACATTAAGACATTGGTCAGGCAATAGTTTCCTGGACAGGATCCTTAAAGAACTGAAAACACAAAGAGAGAGAGAGAGAGAGAGAGAGAGAGAGAGAGAGAGAGAGAGAGAGAGAGAGAGCACAAATTGGCACAAATATCACTTTCCATCCAGAATCTTTGCCTTCTCCTTTGTCCCCCAATGGCATATTAATAATAATATCACAATATAAAATACCAATAACTTTAAAAGTCCCTCAGTCTTTTCAAACTCAAACACTTTAAAAATTCAGTCTCTAGACAATCCAAAGAGTCTCTAACACTCCACTATCACTCTACAAGTTGAAAGTTTCAAAACTGTGAGCTTCTGCAAAACCAGTCAAATATTGTCTTTTGAAGGAAGAACCCAGGCACAGTTAGAATCCGAAACAAAGCAAAACTAACTTTAAGAGTGTAAAAAATAACTCACTGTCCAGTGTCTGGTATTCACTCACCATCTTCTGGTGTCCTCCAAAGGGTTGGGTCACTTCTCTGGTTCTGCCTTCTGCAGCACACACAACGTATCTCCCAGGCTCAAGCCCACTCCTCTCCACAAGTGGTATTGTCCTTGGTGGTCACCCCACGGTACCGGCAGCTCCAAAATGCTGGGTGCCTCCTGTAACGGGGCCGCATTTTCACCAACAGCCTCTTCTAGGGTCTGGTCATGGCGTCAAACCTCAACTTCTCTCTATGACCTTCTCAGTCCTGGAGTTTAAACTGTTACAGAGGCTTCACCAATAGCTTCACCTGGCCTCTCCCGGTGCCAACCCTCAGCTGGTCTCCATGACCCCTGCGTGCCTTCAAAACCAGTACCACCTGGTTTTGAGACTCTTACACTGCCGAGCTCAGCCACCAGCCTAAGATGCGGTCTCAGCCACATATGGATCAGAGTTTCTATGTGCTGACCCTGAGTAAATACTCCCAGATTGATGATCCCCAGTGAATCCCGGCACCTTCTCAGCTCCCGCTCGCCAGCATCAACTGCCCCAGTAAAGCAAAGGTTCTACTTCAGCAGTGCTGACAGCTTGTTAATCACAACTGATTCTTGAACCACAAATTCCTTTTTTCGTTTTTCAAGACAGGGTTTCTCTGTGTAACAGCCCTCGCAGTCCTGAAACTAGCTCTGTAGACCAGGCTGGCCTCAAACTCATAGAGCTCCACCTGCCTCTGCCTCCTGAGTGCTGGGATTAAAGGCGTGAGCCACCACCACCTGGCTCAGAACCACAGATTCTTAAGTGAAAACATCAAGCTTCCCCAATAGTCTTTTCTTCCCGATGAAACATCACAAGCCGGGCCTCCATTATCCACACTGCAGTATTATCTTCTAGGTTCCGACAGAGCGGCCCACTGAGCCCTGAGCACACAGCGACTTTCCCATTCCAAAGTCTTTCCACAACCCTCTCTAAAAATCCAAGGTCAAGTGCATCACAGCAATACCCAAAAGTCCTAGTGCCAACTTCTGTCTTAGTGTTTCCATTGCTGTGATGAAATACAACCAAAAGCAGCTTGGGGAGGAAAGGGTTCATTTCATTTACGCTTGCAGGCAACACTCCATCCTTGAGGGAAATCCAGGAACGACCTTGGAGGCAGGAGCTGATACAGAGGTGAAGGGGGAGCGTTGCTTATTGGCTTCCTCTTCATGACTCCCTGAGTCAGCTTTGTTATAACACACAGCCTGGGGTGGCACCGCCCACAATGAGCTGGATCCTCCTCTAGCAATCACTAATTAAGAAAATGTCTTACAGGTTTGCCTATAGCTCAATCTCTTTTCTCTGTTGAGGTTCCCTCCTCTCTGATGGCTCTCCTCATGTCAAGTTGAAATAAAACCAGTCAGCCCAGCCTCTTTAAGCTGTGAGCCAAAATAAATTAAGTCTTGGCTCCTTTAAGTTGTTTTTTTTTTTTTTTTTTTTGGTCCGTTATCTTCTGACCATAGCAACGAGAAAAGAAACACACCATCTCACTCCATTCGGAATGGCTTGTACTGAAACAAAACAAAGAGCAAATACTGCTGAGGTAGTGAAGAAAGGAGAACACTTGTGTCCTGTTTGTGGAATGTCAATTAGCATAGTCATGTGGAAAACAAGGTGGAGGTTTCTCAACAAACTCAAAGGAGAACTATATATTACGATCTAGCTGCCCCACTTCTGGGCATACATCCAAAGGAAATAGATTCAGCATACCAGTGTTTACTCTATCAGTATTTACAACAGTTAAGATAGACAAATCAGCCTTGGTACCCATCAATGGATGAGCAGATAAAGGAAATATAAAATGCATTCGTGATGGAGTATTAGTCAGTCCCAAAGAAGAACAAAAATCCTGTCCTCTGTGGCAAATTTGATGGAAAAGAATGAATTAGGTTAAATGAAAAGATCCAGACATAGGAATACAAGCATCACATGTTCTCATGTATGGAGGTGAACAGACAAACGCTGGTCAAAAAAATAAGATAGTGATTGCTAGGGTCTGTGAAGGATGACGAAGGTTTGGAAAGATGGAAAACATTGACCGGATGTGATCAGCCCATGGTAAATGTTCACCTGGAAGCATTTCACTGGACTCCATTAGTGTATGAAATAAACATGTTTTTAGAAAAAGTGAGGTCTCTAGGATTGGAGAGATGATTCGGAGGTTAAGAGCTTTTGTAAAGGACCCAGGCTCAGTACCCACATGGTGGCCCACAACCATCTACAACTCCAGTTTCAGAGGATCTGACAACCTCTTCTGACCTGCTTGGGCACCAGGCACACATGTGGTGCACATACATGCAGGTGAAGCACTCACACACATAGAATAACAGATACATCTAAAATAATTAAATTTAAATAAGGTCTTTATATAGAAACATTTATGGACCTAATCCAGTATGAGTACTTTCCTAATTTAAAAAAGGCAAATTTTGCCATGATATATACTGAGAAAGATGACATAGAGACACAGGGAGGTAGCCACCGAAATACTAAGAGAAGGCTAAAAGAGTTCCTACCCTCACTGACCAGAAGAAACTGATCCTGCCAACACACTGGCACCACTCTATGGGCGGAGCGACAGCACCTGGGCCCAAGCCTGAGCTCGTGCCTTTGGTCCCCTGACCTGACACACGCAGTGAACAGGCTGTGCCCCGTTCCTCAGCCATGAGCAATGGTAGGGTGTGTACCCGCCCGGGGGGCGGGGGAGATGAGCTGGGAGTGTAGTGGATGAAATGGAGAATCTGCACAGCACGTACTGAGTTCAGAACCTCTCAGCTTCATGCTACTGTGGCCCTCACAACTGTTAACATTACCACCTCATCCTCATCTCCATGACTGTTTTCACATGGAGACAGTTTAGAGAGAGTCCAGCATCTTCCTAGCATGAATTAGCTCTACAGAATGGATTCGTTACGGCTTCATGTATGCATATAACAAAGTGACCATACCAACACCCTACTTCCCCTCTAATTCCATCCTTTTTTTTCATATCCTATATACTATAGAAAGCATGAGATACATGATTATCTGAGTTTGGCTAATTTCACTTAAATATAATATTAACGTCCATCCACTTTGCTGCAGATGACGGGACTCTGCTCTTTTCAAATAATCCACTTTGTATAAATACTGTATTTCCTTTATCCACTCATCATCTCTTGATGCTACAACTTGACTGTTAGGAATGGTGCTAAATTACCATGTGGCTGTGCCGGTTTTATCATATACTGGTTTTGGTTTCTGTGGACGTAAACTAAGGAGTGAGGTATCTAAGTCTCGAAGCAGTCCTAGGTTTTTGAGGAACTTCCTGACTCTATTATAAAGAATGAGTGAATTTGCATTTCCACCAATGGGATATAAATGTTCCCTCTCCATTTATTTTTACCAACACTTGATTCTTTTCTTTTCTCGATTTCTATTCTGATCAGGGTGAGGTAAAATGTTGAAGTAGTTTTGAATTGAAAATCTCTAATGTCTAAAGACACTGTGTGTTTTTTTTATGTATATATTAACCACTTGTACATCTCTTGAATGTATCTCTTTGGTTATTGACCAATTGCTCGCTAGCGTCCGAATTAGTGATTGGACTTGTATTATTCTTTTAGAATTAGTTTTAATAAGTTTAACTTGAACTCTTATTATTTACCATTTGCTTTATTTCTTTCCTTCTATTGGTTTAGTTGTTGCTTATTTCTCTAAGACCCTAGGGATGTAATTAGGTCTCCTGAGATCTCTGTTGTACTCTATTGCTACCAAATAAGGCTGTAACCTTCTCTCTTAGGCATTAAGTTTGGGGCAGGGAACTGGTGGAGGTTCTCTGTGAGATGAGTATTTCTTCATGTGGAACCAAGGGTGAAAAAGACTTCCCTGAAAAAAATGGGCAGAGCAGGGCACAGGCATGCCATATGCCCACTGACCTCCATTTTGGAGCATGCAGAGACCTCAATGCATCACAGATTTTGCAGTTAGGTTGCAGCAATAAAAATAGGTTCTAGTCAGTGGTATATTGAGAAATATGGTCATTCATAAATCCCTGTGCTATTTAGTAAGATGGCTACCAGCTTCAGGTGACTAATTTAAATAAAACTTGAAAAATACAGTTTCTCGGCTACACTAGCTACATTTCAAGTGCTAGCATAACATAATGAATGGTGATATATAAATATTTATTCTCTATTCATCATATGAACTCTATTCATCAGTGTTGGTGTGGCTCTTTTGTAGTAACTGTGGAAGTCACTTCCCAAATGAGCTGATGGCCCAAACAGTGGACAATATGATTGCTGTAAAATTGGAGAAATTTTTTATAGATTGAAATTCCATTTAGAAATTATGGATCCTTTTAGTTAAACAAGTAACTAGGGTGTGAAAGAAACCTATTTATTGTTTTTTAACTAAGTTTCTGTTGTTCTATTTTAGCAATAAAATAACCCCTGAGCCAGATGCTGGGGTGAAAACACCCAGCTGCTTCCTCCTCTAGCATCACCCCAGAAAGAGAGAGCTTTCCCCTGCGCCTCTGAAGCAAAACTCATCCAACTTCTACTCCCCCCCCCTCTCCTGACTTCCTCTTACTCTCTATGGTTATTTTCTGTCAACTGGATGTTTGCTCCACCTCTTGACTAAATTTGAGTTTAATTAATCCTGTTTACAATATTCAAGCAGAAAGCTCTTGGATTAAAGGTGTGTGTTAGGGCTGAGCCACACCACAGCCAGAAGTGGGTTTTTCCAGTTAAGTAACACAATCTTGGGGTTCACGGTATAATCAAATGTCTTGCAACACCTATTCATGCCTATAGTGGAGAGTTAGAGACAAGGGGAATAAAAACATGCATTTGGGGACCTATATTGTTATCTTTCTCTATAGAGGAAATTGTTTGTATCATTTACTGACTGTGCTTCATGTAAAGTGACATGAATTTAAGCTAGCAGACTGTGCTGACTCCTAGACAGATTTTTCTCTTGGAAACCCCAGTGCAGACTTGAACTATGATAAGAACAAAGAGGGTGTAAGCTAAAGGGAAGCAGCAGGGCCTGGTGAAACTAATTCTTAATCAATGAATTTCCAGGGTGCTGGCAAAAGAGCTCTTAAAAATATTGACTTTTATTTAAATTAGGATTAGAATCAATGACTGTCTGTATGGCTGAATGACTCCTCATGAGAGCCATAAAATTTGTCCCCAGTCCCAACCCAACAGGATCAAGTTAATGAGAGTATTTTATAAAACATTCTGGAGGAAACAAGGTATTAATTATTACCTAAAGAAAGCAGAGTCCATCACAGTTTCCTACTGGAACACCTACTGTTGTTACCTTTCCTGGTTTGGCTTCTGAAAGACTTTTCCAGAATGATCTCATAATAATGAGTATCAAGAGTGATGTTAGCTTCCTCTCTGAGGATTACAAGGTCGAGTAACCTGTACAATCTTTTTCTATGTATGCATGTTTCTATGTTTAGTTATGATACTTGCTTTCTTTTTAAGCTTATTTTATATATTCGTGTCCACATATATTTCTAAACATACCAGTAGCATGTTGCATGCTGGAAGAAAAGGCAAACAACAGACAAGTCATGTACATTTTCAGGACCTTGATACACTTGCTCTGAAATACGTGTGTAAACTAAATAATCTCTAAGAGTATTTACATTATTTAAAACATATATAAATGAAAACCTAATAGAAAAATATATTAAGAAACATATTACTTAAAATTTCATTGTCGATTTCTCCATTTGCTGAACAGTAACAGCATTTGACATCTTACTGTTCCAAACCAACTGTTTGAACTCCCCTAAGAGTCTTATGTTCTCAAGAACTCATGGATATGAAGTCACACTGTCATCATTGAATGCCAGCTTGATGAGCTAATTCTTCCTGCCTAGACAATCCTGGACATTTTCTGTGATTCAGGATTTGGTCAAACCAAGCATCTATTCTTGCTCTACAAATCATTCTTCTCCAATAGAGTAGAGTAGCACTGGGTTATCAGCCACCAAAAACAGACCTCCTGTTCTGGAGTAGTTGATCAACATATAACGGATTACACAAATATTTTTGCGTGTGCTTTTATTTGGTTACAGTTTGGTGGGGTTAAGGGTGGTTTTATTTTCCTTTCTTGGTTTTGTATTGGGTTTCAATTGTTTTCTGAGAAAGAACTTAAATTGGGTAGGTTGGGAGGGGGAGAGGATCTAGAAGGACTTAGGGAAAGGTAAGATTATGGTCAAAATAGATTTAAACTTAAAAATTCCTTTAACTAATAAAAATTAATGTAATAAAAATAAAAATTATTACCTCAAGTGAGACCCCATCCACGTATCTTTGATTCACTCCAATCTACCAAATATATTTCTCAATCAGGTAATCTTTAAGCACAACTAGCAACTCAGTGATCTTCAGAGAAAACACTCACATCCCAGAAAAAGAATGTTTAGAAAATAGGACTGAAATGGTGTTACATAGGAACCAGCATAATCAAATCTGAATCATGGTTTCCAGTCAATCTACAAAATATTCATTGCATAACCAGTACGCAAAAAAGTTGAACCAGGTTATATAAATATACAGACAAATAAGACAAAAATAGTTTTAATTTATGGTGGCACATAGGCATTGCACGTGTCATCTTACATGTGACGAGCACTTCCACGGGAACTGGTGAGAGTACAGAGTACTGTGAGGATGCTCAAGTGGGAACTTAGCTCAGTCGGTGGAGGAAGCCGACATCAGAAACTTAAAGGAGAGTTATCCGGGGAGAGATGAAGACAGAGCAACCCAGCCAGGGGAGAAGCTATGCAAAGACTTACAGGCAAAGCACCAAGGGAACAGTCAGCAAAAAGGCAGCTCAGACCAGTGAGCCAAAAAAAAAAAAAAAAAAAAAAAAAAAGGAGGAAGAAGAGTGCAGGGGAAAAGCTTCCCCAGAAGTCATGGGTTATTAAATGGACATTTCAGTGACAGGAGTGGGCCACCTCCCTATAATATAGCACCCCCAACAACAGAATGGGCTATTGCTTCTGCTGTAGGTTGCCCACCAGAACTAGGCAGGAAAAACCTATTGCTGGATCCACTTCAAGTAGAGAGGAATATTTGAAACATATATCAGAGATGATAGCTATAGCACGCAAAAATTAAGCAAGAGACAAAGACCTGACTAAAAAATGTTAAGACTTAAGCAGATGATTTTATAAAATAAAAAATCACTCTCAAATCTATAAAGAGATGGTCAACTCCCCTTATAAGTAAACTTTTGTTGAGGGAGCTCCTTCTGCTCCTTCAGCCAATAGCCACTGAGATACCAGCCCACTAGGGCATGGTCTCTCTTTTTAAAAATGCGGCCACTTCCCTCCGCTAGCTCTCTGGCTTCCGGCTCCACTTCTGATGACTAGGCTCCCTTCCTGATTGCGCAGAGGGCTCTTGTCTGGGACGGTGATCTGTAAGTTTTTCCCCTTTAAATAAATAACCATTCTATTAATCATAATTCCAAACTGGTGTGGGATTGTGATTTACACCATCATCTGGCACCCAACATGGGGCATGAGACTCTTAATCTCAGGGTCGTGGGTTTGGGCCCCACGTTGGGCACCAATCTGTAGAATGAGCGGCAGGGCCACATCCCGCCACCCAGCTAGCTTTACCCAAAATAATTATACAGAAACTGTATTCATTTAAATACTGCCTGGCCCCTGGCCCGTTATCTGTAGCTTCTTATTGGTTGATTCTCATATCTTGCTTTAACCCATATTTAGTAATTTATATAGCACCACGAGGGGTAGCTTACCAGGAGAGGTCTTAACCTGCATCCATCTCAGAGAGGAGAAGCATGGCGACTGCATATGGCAACTGCCTGAAGTGTCTCCCCTCTCTTTCCCACAATTCTGTTCTGTCTACTCCACCTACCTAATTTTCTGTCTCTTAAAGGGCCAAGGCAGTTTCTTTATTAATAAATGAAAGTAACACATAGACACTCCTCCATCAAACTTTATACAAATTTTAATCTGTGATAAGGTAAATGACACTGAAGTATATATATTCTGATGGATGCCAGAAAGATGTGTGTTAAAAAATGGTGAGAAAATTTTCCCAGTGGTGCTATATGGAAGTGACACTTGTGTGTGGATATAAACTAGTGCTATTTTAAAGGAAAACTGGTAACACATAATAAAAAATACCTACATACAGGGTCACTGGCTGACCCAGCACGAGTTGAAACAATTGCCAGAAGTTGTTCTAAAGCTTTATTCAAAGATCATGCTTCCAGCAATATGAAAACACACACATAGATAAGCTATTCATTAAATGTAATCATTTAGCAGCATGAAAAACAATAAAATATAGCAAACTGGATAAAAAGATGTATCCAATGCAGGACCAAGAAGCTAGGAAAAAACATACAGAAGTAATCCATGGACTACTGCAGAAAACTTTTAAACTGTGGCGTTGGGTGAGCAGAAGCCCCAAACAAGAGTTAACTCTGAGTGCAAGAAAAGAGAGATGCAAAGACACACATGGGTTTGTTGACTGCTGGGAAATAAATGAGAAAGAATCAAGTGAAAGCTTTGAGAGTGTTTATCTACAGATGGTGAACAGAAGCAGGGTGGGGAAGGAATGGGCGTGTGGGAGAAAGGATGGGGGAGTGACAGTTCTAAAGTGAAACAAAACTTGTATGGTTGTGATTTTTAGGACTGTGTTAACATTTTTCAGACAGGGAGAAGAAATAATTGAAATTAAGAGGAAGGAGATCCAAATGGAATATGAGTTTTTAAAAGGACAAATCAAACTCTGACAGGTAATAAACCATACTGAAGGGCAAGGTGGTGGTTACTCATGACGGTAACTTTTGAAAACAACAGCTTTGACTACATAGTCCAATTCCAGAGAAGAACAGAAGTACATGTGAGTACCAGAAGTGATAGGCTTGCATCAAGAAAGCTAGTTTAGCTTTCCTGAACTGTCACGTGTGTTCTGTGAATCAGCAGATGTATTGTGATGAAAGGGATAATAAGGATAAGAGGTTGTCATTTGTTGGCGAGAGGGGTCATTGACAAGGAAACCAGAAAGACTAGATTACCTTCCGTAGAGGCTGGGTTAGAGTTGGAGATGGTGCGGTAACTCAAGGTTTAAGAGTACATATAACTGGATCTAGGAAGGAACTCTAGGGTCTGTGCATACGTGTGCATTCATAAATGTATTTCATTCCCTGTACTCTAGAGATCATCAGGAAGCAACTGTCAGCAGCAAGCCAACTAAGTGTCCATTATCTATAAATGTGAACTGTTTTAATAAAATGTCAGTAAAATGAACCAGGACCATTAAAAGGGTATATTCCAGGCTGAGAGAGGGGAACGGAAAGATGATGTGAAGTATTTTCTGGTGTCAGAGATTAGAAAATTTTTAGAATATGATAAGACTACATTAAAATGATGCCGGAGCCAGATGAATGGATCCCAATGGTGCAGTAATGACAACTCTGAGCACTGTAACAATGACTAGTGTTGGATTATCACCAACAGAATAAAGTAAAATCTACAAGTTCTCTAAGATGAAAGATGGGGGAGAGAAGCTTTGTTTTGCATTCAGCTCCTGTTAGGAAGTGTAGAAGGTATGCTAGGAAGATTAGCTCACCATCTAAGAAATACTGTAGTCACAGTTACTGAAGCAAAAAATCATCAATGGAACCTGAAATTAACACATAGTCTTACAGTAAGTATACAAAGAGAGTTTGCAGAGGGTGAAGAGATGGCTTAGCAGTAAAGAGCATGAACTGCTCTTGCAAAGGAACCTGAGTTTGGTTCCCAACACCTACATCAGGCAGCTCACAACTGCCTATAACTCCAGGGGTCCTTGGCACCTCTGACTTCTATGGGTACCTGCACTCATGAGCACTACCCCCTCATAATAATAATAATAATAATAATAATAATAATAATAATAATACATCTTTGAAAAAGAGTTTGCATAGTCTCAAAGTATCCTTCATGTGACTCTCATTTGTTATAAAGGAAATATATATATATTGGATAAGCTTGGCAGACATCATCTGCACCAAATGGTTAAAGATAACACTGCCAGCAATGGGACAAATTAACACTGAAGTCTGCCAGCTTGGAACGGATTCAGGGAAGTAAACTATCGTCTTTTTCATGTATTGAATGGTTGAAGCGTGCAGGTCTGAAAGTGTCTTTAAATGCCCCTGCCTACATGACAGCCTCACGATGTGATATCCCGAGAAGGACACAAGATAACTTCTGTGGTATTCTTGAAGGAATGCACAACCTAAATTTAATCATGAGGAATCATCATGCAAATTAAAAGATCTTGTATAAAATAACTAAACAGCACACTTCAAAATAAGATCGTGAAGAACAAAGGAAGATGAAGGAACTGTTTCACATTAAAGGAGACTAAGAAGATGAGGTCACTAAACTCGAGATGGAACCCTGCATTAATCATGGGTCAGGAAAACGGCAGAGAGCAATTAGTAAATGTAAACAAGGCCTATCAAATACTTAAGAGAATTCTATGGATACTAACTTCCTGACTGCAATAGCTGCCCTAAATGGTGACTGCTTGAAATACACATTTCTAAAATTCTTATGTTAAAGAGCTAATCTTTCAATGTTTCAGTGGAGATGGTCTTCAAAAGAAGTGATTAAACGTTAACCTTTCCTACCTCTTGTTTAATCATTTCTTCTTTGTTCTCTTCCTTCCTCTCTCCCCTCTCCCTCCTCCCTCCCCTCTTCTCTTTTTCTCCTCCTTTTCTCCTTCTTTTTCTTCTGTTGTTTGAGGCAAGATCTGAAAGGAAAATTATCAGTTCAAGACCCCCAAGATGAAGTTCTCAGCACAGAGGAGACTTATTTTCCTCAGAGGGACAAAGGGCAGGGAATAAAAGACAAAGACAGGAGATGGAAGATGAGGGAGAAGGGGAGGGAACAAGGGAAAGGGGACAGTGGTATTTGTTCCAAAGGTATAAAAGACTAGGAGCCAGACATGGCACATAGGAAAATGGTGGTTTGTAAAGGTTCAAGTGGAAAACTTGTGTTAGGAAGAGGTGGTTTATTTTAACTGGGCATGTTAATTAGGTGAGCCAAACGAGTGGGGGGAGGGGGTTGATTGCTGAATTTCAATACTTGGATACCTGGACGTTGGTAGTCAGCCTCGTGAGGAGGAAGTGACCAAATAAGAGACTAGACCTTATTGGCTAGCTTTAGAAATGCAATCTAATGGATTTTACCAAAACAGAGGCATCAGGAAGAAGGGCAGGGCCTGTCAGTGCCACGTGCTCGAGGGAGGTAGTACCATACAGGCTTTTCTACCTGTCACCGGCTACACTGGAACTCACTATGTAGATCAGGCTGACATCGAACTCACGGAGATCCAGGTGCCTCTGCCTCTCGAGTGCTAGAATTAAAGGGGTGTGTCACGACACCCAGCTTAATTGCTTCATTTCAAAACTGTCTCCAAATAGTCACATACTGGAGCATTGGTAGGTTAGGTCCATAACATGGGACTTGAGATTTAAGTGAGGAGGAGGAAGAGGGAAGAGTAGATAACTAATGTTTGGGAAAATCACAGGAAACTTACTGTTTTATAAGATATAGAACCCAAGGGAAAGCCAGGTGTACTGGGACACATCTCTCTGTAACACCAGTACTGGAAAGGCAGAAGGAGGCAAATCTCTGGCCAATGAGTTCTAGGTTTAGTGAGAGACTCTGTCTTAATACACACACATACACACATATAGATATACATATATATCTATATATACACATGTGTGTATATATATCTATATGTGTATATTAAGACATATACGCATGAATAATACATATATCTATATATACATAGATAGATAGATAGATAGATAGATAGATAGATAGATGTATACCTATGTGTGTGTATATATATTTGTGTATACATGTTAAAAAGAAATAGAGGAAGACAACCTGAAACTTAATTGACATTATGCAACTCATAGGAAATGAAGGAACTGGAGCCAGTTATTTCCCCCCACAGGGGACAGTTTGCTTAGACCTCTGCCCCATATTATCCCACATCCCATGTAGACTCATGTTTAACTTCAACCAGACTCTCAGGAAGTATGTCTAGTCTGGTAGCCAATCAGGGTACTACGCAAACAGAAACAGGAACTGTTCTTGCTATCTTCAGTCAGACAAATCCCTGACACAGCAGACAGACTCCTGACACCACAACTACAGTTGCTGATCAGTTGTCATGAGCCAATCACAAAATGATTCCTGTATCAGTAAGGGTCTATAACCAATCACTTCAAAGTATACTTACCCACAGCTATAATTCCCCTATGCAGGCTTAAAAGGGGCTGCCTTATCCTCCCCTGGGGTCGAAGCCATCTTGGGTGGGCCCTAGCATGCTGATTTTTCTCGAGAATAAAGCTGCTCTCTGCAATTGAATATCTGGTGTCTTCTGGCCATCTGGAACTATCTCAGGACCCCACAGGAAACACCTAAAGTAATTTAGCCAAATCCACAGAGAGGAGAGCAGCAGTGTGGCTTCCTGGGGGTGAGACTGAGAGAGTAGGGGAACAGGAGAAAGTATTTACTTATGAGAAAGTATGTGTGCAGAATTTCAGTTTTGCGAAAGGAGAAAGTTGGCGAGGAATGGCGGTGCATCAGCGCGCATGCGCTTAACTCCATAGCACGCACACTTGAAAAAGCTGAAATGGAAATTTTCACGATATGCACATTGTATCACAATTCAAACCAAAAAAGAAACTTAATGCACAGGGGATTTTGGATGTAGAGACAGGAGGTGCATGGGGAGAATGCGGTATGATAACAAGCCTGACTATAGCAGGCTCGCTGGAAGTGCTCACCAAAGCGTGCCAGCAGCCGGGAGCTGGCAGACAGGAGTCTCCTCTGCAGCCTTCAGAGGAGCCCAACCTTGCTGACACCTTGATTTCAGACTTCTAGAACTGGGACGGAGTAATTTTTACTGTTTTAAGCCAAATAAATAAAGAAAGGGGAACTCATGAGCCTTGGAGGCCCTGCTGTAGGCTTCTGTGCTATATATTACTCCAAGCTATAGATCTTGCTAGCTTGGATTGGATTCAGGAGTGTGAGCTATCATTATTTCATGTGGATTAAGTGCTTGAGATGTTCAGGGCTGAAGTGTCCGTAAATGCACCTGCCCAGACCACAGCCAAGTCTCATTCTTTTCCCTGGGGGAATATATCTGTCCTTGTAAATCACTGTCTAACTGGGGAATTACCGCAAGGGAAGGGGAAGCAGGCAGGCTTTGTATTCTGTGATCCTAACCCACTACTCCATGTCGACTTTCACCAGAGCAGGAACAGTGATGGGGAAATGGTCAAGGAGTTAGGAGACTTTGTTTTTGTTTTGTGTGCTTATTTATTTGTTGACTGAGGTTTCTGTTCCACCAGGTTCCACATCCATTTAATCCCAAATAAACACACAGAGGCCTACATTAATTATAAACTGATTGGCCTATTAGCTCAGGCTGCTTATTAACTCTTGTAACATTAGCCCATAATTCTTGTCTGTGTTAGCTACATACATGGCTTGGTACCATTTTTTGATGAGGCAGTCACATCTTGCTTCCTCTGCGTCTGACTGCAGACTGAGTTTCCTCTTCCCAGAATTCTCCTGTTCTCATTGCCCCACCTCTATTTCCTGCCTGGCTACTGGCTAATCAGCATTTTATTAAACAAGTACAAGAAACAAATCTTTACAGGGTAAAACCATTGTCCCACAGCATTTATTCACCTCTTTTCTCATAGTTGACAAATATTAGGTGCCTTGTATATTCCAAGGGATATTTTAATTGATAAATATGTGTTTCCCACACACTAGTCACCTGATGTTGAAGATATTGTCACAAACCAGACAACATTCCTACAGTCGCTGTTGTGGTTTTAATGTGATGTTCCCCTTAAGATCCTGCATTTGACCTCCTGATCTTCAAGTGGGAAAGTTACAGAACCTTTAGGATAGTCTTGCTAGAGGAAGCGGGTCACTGGGGTGGGCCTTGAGATGTAATAGTCTGGTCCCACTTCCTGTTCACTTTTGCTTTCTGACTAGAGATGCACTGGAACCGGCTGGGACCCTGCCATCATCCCTTCTCTGTTTGTCGTAATGTCATCTGCCATGATGGACTGAATGACCCCCTTGACCTGGAAGAAAAAGCAAACCTTTTCTCCTTTAAGTGCTTCCTGTCAGATGTTGTATGACTTTTCTTTGGGAGAAGCTACACCCATGTCTACTCACCACAGATAGGGAGTCCACCACAGATCAAAGTACCAAAGCCACAAAAGTCCACCTTGGTGAACCAATGAGTTTTATTGGGGTCACTTACATGAATATGAATGAGGGATTAGTTACAGGGGCAGAAAAGACTCCAAGACAGCTGCACCACCAAAGGCCACCCCAGCTTGGGTAATAGTGAGCAGAAGCTAGAAAGTTGGCACACTGCACAACCCACAGCCTGCTAGGCAGGTTGGAGAGTGTCCCATCCTAGTGGCTCCCCTTCAGGGCAGCTTGGGGAGTTGCTGCTTTTTCTAAGCACCTGCTCTGGTCTGAGAGACTTCTTTGCAGCAACAACCACTGTGAAAATGCCCCTTAGGACTGGAGAGGGAACTCAGTCACTAAGGACATTTGCTGCTCTTCCAGAGGACCTAAATTTGGTTCTTAGCACCCACATTAAGTAGCTCACAACAGACTGTAACTCCAAGGGACCTGACACCCTCTCCTGGTCTTTGTAGATATGTGTGTGCACACATGTGCGAGCACGTGCACGTGCGCACACACACACCCCTCTTCCTGCCCCTTTCAGATCTTGGAGGGAGTTAACTGATAGCCAAGATGCTGTACTTAGGAATATTCAAAGCATTCCTGCCTGGGATCCATTTCCACAGACTGACCCGGTCAGTCCCGGAGCATGGCAGAGGCAGAGGCAGAGGCAGTGAGGTAAGTCAGACCCTGGAAGATGGGGATTCTCCTGCTGCGTGGCTTTGCCCAGGAGACACCTTGCTTTCCCAAATTGTCTTAAACATTAGACTACAGTGTCTGATCTTCCTTCCTTCTTTTTTTCGTCCTTTTTCTCTTGAACTCCATCATGATCTAAACTTTCTTCCATTTTCCTCCAGTTCCTTTCCAAATTCTCTTCCTGGCATTTCCACATATCCTACATGAAGCCCCATTGCCTCCACTAGCCCACTCCAGCATATGGCTCTGGCCGCCTTTCCCTTCTTTCCCATCCCTCTGTATGCTAAAAACCATTAGATTACAATGTTGCGTCTGAGTCCTAGGATTCCCAAGAACCACCACGGAGTCACACTTCCTAATACAAAAGCAAGGTTTCGTTTATTAAGTAAGGACTAGCACGGGTCCTCTGCCTCACAGTCTGACACAGCAGATGGAGGGAGAAGGACCCCATCTATTATTGTGAGGGGTTTATAAAGACAAAAACCACAAAGCAGTCACAAAGTTACAGTTTTAAAATACAAAATTACTTTCCTACATCACAACTGGCTAACCGTGAGGTAAAGCTCAGCTGTTAGGTCCCGATAGGTTATTAGTATCTAAAGGGGATAGCAACAGCCCCCCTGGTTATGTCCTCTGACATCTGCTGACCCTTTGCTGATCGCAGGAGCTCTCTGAAATATTACCCAGCTGACAGGGGAAGTTGGGTGGCCAACATTCCCTGTATGACTACGGGTGGGGGAATGGGCTGCAGTCAGCAACTTTGTGTAACTTAAGGTTTCTCCACTAACTAATACTTCCTTTAAAGAGGGGTCCCACAGCCTTTAGCTTGTCCTAGGGGCTGGGGTGCCAGAGGGCCGGCCTTCAGCTTTTCTGCCGCCTCCAGCTTTTCCTGGGGCTGGGGTGCAGTTCAAAGTCCCCAAAGGGCCCAACACAGAAGTGGAATCTTTTCCAGCCTTTCAATATCCCTAAAGCTGGCCATTAAGATTTATTCCCTTATTTGACTACTTCCTCCTCCAGAGGCTGATTACCAAAGTCCAGCAATCAGAAGCCCCTCATCTCATCTAATTAACATGCCCAATTAAAATTAAACACTTCTTCCTAACATGGGGTTTCCCCTTTACCTTTATTTTCCTATGGGTCATGTCTTCTCCTCTCTACCCAGAGGCAGTCTTTTGTCCATCTGGAACAAATACCCATTCCCCCTTCCCTTGTCCCATCCCCCTTCTCTCTGTCCCTTGTGTCCTTTACCACCAGTCCTAGCCCATTCTAACACAGACCTCCCCTTCTTCTCTTACAAATCACACCTGCAAGGCCATTGGCTGCTGTTTTCTGCCCGAGTCAGAAAGCAGCCACTTTAATTCTTCCTCCCTGCTTAATAAAGGATCTGTCTCTCTTGGGTGTGGTTTGTGCTAATCTGGGCCCCAGAGAACGCTCGGAGGTACAGAGGTCTCCTTCACTAGAAGTATAAACTACCTTAGTGTCTGCTTCTTAAAGGGCCCTGGTAGCCACCTCTAATTCTCTCTATGAGGTGTGTTAAAGAGCCAAGACTCTAGAGACAGAGCCCTTCTGCCACTTACTAAGAAGCAGTGGTCCTCCATCCCACCCCCACTTCAATTTCAATTAAGACTGCCTCAGCAGCAGCATCTGCAGAGCAAAAGCATCCACAGCAAACCAGTCTCATATAGTTGTGCAGAGGCTAAAACACATTATATGCAAAGTCCTTAGTATGGCGCGAGGGTGCCAGGTCTGCACAGACGTCATTAGGAAGAGCTCACACTTCTGTGGAGATAGAAAGATACGAAGACAAGGTGGTAACGCTAAATGAAAATAAGGAGGGCGGGGTGATGTGGGGAGCAGAGTTCACCGTGTTTAGAGCAGGAAAGGGCTGGTTAGCAGAAGAAAACCGCTGTGCAAGGGCCTGAAGGTAAGAATGCTAGAGCAACATTCATACAGAAAAGGATCAGAGAGGTGGCAGGATGGCAAATAGAAAGAAACCGGTCGGGAAATGAATGAGGACCAGAGAAAAGAGCCTCAGTCCTCTCCTCCATCACAAGGCACTCGGTGTGCATTTGGAAGCCCCTGAACTAAGCGCCAAATGCACTGATAATTGGTTTCCCACTTTCCAGACACATGACCAGAGGTAACTTAAGGTGACCAATGTCCAGCAAAACACATATGGGAGACAAAATCACTCTGCATAGACAAACAGTTGATACATTGGAAGGAAATATTCTTCATTGACTTCTTTGATAATCTAAAACTAGAAACGTTCCTTCTGACTGCTGTGGTCTTCTGTCTAGTTAAAGGCCCTGGTATCCTGGTATCTGACATAATTTTCTTTCTTCTTTCCTTCCTTTTTTTCTTTCGTGTGTGTGTGTGTGTGTGTGTGTGTGTGTGTGTGTGTGTGTGTGTTTTGTCTATCTGGCTCACTACTCTGTCAGTGCTCCTTCTGCAATTCTGCTTAGATAAGATTTTCTTTTGTTTTGTTTTGTTTTCCGTTACTGACATTGTGGATAAAAGGGGTACCCTTAAGACAGTGTTAAATTTTTCATATTGTCTCAGATTCCAGAGACTCCACCAGTGAAGAAGTGGCTCCTCAGGTTCCATGAGGAACGTATTAGAATAATTTATAAGTGAAGAAGTTGAGACCATGGTCAATTACACAGCTAAAAGCTTGTTTTGAGAATTAAAGAGAGTGAAGGAGTGCTAAGGTCCTTGAATATGCAAGCCGCTATTGTAGCTGCCACTAGACTGCCACCAAGGAAAACAAAACCATCCTTAACTGGGCACTTCGGGCACTGTGCTATAAATCTGCTACAGTGGTTAGCAAACTCAACCCCTAGTGAGTGAATATGTCCAATTTTTTTTTGAAGTTGTCAAGCTTGGTCACTCCTCAAAGTCATCTGCTTAGCTGTATTGACTATTACAGAGGAATGACCTCAGGAGACTCTATTTAACTCATTTAACTATTTAACTAACTCATTTAACTATTGCATTTGCATTAGCCAAAAATTCTCTGTAGTACTTGTTGCTCTTGCAAAGGACCTGGGAATGGTTATCAGCGGACCACGACAGCTGACAACCATCTGTGACTCCAGTTACATTTTCAGATCCAGGCTCCCTGATGTCCTCTTCTAGTCTTTGTAGACACTAGGTATGGTCGTGCACATGCATACATGCAAGCAAACACATACATATTAATTTTTTAATCTTTAAAAAGTAAAATAGTCACAAATGGACAAAATATTATGAAGTCTCAGTTTACATGACACTGGACATAACAGAACTAAGAGCAGTGATCTCAGAGACATGGGCAGGATAAGGGTAGATAAGCATTACAGTGATCCTATGTCACAGTCCAAAAAATGCTTCCAGCCTCTGGTGCAAAGTAGAATTCTGTGGACTATTTGAGCTAAGCAAGAGAGCTGGGAATCTGATCATTTTTAATTCATAGGATTCTCAAGACAGAGGCTCAAAGAGAAAAGAAAGAGTGAGCAAGCAAGGGAGTAAGCCATGAGTAAACTTTGGAGGGCTACAGGAGTAGGTACACACACACACACACACACACACACACACACACACACACACACCGAACAACCGTTTAAGGGGGGGTAATAAAGACATCTTAAAAGAAGTATCTGAATTTCACACAGAGCCAAAAATAGTGCCTGTTCCCAACACTCAAGGGTCAAACAGGTTTTTGTAGCAGTGAAAGGGGACTGGTAACTGTCCCAGTCCTGGCTAACACATCTCTACCAAGCTAATAAGGAGAATTAGACTGTTCTCAAGGAACTTAACTACATTCCAGAAGTACCCAGAACTATCTATAAAAGTATCAAAAATATCCAATCTCAACAACATAAGCTTCAAAATGGAGATGAGAACAAGGGAGAGGAAGACAAAAGAAGAAAAGGAAAATATAGTAAAGGCATGAGAAGAAATATATAAAATGAGGAGATAAGTCGAATAGCTAAAACTGACTTAGATCTGGCACAAGCACTAGAATCTGGCCAAAACACTAAACAAGGTACCACAACTATATTCTACATCAAGTAGAATAAAAATAACTAGGGACATAGACGATATAAACAACCAAAGCAAACTTCAGAGGTGAAAGCAGCAATGTTTGGTGTTCATTGTTTCTAATTCACTGCTTGAAAATAACAGCAGATCACATATGGCAAAAGGAGATAAAATAATTAAGAAAAGATTGCACACAGTAAAGACATTTAATATGAAAAGAACAGAGTCAATGTGACAATAGTAAAGGGGCAAGAGTATGAACAGAGAAAAATAAAAAACAATTGAAAGTCCCCAGGAAGGACTAACCGTTTGTACACTCACAAAAATACTGAACAGAATATAACACCCAGAAAGAAATAAAAAGATGATCAGTACACTGTGAAGACAGAAGATTACAAACTACTCAAAATGAAACAGAAAGAGGAGCATGTAAATGTACATGTACAAACCAGCCTTACCCTGTGGGCTATCTTCCAGCAGCCTATCCAGTTAACTACAGTCCAGGAGTGCCTGGGGATGGGAGGCGGGGGTGAGGAAGAGACTCAGGGAAGAATACCTGAAGAGCTCAGTCTGAAAGGTTCCCAATAGTTTGAAGATAATGAAACAAATACGCAAAGAATTCAAACAACTTTCAGCAAATAAACATAAGGACACAGCATAGTAAAACTCTTCGCAAGCAACAATAGGAATGCATCTTAATGTCAGGCAGAAGAGGGGATCTTTCCCGCAATAACTGAGATAAGGAAGAGAGCACGTGGAGGGATAGAAAGAGCACAAGGGAAAGACAGGAGAAAACATGGGTGAAGATGGTGGTTTGCACTTTAAATTACTTAAAACAAGCCATATTGTCTCAACCCAGCATTGTATAACCATTGACAATGCCTTTCAGAAAGGAAGACAAACTAATGTTTCACACTCAAATGCTGGAAAGGCATTTTGACAGCAAATCTTTAGCATAATAAATGTTAAAGGAAGTCCTTCAGATGGAAGGCTGCATTTATTAAAGAGGAACGGAAATGGCAGCTACACAGCAAATATGTGACGGTTTTTCTGGTTTAAATCACACTAAGAAGATAATTAACTGATCCCCACTGACACTGAGCAACGAAGAGGGCACCAGGAAGCAGTGATTGCTGGGGAGACCACGGGGGAGAAGCTCAAAAGCTGGGCAATGAGCTTGACCTGAAACTAGTGTCCATCAGCAAGCTACATAAAGCTCATGTGACAGCAGTTCCTGAAATGGAAGTCAAGACAGTTATATTTCCGACACAATACCCCGGTGAACGGATCAAGCCAAGACCGAGCATTCTAGACAATGGCATTGAAATTAAACAGGATTTGGCAACACTTAAAGGAGTAAATGATAAAATGGCAGACAGCAACAGCACAGGTACCCCTTCATTTAATCCATCGCCGATGCATCCTTTGCAGCCACCTGGACATATGTTGCAAGATTATACCATGAGTGGCACAGCCAAAGCAAACTCAATGGCAGTGACAGCAAAGGAGAATCGCATGGGATCAGTCTGAAGGACACGGAGCCATATAAAAGTGGGTCTGGAGAAAGCAATGGGGGAGCTGAACTACTTGTGAAAGATCATGACTGCCTTCAAATTCAGATAGCCTGATAGAGGAAACGATAAATACCACTGCTATGGCAACAAAAGACAATATGGCTCCACAGAGAGGAATGCTCAAGACAGTTCATAGCAAAACGAACATGTGGGTTAGCGATTTCCTCCTGCAAACAACAGCCTGATTCACTGGGTCAGCCTTAGGAAGAATCAAAACCCCATTCGTCCTCGGTGGCGTGGCTGGCATCTGTACCGTCCCATTGCTGCCGTGTGCTTACTAACACTGGCAGGACAGCTCCGGGGACTCTCCACAGCAGCCACCTTCATGCCCTGATCTGGAATAAAAAACTAGGAAGGGAGAACGTGCTACCCAAGCGTTAGTCTACCGTGACAATGAATTCAAATCCGAGAACAATGGTGTTGTAACCCAGCTGGACCAAGCAGAAGCCAGTTTTCTGGACTACTTTGCAAACACTCGTTGTTCTTTTCTTTGGGTTAGTTGGGTTGATTGATTGGTTTGAGATAGAGTTTCCCTGTATAGCCTTGGCTGTCCTAGAACTTGCTCTAGACCAGGCTAGCCTTGAACACACATTGCTCTTCATTTTAAAATAAAAACAAAGAACAAGAAAAAGATATCATCTGTTCTGTTTTGTGTTTTGTTTTTCTCCTTAGGACGTATATAAGCAATTGAAAACAGAGAGCTTGGGTTTCAGTGAGTGCTGAAGCCTGGTAGCCATTGTGCCCCATGGCTGGACTCGGCTCTCACAGTGCTAAGCTTTCCAGAGCCAGACTGTTCTACTTTCATCCCAGAAGACAGAAGTAGCAGGCACCCTGTGCTAGGTGCGAATCTATTCCTCCCAAACCTGTTAGGTTCCTCCAAACCCCCAGGCGAGGTCTCACTGCTAAAGGCTGTGACTCCCAGCACCCATCTGCCTCCCAGCACCCATCTCCTAGACCGTGCCCGACAGTGCCAGAATTATAAACTACCCACCAAGATGCCTTCACCTGCAGCCAGCCCTCAGTATCTATCAAGTGTGTCTAGTTAGTATGTGGCTCCTCAATAATCCCGAATGATTCTTTGCACCCCAGGGCTATTGATTATGATGTCTCCTTTTAGTCTGTTGGCTGAGGATTCCTTTAAAAGGAAGTAAAATTTTCCTACTGTAAAAACCTTAAAGGTTTGGGGAAGTGTTTCACTTGTTAAGTTCTCTCATGGGACCGCGACTCCCCCACCCCCACCCCAACAAAGAATTACAGGCAACTAAAGAATGCGAAGAGCGGCAGAAAAGAGCCTTCTGCGGGAACGTGTTTGCCGGTCCATAACTTGATAACTCAATATCAAGTAGTGACGTCATATATGTACAAGTAACAATATATGGACTGAACAGATTGTATTTGCATTTATAGGGGCACACATATATACATACATATATATGGGCATACATATATGTGTGTATATATACATGTGTGTATATATGTATATATATATATATCACAACAATTAAAAAAAGGCCAGAGGTCATTAATTATTTTAAATTAATGTAATTATATCTTTTATTTAAAAAAATTCAAGGTATTAGCTAGGTGGTGGTGGTGCACACCTTTAATCTCAGCACTCAGGAGGCAGAGGCAGGCAGATTTCTGTGAGTTTGAGGCCAGCCTGGTCTACACAGCAAGTCCAGGACAACCAGGGCTACACAGTGAAATCTTGTCTTGACAAAAGAACCAAAAAATCAACTAAAACAACCCTCTCTTAGTAAATAAGGCAACAATGCTTGCCATCATCTGTATTAAACATTGTATTGGCAGTGCAAACCAGTGCAAAAAGGTAAGAAAAACAAAGAAAAGCTACGCAGGTGGGAAAGGAAGAGTAAAATTCCTGTGCACAAAGCAGGGCGCTCGTCTGTGTACAAAGTTCTCTATGGAAATCTCACTAAAGCTATTGGTTGACTGAGCTCAGCAAGGTTAGAAAACTAACACACAGGGGGCCGAAGAGATGGATGGCTCCGTGGTTAAGACCACAGCTGCTCTCGCAGAGGATCCAACTTCAGTTCCTAGCACTCATATTGAGTGGCTGACAACCAATACCTCTGGCCTCCATGTGCATCCACGGGTGCATGTGGCCATGCATGCATGTGCGTGCGCACGTGTACACACACACACACACACACACACACATACACACACACACACACAATATAAATCTTTTTTATAAATGAAAATTAACGTGTAAGAATCAATTATATTTCTACCTGGAATCTTTAGGTAATCTGGAATTCCCTGGAGAGCCACCATTCAATGTCTTTCCATATGTGGCTCAGTGGGTAGATCTCACTGAAAAATCAGTCAATCCCCTGCCTCAGTTATAAGTGTCCTTTACACAGTGAGGGGCAATTTGTTTCAAACAAAACAAATATATAGTACAAGTACAGAATACTTAGGGATAAAATTTATAAAACATATGTATGACTATACATTGAAAGATGCAAAAATATTGCTGAGAGAAATTAGAACTCATAACTCAGGGGAGAGAGTTGCCATGTCTGTAGGAGCTTCTCAGTTAGGTATCAGTTCACCTGGTTTTGTTCTCGTTTTGTTTTTACAAGTTAAATATAATGCTCATAAAAAAAAAACTCTCAGCAAGCTCCTTTGGTGACATTGGCAAATAGGTTTCATAATTCATGGAAATGCAAAGAATCTAATCACATAGGCATCTGAAATAAAGGAATAATTTAAATCTGAGCACCACCTCATTTCATGACACTGTAAAACTACAGTGAATGAGAACATTCAGTATGGTTTTGGTCTCAAAATAGAAGAGTACGCCAGTAACACACAGGACCCAGCACAGGAATGTGAAAAAGCAGTATTTGACAAAGATACAAGGGCAATTTAATAAAGAAAGAGTCGTCATTTTCACAAATTTTGATCTTCCAACTGGATATAAATACAAAACACATAATATCTAAGATGATATATGTGCTTTAAAAATATTGTATCTTTGGATACACTTTAGACAATGATTTTTTTTTCAGATGTGACACCTAAAGGACCCTTTATCTAAGAACAAAACAACATCAGGAGTTTTAAAATTGGACCAGAGAAATAGCTCAGCAGTTAAAGGCATTTGCCACCAAGCCTGAGGTCCTGGGCTCAATCCCCAGGGTCCCATGGTGGAACTAGAGAACGGACTCCTCTAATTGGTTCCTGGCCTTCACATACATGATATGGTAAATGTGTCCACCTACATACTCATGCAAGTCAATGAATAAATTTGAAAAAAGTAAAGGTTTTCTTTGAAAAGCATTTTAGAAGAGCAAACAGGATACTAGAGAAAGTGTTCCAAAACACATTGAAAGACAGCACAGCACACAAGCTCATGAAAACATGTACACCAGTGGCCACCGGGAAATGTGGGCTAAATCTGCTGTGAGATACCATCACATGGCTTTGGGTGTGTCTGTTATTAAAAAGACTGATACCAAATTTGATAACGATGTGGAGGAACTCTAATTCTTACATGCTGCTAAAAGAATAAAATGGTGTGAGCACTATTAAAAACATTGAACCATCTCCTAAATATTATGCACGTATATGACTTAGTTATTCTGCTTTACATATTTCTTCCAAAGAAATTCAGGAGTATGCCCACATAGCAACTTTACATGGATATTTATGAAAGATTGATCGAAAATAGTGCCAAATTTGAAATGATTCAAATATCCATCAATAGATAAGGGCTGATTTGCCATTTGTTTGTATAATGAAATACTAGTCAAAACTGAGTGAACTTTTATCCAGCAATCTGTTGGAATCTCAAAATTATTATACTGATAGGAGAAAAATTCAAAGTATCTATTGATCTTGTTTACATAAAATTTTTGAAAATGTGGATTATTTTGTAGTTGTTTTTATTGAGCTATATATTTCTCTCCACTCCCCTCCCTTCTTTTCTCCTCCCCTTCTACACTCTCCCAAGTTTCCTATGCTCCCAATTTACTCAGGAGATCTTGTCTTTTTCAACTTCCCATGTAGATTAGATCCATGTAAGTCTCTCCTAGGGTCCTCATTGTTGTCTAGGTTCTCTGGGATTATGATTGTAGGCTGGTTTTTCTTTAATTTATGTCTAAAATTATATGAGTACATATAATAATTGTCTTTCCGGGTCTGGGTTACCTCACTCGATAGGATGTTTTCTAGATCTATCCATTTAACCGCAAATTTCAAGATGTCACTATTTTTTTTTCCGCTGGAATCATTGCCGTGATAGAAATCGTATCAGTGGCTTTCTGGAGGTGGGGCTAGAGTAGTGGGGTGGCACAATTATAAAAGGCAAGAAAGGAAACTCCTAGGTGACAGATGTGTTCATTGTTTGGATTGAAATGGTGGTCTTATACATGTAAATCAAAATTTACAAAACTATTACAGATATGTTTAGCTCAGATGTTCAACATCAATAACATTGTTCTGAGGAAGGAGAGAATCTCTGGGATGGGGTCTAGGTACATGCATTTTTAAATATTGTATAAATGTTGGAGAAAGAACCACTGACTTAAAATAAAGGACTGGAGAGGAGAAGCAATGGCTGTCCCACAGAGGGTTAATGCACATTCATTTCCTCAACAGTCTTCACAGACAGCAAGGCCCTGCTGGCTCTAGTTCATCTCTGGTACTGAATTACACCCTGGATAAGGGGTGCTGATGATGTTGCTAGACTTTGTGAGGTATCTTTAGCATTCTACTTCCTTGTTTCTTATGGTCCCATTTGTATCTTGTCATTTTAGTCCATCAAAGGACATTTGCTTATATATCTATCTGACTGTCATTTGTCCTATAAACATAACTTACTATAATAGTTTAAAATACAAATAGAATAGAGAAATATCAAACAGGTTTTTTTTGGGGGGGGGTGGGGCTCTTTTTATAAAAACACAAGACAAGCATGTGTTCCTTTCCTCAAACCTCATTCACAATTTCTACAGAAGGAAATGTTTTTTTGTTGTTGTTGTTTGTTTTGTTTTGTTTTGTTAGTTTTATTTTCAGGAGACACCAGAGAAGATTATCAGCTCATCGTAGATCTCTCAAACTATATACACTAATATTTGCCTTCCAAAGAAAAGCTCCAGAAAAGAATGTTGCAGTAGAAATTAGCTGTCTGTCTAGAGATTATTCAGGTATGACGGGAACCCTGATGAGACCCAGCAAACTCTAGTAGCATCTCATTTGTTTGACTCATGACCACCACCACAACAAAAACAGTCTAGAGATATACCTAGGCATCTGTGACGTTCTTTGGCAGGAAGATGAATGGGTGGAAAAGAAGCCTCATGTAAGACAAACTCACACCAGTCCAACAGCAATGGCCCCAGCTAAGACTCCTGGTAGCATTGGACGCCCAGTCTGAACTGGCCTAGTCTGAACTGTGATCAGATTGGTGAGTACCCCATCAGAGAGCCTTCATCCAGTGACTGATGGAGAAAGATTCGGAGACCCAAGGCCAAACCCAAACATAAGGCTGAGACTGGGGAGGCCTGCTGTGGAGAGGAAGGAGGGATTGTAGGAGCCAGGGGGTGGGGGTGGTCAGAGACATGACAGGAAAACCCATAGAAATGACTACCCTGGCTCTTGGGAACTCAGACTGAACTGACAAGAAAGGAGCCTGCGTGGGACCTAACTAGGCCCTCTGCATATAAGTGACAGCTATGCACCTTGGTCTTTTCCTGGGACTCCTGACAACAGGAGCAAGGACCTGGTGCTTTGGCTGGCTCTTAGGAACCTATTCCTTATGCTGGATTACCTTCCCCAGTTGAAATCAGGCAGAGGTGCTTGGTCTGGAGGCAGCAGCTTGATATGCCATGCTTTGTTGATACCTATGGGAGGCCTGCTTCCTTCTGAGTGGGTACAGAGTAGGGGTTACATAAAGGAGGGGAGGGGAGGGGGCGAGAGGAGGGAAGGCTACAGTCGGGATATAAAATAAATAATTCAATTTTTAAAAAATTAACAAGCCAGATACTAATTTAGGTTCTGATTTTTGTTTTCCTGATCAAAAAATGAGCCAAGATAGGAACGTAGGAGTTATTTTTATCATTACAAAAATTCAAATACAAAAAAAAAAAGGTGGAGATCAAAGGACCCGTGGAGAAGGCTTTGGCTAGCATAAACCCTGAGAAGTTGCCAACAGTGGCATCTGTGCTGTGGTGGGTGGGATCTGGGCTTTCTGAGACCTGAGTCATCACCTATGATGGCACCTCCGTGCCTCACAGCTGCCCTTCCACATGGCCCTGTTAGGTTCCCAAGTTCTCAGTGACATTGCCAGCCCTTCATCTTAACACAGAAACAATGTATCTAACACAATGCGATTTCTCTTTTCCCCTTCTTTACATCCAGGTATTAGCCTCTCTCCCCTTTACAGTTAAACTTTGAAACAACAACAACAAAACAAAGCTGCAACTGTATCCCAGCCACTCCTCTCTTGGAATGTCCTTTCCCACACCATATTGCTGTGTGGTAAGTATGAGACCGTAACATAGCAAAGCAGTGGGAAGCATAAACTCCATGACCATAGAATCCCGACTCTTCTCTGAGCAAGACGTCTGAGCAAGTTATTTGTCTTTCCTTGGCTTGGCTTCCTTACTTACTATAAGGATAATAATAACAGCAATTACCTCTGGAGTCCTTGGGAAGGGGGATGAGCTCTATGGGTACCGCTCTTAGAGCGACAGTGATGGGTACAAGGTGTGTGCTGTTGGCTATTGTTTTGGTTGACCACACCTTCCACCTCCCATCATCCCTAAAGCCCTTCTTTGACACGCTCCTAATTTTCTGTCTTCTTACCTGCTTAGGAGCTTCTTTTTCTCTGCACACGACACAGGCTGAGAACAAGGTCACTTCTCGTGCCTCCAAGTGGAGTACCTCAGCAAACCAAACGGTGCTGAAGGCCTGGAGGATTCCTGGGGAGCCAACGGTCATCTCTCCAGACTGGAAGGTGGCAGGAGCTGAACCGAGATAATATTGAAAGATGGAGGCAGCAACAACAGGATGGACACACTCAGCAGCAAGAAGCAAGGGCTGCTCCCAGAAGCCACTGCTCACCGTGGAGCAGGCTCTCCCCACCCCGAGTTAATCCTTCCTATCAGACCTGCAGCCACGTGTTCTTTGCTGACTTAAAATCCAATCAAGTTACAACCTAGACCAGTCGTTCTCAATCTTCCTTAAAGCTGCGACCCTTTAACAAAGTCCTTCATATTGTGGTGACCCCCAACCACAAATTATTTTGTTGCCACTTCATAACTGCAATTTTGCTACTGTTATGAATCATAATAACTGGTCATGACCCACAGGTTGAGAACCCTTATCTATACTCATTATTAAACTCTCCAAAGTTTGATTTTATACCAATTGCTCAATCAATGGATTCACCATCTCTCTGGGTGCCCAGGTTAACAACACAGATGACAGTTTGATTTTTATCCATCCTTTCGCCAACCATAATCTATTGCTCAGTAAGTTCAACTGACTTTATCATCTTGAATCAATTTTTAACCTATAACTACTTTTATTCCCTAGTCAAGGCTACCTCCATTTCTAGTCTGGATTATGACATATGGGAGAGAGGGAGATCCAGTTCGTCTTCCTTCGTTCAGTCTGTTTTCTTTCCACACAGTTCCTTGCCATGAAGCCTCATTAAAATACAAATTAGTTCCCACACTGTGTCAGGTTTTCCAGTCACTTTCCCTTGTCCTTAACATCTAGCTCTCCGGACATGCTGCAGACGGCCCCTCCGGATCTTACCATTCGCTCGCCATTTCCGCCCACTTATAATCCACAGAGCAGTAGGTGAGGTGACACTCAGTATCCCGAGCTTTCCAAATTTTCTCTCACTTTCAGACTCACATTCTCCTTCCCACAGCTTGTCCCTGACCACCATTTAGGTAATTCCTACCTGACTCAAGTGATACTTACCAAATCTAATAAATTTAGTCATCAATCTGATAATGATGGCTGGTTTTGTATCTACTTAAATTTCATTTTAGCATTGTTGATTATGAGAAGATTTCATATTTTATGACTTATTTGCAATATCTCACAGGTCCCCTCATTTATGATGTAAGCAAAATCTTAGACCTGTCTACTTTTCCTCTCTGTAAAGCTTACCTTTCAACAACTACATGACGGCTTCACTGTTACACTCATTTCGCTCATCCTGATTGGTGATGAAGCTGAGGCAGAGAAAGACAAAATAACACTTATCAGCAGGGAATAGATGACATTTGCCTTAGTCCACGCCCTTAAGTACTACCTACCTTACCCCTACAGTAAGCTAGAGGCTTTATCAGTTTGTATCTCTCATGGGACCTAAAGTCTCTGCAACAACACCTGGAGCAAGGCAGATGTCAACAGAAATGTGATAGCCTTGCCAAAATCCAAGTATCTGAAGACTTCCAGAGTTTCTCAGAGCTCCTCATCTTAGGAAGTGGGGAGATCAATCATAGCTACCCCAGCAGATCAAAAACGCATGAGGACGAGGCAAGCTGGGTTTGCTCTCCAGACCAGCTGCCGACTAGTTCTTTCATGGTGTCCTTCGGGGAGAGAACACAAACTCTAAGCTAAATGTGATTAGGATGGTTGAAGTTACCTGAAACACAAGTTACCTTGTTCCTCACACCACAGGATTCCTCACAACACAAGAGTCATCATCTTGATGAACATTTTAACCTGCTTACCCACTGCCGTTTTATTACTTGTGCTAGCTCGGGGATATAGATGAGGGCCAGGCATATAATAGGGACTTGATACTCATTTGAACAAACAAATGAATAGAATGGCATTCTTGCTGATGTTTCAATGAAAGACTTGTAATGAAAGAAACACATCGGACCATCTCCAGGCCACATTTGACACAACTGAATGTTTCTTCCTTGAGATTTTCCTTTCCTGTGTCATTTGGAGTCCTTGTCTCTTCTGGAATCCAAAGAATTTCTTACCCCTTCTTCTTGATTCTGACCTCTTGTCCTCCTCCTAAATTCTTATCTCTATATTAATGCTTTTCCAGTTTCTGACCTCAGCTTTTATTTGCTCATGAGCTTGACAGGCTCTTGTTCAATTGAATCTTTGACATCTTCATAATGAGATCAAACTCGTTGTGTTCAAAATAGGAACTATCATCACTTTTTGCCCAAGCAAACAAACAACAAAACCAAAAGAATCCCCATTCTGCTCATCTGCCTTGTCCTCTCAGTGAATGTACAGGTATTCACCCAGGTGAGTTAGACTTAGATCTTATCTGAACCCACCCCCTCCCATAAGAGCTCAGTTCCTCAAATTGGGGGTCACAGAACTGAATGTGGGGGATCATGAAAAATCTCACAAGAGTAAAAGCTTTCAGACTGTACAAACAAAAATTAAGTTTAAACAATCAAATGGACAATGAATTTGAGATGTTTCCGGCAGTGCTCACCCTTGCGATGTGCACCTTCACTGCAGCTGTGGTTGCGAATACACGACAGGCATGCTTGGCCCTGCACACGCTGTCACACCATCGCAGTGCCAATGAGCACTCTGGTACACCTCCACTCAGATTCAACGCTATTGTGTGTAAAACTGCAGTGTTTTTATCCACTGTACATGCTCAGGTTCATAATCTTATATAATTAGTTTACTTACAAAAAAAGTCTTTTGGGCTGGAGAGATGGCTCAGAGGTTAAGAGCATTGCCTGCTCTTCCAAAGGTCCTGAGTTCAATTCCCAGCAACCACACGGTGGCTCACAACCATCTGTAATGGGGTCTGGTGCCCTCTTCTAGCCTGCAGGCATACACACAGACAGAATATTGTATACATAATGAATAAATAAATATGTTTTAAAAAGTCTTTTAATATTTTCCTACCATCAGGATATAAGTATCAAATTAATAAATCTTTGGATTGCATTTTTCAGAATGTTTGCTGATAGTGGAAGTTTACACAACTTGTTTGAATGAACAAGTTAATAAAGACATTACACCTAAGAACATCCATTAAAGCATTAACATTGGCTCTTTGTACCCCTACTCCTAAGAAAGCATTTGCAATAATAAAGCATGGGAACAGCATTTAGCAATTGTAAAGGTGACAGATTCCGGGAATTGTGTGAGAGGCTGAGGTGAGTCAGTACTCTGCACTGTGGCAGCCAGTACTCAGGTTCAGCTTCAATAGCGTTGCCATGAGCCATGGGATCAGACGGAAGGATGCAGTGGAGTCTCAACACTCAGTGTTGGCTATAGCATCTAGGGTATTGTGCTCACTTCCCAACAGGCTTTTGTCGTAGTGAAGTTACAGTCTGAAGAGTGACTAACATGACATTCGAGTAGGAAACCATCTGAACTAAAGGACAGTTTCTCAACCCAAAATATGCTACTCCGTCATATTGGTTATTTTGAGCTAAAGGCCTTTGAAAAACAACCCATCCAGGAAGGGTTCTTGGCTTGTCCCTTTTCTTCTGAAGGCAGAATATAAATTTCCCTTGAGAATGGTGCCCTCCCTGTGCCAGGAAGAGGAACGCATTCTTATCACTGGAGACAGGAAGTCGATCTCTTGAGATGAATCTGTACAAACAAACCTCACAAAAATAACCCTTGTCTTCCCGTAGTTTGCCCCATATATTTCCCAGCCACTTTTGAGCAATCTGTTGTCTCTAGCCAAGCCCTTTCCCCTACGTCTTTTCCTAGTTTTGCATTTATCATGCTTTGTTAAAACGGTATCTGCATTCTGAGTCTAACAGCTTCTTAGGCTTTCCAAGTTTGTGAACACTGTCATCCTCCACATTATTATTATTATTTAAGTATGTTTTTTCCTTTTATTAAATTGTTCTTTTTCAGCTTAATTTACTGCCTCTAGGAGTAGACTTTCCTCTTCCAGACATGTGAAGTGAGGAAAATAAGAACACTGCCTTAGGCATATGGGAGCTCATACAGAGACCCAGAGCCAGACATTATGCAGAGAGCGTCTAAACTGGAGGTCTCCATTGCATCCCTCACCTCGCCACTTGGGGAATCCCGCAGAAGAGGGGACAGAAAGAGTGTAGGAGTCAGAAAGGATGGAAGATACCAGGAGAACTCAGCCCACCAAATCAACTAAGCAGAACGGATATAGGCTCATAGAGACTGAAGCTGCAAACACAGGGCCTGCATGGGACTGCGCCAGGTCCTCTGCCTTACATTTTATGCCTGTTAGCTTGGTGGATTTTTGTGGGACTCCTAACTGTGGAAGTGGGTATACCACTCACTCTTTTGTCTGCTCTTGGGAATCTTTTCTTCCTATCGGGTTGCCCTGTTCAGCCTTGCTGTAAGGCATTGCCTTGTCTTATTGTATTTTGGTTGGTTGGTTGGTTGTTTTGCTGTGTTTGGTTGTTGTCTCTTGGAGTCCTGCTATTTTCTGAAAGGAGACAAAAGGGGAGTGGATCCAGGGGAGAGGGGAGATAGAAGGGAACTGGGAGGAGTGGAGAGAGGGGAAACTATAGTCAGGATATATTGTATAAGAGAAGAATCAATTTTCAACAAAAGAAGAAAAAAGATCACTGCCTTCAAATGAAGGCAGTCCCTTCTTATCTTGAGTTTCTGTGAGTTTCTATAGTTAATATTCTTCTGTCTCTTAAGTTCAGATACAGCGTATCTACAAGAGGGATGGAAGGCAATGGGGCTCAAATGTACTTGTTGATTGGTCAGGGACTATAGCAACTGGGGTTGTTTTTGTTTAAAAAAAGGAAAAGAAAAGCCGGGCGGTAGTGGCGCATGCCTTTAATCCCAGCACTCGGGAGGCAGAGGCACACGGATCTCTGTGAGTTCGAGACCAGCCTGGTCTACAAGAGCTAGCTCCAGGACAGGCTCTAAAGCTGCAGAGAAACCCTGTCTCGAAAAACCAAAAAAAAAAAAAAAAAAGGAAAAGAAAGAAAGAAAAAGTTTTTTTTTATTCATGATAATGTCACATCATTTGTGTATATTCGAAGATTGATTTCTTAATTTCTTTCAAGTCCTTGGAACCCTATGGAGGATCACGGAGGGGGTTTCCAAGTTGAACGATTTGCTTTTTTCTGCTTTTCTCTGGGAAAGCTCATTAAGTGCCAGGATACTTACATATCTTCTAGGCTCCTGAAATACACGTGTGATTCCAAGCTTTATGGCCCTTGCTGACTGTAACTAGCTTCTGTAAAGCTGTTCAAAGCAGCTCCTGTAGCTCATATCTTCTTTTTCTCTTTCAGGATTTCCAAGTGCCTCTAGAATGGATGTTTGCACAAGCCAAACCATGGCTATGCCGAGTGCGAATAGCTCTTTCAGAGCATGGTGTCTGCTCTCACTGGAAATTGAGATACTAGGTGGGGAACATGGGGTAGTTGACTGCTCAGTTCCATTTGAACATGAATGAAAAAGAAGTGGCTTGCTCCTAAATGTCATTATTAGGTGTGCGCTCTCTCTCTCTCTCTCTCTCTCTCTCTCTCTCTCTCTCTCTCTCTCTCTCTCTCTCTCTCTCTCTAACAATTAGCTATGTTCAGTCTTTAATCACAGATACCCTATTTCTCCCTCGAACATTTTATAGAACTTTAGTATCTCATTGGACCAGGGCAGGAAAGTGAGGATGGTAGCAAAGCCCACGACTGTTCTTCATGAGCTATGGTGACAATGGTAGCAAAGCCCACGACTGTTCTTCATGAGCTATAGTGAGGATGGTAGTGAAGCCCACAACTGTTCTTCATGAGCTATAGTGACGATGGTAGCAAAGCCCACAACTGTTCTTCATGAGCTATGGTGACAATGGGAGCGAAGCCCACGACTGTTCTTCATGAGCTTTTTTGAATTCAGCCATCCATCACATGTAAAGCACAGTAGATTTGGAAGTGGGTACCCACCCTCAACACTGAAATAAAGAGGATAATGTGTTTGTTCCTCTGAATAAGAATAAGAACATTAAGCAAGACCATGAAAGCCAGGGTGAACAGCTCAGTGGACTTCTAATTGATTGACAGACTGATCATGCTGAAAAGACTCTCAAGTGTCTTTCTGGTGCAAATTGAAACAAAAAAATTATGAGCATGATAGAGAACATACAGCATTGCTAATGGAACTACTTAAATTAAATTTGGGACATTCTTTAAATGTTAATAAAAATTGTGAACATATATAAAGTTTACATGATGGATTCCTTATGCCTTTATACAGTATGATTGCACAGTTTTTAATCTCAACAACTGACAACTACAAATGACATTTAGTGAGTACTTACTATGTGCCAGGCATGGTGCTAAGAGACTGTATAAATTTTATTACTTACTATAACAACCATGTGGGATCATTTTTCAAAAACCTTAGTATTTTCCTGTTAAAAGCAATGATGAAAACACTTGACATTTTTTTAGTTGACCGCATTATTCTAATGGCAAAAGGGAATCATTGCATCTAATACCTTAAATAAAATTATTCAAAACTAGGAAGTACAAGAAATGTCTATATTACACAGTCATTCAAAGACTTAAACAATAATAACAATAAACCTGTATTTATGGGTCATGTGACTCTCTAGGTGAGGTGAGATAAACTGATTTATTACTGATCAGGCCACAGGCTCTGTAAAATCAGTTTTCTTCTTTTAAGTTGGGAAGCTGATAATGCTGCAGAAGTTGCTTAAAAATTCTTTTTACTTTGTGGAAAAGATAAGTCCAAAGATTCTGATTTATACTCCAACATCTTCTTCTGTTTTCCAAGTCTTTTATTGACCCCTTTATACCAGTTTTATACCAGGTTCCTGACACCATGATTAAAAGAGGCAAATAACTGATATTCTGAGTACCATATATTTAAATGAGAATTGTGTAGTTAATGTTTTTAAAAATTATACTTGAGTAATCCAATGATCCTCTGAGGTTGGTGCTTATAGCCATCGTTCTTGTAAAAAAATTGAGGAGACAAGTTCAGAATAGTTCATTACTGCCCCCAAAATATATAGACAGCAAGTGTTAAACTCAGGCAGTCTGACAAAGGGTTTTCTCACAAGAAGGCTGAAACGTAATCGGCAGATAATGCAATGAAAACAAGACAGAAGGGAAAAACCATGTGCCAGTAAATACTAACTTGGCTGTTCTGGCTCTGAGTCGACATGCAGGAACATCTTTGCTTTGCTGAATGTAGTGTGTAGCCATTAGACGTGGCTTAAAGGGGAAAATTCATGGAGAGAGGGTAGTTTATATAAACGTTCCTCCTTATCTCCTTTGCCAACCCAGTAGGGTTGCATCACAAGAAGCTCAAGCCAAAACAAGACAATGCAAAACTATTCAAAACCATGACAGGAACAAACCAATTTTCTCCTTTACATCAGATTCGTCTTTCTTTTACCGAGTCAACAAATGGGTCTGCTAATTACCAGGGTTCCAGTCTCTTGCTTTGCATTCAGGTGATTAGAGAAGATTCCAGGACAGTAATTGAGGGGATAGGTCACTGGTGATGAACGTGCCAGTTCTGAGAATGCTAAGTTTATACAGGAAATCAGTGTGAACCAGAACTCACTGGCACCTAGCAAAAGCAGATTTTTCTTTTAGCACTTCCGACAGACCCCCTCATTGAAGATTATGGTGGTTTGAATGAAAATGGCTCCCATAGAACTCTCACCCATTCTCCAGCACCATGTTGCTCTGCACGCTGCCATGCTTCCCATCACGACGACAATGGACTAAACCTCTGAACTGTTAAGCCAGCTCCAATTGAATGATTTTTTTCCCTTTATAAGAGTTTCTGTGCTCATAGTGTGTTTTTATGGCAGTGGAAACTCTAACTAAGACAAAGACCCCTTAGAAATGCAGAGAACCGCTCTCCCCAATATATGCATGTGCTCTTCTCAGTCTTTATATAACACAGGTGCAATATACCCTTCCCCTGCAGCCCCCGTGTGTACACACAGAGAATCATATGGGGACTGTGACTCCACGGATGCATTCAGCTCTTCATCCAGCTGGTTTTTGCCACAAGCTCTCACGTCTCCATCAAGGCCACAAATTCGTGCTGTCCCAGTAAAAACCAAGCAAAAACTCCAAAGTTTTCTATAAAAATTCCTACTTGTAAATGTTGATAATTATCTCAATATTTAAGTCCAAATTTAGCCCAAGACTACCAGTATGCAACTCTTGCTTAAATAAATGCATTATGGGAAAACCTAGACTTACTCAAAAGCTAAAATGGGGCCTAATTATTGTTTAAAGAAACTTATCATAGATTCCTTTAGGGAGAAGGTTTCTCTCTGTATTTAAAGGATTACTAGTTTAGGGAAATGTAATTTTAGACTTATTTAAAGTAATATATCAATTATGTAAAATGCCTTATTTGCAGAGGCTGCCAAATCTTGCCTGGTTCTATCCCAGCTCTTTGAGTTCAGGACAGTTTCTAACCAAGTGTAACACCACCCATTCAACATACAAGGTGGCACAAAGTGACGAGAAGTTTGCATGTTGCTAAGAATGCCAAGGTGATGAAGATTTGGTTGTGAAAGAATGTCCATGGAAGGTAATATGTATAATAAAGTGGATGTAGACAAACTTGGAGTCAATGGTTTTGAGTCCTAAATATCATTGTTATCAGCTCTGCTACCTATAAAATATAAGAAATAAAGAACAACATCCTAGAAAAATTCATTGCCTACACAGAGAGTCTCTGGCTTAAGATGGTAAAACTTATGATGCTTGAATTTTTTGATGGTTAGAAAGTGCTACATGTTCAGTAAACACTGTCCTGTGAATTTTGAATTGTGATATTTATGAAATCTATATGTGCTATGATCCTCTTTCATGATACTGGGTGCCAACCATGAGCCACAGTGTCTAGTGATCCATCAGCAACAAAACAACTAATACCTTGTAATGGACTGGCCTACTAGAATTATGTAGATTTTTGTACTTCGTGTTTTCATATCCCATCATTATAAAAAATTCTGTGTATGTATACATAAGAAATGCAATGTTTTACATATTGTTAGGCAATTTAGATCAAGCCTATTACTAAACTAATATGTTCTAAGAGAGTTTAAGGTAAACCAGGCTAAGAAACCTATGATATTCAGTACTTGGGTATAATAAATTTGCTTTAAACTTACGATATTTTCAATTTATAATGGGTTTTTGAAAACATATTACTAAATTTAATCAGCTGCAAAATTCCCCTTCTCCGTTTTTATTGAGTACATTTTTTTCTTACAAATGACCCCTAGTTCAAACTTGTTAAACAAGAGGCTATTTAAAAAATAATATAAAACAATAATACATGTAAACCAAATAAGAATTTAGTAAGCAAATCACAAAAGGGACAGGGGGCATGTCAGGCAGACGGCAGAGCCTGTACGACTATTAGGGCTTCTTTCCTCCACACTTTCCCCTGTATCTTTTATTACTACAGTTCATTTTTTTCAGTTCATTTTCTTTTTTATAATTTTTTTAAAGATTTTATTTATTTATTATATATAGTGCTCTGCCCGCATGTTTGCCTGCAGGCCAGAAGAGGGCACAAGATCTCATGTGGTTGCTGGGAATTGAACTCAGGACCTCTGGAAGAACAGCCAGTGCTCTTAACCTCTGAGCCATCTCTCCAGCCCTACAGTTCATTTTCTTTCATATGGCAGTGAACATGCCATGGACAATGCCCGGCGCTTATATGTGGTTGCTTATATTTTTGAAAAAATGATAAGTCTATGAGTTGAATGCTAGTTTAAGGAGTGTCAGGGCAGTTTCCTATGCTTGACTTTGGGCATCATACAATTTTAGAAGAAATCACTAGAGCCCAGGGAGGCAAGTCATGTGAACATACGGAAATTCTTCATGACTTCATAAGAGTCAGAGGAAGAAAGAGCTCTAAGGAGAGGGGGAGACACTGCTCCCATGAGAAGGCATGACTTTTGGACAGACTTTTAGAAACCAGAACACGAAATGGGCAATTGGCTTGTATCTCCTACCAAGAATGTCCTCGTCTTAGTTAGGGCTTCTATTGCTGTAAAGAAGCACTATGACTATAGCAACTCTTATAAAGAAAACATTTAACTGGGGCAGCTTATAGATTAGAGGTTTAGTCCATGATTGTCAGGGTGGTGTGCAGACAGACATGGTGCTGGAGAAGGAGCTGCGTGTTCTACACCTTGACCCGCAGGCAGCAGAAAAAAATGTATCCCACATGGGGCATAGCTTGAGCATGTAAGATCTCAAAGCCAGCCTCCATAGTGCCACACCTCCTCCAACAAGGCCACACCTATTCCAACAAGGCCTCACCTCCTAATAGTGCCACTCCTTCTGGGCATCAAATAGATAAGTTTGTGGAGCCAAACCTATACAAACCACCACAGTTCTCTATAAGGGAGAAGTAATACCCCTGCCCCAGGAACAAAAACTGACTTTTAAGAAGGCTATATGGCTTTGAAAGCCATGAAATGACAAACCTCCACCACTTCTCAAATCAGTAGGTTTGAATAATCTGGACCCCCAACTTGCTTCTTTTGGCTTGTATAAGTTCACCAGGCATTATCAATATATACACCCACAAATCCAGTAAATCCAATCAAATATCTAGAAATGACACTCCTTAACTTTTATCTACACTAATGATAATTCATACTGCTGATTCTCATATAGATGAATCTTGTTTATTATAATACCTCCATATATATATATACATTCATATATATATGCATATATATATGAATAAACTCAACCTAGGAAGGCAATTTTCAATTTCAAATTTCAAAATGAAATTTTCAAAGTGCTGGTAAAAGAAAATGAACAGAAAAAAGATGGAAAGATTTCCCATATTCATGTTCATAAGGTAGAACTAATTCTCTGCAGTTCCCATTAAAAGAAAACAGATGACGCTCTTTACAGAGCTAGGAAGAATAATCATAGTTTATATGGTTGTATAAAAGACACAAAACAATCTGGAGCAAAAAGAATGGAGCCGGAAGTTTCACAGAATCTGATCTCAAGACATCCTATAGAGCCACAGTAGCTATAGTAGGTATGCTGGATAATCTTATATCAACTTGGCACAAATAAAAGTCATCTGAGAGGATGAAGCCTCAGTTAAGAAAATGTTGCCATAAGACCAGGTTGTAGGCCAGTGAGCAGCACTCCTCCATGGTCTCTGCATCAGCTCCAGCCTCCAGGTTCAGGGCCTGCATGAGTTCTTGCCTTCACTGCTTTTGATGATGGAACTGTGAGTGAAATAAGTCCTTTCCTCCAGAGTTGTTTTTGGTCATGGTGTTTCATCACAGCAATGGTAGCCCTGATGAAACAAAAACTGTAGGATAATGTTGGCAGGAAAAACAAAACACACACACACACACACACACACACACACACACACACCAGACATGTGGACCAATGGAACAGAATAAAGAGTTTAGAAATAAGCGTATACAGCCAACTGAATCCAGACAAAATCTTCAAAAATACATTGGAGAAATGATAGCCTTTAATAGCGGATGGAGGGAAAATTGGATCCCTGGGTGCAGATTAAACTTGACTTCTATCGCTCATCCCGTACAAACCTCAACTCAAAAATGGAGCAACGACCCGAAAAGTACGTGAAGCCACTAGAAGGAAATAGCGGAGAAACACTTTCAGACCTTGGCTTGGGTGCTGGTTTTCTGGTCAGAAGCCCCACAGCACAGAAAGCAAAAGCAAGAATTGACCATTGAAAAGCCTTTGTGAAGAGGAGGAGATAATCGGTAGAATAAAGACTCAGGCTATGGAATGAAAGCATCTGTCATGTTCCTCTGACAAAGTGTTAAAACCAAGAATGCAGGGAGAATCGCATAACTTAACCATCCAATTAAAAGAGAAAAACAATCTGAACACATTTCTAGAGAAAGATATACGAACTTCCAAGCATCAGACAAGAAATGCTCAGTATCGCCAACCATCAGAGAAATGTAAGGAAACACAACGCAATATCATGTCACTGCAGTGAGAGTGTCTATTTTTTTTAATTAAGCAATAAATACTGTTGAGAATTTAGAGGAAAATCAGTTTTTACATGCTGTTAGTGGGCTTTTAAATTAGTACAGCCATTATGAAAAGCAGTTTGGAGTTTCTTCAAAAAATATATAAATAGGGCCTGTGAGATTTCTCAGCATGTAAAGGTACTTGCTGCCCAGCCTGAATCTAGGTTCCACATGATAGGGGGAGAAAATGACTCCTGTATGCTGTCCTCTGACCTCCACACATGTAATGTAACAGACATGCATATTCACATGCGCACAAAATAAATTAAATAAATAAAATTACAATATCACCCTGCTCCTGAATACCCAAAGGGAATAAAATCAACATCCAAATAATACCTCATTTACCACAGTGCTGTTCACAGTAAACACCACGCTAAGTCGGCCAGTGTGCCCATTAACAGACGAATAAATAGCAAAAATGTAGGCTATCTACACAATGGAGCATTGTTCAACCACCAAAAGGGATGATGTCACTCTGTCATTTGCAGCAGAATGGATGGACGTAAAGGATATCAGTGAAACAAGCCAGGTATGTGAGGACAGCACATACTCTTCATATGTGGAAGCTAAAAGCAACAACTTGAAAGTAGAATAGTATTCTAGAGACTAGGAGGTTGATGTCTTGGGGATGGCTGGCAAAGATGAGGTTGGGTTTCATCAGTGCGAGCTATTTGTATGTATAAAAACATCAGAGCATATCCATTCAACATGCACTATCAATGTATGATTATTGTTCTTAAAAGAAAGCAATCTGTGCCCCAAAGAGAAGCTGGAGACGAGGAGGGTGAAGGGTTTTCTCCATTTCGCTAGTGATCTGGCTGTAGCTAGCAAACCTTGTGCTAAAGAATGTGACATCACCTTTACACCGTGGTGTGTATGGGAACACACAGGGCTCGCCTCTCCAGACAGTTGAAAACAGTTCCAAACCTTGCTTCTGGCTAGTGTTGTCATATCCGGTTCTCTTTATGGCTGATTACAAAACCATCAGACAGAAACCTGGCCTCAGGATGCCTGGCTGGTACACCAGATGCCTCACTGGGCTATAATCAATCACTCCTGGGTGTTTCTGGAACTCTGAGGCAAACTTGAACGTTCAGTGCCCACTCAGCATCTTGTAGCACCTTGGGGCACATGGCAACTTTCTGTCTGTGGTGTGGCTGCAAGTCAGCAGTGCCATCTGTGGCATGCTGGCACAGTGCGGTGCATGTGGCAGGCAGGGAGACCAGGGCTCTGCAGCTGTGTATCTCTGTGCCTGAGAGTCACCAAAGGCCTGTATGGGACCACACAAAGGGTATGCATTCTATTCCAGAGTGATGGGCAAACTGCAAATACCTGACGGTGCAGTTACAGCCACTGTTTTCTAGAATATTCATGCCCTCTTGTTCTTGTCACAACAGAAGGAGGATGTCTGGTGGAGAACCACTGCCCAAAGCCTGGGTCTGCAGCCATCTCCATCTTACTGGACTACGAGTAACCAGGTGGGCTAAATTGTGGAAATTATTTGGAAGGAGTGTAAAGGAAGAAGAAATAAAACCTGTATTCCCAACAGATTAAAATAGCTGCGGTGTAGCTGAGTGCTCTATTATGGAGGCAAGGAGTTTGTTTTTTCGATCCATAAATAGCCTTGGCACATAAAGCTGTGCCATGCAGGTTGTGCTCTCTCTGGCAAGTTTTCCCTAATCTCTAAAGGTCCTGCCAAAATATTTGGCTGAATCCGATGAGAAGGGGAGCAATCAGCTCTTCTGAGAGATTATATCCTAAACCCTAAGAAACTTGACATCCCTGGGCGGGAGGGATGCTCAGTGGTTAGGAGCAGAGACTGCTCTCGAGGACATCACCAGAGCCTGGGTCAAGACATTTCACAAATTAATCTTAAAGAAAATTAAACCTCGTGTCCCAGATCCACAAGATCTGAAGTCCCAGGTAACAATTTTGAAGAAGTACAGTTACTGAGCCTCAGATTGAAGAGGGCAAATCTTTGTCAAATGGCAAGATAATGGAAAATGTTCCCTGTCAGACTCTGGCCACAGAACAGCATTTTCCAAGGTTCCCTGGTAAACAGACTTAGAGACCCACTAATAAAGTACTCCCTGAGAAAGAATCGGGGAAAGGACGGGTTAAGTGCTGACTTCTGCCAGAAAACAATCCCTGCATTGCATCTGAGCTACGATTATCACTCTGTCCAGACTACACGATTACACTCAGGATCTCAGCAATGGCATCCAAATACACGCTGCGAAACAGGCATCCTTTTTTCCATGTTAAACTGATGCTCTGAGGAGTCTTCTCAATTCTTTCACCTGTCCTAAATTCTACTGCTTTTCTGTTTCAGCACTGACAGTCACTGGGGATGCAAAACAAAGGAGAGAAAGTTCCTGACTTTGAAGATGTCATGATGAAACCAGCCTAATTTATGGAGACACATACATCAACCAGAAGATGTAGTGTTTTATTTCAGGGGTGTCATTCACTCTGAGAGACAGAGCACTGCTCTAACGGGGTGAGGCTGGAGGAAAGACAGTCAATTTGGCCTCGACCAGTTACAGAAGACATTTTTAGGGCATGACCTTGAACAAGGCTCTGGCTGCAAAAAAGAATTTGCCAAGCAAAGAAAGTAGCGAGAAGAGCTCTCCAGAGGGCTGTAAGATTGCAGCCATCGTGATGATGTCAGAGCCCAGGCCTATCTGACTATGAAGTGTGGGTCTTCTTCATCAACATCTGGCCTTTCAACCCTGGAGATTTTCAAGCTCCCTGATGGTCTTTGTCAGACACCTGGTCCTCACTGGGCATCTGAGGAATGAACTGAGATGACTAGACTGTGGCTTTCACTTTAAATGGTAGATTTCGGGGCAACCCAGAGGTTCTGAGAGCTATAACCACATCCTAAACATCCCCTAAGTTAAGACAAAGGTCCCCTAGTCGCTCTGTTTTTTCATTGGTCTCTAAAACCAAGGTCTTCCTTCACAAAATCAAATGAGGGACTTCTTGGCACATCACGGCTTCTTAGTGGCGAATAAGACATAATGTTTACTGCGTTTTTACCAGAAACCAAAACACTGCTATTATATCAACTCATTCAATAGTTAACATACATAGAAGATTATATGTATTATCCTGTTTAATGGATGCAGAAGACAGGGCACTGGGAAGTCATGTCTACATGGTATGAATGTGGGTCCTGTGGCCATACTTGTGCTCAGCACTGGATGTGCTAAGATTAGCTATAGAACTACCTTCCCACAGCGATAAATATATTAGCACATTGTTTGGCTTGGAGCCGTGAGCCAAAGTCAAAGGCCATCATTTTCTGTTGTGTCTCTGTGTGACACTCCTACTAGTTCAGTTAGTGGTCACTAGAGGTGGCAAATTGACAGACAGAGCAAAAAGAAGGCAGCATCTTCACAAGGTACAAACACGGAAGTATTTTGTCTTATGGGCACCTCAAATTCACCCGTCTTTGATCCTGAAGAGAATCCAAGAACAATGACAATGTAAAGGAACTCTTCTCTATGCTAATAACCCACCAGTTGGGTATTAGTATTCTGAGGTTCTTTCTTTCCTCTGAGTAGGAAATCCAGAATTCCCAAAGACCTGCTCGCTTCAGGTGTCACTGTTGTCCCACAGAGGGCTTTGTGGTGACTGGTGATTTTTATATGCATTGTCATCCTGCCCAGAGACCACTCACTTTTACACACCTAAAACACATCTATGGCTAGTTCCTTGACACACCGGCTGTATCACTAGCAGACTTGCACTGACAAGAAAGCAAACAAGGCTTCCGCAAGGGAGGGCAGCATTCTGTTAACTAAGCACCCCAAGATCAGCTTCTGACTACTGGCATCACTTCCAGGGTTTAACACTTAAGAATCTCCAAAGCGATTCTCCACACCTTCCCCCGCCTCTGCTAGAGACAAGGGCTTCTGCTTCTTTCTGGTTGCCTTTGGCTCAACTCCCAGTTTTCTCTTATCTTCAGACTCGGAAAAGTGTTTTAAGGTAAGTTTCGTTCTTACTCAGGTGTAGCAAGGACAGTAGATCAGGAGATAGCAAGCGGTGAAAAGAACACATCCTGCAGACATAGATTCCAATAGGGTGAACGGGCTATGGCATGACAGCCAATGGGAAAACACCAGGGTCAGTCCAGAGGTCAAGAGGAGGGGGAAGTGGGCAAGCGCTTTTTTGTGTCAGGAAAGCAGGGTAAACAGATGTCGTCTGATATCAGACCATGGGATAATGGGGGTGGAGTGGAGTCTAAGTATGAGGACTCCATATAGGATGCAGTTGGGACAACACTGGATTTTGGATTAGTTGGCTCGTATATGCAGAGCATGCTTGCAGGCATGCCCTTTGTGATCTCTGGGAGTTGGCTAGCGTGGGAAACAGCAGTCCCTTTAGAATTAGCAAGGCTCAAGATGTCTAAGCACAAGGTAGAAAATCCAGGAAAAGGAAGGCTGGTGCAGAAGAGAGCCGGTTGAAGGCCTGGTGCTGAGGAAGCATGCCTCTCCCCAAGGTCCTGCCTTCAGCATCTTTTAGCAGACTAAAGTACTCTGACTCATCCTAGAAACACTCCATTTTTCTCTGATTTGCATCTAAAAATTAAAATATCCAAATTCAGCAGTGCATTTGGAATTCACACATCTTTGCAAGTGAGGCTGACTTCCCTGGATCAAACAAAACTTCCACTTTCGAAGAAGAATCTTTCTCTCACTCTGAATTTCTGGGAACGGGGTTATAGATCCCTAGGTCACAGATGAATAATCAGTGGGTAGTCAAGCCCAGCAACAGCCGGGTTCAACCAGTCATCTAATAATTAAGCAATTAGGCTAAGGCCAGGTGTTCTCTAAGCCACAGTAGCTCTCAACCCCAGGTAAAAATTAAAATATTCGGTGGAATTTTTGAAGTAGAATGACATCCAGGCCCTATGGCAGGTCAATTAAATCAGTTGTTGAAGATGTGCTTTAGGTTGCAACATTTTTCAAAAAAAAATTCTAATGATTCTAATGTTCATTCAGGATTGAGAACCATTCTACTAGCTGAATTATTAAACAACTTGACAATGGGCTATTAGAGTAGTTGCTTAATAACCAAAATGGTTGATGTAAAATGAAAATGTCGAGTGAATTTGGAAGCATGCTGCTTTTAGGACACAGTGTTCTTCTCCTAGAAGAGCTCGGGTTGAAGCACCTGGAGTCTGTTGCTTCCAACTTTGCCTTTCTTCCCCTTTTCTACGTGGTTAGCCAGCCAGAGGGACGCAAGGCCGCCCTCTACCACCATTACTCTGTGAAATTAAGATTGGTGGTGACAGTGACAGATCTCAAAAGCTGTGGTCTTCATTTCCAGATGCCATTCTCGGGAAGAACTCGAGATTTACCTTCCAGATATGAGACATATCTCAGCTTTTGATGGGGTCTGAACACCGCCCCAGGAGGGACTGGGGCATCTGACTTGAGTCTAGCGCATGAGTGGTCTGTGAATTTTCTAGATGCCTTACTAATTCCTGAAAGTTCAATTACTGGATGAGCATCAGAAAACCATTCACTCAAGGCAACTGTTCCCTCGGCACCAAGAAGAGAAATCAATAGGCCTCAAGGATCCTGAAGATAACCATAAAGCCATGGGAAAGGTGAAGAGAAGTCTCCACTGAATTCTATACATGAGTCCTGGGGGGACTTGATTAACTCTTCCAGAATTTTCTGATTCAGAAATCTCATGATTTAATTCATATGAATGTATACTTTGGCTGGATCCATGGAGACTAGTTATGAAAATCTTTCCTGTCTACCGTGGTTTTTCTCTGCTCTTTTTAAACATCTAAAATGATAATTTTATTGGGAAGAAGTATATGAGAATGAATTAACTAGGTTTTGTCAAGGTCACTGAGAAGCCATATTCAGATTTTCTCATATAAGGCATCCTATGAATCAGCAATTCATATTATTATGGAAACAAAAATAATTGTACTGGGCCTGGAATTCCTCTGTAGAAAACCTCACCAGCACACTGGATCACACAGATGACAGACTATCAGGGCTTAAGACAAAGTAGAGGAATTGGACTATTAAATCAAAGAAAATGACACATTAAAAAATTCATAAACAGAATATGCAGGAACTTTGGGATGCCAGGAAAGCACTAAATCTATGAAATATGGGTATAGAGTATCAATTAGATGTAGAGAGTAAAGGGGAAAGATGAGTCTAGTTAATGTGACCAAGAGAAGATGGTACCATTACCTGAACAGTAAACACTAAGGTTTTCCAGCTCTGGAAGTATTGTTGCTATTGTTAGTTCTTTGCGGAAAGGTGCTTGGTACTATGTCAGAATTACTTGATAAATTGTCTTAGATCTAGTTGTCTACTAAAGGAGAACCCCACCTAATTCTTCAACACACCAAGTGAGAGGAACTGAACTCTCACCTACACCCTACTTTACTGCTCACTGACTCTGAGATCCAGAGATCCAGCCTTTGAGTGAGTAACTGAGCTTGCAAGCCCAAGTGATGGAAAATCACTTGATGGAAAATCAGGAAATCCATGGGATTTCCTGATGCTTGTCTCTGACTTTATTAAGATATTTCTAGAAAATAAAAATTGTACAAATCAATAATTGGGAGAGCAGGCCCTGCACCTTACCTGGGCAGCACAATAGAGCTAACCCTGTTGGTGGAACTGTGGGTGAGTCAGTCTGACATTGTGAGCATGGGGGAGGTGTCCCCATAACTCATCTATCATGCGGTGGCATGAGTGGAGAAGAGATGCCCCCCAACCTCCCTATCAAAGTGTGAGGCAGGTGGAAGACTGGCCCTGAGGTCATAAGAGTACAAGAGCTGTTCCTGCCCCTCATCAGCTGCAGCACTTGGGAGAGCAGCCCTAAACCTTGCTTGGACAACACAGTAGAGCTGGCCTTGCAGGTTGAAGGGGTAGGTGTGGAAGAACTGACCTTGAGGACATGAAAGTGGGAGAAATGGCTCTACTCTTGCTCATCATTGCCGGGGGGATTTATCCAGAGCAGTGCTGGAAAGCTTACCCTGGCAGTAAAGACAGGAGAGAGCTGGCATGCTGATCAACCTTGCAATTACCCAGGGTTATGCGTTAGCCCCCCCAACACACAAACTTTAAATGTTATTTTGTTTTTATTTGGGGGTTGGAGGGAGATGGGTAAGATCAGAAGAACATGATTTGGAGACATGATGTAAAAGCCTCAAAGAATAAATAAAAAGAAAGTTTAAATAAATAAATTATGCATATCTACCATACACATTTGATGTCATGCTTTGATACATGTAGTGAAAGTAGTACCATAGTCAAGCTAATCAATACATCCATTGTCTCATAGCTTCTAGCTTGTGTGTAATAAGAACATTTGAGGTCTACTATCTTAGCAAATTTTAGATATGAAACACATTATTAACTATAGTCACTATTCAGTACATCGAGTCCTCAAAACATTCTCAACCTAGGCTGAAGCATGGCTCAGCTAATGAAATGCTTCTTGTGTGAGCAGATTCACAGCACTCATGAAAAAAAAACACACATACAGCAGCCTATACTGTAATTCCAAAGCTTGAGAGGCAAGAACAGGGAGAATTCCTGGGACTGGTTAAAAAGTCAAAATAGCAGAATTAGAAAGCTAGCTCTCAGTTCAGTGAAAAACTGTCTCAAAAAATAGATAGATAGATAGATAGATAGATAGACAGACAGAGAGACAGAACAAGATTGATAGTGATTAAGGAAGACACTCTGTGTCACCTCTGGCCTCATGCACAGGTTACTTACAGACATGTAGACTACCATACACATTGGGGAAAAACATACTCATCCTTGAGCAATCTATTATAAATAGTGAATCTGAGACAGAGACTAACAGATCTCTAAGTTTGAGGCCAGCCTGGTCTATAGGACAAGTTCCAGAACAGTCAAGCTTAGGCAGTGAAGGAAATCATGGAAAATAGAAACATGGTGAGGATGTAATTGAACCAGGAGACCATGTTCCAGCCCCAGCAAGCAGCCAAATTTAGCAGCTTTGGCCACATGGTTTTGGCTTTAGAGTTAAGGATTTTAAAAAAGGGAATTTGCCTCCATAACTAAGGAAAGCAGCTGACACCAGGCATGTGTCAGGGCTGTCCCTTAATGGAGGTCTAGAGAGTTCCTTGCGTGGTGATGTAAAGGTGAAGCCTGGGTTGCCTTGGAGACCCCAGCATGTTGGAGATGCCAAAGCTGTGGGATACCTGCTAAGGAGAGCTGCTAACAGGGAGTAGAAACAGCCCACGAGAAGGAAGTGTGCTGCAGTCAACAAAGCCGAACAGACTTGGAGATCTGAAGAGCACTTTGACATCAGACATGGAGATTTAGACTTTGGAGGTTGCCCAGCTGGTTTTCGGTCCTGCTTTGGTTCAGTGTTTCCCCACTATGCTTCTTTCCCTATGTTCTTGAACGATAATGTATATCCTGTGCCATTACATGTTGAAAGTGTGTGACCTGCTTTTTTATTTTAATTTTACAAGGGATTACAGTTAAGAGATTGCACAACTCTCAGAAGAGACTTTAAACTTTGGACTTCTAAATAAGTTAGAGACTATTATACACTATGGGGACTTTAGAAGTTGGACTGAATGCATTTTTGCATTATGATATTGCCACAAGTCTTTGGGGGTCAAGGACTAGAATATAGCAGTTTGAAAGAAAATGGTCCCCAAAGGGAGTGGCACTAATGGGAGGTGTGCCTTGTTGGGGGAAGTGTAACACTGTGGATGTAGATGGACTTTGAGGTCTCATATATGCTCAAGCTACACCCAATGAGACAGACCATTTCCTGTGCCTATGAGCCAAGATGTAGGAACTCTCAGCTTCTTTTCCAGCACCATGTCTGCCTGTGTGCTGCCTTGCTTCCCACCATGACAACAATGGACTACACCTCTGAATTGCGAGCCACCCCGATAAAATGTTTTCCTGTATAAGAGTTGCCATGCTCTCTTCACAGCAATAGAAACCCTAACTAAGACAAGGAGAGGGTGAGCAAATTCTGATTCCCTTCACAGTTTAAAATCTCCAGTGGTGCAGCACATCCTTAAGCCCGGCATTTGGGAGGCAGAGCACAGGCAGATCTCTGAGTTTGAGGCTAGCCTGGTCTACAGAATGAGTTTCAGCATAGCTAAGGCTATAGAGAGAAACCTGTTTAATTAAATAAATAATCTCCAAGGGCAGGGCTCATGGCAGACTCAGATGTTAACAGCATAGAGTCCATTGCCACCACACATTCAATTATTTTTGCCAAATAAATAATCAAGGTAAACTTATTAATAGATGAAAAAATGATCTTGAAGCTTCCTCTCACTTTTCTGTCTCTTTGGCAACCAGGCATGGATAAGCTGGGGGGAGGGGAGGGAAGGCAGACATCTGCCAGACCGTGGCATCCTCCTGTTTCTGCTTTCTCGAGGCTCCACTGCACACAATCTGAGTGACGGGTTGATGCTAAAAGGACTTCAAGCAGGAAGAGGCGTCTCTGGCTGTTTCTGGGTTTGAGGCCCCTCTGCCTGTGTTTCTGAGGTCCTCTTCCTCATCCACGGTCTTCCCTACCTCCCTCTGGTCAGCCGTTCAGCTAAGCCACAGAGCCATCTGAGAAATGGGCAGCCATGTCAAGCTCCTCCCCCATCTCTGGAGTAAGAACCTGCTGGACAGGTTGCCGGTTACTGGAAGCCTCTGAGCTTTCCAGTCAGCTCACCTTTCAGTCAATGAGAATGCTCCCCATGTTACGGCCTACACAAATTTCTAGTCTGGGCTACTTGCTTATTTCAGCACCCAGTTATGTGAACAGACTAGCAAGAATTACACTGTGTTGGGGTCCCACGTCACCTACCCTCTCCTGCAGAGTCCTGACCCGAGCCAGTGGTTCTGTGAAAAGAGTCCTCCAGTGCTGCTTGGGGAACTAGTGTCTGAGGGGGTGGCTGATGGTGCTGCAGGTTCCTGCTTGCTGTGAGCACTTCCATTTGTAATGGACTAAAATACTCAGGGCTGTGGTGACTCATGCCCGCATGACATTTGCCTAATTAATTCTGGCTTTTAAATTCCCCTTTTCCTGGTCCAGGAGGGGATGGCCTGGAGCTGCAGGGGAGTGAGAGCCACTGGAGATCCTGCAGGAGTGGCAAAGTCAGTGAGTGAGGAAATAGTGTGAGGAGAAAGAGTCTCTTTCAGGAAAGCAACTGCAGGGGGTCCACCCTTGGCTGTTCAGGGGACATGTGAGAGGGGCTCACAGCTGTGCAGTAAGCACAACTGTGCTGTTTGCTGCCAGGCAAAGAAGAATAGCCACCGAGAAGGGTGACAGGGAAAGAAACTATGCTCTCAGTCTAGAGCATATGATGGTGCCACCGGAACACTCCTAGCAATGAGCTAGACCTTGTGAGCGGAGGGCAGGTAGAACACTGGCCATCTCTGTAGGTTTACAGAGGCTTTCCTCTGGGTCTTGACCTCAGAGGCATTACTGTGGCCAACAGTATTTCTGTTTGGGGGATTCTGATGAGGCTAGGGAATTATTGGGGTGTTGACCAAGCAGATATTAGGACATTAGACTCCTCTGAGAAGCTCATAAAAAATGTGAGTCCTGGGATTCTCTGCCCATCGGGGACTCACTTGTAGGAATGTCATAAACATTAGGATGATTCCAACTTCGGTTATCTTCAAACCGGTCCAAGAGAAAATTGGTGTTCATCACATGACAAGAGCCTTTCCTTCCAGAGACACTGCTGATTAGCATGTAGAACTAATGATCCCAGCCTTCTATGAAATTCCTGAGTGCAAAGACCCAACATCATCCTGCCTGACTCCCCACCTTTGGAGAAAGAAATCAGAACACCACATTGGATACCACGCATACTTGAGAAGATGAGTAGCCTCCACGGCTGGACAGCGGCAAGCAGCCTGACGACACAGTGCGGTTGTAGATGTCTCTGCAGCCTATTTCCAGAACATTTCCATACCTTTGACATTTTTCCAGCCCTGCTAGGTGGTCTGCTTACTCTACTCTTTGCAAATAGCTTTCAACTCCACTTCCCAGTAAACTAAAAGTCCTTGCTGAGTTGGGCAGTGCTCTAAATCTCCCTAGGACGGTATCCACAGGATATCCATCCTTCCTCCCTCCCCACTGTCGGAGTCCTCTTTCAGACTTAACCATGGCTTCCCTTTCCATCACTGTTTCCTTATTGCCTGCTTTCCTCCTCACAAACACATGCCTGGGCCTCCATCTCTTAAACACTCCCCCTCTATCCAGGTCCTCTCTTTTACCACTCTGGACTTTCCTTCCCTTCGACTTGAATTAGCAATTTTACCTCAACTACATCTACTTTCTGGTCCCCACCGATGCATCTATTATGTTCCCATTCCAAAACTGTAATCATAAGGGTACAACATGACCTTTGCCTCCAAACATTGTCAGTACATTTATTTCCCCATCTCACTGGCTCCGAAGTCGTTCTTGGCCTTGCTTGCATGGTCATCCTTAGCTGTCTTCTGGGCTGGTGACTCTATCTGCTGGTCCTCTTCCTGTCCCTGCCTGATGCTTCTCATTCCCTCCCGGGGCCTCTTTCTTTACCTTGCTCATGAGTTCCCGTCTCAGCCTCTAGTTCCCATCCACACTCTCTACCCACACAGTCGACATCTTGATAGCTCCAAATTCCTAGCCTGTGCCCAGGGCCATTTGATGTTCTTTTTTTTCAAACAGTTTTCTTAAATTTTAAAATTATTTTTGATTATGGTGTATGTAGGTAGGCGCCTATGCCAGAGGAGGCCCTGAGGCACCTGGTATGAATGCCCGAAACAGAACTCAGGTCTGCTGCAAGAGCGGCGCGCGCCCTTAACCGCTGAGCCATCTCTCCAGCCCCTGCTACGCTCTCTTGATTAACGTATTACCCAGCTCTACTCAGAGACCTTACCTCATGCCAGAGCTTCACTTCATGCCCACACCCAAAAGTAATACCTTCAGTATTTTCCATTTCTATATGACATTCATTTATCATTTCTTCTGTTTAATATTGGTGGCGTGTGGTGTATGGGTGTGTGTGCACATGCACTTGTGCACACATGCGTTCTATGCACAGCACAGATGTGGAGGTCAGAGGTCAGTCTGGGGGAGTTGGCTATCTCCTACCTTGTCAAGGCAATGATCTCACTTGGTTCTTCTTCTTCATGAACCAGTCTCCAGAGGACTCTTTTGTCTCTGCCTCCCGTCTTGCCATGAACGTGCAAGGATTACAGACTTATGTGAATTCCAAGGATCAAACTCAGGTCATTGGGCTTGCACGGCAAGTGCTTGTATCCATTGAGCCATACAACCAGCCTTTCTGTAACCTTGTGGTTCTCTGTTCCTTGATTGTCACTATTTTTTTTTGTCTTAGCTTATGTAGTACCCTTCAGAACTTCTCCAATAACCTTGCCTAAAACTGCAACCCTATCTCCTCCACGTTCCATTAACCTCCACCCCGTTCCCTGTGTCTCATACGTGAATGACAACTAAACATCATGGCATATATTTAACTCATATAACCTCCTCCCACGTAAAGCCTGTATTTTGTCAGGGGCTGTATCTCATTTGCTGGGCATCTCCAACACCTACAATGATGTGTGAGTATACTAAACATTTGCCAAGGCTGTGAATGGAAACACCATTTCAAGACGATGCAAGATACTCTATAGGGCTCCTTTTAAGATGCAGATTCCAGGGTCCAGCTCCACCAAATTAAAACCAGTCTCTGGAGATGAAGCCCAGGAACTGATCTTTGTAAGAAACTCTTTTCTAACAAGATGAAGGTTACCGGCTCTAACCTGCACAACCTTCCTCCTTCTGCATCCTTCCTCGCCTGTACACTGTTAGTTATGCACAATCCTCTCTTCTGTCCTCAACGCCTTGGATCACTGGCTTGAATATTTTTGGTTTCACTTAAATGTGTATCTTCCTTTTGATTTTCCAGTGTCCCTCTAGTCCTTTTTGGAGGGGAAGGTCCTTATATTTTTTTTAATTTTTTTTTTACTTAGATGGTTTCTTAATCAGTATCTCTGCTTCCAGTCTTGATCTAATATAGTCCATTTTTCCATCTTTCCCTCAGACTGAACTTCCTGAAATCAAATTTATGATGTCATCCTCATTGAAAATCTTTAATCTAATCCCTTACTGCCTTTGAAATAAGAGTCAAATTTTTCAGCATGATTTGGCTAACGACATCTCCAGCGCTGGCCTTCCTTAATCAGCCTCCTTCTCTAGACTCCACCCAAAGCAACGACTCCACCCAAAGCAGGCTTACTGCTTCCTCTATTGGTTATGTGTTTGCGGCTGCTGTCCTTTCTGTCTGGAAGGTTTTCCTGTACCCTACTCTTAGCTAGTAGCTATCAGCCACTCCCAGGCAGAGCTTTCTCCTGTCTCAGGTCCAAGAACCTTGACTAGGTCATACCTTGACTAGAATAGTCTCTCCTACTAAACTGTAGGTCTACTGCATTAATATCTGTGACTTCGAGGTCTGAACCCCCAGAACTATCCTAGAGGAAGAAGTGTGCCAATTGGCCATGCTTTTCTTTGAGTCAGAGTTCATACTGATATAGCTTGCAAATAGCCATAGCAGAAGGATTTACACCACAGAGAGCCGTACATTCTATAAATCAGCGCTTTCTCTTTTCTTTCCTCCAGAGAGATAATTGTTAAACACTTAGTAGCATATCACTGTCTACTGACCACCATGTTGAATTTCAAGTGCATACTTGATTTAAATGTTTGTGGACTGTCTGTATAAGCACAGAAATGAAGAAAGGGTTTTTGTTTTTTAGTTAATTTTTTTTTCTACTTGAAGCTTCCAACTTCACGTTGGCATCTCAGAACATGCTGCTCACCTGGTTCCTCTTTCATGAAATCATTCTTAAAAAAAAAGAAATAGATGGCGTGTTTTCCATATTCTTCTCTTTCTCAAGCTAACAACACTCCTCAGTTCTTCTCGGCAGCCCTCACAACAGTCATCACATCCTCAGAGAGGCTGGAACACACCAGGGGCTCTTTTTAAAAGCCATGGCTCCCAGATGTGACACAATGCTCTAGGGACCATCTGCCCTGTGCTGACCACAGCAGACCCATGAACTCCAGGAAATGAGACTCGATGCTTCTGTCATTGAAGCCTGCGCAGTGAGCTATGCTCGGTGGCACCACACTCACAAATCCAGCATGCACTTGAGCACTAAGTGAATATGGAAACAGAAGGCTGGTTTCACATCTAGACTTATTGAACTTTATCTCATATTTCCCTAGCCTCAGTTTTCTGGACTACTAAGATGTTATTTAATTGTGATTCTGCCATATCTCAATGTTTTTGTCTGCACTAGCATCTGGATTCTGAATTATGCATTAGAAATTCATGAGCAGGCCATAAAAGAAGAGCCATGGGAGGGAGAGACTCTGACATTCATCATGAATGCCTTCCATGTGCAGGGTGCCAGACATCTCCAGATATCTGGCCTTCTTTAATTCTAATAACTTGCAAGGGAAGAGCTGATGATACAGTTTCAACAGATGGAGAATTTCCAGCATCTCAAAGAGTCCAACTTCTCCAAAGTGACATGGCTTGACAGCAAAAAGAGGACTCATAACCTCCATGACTGCATCTGCACTCAGTGTACACGGAACTGCTTCCAGGGGAGCGCCACCGGGCAGTGTTGTGGGCACTCGTGAAACTCTCCCTTGGCTCTCAGTCCTTAGAAGATATGAGGGACTTTCTATCCCCTCACTTTCTCTGAGAGACTTCTTTCACCCCATGAAGAAAATCTCTTCAGAGTAGCCAGTGGGTGCCCCACACTTCCTGATCACAACATAGAAAGCCACAAGAGGAGACCAGGGAAAGCCTCATTACCTTCACAGCATCTCTGGACAATCAGGTGTCAAGCTCTGCCGAGCCTGTGTCCTGGATCACATTCAGAAGGAGCCTCTGAAATAATGGTATTTTTTCTGCTTTATCAAGTGTGGAAACTAAGGTTTGGAGAAGAAAATTCACCTGCCCAGGATCACAGCCAGCTAGGGGGCTTAGTATTTATATGCACGCCCCGGTTCTCACCCATGATCTCACCAGAGAAGAATCACCCAATGGGGGTCACAAGCGTGGGTGGCCTGATGGGCTGCTTGGAAAATCTCCAGCCTCCTTTGACCTTTTCTCCAGGATGCTCTGGGTTGTCTGAGGGCAGCACTGCATTTGCAATTCAGTGACATTCAGAGCTATGTCTAAATTTCATTTATTGGTTAAACCGATTATAAGGAGAAGAGAAATAAACAAAGGAAGGGGAGACTGGAGAGGCTGGAGTGTCTGGCCATTCCAGGATTGCAGTTGCTCTCCCTGAAGGGGCTGCTCTGGCGGCGGAAGTCCAATTTCTTCCAGCATGTATGCATCAGAGAATGTCAAACTGGTCGATCATCCTAGCTCACAAAGCCACCTGTATCTTATGTCTGTGCGCAATGTCGTGTCAATGACCCAACCAGACCAACAGATTCCTGCCAGGTTTGTTTCCCTAGATGGATCTAAACCCTATCACTAGCTCTCTCTAATGCTTTCTCTCTTGTTCTGGACAGGTTCTGTCTAAACACTGTCACCACCATGAGTGGCAAGCTGTCATCTGAAGTGAAGTGTCACACAGCGGGGTACAGCACTAGCTGCAAGTGGGAACACGGGATCTTAAGAAACAATACTCTTAAAGCCCAAAACCTTAAGTAGAGAAAACAATGGTGCCAAGACTTATGGGTTTAGAGTGGACTTGTCCATTTAATCTGTATCTCACCATGTCTTCAGCTCAGTAATCAGAGTAGATGGCCATTGTGAGCCCGTGAATATGATTATTTGGCTCCTCGTCTTTTTGATGCAGCTTCACACCCTTCCACTGCCTGATCATCCTGCCTTGTCCAGGATTCTTCCACTTCCAGAGGCTTTCATGACTCTTGGGGCCTTCCAGGCATTCAGTCTGCAAGCTCAGGCAGTTTTGCACAGTCTAGATTCAACTGAAAGATCAAGGTACACTTGTTGAAGTAGCTGGCACATGGCTACTTTGTGGCCAGAAAGAGTTGTATTCTTTGATTATTTGGCTTTAGGGAAAGAGACAGTTGTCATGGTCAACCCAGTTGGTACCCTGAACTGAGCTTGTAGCTGGATTCCCAACAGGGACACTTGAGCCCAAGGTCCTCTTTATGTCATTACTGGACCCACAAGCTTCTGAAGCTTTTCAAGTTCACCTAGTCTGGGACAACTTTGCCTGTGAAGATCTGGTTCAGTAGGACATGCTTGGCTAAGGCTGCTTTAGGCCCTGAAGGAGCTTGAGAGTATAAAACACTCACCCCTGATCACACTGTGACATAATACACGGGAGAGAGTGACCATAAACACTCATCTCTCTACCACCAGGACACTTGAGTAACCCACTAACAAAAATCAGCCAGTTATCTTTGACCCAAGACCACCATAGTTCTTGGAAAACGTAACCCATTCTTCTTCACGTTCCAGATTTAAAGGACAATTCTTTGGGCAAAGTTTAGTCTGAAATCCCACTGCTCACCATCCCATGAATAAAGAGAAAGGATCGTGGAAAAAATACTGTAATTTGGGGGCTTCCTGCTGTTAAGCAGCTAGGTTTCTCTTTGTATAGTTGCTCGCAGAAAACAGCATAGTTTCTGCTCACTTCAACATGCCTCCTTGGGCATGCAGGCGCCTGGTTGTGCGCTACATCTTAAGGATGTAAAAATAGCTAACAGGACTTCTTTACTCAAGCACTTTGTAATCCAGCGAGAAGATCCAAACTTCTTATGTAATCGTGTTATATATGCGAGCAGGGAGCTTTGTACAAGGCTCAGACACAGAAGCATGGTAAAGGAGGAGGAGGAGGCTGCTGCTCCTGTAGGTGTGGGGGCCTTCAGCAACGATCCTAAACACAAGATCCTGCCACACTACAATCCAAAAGAGCTCGGCTGCTTCCTGTTAAACTGGCAGACTGAACAGACATCTCCTCTGCTTCCTGTTAAAATGGTGAACTGAACAGACCATCTCCTCTGTCTCTGGAAACTTTACCAGAAACACGGGGGTCTTTTCCCAAAGGAACACATCTTTGAGGACACAAGGAAAAGGAAAGGGAACAATACCAGACAAAGTAGGAAAGCAGATGGGCACTTGCTAACGAACTCGGCAGAGCTAAGAAGGCTGAGCTCTCGCTGGCAGTAGATGTAACTGTACCACAGAGCCCAGGGGGGCACACAATGCATCCAACAATAAGGGTGAAAAGAAAACTGAATGCAGGAGAAATGGTCAACAATCAATTTAAGAGGCAGAAGCACCCTCTGGTGTCTTCTTACTCACTACCCTACACCCCATATCCGAGGATCCCCCCTTGCACCACAGCAGAGGACTACACAGGGGGGACCAGGGGGATGCTGGGATGGGGGCAGGAAGAGTACAGGTACTGTCCTAACAACAGGGACTGTGTAATTCTGCAGGCAGGATTTCCAGAGCCTTATATATCTGCAGTCAGATCATTCCTACCTAGTGATTGTCCCCATCACTACCCAACACATTCCACCGTGGGGCAGCCTAGCCAGTTCTCTTAACAGTGAAGCTATTTATAGTTGATGACTCCCATTTATCAGCATGGAGCTTTAGGGACTGCTTTTCATCTAGAAAGGACAGACCAGAACGTGCAGATGTTGAGAAAAGACTCTCATATCAAAAACCCAAGAGCCCACAAAACTTTTTTTAAAAAAAGAAACAACAACAACAAAAACGTCATGTAGGTAAAAAGGTATTTAGAAGACTTTCAAGACTAAGACATACATATTCTCCCTCTCCCTCCCTATCCTCGTGTGTGTGTGTGTGTGTGTGTGTGTGTGTGTAGACAGATGAGGGGAGAGAGAATCAATACATTTACAAGAGTTCTATTGCTGAAATGGAAGTGGTGCTCCTTTTAAAGTGAGGGAGCATTCAGAGAATCAAATGGTAAAGCTCGGTCTGAAATGAAAAAAAAACATGAAAACTTTAAAATCTCTCACAGAACAAAAATAAATACAAAGACAAAGAAATACAGGAAAGGAACAGGAAATTTTACAATATGAAATTAGTAAAAACAGCCCCAAACACTAAGGAAGTGAGAATGGCGAAATGAGAATACATGAAGCTTCCCCAGGTCTCCAGGGAGCGATCACCTGGATTGCCAGGGTACATGAAGTGGGCAGTACCATGGAAGAGCAAAAATTCACATCAAAAAAATGACACTGTAAAAATCCCATAACTCCACAGAAAGAAGCTCCTTCGTGCTTTCAGCAAAGTCACACACAGAGGATCAAGGATAACAATGTACCAGACTTGCTTTGTTGTCTCTTCTTCACCGACCACTAACATATTGGCAATAACACCAGCAATTAGAAGACATGAGACAATGATTTTTAAAATTAAGAGGGAAGATAATTTCCAAACCAGAATTCTATATATGGGCAAACTGCCAATCAAACGGCAAGATAGAATAAGTGCATTTTCAAGCTCTGAAATTTCCAACATTTAATACTCCTTCTAAGCTTCTGTAGGGTGTGGTCTGGCAAAGAGAGGGAATAATAATAGATGAGACAATATGGGATCCAGGAAGTAACGATCCAGCACAAGTAAGGAGAAAAGTGAATTCTGGGATGACAATTAAAACTGAGGTAGACAGGTGCAGGGCAGATCTGAAGCAGCACAAATTGGAGAAGAGAGAGAGAGGGGACATCTAGGTTGTCTCAAGGTTAAAATGATGAGACTTATGTGAGGGGCACAGTGTATTGAGAAGACATTTACATTTGTGGAAGAATCTATAGGTAGAAATCAATGTTAAGTGAACAAGAAAATACACAAATGAAGAACTGAGACAACGATTAACTCCAAGGAAAATCAAAAGTTACACAAGAAAGAAAATGTAATGGTGCTTTTACTACAGGGGCATGCTGAGTATAGTCACAATTATGTAAACACTGAACACAGCTCTAACTAAAAATGATGTTATAGCGTACCAGGAAGTTGGGGAGAAGAAAGTTATGGAGGCGGGGGAAGGAGGTGCTAGGGAGAGAGAAATCTTCTCTCATAGTGAGAATGTAATAGGTAATTTCTAAGCGTGGAGAATGAAGAGGTTGAAGTCGAGGCTATTTTGCAGTGTGAGAATGAATGCCCAAAGTGCAGCAGTAACAACAGCACAAAACAGTTTCCCCCTGGGAAAGGAAGGTGGCAGAGGAAGAAGCAGGCATGTTAAGGCTATTTCATTTTTCATAACAAGGTTTGGAACTATGTGACTTTTTAGAACACGAATAACAAACTACAATGTAAAGCTACAATTCTGCAGATGGAGAAGTGCAGCAGCCATCTCCAGAGCAGAGGAAACATTGCATATAATTATAAATAATATAATATATATTAAAATAATATAATCCAATGCTGGATGCTGAGTGGCAAGCCCTGGGAGCCTCCTGGGAGCCCTAGAGGGTGGCAAGACAAGGAGAAGGGACCCACACCCAGATCTGAGGACTCTGCACACCATGAACCAGGCAATCACTTCCGGGATGCAGTGGGACACCTTTGAAGGAGCCATGGACGATGGAAGATTGGCTGGTGCCCTGAAGTTGGGCGGGCTGTCAGGAAAAGAGTCTAGTGCCACAGAACACTGGCTCGTTGACTAAGTTAAATTCCAGAATGTACTTTCAGTAATATTAATAGAGAAAATACTAACCATAAAAAAATCAACAAGGGTCCATGGTCCATGAGGTTGTCACAACAAAACAACCCTCTTCCCTCTGCAGTATGGTTATGGAAGAGCAAGAGAAATCTCTGCATAGGTCTCTCAGGTCACTTGGGTATTTTCTTCCTGCTCTACTTGTGAACAAGACAAAGACCTGTGGCATTGTTGACAGAATAGGGGGACTATTTAGCTGACTGATGGGTCACATAGCTTGAGGGTTCGGTCTCAGCTGACTTCGGTCCCAAACAGTGTTCTAAACAGTGAAGAGGAAGGGTGACATTTTGATCAAACTCCCACAGGTCAGAACCCGAGAAACTGGGCTAATACTTGGGATTGGAAGGGTAGCCTTCTTAGTGATCTTGACATGGAGGAAGTAATGTGTTGAACCTAACCATCTAAGCTCAACCAAAGCTAGAGTACAGTCCTCCATCTGACCCACTATCGTCTGCCATCTGCCTAGCTTTCCCTGTGTCTACTAGACCCTTAGATTCTGGATTGGTCTCTTCTGGACTTCAGAGGCGGTCTAGGCTGCTTCTGGGGGAAACCTCCTCAGCCATCTTCTCCCTCACCCCCACATGCTTACAAGATGCAGATTCAGCTGTTAGCTTCAACTTCCCACTAGAACAACCCTAGCTCCCCAGTAGCACCAGAATTTAATCTCTCCCCTTTGGGTTCCCGCTGAACCCAGTTCATGTGTCCTAAGGTAGTATACCGCATGTTAGGGCCATTTTTTTCTTTTATTAAAAAAAGAAATGTAACAAAGTAGCTAAATAGCTGGTGGAGAATGAGTTCTGATCCAGCTGTGTGATGTGGGATAAGGTTTTGACTGTTTGGTATCTCAGTCTCGTCTACAGAGAAGGATGGTATCCTTTCATAAAAAGGATAACAGGATTTAAATGACTCTATTAATAACTAGAACACGACAAGCATAAATTGCTTTTAGATAACTGTCATTTTGTCAACAGCCACCCTGTAATTCCATCTCTATATTGTATTCAATTATTTTCTATCACATTAGCATAAAGACAACTGCTCCCAGCATCCCAATTTCTCTACTGTCCCTAGGAGAAGTCCCAACCCCACAGACCACCCACAGCTCCTTATGACTCGGCTGTCCACCTCACCAACCTATACCCTTCTCAACACTCCAGTCCAGGCTCCAGTCCTACAAGGTTAGTCTTCTCTAGACTATCGGGCTGGGGCATTCAGTTCCCTCGGAAGGCTGTGGCTCTAGGCAGAGCTACTTTCATGGCAAATCAGCTAGAAGGAGCAGGGAAGAACAGAAGAAGTCATGACAGGCTCCTCTTGTGGATACCTCATAACGGGCCAGGCCATGTCACCGCCGAGTTGGCATCATGGGCTGCCTTCATTTGAATAACTTCTTGCAGAGCTATTGACACCTGCCTGGAAAGACCTCTTCCTCCTCGGAACTGCTGGGCCCTTTGGATAGCTCTGCAACACACACAGGGCCCCTCTCTTCTGAGCAGATTGACCCAGTTAAGGTCTTTGAGATCTGGCAACACCAAACCAGCATCCACCAGACCTGAGAACAGTGGCCAAGAATGTCTTCGAGGTTGAGGAGTTTGTAGCTCCACATTCTGAATCACTGGGTCCTGAACCTGGAAGATGTTCTCAAATCCTCACACTTAAATAATCTGAATGCATCCCCTGCCTCGCCAAGGTGGCAGTGACAAAAAAACCACCTTGGAGTGAGAAGAACGAGTTTATATTGCCCTCTGTGACACTCTGTAATCATGACTTTGCTTAGGACTATGAAAAGAAAACAAAGAAATTGCTATGTAGATCCTCCAACTTTGCCGGGAGTGTGGGCTTCCGGGACACGAGGGCCATTCCCGATGCAGGGGCTCAGGCTGCATGTGAGTGGAACGGCAGTGCCCTCCAATGGCCACCTCCTGTAACTGCAGCAGCTCCACCCTCATCCTGCAGCAGTCTTTTTCCTTATTGCTCTCCACAAATCCGTTTTCTTGGACATGCTGCCTGCCTGCAGTCCCTCCTTCCCTCTCTAGTCTCTCCCCTTTTCACGTTGTCTGTTGAGCATTTGAAAGCATGGTACTCTATGCCATTTCAATAGTATTCAAAACGAGGTGCAAGGCCTTCCTAGAGGAGGCCCTACGGTTCACACTGGTTCCCAAGGTTAGAGTTAGTTTTATGCGAGGATATTTTCACCTTTTGATTCTTACTCTCTGATGCATATACGCTGGAGTCTTCCAGAGAGTCTGTGAGCTATGCTAAAGCGACAAGCTGAAGCAGATGCAGATATACAAATCAAGCTGCCTTCTGTTAGCCAAAATAACAGAGACTGACAAATTTTTTTTTTTTTTTGAGACAGGGTTTCTCTGTGGCTTTGGAGCCTGTCCTGGAACTAGCTCTTGTAGACCAGGCTGGTCTCGAACTCACAGAGATCCGCCTGCCTCTGCCTCCCGAGTGCTGGGATTAAAGGCGTGCGCCACCACCACCCGGCTTGACAAAATTTTTAAATGTCATCAATTAAATCCCTTTGCTTTGAACTGACTTTGTGGAGCCCGTTCTCTATGTAGAGATACCTTGCTCAGGCTAGACATGAGGCGGGAGGACCTTGGTCCTGCCTCAATGAGGGGACCAGACAGTCATAGCTGACTTCCCAGAGGAGGCCTTAACTTCTCTGAGGAGTGGGTGGGAGATGGGGTGGGGGAAGGAGGGCAGTGAGAGGAGAGGAGGGAAGGGGAACTGAGATTGGTATGTAAAAAATAAATAATAAATTGATAAAAAGAAGATACTAAAAAGATTCCTGTTTTGAGAGGTAATTATTTTTAGAAAGTTTGTCTTATTTATAGTAACAGGTAGTGGGTCATCATTTTAAATGAACTGAGAAATGTTTTAAAAATAAATTTTTATTTTTGACTGTAACAAGGACTGAGAGAGAAAGATTCTTCCAGGTCCCTTGTAAACGCAATAGTGTGGCGAGTGTGACAGTCCTGAGACTTAGCAATTGAAGAATCGCTGTCTTGTGTCCCAGTGGGATGTCCAAGTGTGCAGCTTGCATTCTTTCTCTAGCAGACAGCATGCAGGGGAGTCCCCACCCCAGCCCTCACCACAGGGATAGGATGCAGAGGGATGTGGGTCGGGTCTTCATCGTGAACACCATTCATCCCCACAAAAGCAGGAAACATGTCAAGTTGGTGCAACAGCCTCAGAACTGCCTCATTCCCATCCCTTCTTGAGTGTGGCCACTGCAGGTCACCAAATCAGTCTGAGTAGAACAGGAACTGGGCATGGAGGCACTTGCCTCTAATCTAGGCACTCTCGAGGTGCAGGCGGGAAGATCGTCGGTTTGAGAATAGCATAGGCTACATAGAGAGAGACCCCATCTCAAAAACAAATATACATACATACATACATTCATAAGAAGGAGCACATATAGCTAAGATCTCTCCTGTGTTTCTCTTCTGTCCTAACTGCAAGAAACCAGACAAAATTTTCACCCTGATTATTTTTTGCTAAGGAAACAGCCATCTAAGGTGTGATTTACACTATGGCTGTCCTTCAAAGGACATATGGTTCGTTCAATTCTTCATGAGCTAATCGAAAAATCATACTTTGTACCTTGAAGACTCACTTAAAATTGAAAATCATTGCCTTTCCAATTACATGAATGCATCAGGGCCATACATTTTATGTCTTCTCGTTCCTTCATTTTTGGTCCCTTGGTATGTTTTCTAAGCTTTAATGAATGATTTAATACTGTGACATTGTGACATCTTCAGTGAAGTGCAGATTGGGTTATATTTCATATATATGGAATCTAATTTATGAAAACTCTAAACCCATGGTTGCAAATTTTTCCCTAGTATTCAAAATTTGAGAAAGAACTTTTAAATTTTTCTTGTAACTTTTCAAAAATATTTCATTATTAATTTATATTTCTATCTCAATTTCAGTACAGTTTTACTGACATAGTTCACAGGCCATGATGTTCACTACTTTATATAATTTGATTCTTTTGTGTTTATTTCTACTTGAGAAAAGTCATTATTACTTATTTTAGAACTTTTTCTTTAGCTCTAAAAGAAATTCTTTCTGGGTTTCCCTCTTTCCCCAATACCCTCAGGCCCAGGCTAGAACCCTCCTGTCTATAGACTTGCCTACTTGGGACATCTCATATAAACACAACCATATTTTATCTGTGTAGTAGATCTCAAATCCTCCTATGAAGAAATGATGTAGTATGAAGAGAAGCTGCTTGTTTGTTCCCGGCTGCCCAGAACCAAAATAATCACACAGACACCATATTATTTAAATCACTGCTTGGCCCATTAGCTCTAGCTTCTTACTGGCTAACTCTTACATATTAATTTAACCCATTTCTATTAATCTGTGTATTGCCACATGGCTGTGGCTTACCAGATAAAGTTCTGGTGTTTGTCTCTGGTGGGGCTACATGTCTTCTCTTGAACTCTGCCTCCTTTCTCCCAGCATTCAGTTTAGATTTCCCCGCTTACCTAAGTTCTGCCCTATCAAGAACTTGGCCAAGCCAGTTTCTTTATTCATTAATGAGAATCACAGCATACAGAGGAGAATCCCACATCAAAATGCATTCTAAAATGTTCAAGTTTTTTTCTATCAAGCTTCATACACTTTGCAAAGTATCCTATAGGCTTATTCTTATTGTAGCAAAAATCATTACTTCCTATAATGGTCAGAATAATACAGCATTACATGGACTATTTACCTATTCATGAGCCAATAGATAGTTGGTGTTATGTGTAATGCACAAATCTTGATACGTTGTTTATCGATAAGTTTTTGTGGATATGTATTTTTTCCTTGATATATAGAACATCACTAGAAATGCGATTACATGGTAATTCTACGCTTAATATTATGAGAAACTTCCAACCTGTGTTCCCAGGGACAGTCTCATTTCACAGCTAACCGACAGTTTTCCCACATTCCAGCCTATCTGTAGTATTATTGCTACTTGGTTGTTCTAGTTCCTCGTAAAAGACTATCTGTTGTGAAAAAAAAAATTGCAATGACTAATAATGCTGAGTGCATTGAGTTTTCAAAGCCAGAGATTCTGGACAAATTTTAGTTTTATTCTTATTCCCCAGGCAACTATGTGATCAATTAAATATTCTCTTAATTGGAAAACAGAATATCTTTGTTATTTTATAAAAGGCAATCAAAGAGTACCCAATAATATCTAGAGTACATATTTTAAATTTGTATTATTTTTCTAATTTAAAAATTTATTATTCAATTATTTCTCTCCTTATAATTTTACTGATAAAAATTCCAAATAGCATCCATATCTTTTATTACCGTTGTAATTTCCAGTTTCTCATCTATGAACTGAGATGCTACTTGGCACACAATGGTTTATGGTTGTTTCAGTAGCATTGTGCATTACATACTTGCTAATTAAAGAGGGTTTTTTGTATAAAATTATTTTTGATACTATTATTATTCACTTGCTTATTAGTTGCATTTGTACAAATTATTTTTCCAAATGATTGCTTATAATTTTATTTTTGCTTTTCTTTAACTCTATTATATAACACATGTGTTGGGCTTTTAAGATAATGAAATCTGAATCTTTTGTCTTTTAATGAGAAATATGTCTAAGAAACTGATTTGCTACATTTCAGTTTCTCAGGTTTTGTGACATCCTATACTTTAAAGACATTTGATTGCCATTTGTTTTCTATCTCTTGATAATGCCTCTGCGTCTGACTTACAGTTTAAACATGCACAGAAGATGTCTCTGAATAAGCCATTGGTTTCTGATGACTTTTCAAGAGCATCAAGGACTCACATTTCTTTGAAAGGAAATCCCATCCATTTGATGACACTTTCCTCCACTCCACCCCTCGGTCACCAACGCTAAGCCATGGCTACAGTGCCCTGAACTTACATCTGCAGGGTAGTAATTCTGCTTATTGTTAGTATATGCCCTTTACGTTGTCTTTAACTCATTGTTAGTATAAACCCTTTACGTTGTCTTTGACAATTAACTCATTGTTAGTATAAACCCTTTACGTTGTCTATGACAATTAACTTTTATTTTAAATTCTCATACACTGCTGTGATCACATAGAGAGCAAATATTTAGACAGCTTCTTTTGGGCTTTACGTCTCCATTGTGGCTCTATATCTGTCTTTCCTAACTTTGAGCTTTGGATTTTTGCATATTATTTCTTTGGAGCAAATCTTAAGGTGATTTTTTAAAATAAATATATGTTAATAGGATATTTTAGGAGTCCCTAAGTGCCTAAGGAGATCTTTGCATTACTGAATATAAAAAGCTTAGATTTAATTAAAAAAACTACATCATAAAACTTTCTAAATTGTGTTCCTTATTTCTGGAATTCCTATGAATTCCTATGAAGCAAAGGAATACTACTCAGAAAGAAACACAAAACTTTGATACGATTCCAGATTATTCCTATGATAATTACATGTTAGTCATTCTCATGACGTCTTTTCTGTTTATAAGATGTTAATTATGGTATGTACCACTGACTTAATAGCAGCTCTCAAGGAGAAAAAATACTAAAGGATGCACACATTTTGTATAGTTTTAGTGACAGACAATAAAACACACTTTTTAATATAATTTAACTATCTTAATGGAAAATTTAACTTGTAATATAAGGCATATTTCCATTAAAAATTTATTATATAATATTATAATTATCATCCATCACACGTTTTTTTCACAACTATGTTTATAATACTGATATTTGATTAATAGCATAATTTCAAAGCACTACATAGAATGCCAGGATTTGTCTATACCTCCTAGGTGGAAATGTTTATGATGTTTAAATCATAAGTGAGCGATAGCAGTTCTTCTAGACACCTCAGTTGACCATACTGACCTTTTTAGTTTTAAAACCCAGTTTAGCACAGAGCCAGCCACACATACCAATTCTAACTGCTTTCTCTGCATCACATGTGTGTGACATGGGTCTTCCACTTACAAGAAATTTTTGACCTCAACTGTCACCATATGGACAACTTAGGGGACATTTTGTATGACAAACAGGCACCTCATATCAAGTTCAAATCCAATGTCAGTGTTGTGTCAATATAAACAACTCAACAAAGATGTAAGAGCACAAAGTTATAATCCACAGTAAAGTTCATACATACAAACTAATGGCAATGACATTGCTACTATTCTCCCTGACAACTACAGATGATAGTTCACATCAGCTGCACATACATTTTATTTGGAAATATAAAAATGTCTTAAAATGTAGAAAATTCACCCAAGTTAGATATTGTTTATAAATGTAACTATCATTTCTCTGATACATTTCAGATGTCATGTTTATCTTTTATATATTTATCTTAATGTTTCCTTCAACTAAAGATATAATAAGATTATCAAGAAAAGTTAAAGAAATACTTAAAGATGCACATTGCCAAAGTGCCATCTAGACTTGTATGAGTTTTCAGTCTTGGCCAGAAACAGGAGTTCCTATTCCCCTGGCCTTACCAAAATTATGGAACATTTTTTTTATTGTGGATCCAGTTGCTGAAATGAGATCAAGTGGTTTTAATTTTCATCTTGTAATCTAGTCAGTTTGAATACCTTTATGAGCCCCCTGTATTCCATCAATAAGATGACCTGGTGCACTGGTTACATGTGAAGAATACCCATCTGTCATGTATGTCAATCAAAACCCTATTTCAAACATCCATTTGCATTTGATTTTGCTCATGCTTTTATCATGAAAGTCACTGTTCATAACACAACACAATCTGCAATCCTTCCTTTCCCTGATATTTTCTCCATACAACTTCCTTTCAAGAATCTCATTATTATCGTCTCGGGGCAAAATTATTTTGAAGTTCCTGTCTACAGCTTTTAATATAGCTTAAAGTTCACATTGCTTCTTTGATATGTGACTCAAGGACTTCCTTTAGTTTCGGGGAAATGATCAGCCTAATATCAAATACCTCTTCTGCAACCAACCATGCTCCTCATTTCCTCCTTGGACTACAGTCATATGCTTGTTAGACTTTCACCAGGACCACGTGACTCCTCATTGCTCTTCAGCTTCACCATTTTCTCTTCCTTTGGCTCTAACTTTTATGCGTGTCTTATCTAGTGTTCAGTTCCGTTGTATCAAAGTCCATTTAAGTATTAAGTACAGTTGGGTTGTATTGTCTTAATTTTCAAATATTTCCTAGTTCTTTCAATCATATTTTCTTTAAGGTCTATTATGAAATTTCTGAACTCCTCTATCTGAACTCATCACAGGCTTGTTTCTGTCTGATTTTATGTTCTCTTGTTTTACATGTGTCTGGGTATGGTTGGCTAAGTGCTAGACATTGTGAGTGACAGTTTGCATAGAGAGCTGAGGCCCTGTAGAATGTGATCTCCCTTCAGAAGCAGTTGGTTGGTTTCTCATGGGCTGCCAAGACAAGAACACGGGCATCTCAGATCTCTTGTTGCCATCAGAATCTCAGATGAATCAAAGCCTGCATTATATCCCTCTGGAGCCAGTGCTGAGTGATGCTTACATACCAAGCACCCTCAGAGCGCCACCTATATGTGGATCCCTGTCCACATGGTTAAGCTCTTAGCTGTGATGTCTGAGTACCACCCAAAGCAAGGAGGTCAGGAGTACAGTTGTTTTCTTCTCTCAGATGAGCACCTGTGTGACTGAGAACTGCCCGGGAAGCAAGGCGCATGAAGTTCCAGACTTCTCCCTTTGTGCTTTTCTCCCAGACATTAGTTCTAGAAATTCTTGTAGAGTTGAGGGCTTTTCTGTTTTTTTTTTTTTTTTCAAATAGAGCATTCTAGATTTCCTTGGTCTCACTGAGAGAAGAGTTCTTGCTCTATCATTGCTTAGAATCTAAGTGGTTGTCAGTCTGTGGATCATGACCCCACTGAGGATCTCATATAAATATCCTACATGTCTACATTACAGTTCATAACAGTAGCAAAATTACAGTTATGAAGCAGTAACGAAACAATTTTATGGTTGGGATCACCACAACATGAGGAACTCTATTAAAGGGTCGCAGCACTAGGAAGGTTGAGAACCACTGGAGAAATATCAGCCTTTTAGTATGTCTTTGATACATATAAGACCTGAAAAAAATGACCAGACTATATCCAATTAGACTCAAAGTTATTAATTTTAACTAAAGCTTCTATGTTAATGCAGACATATCTGCTTCCCATGCAGATAATGGAGCTGTTTTTCACTTATATTTTAGACAGTTGGGTAGGCTTTATTTCCCCTGGATCTTCATCCAGAACACCCATCACCCCACAGCGAGAACATACAAAGTCCACACACACACACACACACACACACACACACACACAAATCTTCCAGTCTGTACTTTTCTTTAATTTGAATTATGAGACTCTTACCAGTATTGCTACTGATTCTTTATAGCTTTGATTCTGCCTTTACTATCAGTCAGGATAAATTTTAATGTGTAATATTTCTGTTGCAATTTAGTTAATTTTTCTTATTCTACTTAAATCTTTTAAAACTATTTTATGTCATTTTAGTCTTTTTTGACCTTCTTAATGTGTGAGCTTAACATCTTTCATAAGGGTTCTGACCGGTTTCTTGAATACTCTCCACCCTAGCACAGATCATCCTAATACATACATTCAGTCTATGACTCTAAAGGCTGCTAGGCATCCTTCCTTTAAATTGTTTCCTAATTTGTCCATGTGTATCTTCCACTTGGGGCAGCTAATATGAAATGTATATAAACCAGAAATGAATATTTTTACATATATAACTTATAAATAACCCTTAATCACCATCAAGAATATGGAACCGCTGGGTGCTGGTAGCGCATGCCTTTAATCCCAGCACTTGGGAAGTAGAGGCAGGTATATCTCTGTGAGTTTGAGGCCAGCCACATACACAAATCTAGTTCCAGGACAGGTTCCAAAGCTACAGAGAAACCCTGTCTAGAAAAAAAAATATGGAAAAACTTAGTGATCATACTTTATTCTTGAAATCTCACGATTAACTCTCCTGCAAAGCTATATTTTAATTTGCTTAGATATATGTAATAATTAAAAGAATCAATAAAATAAAAGTATCCTTATTTACAGTTGACGTGACTGAACATGAAACCTCTTTCCCATAAAAAGAGAGGCAAAGATCCTGAAGGCATCACCCAAAAACTCTACCTAATAATTTTAGCAAAGTGGCAGAAAACAAAATTAATGTACCAAAAATTCTTATATTCCAACAACAAACATACTGAAAAAGAAATCAAAAAAGCAATCCCTTTCATAGTTAGAAAGTTTCCTTGAAATAAACTCAATCAAAGAAATGAAAATTTACTAGAAGACAGGAAGACCTCCATGATCAAGGATTGTAAGGATCACTGCTGTGAATACGACCATACTGCCAAAATCAGTCTACAAACTCAATGCAATCAATATTGAAACCCGTCAATATTCCAGTGACTCTCTCCACAGAAATGGGGAAAAAAATCTTAAAATTCACTTGGAAGCGGCCAGGCGATGGTGGCGCATGCCTTTAATCCCAGCACTCGGGAGGCAGAGGCAGGTGAATCCCTGTGAGTTCGAGGCCAGCCTGGTCTACAAGAGCTAGTTCCAGGACAGCTAGGACTGTTACACAGGGAAACCCTGCCTTGGGGAAAAAAAAACTTCACTTGGAAGTATAAAAGATCTCAGTTAACCAAAGCAATCCTGAGAGAAAATGGGTGGATGGGTGGTGTTGGTGTGGGTGTGGGGAAGCTGGAGGTATCACAATAACTGACTTCCAGTTATATTACAGAACCATAGTAACAAAAGGAAGGTTGTACTGGCTCCAGATTAGATGTATAGAACAGTGGAGCAGAACAGAGGGTCCAGATACAAATACTACACAGGTATAGTCACACAAGTTTGGACAAAGTTGTCAAAACTGCACATAAGAGAAGTACAGCCTCTTCAACAATAGTGCCAGGGAAATTAGATGTCCATGTGTACAAGAATAAAACGAAATCCCTGCCTCTCACTTTGTATGAAAATCAATTCCAAATGGACCAAAGACCTTAATGTAAGACTTGAAATTCCAAAACCTGCAGAGGAAAAAGTAGGAGAAAATGCTTCAATATGCCAGTATAGGCAATGGTTTTCTAATATGAATCTTGATCGTTCAAAAAATAAAGCCTAAAATCAAAAAAGAGGACCTCTTGAAATTCAAAGACTATGTATGTTTCCTATATAGCATAGGAAACAATTAATTGAGCTAAAAGATAGCCTTTAGGATGGGAGAAAATCTTGGCTAGCTATACATCTAATAGATGATAGAAAGAAATAAAACAAGAAAGAAAAGAAGTAATCAAAATATATATATACACGCATACACCAAAACAAAGACAAAATCCACCAAATAACTTAGGCAATTAAGTGGTCTAGAAAAAGGAGAAGATAGCTCTCAAGTAATCAAGAACAGCATACCAATAAATATCTGAGAAAATCTCTACATCGACAGCCATCAGAAAAATACATACACACATACATACACACACACACACACACACACATCTCCAATGAGATTATGTTTCATCCTACTCAGAAACATGGTCAGCAACAGCTAACAATGCTGGTGGACAAGAAAGCCTTATAAACTGTTGGTAGGAATGTAAGCCAGTCCAGCCACTGTGCTAACCAGTTTGGAGGTTCTCCCAAGCTAAAGGGATATCTACTCTATGATCCAGTTATACCATTTGTCAGTATTGACCCAGAAGACTAGAAGTCAACATTTCACAGAGATACTTGCACATCACCTTTCACGGTAACTAAGCTATGGCACCAACTTAGATGCTTCAGTATCTGTCCACAAAAGAACCAATAAAGAAAATGTGGTTTGTATCCATATGCTTCTTTTTTCAGTCATGAAGAACAATTAAAGTTGTGTTGTTTGCAGGAAAATAGATGTAACTGGCGATAATCATACTAAAGAAATTATCAGTCCTCAAAAGACAAATGTTGTATCATTGCCCTTACTCGTGAGTGCTAGAATAAAATCACAGATGTACTGATGATGTGTGTCGACTCGAAACTGTCTGGGGATGAAGAAGAATAGTGGGAAAGGAGAGGGCTCAGAGGGGAAGGTAGTAGGGAGTGGGGTGTATGTGCCTAAAAAGGTCCTCCTGCAGCCCTGTGTAATAACAGAAAAGATTTCAAAATAGATTTTAAAAAGCTGGGGCACTTAAAAAAACCCACCAACTTAAGTAGCACAACACACTTCCGTTTCCATCACTCTCTTCTTACTCACCAAAGAGAAATAATGAGAAGACATTTGCCTAATTGTTTTTACTCACTTAAGAGAAAAAAAAAGATAAGGAAGATACGTGAGCAGAGAAAATGACCCAGCGCAGCAGTGAGGACAAGTATAAGCTGTTTGAAAGAGGCATGAGGGGAGTCAGGAATTACCTCTCCTATTCCATCCACAGACTCACATTCAATCTGAGGTCAGATGAGTCATTTGAATTCAAGGCCATCTGTAGAAACACTAATTGTTTCAGCTTCCAAACTGCCTACATTTTATGAGTGCGTTAATGTAAAACAAGAGCAAGCATACACTTCATAGAAGAAAAAGCTCCTGTATAAATTCAAGGTGGATTATCAATGTTGCTATTCTCACAGTAATTGTTTCCTTCTGTGCCTCTCTGGGTCAATAGTCTATTAGCTTCAGAGTGTCTGTGATTAAAAAAACTCCAGCAAGGAGTCTATTAGGATTGATGCACCATCAGAGCACAACTCATACACAGAGAAGTGAAGTCAAAGCTGATATTTGATACAGCAGTTTGCACAAGAACAAAATTACTAACTTAAACAGACTTGTTATGTTCTTATGTGCATATTTGGCCTCGCTGTCTTTTTAATTATATAAAGTTCTTTTTTCTATTTTCCTTTGATTTCTACACTACTTTCATTATTAGATGCTATTTTGTCTGACTTAGCAAACATCGGTTCCCAAGATTGCCACTGAGAATACATGTGGTAATTACAGCTCATGTTGTTGGGGATTCTACTGATAAAATGCTGGGGTCATAAACCGCCCCACATGCACACACATGCAGATACACACATGCACACACAGAGATGCACACATACACACACACGCAGATATACACATACACACAGAGATACACACATTCACACACACAGGCAGATACACACATGTACACACACATGCACACACACGGAAATACACACATGCACACAAACTCAGATACACACATGTATACACACATGGAAATACACACATGCACACAAACTCAGATACACACATGTACACACACATGCACACACACGGAAATACACACATGCACACAAACTCAGATACACATATACACACACAAATGTTGAAGGGATCAGCTATCCCCTAGATTTTTAGACTGTTCCTTCCTTAAACTTTGGATTGGAAGAAGAGCAACAAGACTCCAAAAGTCAGACATCTCTGCCAGTGCACATTCCCCCTGCTCAGATGATACAAATCTGACCAGACAGAAGGAGAGCCTGTGCCTTGCACTTTGCACTTTCACTTCCATAAAACGCATCATTTCTATTTTAATTTTAAAACTATAACCTCTCTACCTTCTTGAAACAATGCAGAAAGAACACTTCCCATGAGCCACTAGCACTGGATTTGAAGCAAATTTTTCTGAAGCAAATTGTCTTCCATAATTGTATGTTTTGGACATTTTAACATAAAAACAGTCTTTAGTTCAAAGTCCTGAAACAATTTTCTCTGCACTATATTATCTGGTGTTGACTACATTGCAAACTCACTGATTAGAGAGGACTGGTAACAGAGGAGCAGAGTGATAGCAACTCCAACAAATACATCAGAGAGCAGGCATCCCCGTGGCAGGAGAGCAGGCATCCCCGTGGCAGGAGAGCAGGCATCCCCGTGGCAGGTGAGCAGGCATCCCCGTGGCAGGAGAGCAGGCATCCCTGTGGCAGGAGAGCAGGCATCTCCGTGGCAGAAGGGCTTCTTCAGCCAGGTGCATCCTGTGACCCAGTCCTCTCTAAATATGGGTAGACAGTTTGTTTGGGGACATAAGTGATTGGTCTTCAAACTTCCACAGGTTCACAAAGAAACTATTCTTTTGCTTGTTTGTTGAGACAAGGTCTCACTATGTAGCCCTGGTCAGCTTGAAACTCACTGTGTAGATCAGGCTGACCTTGAATTCACAGAGATCTACCTGGCTTTGCCTTCTGAGTGATGGAACTGAAGATATGCCTCACTGTGTCCAGCCAAAGGAACTATTTTAAGAAAGAGTGAAGGACACTGAATTTGTTATCATGACTGTGATTATTATTTTAGCAATTATCTACTGCTCATTGCATAGAAGAGACATCAAAAAAGGGTGGGGACACTAAAGAAATGAATAAAACCTAGTCTTTACAGCAGAAGCACATTTTTAAAATATGTGCATGTGTATGGATTTGTGTCTGTGAGTATGAGTGTCACACGGGGCTAATGTGAATGTCCCACAGAGGACAACCTCAAGTATTGATCTCTCCCTTCCTTGTTTGAGACAGGGTCTCTGTTGTTTGCCGCTACACTTCAGATGAGTTGACCCACAGGCTTTGGGAGATTCTTCTAGCTCTACCTACGATCTCACTGGGATTACAGGCACTGCCTACCTTCCCTGGCTTTATATGGAGAATTCAAACTCAGGTCCTCACGTTTCTGTGGTGAATGCTTTAGCAACTGAGACATCTCTCCAGGCCTCAAATGTGTTTTTAATTGATAGAAAAAAAATGGATTTAGAAGAAAGAATTTAAAGTAAAATCTGGAAAAGCATCAGCCAAGCCCAAGATGTTAATAAGTTCAAGTTCTCAAGCGATTCGAGGCTCTGGATGACAGCACACAGCCCACCTACCCAGGAAAATGTAGTTGCTATCATAGTTGCTATCTGCATAACAGCTTACAACCCGGGAAGTCCACATCTCTTCCATGCTATGCTCTATTTGCTTTTTTGATGATATGACCCTGGCTAGACCATTTATTCTTTATGAGCCTCGGTTTCTTACAAGAACGGGGATAATAGTATCTACCTCTTAGGGTTGTTTAGAATGTTAGCTAAGTGCATCATTTATAATACTTTCAGTGAAAACTATAAGGCATCACTGAGATGCCTTATAAATTAAAGATAAATTAAAGTTTATCAATTAAAAAGGTGATATACCATATTCATGGATTAGAATAGTCAATATTGTTATGAAGTGATATATCCCCCCCCCCAGATGGTCAATCCAATCAAGTTATCAGGGTTTTATTTTTGAGATGCTGTCAATAAAATTTTATAATTTGTATGAAAATAACAAGAAACAAAATAGTGAAAATATTGAAGCTCGAGTTCAAAGAAGCAATTGAAAGCTATGTTAATATGAATGCTATTTGATGTTGGTGAGGGAATAACTAAATAAAACAACACATAGTAATGGCATAGAAATGAACCCATGCAATCTTGGAGAATACTATCATAAGTCTTTTGAGACACATGTCATTGAATCAATGGCCATTACTATGGAAAAATAAATAAAACTGACTTGCAAATTGTAGCTTGCATAAAACTTAATTTAAGATACATGATAAATTTACATGGAAATGGAAAACATTAAAATTTATAGAATTCACAAGCTTCGGGATAAGAAAAATTGCCGTAAAACAACCATAAAGAATATTTTAATTGAGCTTCATTAAAATTAAGAACTCTTGGTAGAGTGATCATTGAGGGCAAAAGATGTTCACGAAATAGAAACCAGACAACGTATTCACATCCATGTAGTGTGAAGCTGCGGGCCGCCTTCCCGGCCACCGGCTAGCTTTACCCAAAATAACAACACACAAATTGTATTCCTTTAAAGACTGCCTGGCTCATTAGTTCCAGCCTCTTACTCACATCTTGATTAACCCATATCTAATAATCTGTGTAGCACCACGAAGTGGTGCCTTACCGTTTAGTTTCTAGCATATGTCCATCTTGGGCTGGAGCTTCATCGCATCTCTCTCTGAGGAGAGGCATGGCAGTCTGACTAACTTAGGAGAGGTGTAGCATCTGACTGAGCCATCTACCTCACTTCCTTCTTCCTGTTCTGTCTACTCCGCCCACCTAAGGGCTGGCCAATCAAATGGGCCAGGCAGTTTCTTTATTAGCCAATGGGAAGCCTCCATCACATCCAGACTATAAAGAATTTGAAATAGATCAATAAAAGTATAAGACACAACAAAACCAACCAGCAGAGGTCTGGACTTCCGAGAGGGAGATGCAACTGGTTGACAGACCATATGGAAACTTGATTAGCAGTGTAAGTTATCAAGCAAATACCTCTACCAGGATGACCAAAGTTTCTAAAAGAGCAGAGCTGGGTTCTGGTAGGACTGCATAGCAACTGGAATCTCACATATGACTGCTCGTGAGAGGGTAAATTGGTAAGGGCATGCTAGAAAACTATGTTGTGGATACTAATGGTAAACCCCTAAGTTCTAGATCTAACACTTTCTCTCCATCATGGTTCTGTATCAAAACTGAAATAGGCTGGGCAGTGGTGGCACACGCCTTTAATACCAGCGCTCGGGAGGCAGACACAGGCAGATCTCTGTGAGTTTGATGCCAACCTGGTCTACAGAAGGAGTTCCAGGATAGGTTCCAAAGCTGCAGAGAGAAACCCTGTCTTGAAAAAATAAAAAAGAAAGAAAGAGAAAAAGAAAAAGAAATAAACAAAACATACCCACCAAAAGTCTTGCACTATAATGTAGTATAAAATAACAACAAAAGATAGAATCAAACTGAATATTCACTAATACCATACTGTATGAAAAATATATTTATGGAGGCATGGTGGCCATACCTAGAATCCCAGTACTTGGGAGGCTGAAAAAGAAAGATCACAAGTTCAGGCCAGCCTGAGTGATATATTATAACAAATTTTAGACTAGCTTCAGCTACAGGATAAAACCATGTCTCAAAAAAATAGTTTACAAATAAATAGCTAAAATAGAAAATATGTTTATAAGGTAAAATAGGATATAAAATATGAGGACATATTTATACATGCAATATGGTTGGATCTCATAAACATGCTTCATGAAAAGAGTCATAAAATGCAACTTGTATGTTTCCAGTAAAGGTCAGAAGTAAGTATAAATAATTTATTGCTATATAGATCAAATAGCAATCTCCTTGGGAGTTGACAGATAAAGAAGCAGTATGAAATTTCTTCTAGCATGCCATTAACATTTTACATTTTTATATGGGCAGTGGCCTTATACATGTATGATACAATTTCACTGAGCTTTACACTGGACTTACACACTTTATTACACACACACACACACACAGAGAGAGAGAGAGAGAGAGAGAGAGAGAGAGAGAGAGAGAGGCACACATGCATACATGCATAAACAGCATTGTGTAAACATACACACACACTTTTAACAGCATCTGGTACACAAGAAACACTCAATGTCAGTCTTTTCTTTTTTTTTTTTTTTTTTTTTGGTTTTTCGAGACAGGGTTTCTCTGCAGCTTTTAGAGCCTGTCCTGGAACTAGCTCTTGTAGACCAGGCTGGTCTCGAACTCACAGAGATCCGCCTGCCTCTGCCTCCTGAGTGCTGGGATTAAAAGGGTGCGCCACCACCGCCCGGCTTAGTCATTTTTATTACTATCTTTAAATCCTAGGAAGAAGCTTGGGTGACTAATATGTCCTCACAGAGGATGGAGATGAAGCTTCGCCATGTTACAGTGTCCCCCTAAGCCCACAGCACTGACAGCTGACCGAGGCAGGACCTGAGCCTGTGCTTGGACCAGGGATCTAGAGCAGAGTGTGACTTGTCTTCCCTTGAGGATGCTCTTTGAAAGTTGGCTTGAGTTCTTGTTCTCTGCTGTCAGCGACTGCTTTCTATCCCCCCCGAATGGTACTGAGACTTCAAATCTTTGGCCGATGTAGGGGAAGCTATCAGAGCAAGCACATTCTATATCAGACATTGGATAGGATGCTTCACACTAATAGGGTACAAACTAAAGATGGGTTTGCAACCATGTACCAGTTACAGAGAACTGTGTGTTGCTATGATTTCTCAGGTTACTAACTTGTTATGAGCTAAGAACACAGAGATTAAAAACAATAGGATTTTGTACCCAATATTCAAAAGGCATTTCCCAGTTTCTATATCCCAGCATGCAGCTGTGATCCAGGCAGAGGAAAGGTCATTGTAAGATCTCTTCATGAAACTTTGGATTCCTGAAAGTCCAAATACAGATACTGTTGTCTCCATAATCTGAGATGAACAAATCTCAGGAGTGATCACAGGTGCTACCAGTTTGCCTGGGTAGCTCTGGGTGACTTCACTTGAGGCCACCCTGTCACCCCCAGAATTTGTAGCTAAGATGACATGCTAAATAGAGGGCAGAAGGATGAGACCCTGTTATTTATCAAGTCCTTTGGGGCGATCACTGTTCTACACCTTTGTGAGACTGAGAATTTGATATCCAGTGCATCAGATCACGTGATGAGCAGTGTGAAGGGTAGGAGCTGGGGAGTCACTCATGAATGAGACACAGAAATTCTTGCCCTCGTTGGAGATGAACAAAACACGTTATAAAGTTCCACAGCATGTTTAAAGGCGATCCCTGCAATGGGGAGAAACTAACAGGGTATGCAGACGGGCAGTGCTGGGTGGGATGGATCTACACTAGCTCGTAGGTTCGCTGAGGTGTCATCTCAGTAGAGACTTGACGTAATGGCCAGAGTACTTGTGCCTGAAGAGCCTCCTATGGGACAGAGAGAACTGCCTGAGTTTGGAGGCCCTGAGGTCAGAGGTGGCTGATGTTTTTAAGGGGTGACAAGGCTGGGACTGGAGGTAAGGTTACATAGCATCATAGTTAAAAATGCTTTAGAAATGGGGGTTCAGTTGGTTTCTGTTTTCAGAGCTATCTAATTAAAGGGTGCTGAGGAGGAGGAGGAATGGAGACCTAATGGAGTTTGTACCACTGTGGTGGACTACCAACTGGGAACAAAGTACCATGTTGAGGGGCACTGGATGAGGTCAGCACTAAAGGACAGTTTGTTTGTTTGTTTGGTGTTTATTTGTTTGTTTGAATCCGCTTCTCCTCCACTATCTCGTCCAAGATGCCCAGGTCACAGGTGCCGCTGCTTCTGATCTCACTTTAGCTTCAACCCTATACGTTCTGTCTCTACTGCCTTCCCGTCCTCCTCTTAGAAGCAGGCAGAGACGGTACAGATCTTATTTTTGCACTTTTGTGAAAAGGGGTGAATTATTTTTATCTTTATAAATTATTTCCCATTCTTTAAAAAATATCTCATTTAATATGTTTCTAAGTGACTACGGTTATGCATATTTCAGAAGGCACCTTCAGGGGCCATAAGAGAACCTTGCCTGGAAGGAATGTTTTCAATTCCTTCATTCTGCATCCAGCCTCAGAAGCCAGATGATATCCCCAGAGGCTGAGAAGGTGGGGGGGTGCCACCTAAGATGGGTGGAAGGAAACTAACACCCCCAGCCCTCTCTGAGGTTGTTTTCCCAACTAATCACATCGGGAGATGCTCTTCCGGATGTAGCTGCAGGTGTTAAACTTGCCCACAGTGTTTTAAAGCAGCAGCAAGATGGGTGATACGTCGGGAATGGTCCAGTTGTCTCCCGCCACTCATCTGGCGGGAGACATTAACTGCTCTGAACATCTGCAGCTGGATGTTGTCACACTTCCAGAGCAAGCTAAAGATTAGGGCCCGAGTGCTTGCTAGGCACACTCACCTCTTGGAGGTAGGTGGGAACCTCTGAGGTTTCTTCACTCCTCAAAGGCACCTTGATTCTCTCCTTTTCTATTTTGCTTTCTTTCATGTGCATGTTTTTCATTCATCTTCCTTCTCTATCACCCTCATCTCTATAAACAGTTTGCCAAGTCTGTACCACTGCAGCTCAGTGTTGGATAATTAGGAAGTTCTGAAAGGCATCATCACGCCACAGACTCGGGCCAGGCACAGTGGCTCATGCCTCTCATGCTAAGTGGGGAAGAGAGACTGCTGGGAGCCCGAGGCCAGCCTGATGCAGAGGAAGTTGGACTAGGCCATGCTAATACTGGTTTGGTTGGTTTACTCATACTTCAGTTTAAATGTCACTGCTTTGGTGGTTAAGTTTCAGGGCATCATGAGGAAATGTCATGAACTCTGAGGGAACCAAGAAGGATTTTACATGTCAGTTAGCTTGGAAACTCTCTGTGTTGAGCATCTCGAGACTTCTCAGGCTTTTAGAAGTGCTACACAAATATCGTTTTCTCCTTGGATTGTAACAAAGGCAGGGAGAATGGAGCACCTGATCCATCATGTTGCATGTGAACAGTTGAAGAGTAATGAAGTAAAGTGGATTGGTCTGCTGTCTGGGGTGGCTGGGTCTGCAGTCTAGGAAAGACTGAAGCCATTTCTAGGTGTGACTTGACTCAGTTCTTCCTCCATTGGCATGAAGTTCAAGGAATACCTGGTGTTGATACTCAAGTTGAGCGGTGCTCATGATCCCTTACTATAACCTTCAAAAAGCTTCAAGTTTTAGTTTCATAAAATCAAAATGTCTTAGTATGGGTTACCAAAAGTGCCATGGCTTGATGGTAGCCAGCTCTGGGCTTACCCCCTCCACTTCCCTTTCTCATAACGCTCCTCTATCTGTGGATAACTGAGTTGTCTGAAATCCCCTTTCCTCAGTCTTGCTGGTTCTGTCCATTTAGATCATGGCTCGGACATTTTAATGAAGTCCTCTCTGTCACCATAGCACATCAAACCACTCTACCACATACTTGGCTTTCTCTTCTTAAAATGTGCTATTATAAATCTCTACCATAAGGATGTAAGCAGAGATCTTGTATGAGCTGATGCCTAGGGGAAGGCCTAGAACGTAAGTGGTATTTCCATAAAAGAGTGAATTAAATGAGATTTCTCCTATTGCAGGGCTAACTTCCTAGATGACTAATATATGAATCTATTGTTGGTCACTAATTGGTGAGATCGGTTCTCAGCCCTTTCCAGGCTTCCCTCTGGCTGGGATTCATGGCTATCTCCAGCAGCCCAATGGGAAACAAAAGGATTAAACGTCTTGCAGATTGGAAAAGAGGTTTGTTTACGGGTAGGTAGGAGTAAGGAGCTCCTCCAGTTGGGGACACTTCCAGAGTGAGGATGTAGAAATCAAAAGAGGCTTATCAAGAAGAGGGGCATCTGCCATCAGGATAGTTTTCGCTTTCTTCACTGGCTTTCTCAAGGCGATCCTACTCATGAGCATTTGCATGACATCCAAGAGGACCTAGAGAGAGAAACTCGTTTGTCCATTGAACTTAAAAGGGACATTCTTGCACTAACATCACTTACATGCAAATGCCTACCACAGGCCTTCAGGATTCCTGTCTCTCGGTACCAGTTGCTAAAAAAAAGTTCAGAGAAGTCAAATGAGCAAATCCTATACATAAGCTGGAAACGGACTCTGAAATGGATTGCTAAATGCTTTAAGGCCCAAGTCTTTCTGAAACCATTCATGAGGTGAATCTACAGAAAATAAAATAGGAAGGGGGGAAGAAAAGAGAATGAGAGAGGGGAGGGAGAGCAAAGGAATGAGCGTGGGTGGCAGGGGAAAGCTTTGAGGAGTTCACTAAGAGTGACATCAGCACTCTCGGGGATGATCAACAACAGTGACAGCCCTACTCTACTTGGAGAAGTGACTAAATATCAACCCATCCCACAACACGGACGTGGGAAGCACTTAGCAGACACCATCTCCAGCAGACAGGCCCGAAGGAAGGCTGAGTTCCTTAGCCTCCGCTACCTCTGAACTTTTCGTGATGGTTCTTCGGGAAAGGGCCACACCCTTCCCATTTGCCTGTTCTGCAGGCCTGTGACAAAGCCTTACGTAAGGCACATGCAGAGAAATACCAGGATCTCTGGGAAACAGCTCCTAAAGGCTTATTTTTTTAAAAAGAAAAAAAAAAGCTTCATTGCTAAATTTAGGGAAATGATTCAGAAGCCACCCCCACTCCGCCACATGCACACCTCTCCAGCGAGGGCTCCACACACAGTTAACTGTTTGTCTTGGCATTTTCGGTTTTTTGTTTCCAGTTTCAGCACAGGGTTTTGCATCTGCCTGTAAAGGTTCTTGCTGTAGGGATCATTTGCCCTTTTTTTTTAAAAAAAAAAAAAAAAAAAAAAAAAAAGAAATGATGGCTTAAACTAACATGAATAAAATATAAGGCAGGGTATCACAACTCCTCACATGGATCAGAAATTTGGGAACTGCATGGCTCATGAGGGGGAAATGTATTCTCTGAGGACCTGCAGAGTTTAGGGGTAATTCTTAGCAGTCACAAGCCATCAATCTTCCAAATGTCACACTGAAAACAAGCACTTGACATCAGAGTCATGCGACCGACTTTTCCATTTGATTGCTTCTGTGCTGTGTGGATGAAGGGGGCTGTGTGACTGCTGAGGGCAGGGGTGTACAGCGAGGTCGGCGGGCTCCAGGCCCGAGGAGCCAGAAGGTCAAGTGTCAAAGAGCATGTGCCATTTCCTCCTGAAGCCTCCGCTTCCTCGTGTATAAACTTGAGAGGTTTGGACGGGACCAGTCCATCCCAAAGTGATGTCCAGAGGTCTGTTGACGTAACACAACACAACCTTGGTCCCCTTTGTTCACTCACAAGGTCTGGTGACATTTTAAAGCTCCAGCTGTTAAGAAACGTAAAATTATGGAATTGCCAGGAAAATAGGTGCATCTGGAATGTAGTCTATAAAGTGCACTGACCCAGTATATTCTTTAATATGAAAACCCTGGCTTTTAATGCTTATATCAACAAGAGGGTGAGAGTGGGCATAGGCCATGAAACTGGACCATGGGAGGGGGAACAAGAGATGTTGAGGAAGGTAGTGGGATAAGGGGACACATGTGATATGAAAACAGAAACAGGGCACTGGGGCAGGAGGGGTACAAGAGGAGTAAAGGATAAAGGGAGTAGGTAGAAAACAATGAACATAAATTTTCTTCAGAAATACTATAATTAAACCTAGTTTTTGTATGCTAAATAAAAACGAAACTTTAAAGGATTATTTTGCTGTAATTAAAAACAATACAAGCCACAGAACTTTGGCGATTACATCATTCTCCAGACCAAATTGCTCATGAAACATCTTGCATCCAGCTCCCTGCTCCAACAGGGAGCTCCTTCCTTCTAAGCTGTATGCCATTGGGTCCTAATGTTCTCTGGATTCAGGTCTGAACACCGGCTCCTGAACTAGACGGCTGTATGGACAACCTTGGGAGCCACCTCCAGCTCCAGCTTCATAGTCTGCCACACGAGAGGCCTTAGACCTTGCAGGAGCAATGAAGAAGAACAAGGACCTTGCCTTCCAGCTGTTCCTAGTCATGGTCTATGCTGGTCTCACTGACAGGAAAGCGGGTGGTCTACCCAGCTGATAACATCTCCTTAAATGCTGAGGGGGATGGCTGTCCCAAAGATTGGTGATTGCTTCTGGCACACTGCCCCATAAAGAGCTCATCTTCTCTCCTCAGTTGTTGACTCTGAAATACCATGTATCAGGAATATGTGACTCTATGATGGAATATTGGAAGGAAACTGTCATTGTTTTTGCAACAAATCCCCTACATACTGAACCAAGGGAGCTCTAGTCTGGTTCTGGGGAGGACTATAATGAAGCAGGCTATTATGGGATAAGACAATGGTTGTCAAGGATCCTGCACATAAGTGTCAGGAGTTTCTGCCTGTGACTGGCAAGTCTGAAATCGTTTGGGGGAAACGCATTGCACCGAGAACAGGAAGACTCTTGTTTGAATGCCAGAGCAGCTCAAAATCTGGTCCAGAATATTTTATCAAAACGTGTCTCTGATTTGGGATTCTCTCTTCTGAGCAAGGCAATTGCAATCTGCTTCAAGCTTTATAGCTAATGGTGCCACCCACTGAGCCTCCATATGGACCCGTGAATAGGGACATTTGTTACAATTTTAAAGTGGCCCCTAACTGTGCCATAGGCACAATGGTGCATCATATAAAGCTACTAGAGATATGGCCTGAAGGCAGGAGCAACAGAGGGAAAAAAGCTGGCAGAAAAGATGACGTTTCAGGATGCACTGGTGGCAGGTGGATCACCTATGACATGCTCAACACCTCCAAGGCAACAGCCCACTCTAATGAGGACACAGGAAGACCATGCCTGGAAGAGCAGTAAACGGAAATGCAAAATAATGAAGCAAAGATGTGGGGAGACTGTGGGATGGGAGGAGGGAGAAGAAGGCAACTGATGAGCAGTAAGAACAAAGGATGATGGAACAGAGCAAATGTAAATTAGAGACGATTTCAAAGTAGAGATGGATTCCATTTCAAGTCTAGGGAAACCAAATGCCCACTCCCCCAGCCCCCATATGTGTAAGCAGCAGGCAGGAGAGAACATTGTTCCCTAAAAAGAGAGCGATGTGAGCTAGGGAAGAGGGGGAGAGAGAAGAGCAGCTATTACGTGACTGTGTTTTCCTAAGTGAGCTGACCATTTGACAGCATGCATTGCAGGCAGCCAGGCTGCACCCTCTGGCAGGGACTTAGAATTCCCAAAGGCCTTTTCATCTGACTTTTGAAAGTGTGGGGTAGGCTGTTTCAGCCACTGAATCTTGGGTAGTCTGGATCTTTGGGAACAAAATAGGGAATGAGCCATGTAGCAGAGCCAGCTTCTTTTGTTGGGGCCCCCTGGGCATTGGGGTTCCCTGGGCATTTGGGTTCCAGGGTAGCAGGAAAGCCATGCAGATACTGGGTCGTAACTCCTTCTGGGCCCCATCTCCTCTATATTCCTCTCCTCCACGGCCCTTTCTTATTTAATTGAGCAATTAGCACACCTGTCTCAGCTTCTCCTAACCTGCGGCTACTTTCTCATTGCCCTTCTGGGACCACAGCCTAGCTGTCTTCTCAGCTCAATCATGTACACCTCAGACACACCAATTCTCTCTCTCTCTCTCTCTCTCTCTCTCTCTCTCTCTCTCTCTCTCTCTCTCTCTCTCTCTCTCTCTCTCTCTCTCAGCTGATTGTTAGAGAAAGAACTAGTCTAGCTCCCTGCCCTGAAGTCTCTCAAATTCCAGATACTGGTTCCCTTTGGTACTCTGTTTCCATTTCCCTATGGAGATGACTCGGCGTTTCCTTCTTCTTCAGCCCTTCCTTACTCTCTCGCTTCCTTCTATAGCTCCTACCTCAAGATTGACTCGTCCACGCACCAGACAATGTAACCTAATCCAGACAGCTGGGTCCTGTTATGTGAAAGTCGCCTTCAATCACCACAGAACTTTAAAGAGCTTGTATCTTCAAAGAAAGCTCTCGCCTTGCATAGAAGAGTAGGGCTCCACAGCTCCGTTCACCTTTCATTAAGTGCCTCTGCCTTGATGATTTCGTCCTCCGTTGTCTCTTAAGCTGTTGCTCCTTTGGTGACCAATCTGGACCTCAGCATCATAAATCCCTGCAGCAGTTCCCCAGTGTCCCAACTCTCTCAGCATTGTAACTTTCTACTCCTAAAGCTCAGAGTCCAAATTTCCTAACCCAAGCCAGTCCTATAATCCATTGGCCTAGCTACCATTTTTTGCTGTTCCTACCCACTTTCACCTTTTCTTCTCCTTAGCCTGCTCGTTTGGCAAGTCCGCCAGCAACTTCTGAGCATAAATTCACGCTGTTCATATACCTTCTGTTTCATTCCATCTATTGATCTAACCTCCAATGCCACCTCTCTTTGCTGCTCTGGCCTATAAATTTATGGTAAATGAAAATGACCAGCAATGCCAACAAAACATACTGTCTTGTCTTGCATAAATTCACATTCCCAACCTCGAGAGGACCTGGAATGCTGTCCAGCATCCTCACTTCGTTTTCCTGTCTGTCCACTCTCCTGTGCTATGAGATTATTTCACACCTTTCTCTTTCTCCTCACACATCCAACACCTCTGCCCCCATTCTCACTCTCAGCAGACGACCTTGCTTCTTACTTTCCTGGCGAAATTGGAGCAATCAGAGGAGAACTTCCACAAACTCCCACCACCTCATCTCCCCACCTCCGACCATCTGCATTATACTCGGCCTTCCTCCAGTTACTAAAGACAAACAGCATGCTCCTCTCTATAGCACATCCCATCCCTCCCTTGTGTAATTAAGAATACTTAGCTGTGATAATTTGAGGAGGGTGTGTGTCTGTGTGTGTGTGTGTGTGTGTGTGTGTGTGTGTAAAGACAGAGTATTTTAGTTGGTGTTCTATTGCTGTGAAGAGACAATGTGACCACAGCAACTCTTATAAAGGAAAGCATATAATTGGGGCTGGCTTATAGTTTCGGAGGTCTAGTCCATCATCCTCATGGTGGGGAGCATGGTGGCATGCAGGCAGACATGGTAGCTGAGTGTTCTACATCTAGATCTGCAGGCAGCAGGAGAGACACGCTGGGTCCAGCATGGGCTTTGAAAAGCTCAAAGCCCATCCACAGAGACACCTGCTCCAACAAGACCACACCTCCTAATCCTTTCAAATTGTGCCAATCCCTAAACATTCTAATATATGAGCCTATGGGGGCTATTCTTATTCAAACCACCACACAGAAGGATGGAGAGATGACTCAGCAGTTGAGAACAGGAGATGTTCTTCAGAGGACTTGAGTTCAATTTCCAGTAGTTACACAGTGGCTCACAATCATCTGTACTCCAGTCCCAAGGGATCTAATGCCTTTTTCTGACTTCCATAGGCACCAGGCATTCATATGGTACACAGATATACAAGCAGGCAAACACCCATACAAATTAAATAAAATAAATAAACCCCAGCTATTCTAATTGTGACTGCTATGTAAATCTTATTTTCCAATTTTTCGTTGCTTTTGTTTTGTTTTTGAGTTTTGTTTTGAGAGCTCACTATGTAGCTCTGACTTTTCCTGGAACTCATTATGTAGGCCAGGTTGTCGTTGAACACACAGATCTGCCTGCATCTGCCTCCCAAGGGTTGGCATTAAAGGTGTTAGTCCAAATATTTTTAATGTTGGATTGTTTCCTTAGGATAGATTTTCCAAGACTACAATCATGTGAAAAAAAATAAATGCTTCTTTTCATTATTATTAAAGGTGCAGGGGAATAAAGATCTTTTTGAACTCTAATAGAACTAAGGTACAAGAAGGAAATGAAAGGTGTTCAGGAATGAACCCACATACTACAGCTCAGTTAGTCCAAATGATGCTTTCCTGTCCCTTCCTTCAGGTCCTCATGGTTACAGGGATGTACAGAGAAATAATCAACCATCAAAGCAACAAAGGCTAAAATTTCTGCTTACACTAGTTGTACCAACTCACAGAAAATAATTCTGAGAAAGGATTGTAATGCTGTGAGATTGAGTTAGCAGACCTTTTTAATATCCCAAGAACTGCACAAGCTTGCACATAATTCCATGAAAACCATGCTGACCTTGGGAGGAGGGCTGTATGGAGAAGGTCAGATGAGTCATGTATGTTTTCCACTCGCTGCTGTGATCGCACAGACTTCTGTTAGACATGGTAGCGCTGGCGTGTCCTGTGATTGGTTTATTTTGATGTTTCCATTATGAAAGCAACCTGTCTATGCTAAATAACGTGATTCACCATTTACTTTAAAAATATCTCTTCCCTGTCCTCAAAGGTGGTAAATTTCCAATGAATGAATAAAAAGATAAACGCATACAAGATGCAATGTAGATGGGAGCCACAGATAAGAATAAAGTTCAGCAGTTTGAAAATCTCCTTTATAATAAACCTCAGTACAACATGAAGAAGTAGCTGACTGTCTTGGTGAAGAGGAGTAAGCCATAGACCAAGAAGCTGCAGAAGACATACTAACTTGCTGGTTCCTTCCTGGAAAGGCTTAGCAAAACCCAGGGGCTACCATAAACTGGTAATGGGGGCCTTGGCCAAAACCTGAGTACGAAGTGCTAAAATCCCTTCAGATCACCTTTCCAAAAGAACATAGCCAAATGACCAATCCCTGCAAAAGAACAACAGTTGATTGTGGTGGTCTGAATGAAAATGGCCCCCCCTAGACTCATAGGTAGTAGCATTATTGGAGGTGTGGCCTTCTTAGAGTAGGCGTGGTCTTATTGGAGGAAGTATATCACTGGAAGTGGGCTCTGAGGTTTCAAAAGCTCAAGCCAGATCCAGTGTCACTCTCTTCTGGCTGCCTGCCAATCCAGATGTAGAACTCTCAGCTCCCTCTCCAGCACCATGTCTGCCTATATGCCACTATGCTTCCCGCCATGATAATAATGGACTAAACCTCTGAATCTATAAGCCATCGCCAAGTAAATGTTGTCCTTTATAAGAGTTTCCAAGGTTGTGGCATCTATCCACAGCAATAAAACCCTAACTAAGAAAGACACTGATTCTCCAAGGCAAACGACTAAGACAGATTCCTTATGTGGGATGCAATGCGCTGCAGTCAGAATCCAGTGAAAATGAGCAGTTTCTTTCCAGACCTTGGCCCTAGAACAGTTAGATGTGTGTGACATCTCTGCATCAGACACAGTATTATCTGAGGATCATTCTCAATGTTGATTTTCATACACTAAAATATGTGGTTTGTTCAAAGAAAAACTGAGCTCCACAAATAACACAATAAAAACCCGACAAACTTCAGGACCCACCCATTATCTTATTTAAAAATTATATTTTGTCTTATTTTATTTGGAAACAGGATCTCACCAGTTCCAGCCTGTCCTCAAACTTCCTACATGGGGGACGCTGCCCTTGAGCCTCTTCTGATCCTCCTGCCTCTACTTCTTGAGTGCTGGAGTCATAGACATGTGGCACTATATCTGGTTCAGGCAGTGCTGGGATCAAACCCAGGGCTTTATGCACCTTAGAAAGTGCTTTACCAACTAAGCTACCTACTTAGCCCTGTGTTGAAACCTTAGTACCTTTTTTTAAAAGTGGTCAAGAAATCATAAGGCAGTTAAAAAGAACATCTAATATTAAAAAGGAGAAACATTTGTTGGATAAAAAATGAAAAACAAAAATTACCCCAAAACAGAATCATTATGTTTATGAAGAAGAGGAAAATACAGCATTTGTGACACAAGATAGACCACTATTTTAAAAAAAAGGAGGGGCATTATTAAACTATAATGGGCTGTAGGATAATGTCTTACTCCATTTTCAGTGTCTTAGGACAACCAAGGTTTATTTCTCATTCTTACCAAGGGCAAAGCAATTAGAGTCACTTTTTGTATATATGTCAGAGACGTAGGTTCCCTTCATTCTATGACAATAGCATCTTTGTATGTGGCTCACAAGGACACAGGAGGTAAGAGTGGTAGGCTCAGACACAGCTTTTAGTTCAACCCTGTAGAATAGTTCTCAACCCCCTTGGGGGTCAAATGATACAGGGGATGCCAAAGACCATAGAAAACAGACATTTATGTTATGATTCATAACGGTAGCAAAATTACAGTTATAAAGTAGCCATGAGAATAATGTTATGGTTGGGGTCACCACAACATGAAGAACTGTATTTAAAGGGTCACAGCATTAGGAAGGGTGAGAACCACCAGTGTAGAAGGTCACTGCTTCTCACTGTCCATTGGCCCTGATCTGCAGCTGGGAAAGACGTGAGTCTGTGTCGAAGCTCTTCTGCCCACAGGGCTATCAGAGACAAGAGAGTGCTCTTATAAATGAAAAACTAGAAGTTGCTATGGAGAGTTAGATGATAAAGTTGAGGAGACTTTTTGTTTTTTTTTTTAAAGAAGGGGGTAATCAGGAATATTTATAATCCACCTGGCACTTAGGAACCCTATGAAAACCAGACAAAAAGAATGGGGAAATTTTTCTATGAGGTTATAGTAGAAATCATCTATAAAACAAAGAAACAGGTTTCCGACTTTAAAAGCCCACTGAGTTAAGCAGTTACTTTTCAATGGAAAAATCCACTGGCCAAGAATTATATGACATAATATCTAACCGTCTGTACCTAAAAACAAAGCCCCTGCCCCAGGCATGGCCTGCCACAGACCTAGGGAAAGAGGCAGTGTGACTCTGCTTACTGCACAGTGCTGTCGTGTGTCACCAGCTGACGTGAAACGATCAGACTGTGGAGTTGACTACCTTCATGGCCCTTACTCTCCACAGCTACAGTGCACAGAAACAGACATTCTACTTAACCCGTCTGCTACGGCAAGACAGGAACCTTTCCAATCTTTTATTGTTCTCAGTGCGCTACTGTGACTATCTTAACGCCTAAGTTTTTAATTTGAAATTTTAGACTATTTCCTTAGGAGGGAGGATATCATTAGAGTAAAAAGAAGGAAGAAAACTTTCCATATGGAATTCTCTGAAAGTCTCTGCAAAACTTGACATCTACAATTATTTCACCATCTTCTAACGCAGCCAGGCATGTCTGCACATTGGTGTTTGACCACATTCTCACCAGAGTCAGAAGCTTCCAGCTCATCTGAGTTGTTACTAGGGGAACGCTTTGCTAACTTAGGGGTAAACAGTTTTATACTTTTATGTGTATATTTACTTGTAACAATTTCACTTTAATGAATAATCTTTTATATGAAATGTCTCTCCTCCAATATACTTTATCATTTTCTCACTGCATTGAAGGATTTCTCTATATTAATCTTTGTCTGTTACTTATTTGACTTTTAGCTTCATCTGTAATATAACCCAGCCTTTTAAAATCCTTATGTAACCGAATCAGTTATTTCTTTGGCAACTGCTCGTAAGCACACATTTCAATTTTTTGTTTTGTTTTACTATGATTAAAATTTTCATACCCAGAGCTTCAGAAAAACAAGTCCAGGTTTTACATAATGCCTTTATTGCTGTTGTTGCTTCAGGAAATGGAGGAAGAAGATGGACCAAAAAGATCCCACCGGCCGCATCTCACAGTACCATTGGTGACAAGTGGCTCCCTGAACACTGTAAACCGCCTCTGATACATCACCCCGGAAGACTGGCGTTTTCCCATTCATGCCTCATACGTCACGAACTTGTCGATGCCACTACATCCCACCCTGAACTATTCTTACCATTTTCCTTTATTGCAGTACTATACTGTCCTAGTTACCACAGCTTGTGTTTTAATATCTGTGGGTAATGACGTTTCCCCCTGCTTTTCATGGTGTGTGTCCCCATACTTCTTGATTAAACTTAAGCCAGCGTTTCCAAGAACTTCCCCAGACACCACACTGCTACTGGAGTTGAACGCATGCCAAGTCCAAGTCCTTCCATGGATATTTCAACTCAGAAGGTGGCGGTTTTCTATGTTTGCATCTACAAAGTCTGGAGTTTAGTACTTGTACTGCATTAGCAGACTCCTGGCTGTTTAGAAATGCTAAGCACTATCTTGACGGTATCGTATATAACAAGATCAATGATGAAAGACTAAAAGACAATAAAAGCAATAATCAGAGCAAATCAGTGCAATAGGGGCTCCCACATTGTCATTGTTGTCTTTAATAAACCAATCAGCTCTCTTAAGCCTTTCTATTCTTTTACTAGTGTTAGACTGTTTTGCTACATAATTTGGTCTCATTTTTATTGCTTACTATTGGTTTTAATATTCACAAAATGTGTATATTTTACAGGACATAGTAGTGGCAATGCCTGCCAGTGAGATCTTGAGATTCAGAGAATCCTGTCATAGGTCATCTTCCCAGGACCACTTCCAGTGGCAGTAGTGATTGATTGGGTGACTCAGGAGCCAGGATGGAGATGGAGATTCTTGTAAATAACCAAGAATAGTATTCCTGTGGTAAGGGGAGTTCTGGAAATGGGTAGAAGTCCAAAACTCAAACAAAAGGGTGTGCATAGCTGAAAACTAGTTGTGCTTTGCCCAAAGAACATGAAGATATATCACAGAATAACCGACTCTGAAGCAAACGGTAGCCTTTTGTATCACTAGGGTCTCTGGCTACCCATTGAGATTTGCTCTTAGAGATAGTTTCCTTGGGTTGGGCAGTGAATTCTGTTGGAGAAGCAGCTGTGAATGCTCTCAGGCAACACAAACACTAGCCAGGCACTGGACACATGACAACCTTTAAAAAGACTCAGGTAGAGCACGGGGTGCCCTTATACACTCATTTAATGAGTGCGGATTACATGCTAAGCTCTTTTATATTGCCTGTCTGTCTTAAAAGTCACAAGAACTCCATGGAAGAAATATAATGATCATCTTCATTAATGGCCAAGGGAAGCCAACAGCTTGAGTTCTTCCCCGTGGTTGCATAGCGAGCACCCAGATTTTTGGGTGTAATGAGCTAATAAACACGTACGAAAAAGGCACGACTACATATATGCTTTTGTAAAATAACATGGAGAACCCATTTTTGTTAATATCCTTGGAGACTAAAGACAAGGCTTGAAAATAGGCGATTAGCTCCTATCTTTTAAAAAGTGCTTTGTATCAGTAACACTTCTCAAATGTACTTTCTGAGTCTCCAGCCTATTTGGTTTTTCATATTTTGGGGGGGGGGGAGAGAATCAATTTAGTTATTGAAAATATTCAGTTAAATCATTACACTTCCCAACTCCTTTGATAAGCAGTGCTAACAATTGTTAAGAAATTATCCATTAAATTGTAGAAAGGCCAGAAAACCTGTCTTAATATAGCAATAACAAACCCGGTTGTTGTGTTAAGCACGTCGTGCCCACTTATTTGTGAAACAAGTGCTAATTTGTATCACATGATGCAGATAAGGAGGGCAAGACTCCAGGAAGCCTAGTAACTTGCTTCTGATCCCAGGACTGAGAGGGTGAGCCCGGGCATTGCACCCAAACTGCCATCTGCCATCAGGAGTATGACCGGACAGTCAGAAGGAAAGGCACATTTTACACCGTCAGGGACTCAGCTCTCAGGCAGGGGTATAGATTTCAGGATGGGTAAAGGAATGGTTTCTTACCTCTCTTTCATATGGGCCAAATTCAAAGGCTATGGAGGAGGTTTCAAAAAGATATTCATTCACACAGTGCATCACCGAGCAGGAGAATATTCCTGAGACAAAAAGGAAGAATTGTTAATTATGACTTGCTAAAATAAAGAAGTATTTTTCTATTTTTCTAGAGCTGACACAGGACTGAATGCCTCCATCTTGGGCAAGATCATCAAATCATGTTCTCTGGCCTAGGGATGAGAGCCCATGATACTACTGGGGTTTTCCTTGCATTCTCTACCAGTCCAGTGCTTCCCGTCACCAACATATAAATAATTTGCCAAATCCTAATGCTCTGTTTGGGGGCAACATTCTTTAAAAGGGAGCAAAACTGGGGACTGTCTAGATAGCTCGGCAGTTAAGCACACCCACTGCATCCAGCACCCTCTCCTGGTCTCCTGTGTGCAAACAATACACATAAACTCAAGAAAGCACACACACATATAAATAAGAAATTGGCACAACCTTACTTCTATTGTTTTGGGGCAAGTTATAAAGCCTTTCTCTGTATCAATTTCCTTAATTTTAAGATAATAACCCAACACTTTGAAACATTATGCAGGGTAAAATCAATCTTATACTTTATATTATTAGAAATACAAAGAAATGGAAAGAGGAGTATTACTACCCAAAACTCTCCATGGTCTCTGAGAAGAACAGACCCTAACACCCAAAACTTTCCATACTTGCCCCAGGTTCCCTTTGCAGCTATTTTCCCTTGCTCCTGTGCCCCCCGAACTTGACCTTCACTGCCTCACCTTTCTGCTTTCCTCCTGGAACTTTCGTGCTTGCACGGGCCTCTCTAACATTTGCACAATTTTTCCTAATTATGCTAGTCGTGCACACTCCCAAAAGTATGTAAATCTTATGCAAATAAAATTTGGAGAATAGTTATGGGTATGTAAGCAATCCATTCTTCAACGCGCCTTCTCATTTTTGTGGATAAAATACCAATTTAAGAATGTTTCCTAAGGTTAGCAAATCATCTGAGTACATGTTTTGGTAGGGTCTCAAGACAATTCATGTGCTCGTAACTAAATACAACTCCTCTGGATATTTTGTTTAAAATCAACAGCACTATTAACATTCTACATAAAAGCAATTATTCTTTACTTGGAAGCCTTCCTTGAAACCCTTCCTAATTTTTATTCCCTTTCTGCAAGGTAGCTTCTATGCCATACAACAGAGATCAGCTTTTGCTTTTTTAATATTTCGGTAAGTTGAGTCAGGCATTATGAGTCCTTTGTGCATGGCTTCTTTTGCACAACATCATGCATGTGAGATCCACGCCCACTGTGCGTGGCGGGAGCTTGTTCTTTGCCATCATGGTTTTCTTTTCGTTTATTGATTACAAAAAATCATTTTCACAATTTAGAAGCCAGGAAGTTCAAAACCAAGGCGTGATCAGACCCAGTGTTCGAGGGTGGCTAATTTTCTTCATTAAAAACGGTACCTGCCAGCTGTGCAAGACAGGAAGTGACAAATTAGCTGACTTGGATTTCACCGGAAAGACGGTTTCTATCCTTTGATCAGCTCCTGGAAGCCCCAACACCCACGCTTAATTCTGTCACATCTGTGATTGCGTCTCAACATATGAAAGTTAAGAGGATATAACGTTGAGCCCTCCTCCTCCTCCTCCTCCTTCTCCTACTTCGTAGCAAGCACACCTCAGGGCCAGAACTGGACCAGGTGATGGGACTGCAGACTCCACACTTGTGCTGCCGAACACGTTGCTTAGTGGAGCCTAAGTAAGCATGGAGATCCAGCGAGCTGGGCATTTTCACTGCTTTACTTGGGGCAAAACTTCCCCCTTTCCACAGACTCCTGAAGGCCCAAGCTTTAAAGATAGGGTGGAGGAACAGCCCTTTCAGGGCCAGGCATAACCTTAAAAACTGTCTTAATAGAAGTGTGTTCACAATAGCATTCTGGGTTTAATATAAATCCCACAGAATTGTTCAGTGCAACATTTTTATTAGGTCATAGACTGCAAAGAGCCAAGTCAATAGGAAAATTTTTTTTTATTTCCAGTGTCACTCACTATTTTGCCATTATTTGACAGTTTTCAAGCACATAAGCACACCGCTCATTTGTTTAGCCATAATACGGATGACATTTACAGTTTCTAAACTGGGACTATAATGAACAATGTGATCGGAACATTTCCACCCACATACATGCAGTGGAATTACTAGATATGGTACACCTGCTTTAATTATGGTGCCTCCTCCAGCTTGCCAATGGTGTTCTACCTGCTTGCATTCCCAGCAGCAGAGTGTAAACATTTCAATTATGATTTCTGAAACTAGCTGCTGAGTGTCTGAACCCGCACCATCGGCCCTCCTGAGACTCAGATCACCAGCTGCAGATATGAGGCTGAACAACCTCCCTGATCTAACGAGTTAGTTACTTACGGTGGGCTCTTAGTTATAAGGAATTACGTAGGTAATTCTCTACGCTGTCTGCCATTGGTGCTGCCACAGTTAAGGTGACGATCACTGTGATAAACACCATCACCAAAGCAACTTGGGGAGGAAAGGGATCATTTGGCTTGCACATCTTGAACCACTATCCTGTGAAGAATGCCAAGGCAGGAACTCAAGCAGGGCAGGAACCTGGAGGCAGGAGCTGATGCAGAGGTCCTGGAACTCTGCATACTGGCTTGCTTTTCATGGCTTGCTGAACCTGCTTTCTTATAGCCCCCAGGACCACCAACCCATGGCTGGCACCATCCATAATAGGCTAGGCCCTCACCCATCAATCACTAATTAAGAAAAAGACCTACAGGTTTGTCTGCAGCCTCGTCGTATGGAGACACTTTTACAATTGAGATTTTGTCCTCTCAGATGATGCTAGCTAGTTTCAGGTTGACATACAAATTTTGCTGGGGGTCCCTTGCTGCTACATGTTAGACACATGAGCCTCCTCACTCCGGCTTCATGCCAATGTAGTCAAATGGCTAAATTCTAATCTGAGGACTGAACCGAGGGTGGCAGGTTTCATGGGAGGCCAGAGTTGGAAGCCAGAGGAATGAACTAGAGGTTTAAATACAAGCTAAGGACAAAATTGCCAATTAGCATGTATACCACCAGGATTTAAGAGCTAAAATTAAAATTGCAGTTATTAAGTAGGGAGTTGGGCCCAAATTCACAAGTCAGAAGGTCACGAAAACAAGGACTGCGAGTTCCCCTGAGCTCAGGCTGGAACCTGGGCCTCACCTTACAAACTGAAGCATGCTAAAAGTATCCAGTTGTTTCCAGTATCCCAGAGACAATATCATTGTTTTGGTGGCCTCTTTCTGATTAGAAAGAAGAATTTTTTTCTATTCATTACTATATGGTTATTTTCTGTATGTTTGCACATACATGAGAATATGTATACATGTGCGTGTGTGGTGTACACACAGATGTGAGTATGAGCCTGTGTGTATGTAGAGGCCTGATGTGGGAGTCCCCTCTGTATGCTGCTAATATGTTTTATTGCCATTGGTTAATAAAGAAGCTGCTTTTGAGCCGGGCGGTGGTGGCGCACGCCTTTAATCCCAGCACTCGGGAGGCAGAGGCAGGCGGATCCCTGTGAGTTCAAGACCAGCCTGGTCTACAAGAGCTAGTTCCAGGACAGGCTCCAAAGCCAGAGAAACCCTGTCTCGAAAAACAAAACAAAACAAAACAAAACAAAAAAAAAAAAGAAGCTGCTTTTGGCCAATGGCTTAACAGAATAGCCAGGCTGGAAAAGATACATAGAGTAGGCGGAGTCAGGGAGAAGCCATGTAGCCGCCAAAGGGGAAAGATGTGAGCTGTCAGCCAGAACCTTACCAGTAAACCATGAGCCTCATGGTAAAACATAGAATATTAGAAATAGGTCAATTTAAGATGTAAGAGTTAGTTAATAAGAAGCCTAAGCTAATAGGCCAAGCTTATTATAATGTTATAATTAACATAGTTTCTGTGTAATTATTTGGGTCTGGGCAGCCAGGAAACACACAAGCAGCCTCTGACTACAAGGTCATTGGACATTTTACTGCATCATTCCCTATTTTATCCCTTTGAAACAGGCTCCGGCTATCTTCCTGCCTCCCACTCCCAGCACTAGGGTTTCAGAGTCTGAGCCTGGAGCTTACAGCTTACTCCTTGGTTAGACTGGCTGTCTAGTGAGCCCTGCGATTCTCCTGTCTCCCACCACTGGCATTAAGTGCCACCACACTCAGCTGGGTGCTGGGAGTCCAAACTCAGGCCCTCGTGCTTCTTGTACAAGAAGCACCTTACCCACTGGGTCATCTCCTCAACATCTTACACGGACATTTTCTTTCTGTGGCAGTCATTTGTTTTCCAGTGTAGGCTTGCTAACTCCCAAGGAGCTCTCCAATAAATGCAGCGGCAGCTAAAATGTCATCTCAGGAAGCCATGCCTCCAAAACCTTGTTTCATAGCCCTCATGCTGAGCTAGAACAGTGTAGAGAAAGCATCCCAGACAAGGGCATGGGGACAGACTCACGGGTTTGTAGCTTCCAGCTACTGCTTTTGCTTTCTGATCCTTAGCTTCCTCATTCAGGAAATGAAGGTGACCCTGGCTGTCTGTGAGGATTGGGTACGGTAGCATTGTTAGTGGTAATACAGTAAGTCCTGGTGCCATGCCTTCCTTCCCACTTCCTCCAGCCTCATGAAGAAAAGATGACTCGTGACAGAACAGAAAAATGAGTGGGGAAGTACAGACCCAGCCAAAGAGATATTCCAAGGGCATTGGGGGTCTTCCACATGGACAGACAGGTCTCAAGACACTTGATCTCATCCCTTCCCTGACCTAACTGTGGTATCTGTTAGAACTGTTATTTCTCAGAACATTAAGGAAAACATGGAGTCTCCAGAAGTTATACGGCTATAAACTTAGTGAGGCACCCCATCCAGCAGAAGGAAGTTTATTGCCTAAAGGAAAGAGGCGAATTGATGAGTGTAGTTAAGCATTATGAATATCTATTGCTTCAACTGCTTGAGCTGTCCACACATTGGGGCCCACTGTCCCACGCTACAGCTAAGCATGTGTCGCATACTGCTCAATTTTTGCAAGGGACATCCTAGTTCACTAATTTCTGTCAAGGAGGTAGGAGAGGAAATCTCCTTGGGAACTTTGGTTTGCTGTGCTTTCTTAAGAAGTGTGATAGAATGTTCCCCTTACTCCACATCCTCTCCAGCAAAGGCTATCATTGGTGTTTTTGATTTTAGCCATTCTGACAGGTGTAAGATGATATCTCAAAGTTGTTTTGATTTGCATTTCCCTGATCGCTAAGGAGGTTGAGCATGACCTTAAGTGTCTTTTGGCCATTTGAACTTCTTCTGTTGAGAATTCTCTGTTTAGTTCAGTGCCCCATTTTTTAATTGGGTTAATTAGCATTTTAAAGTCTAATTTCTTGAGTTCTTTATATATTTTGGAGATCAGACCTTTGTCCGTTGCAGAGTTGGTGAATATCTTCTCCCAGTCAGTAGGTTGCCTTTTTGTCTTAATGACAGTGTCTTTTGCTTTACAGAAGCTTCTCAGTTTCAGGAGGTCCCATTTATTCAATGTTACCCTTATTGTCTGTGCTACTGGGGTTATACATAAGAAGTGGTCTCCTGTGCCCATGTGTTGTAGACTACTTCCCACTTTCTCTTCTGTCAGGTTTAGTGTGTTCAGATTAATATTGAGGTCTTTAATCCATTTGGACTTGAGTTTTGTGCATGGTGATAGATATGGATCTATTTTCATTCTTCTACAGGTTGACATCCAGTTATGCCAGCACCACTTGTTGAAGATGCTTTCTTTCTTCCATTGAATACTTTTAGCTCCTTTGTCGAAAATTAGGTGTTCATAGGTTTGTGGGTTAATATCCGGGTCTTCTATTCGATTCCATTGGTCGACTTCTCTGTTTTTATGCCAATTCCAAGCTGTTATCATTACTGTAGTTCTGTAATAGAGTTTGGAGTCAGGGATGGTAATGCTTCCAGAAGTTCCTTTATTGTATAAGATTGTTTTGGCTGTCCTGGGTTTTTTGTCTTTCCATATAAAGTTGATTATTGTTCTCTCAAGGTCTGTGAAAAATTTTGTTGGGATTTTAATGGGGATTGCATTGAATTTATAGATTGCCTTTGGTAGAATTGCAGTTTCTACTATGTTGATTCTACCCATCCAAGAACATGGGAGATCCTTCCATTTCTTTTAATTTCTTTCTTCAAAGACTTAAAGTTCTTGTCAAATAGCTCTTTCACTTCCTTGGTTAGAGTTACCCCCAAGATACTTTATGCTATTTGTGGCTATCGTAAAAGGTGAAGTTTCTCTGAATTCCCTCTCTGCTTCTCTATCCTTTGTGTATAGGAGGGCTACTATTTTTTTTTGAGTTGATCTTATAACCTGCCACTTCACTGAAGTTATTTATCAGCTGTAGGAGTTCTTTGGTAGAGTTTTTGAGGTCACTAGTGTACACTATCATATCATCTGCAAATAACGAAAGTTTGACTTCTTCCTTTCTGATTCGAATCCCCTTGATCTCCTTATGTTGTCTTACTGCTATTGCTAGAACTTCAAGAACTATGTTGAAGAGATATGGTGAGAGTGGACACCTTGTCTTGTTCCTGATTTTAGTGGAATGGCTTTGACCCACATTGGAGCACTGGACTGAGCTCCCAAGGTCCAAATGAGGAGCAGAAGGAGGGAGAACATGAGCAAGGATGTCAGGACTGCGAGGGGTGCACCCACCCACTGAGACGATGGGGCTGATCTAATGGGAGCTCACCAAGGCCAGCTGAACTGGGACTGATGGAGCATGTGATCAAACTGGACTCTCTGAATGTGGCGGACAATGAGGGCTGACTGAGAAGCCAAGGACAATGGAACTGAGTTTTGATCCTACTGCATGTACTGGCTTTGTGGGAGCCTAGCCTGTTTGAATGCTCATTTTCCTAGACCTGGATGGAGGGGGAAGGACCTTGGACTTCCCACAGGGCAGGGAACCCTGACTGCTCTTTGGACTGAAGAGGAAGGGGGAGGGAAATGGGAGGAGGTGGAAATTTTTAATAATAATAATAATAATAAAAAGAAGTGTGATAGAAAATCACATGACATATTACAGTCCGGTATACCATGACCCACCACCCCGCCACCCTGACAGCAAGCAGAGCCTGACTTGATCAGAAAGACGGTTCTCTGCTAGTCTTATCCATGGTCAAGGAGACAAAACCATTTTCCTCTGGCCTTCCTTGCTTTAATGTTTAGAAGTGTGTGTGTGTGTGTGTGTGTGTGTGTGTGTGTGTGTGTGTTTAGCACATCATATTTTTAAAGGGATTATATAAACAGAAACTCCAAGTTTATATAACATTAACAAATAGTTTTCAGTTTTTTCTTTAGTTTTTGCAACTAATTTATATAACACTACAACTAATTTTATCATACTTTCAATAATCAAAAATATCTTCTTATATTTTTATTTATTCTTGGAGAATTTCATAGATGTATACAAGGAATTTTGATTATATCAACCACTCCTGGAACTGATTAAATGTGTTCTTCTCCCAGCTTTGTGTCCTTTTTATTTTTTAACCTCATTGAGTCCAGCTAGTTCCGGTCGTGTGTTCATGGGTGTAGGCCCATCCACAGAAGCATGGGCAACCTATCAGGAGTCACAACCATGAAGAAAATGACTCTCTCTTCCCCAGCAGCCATCAGCTGCCTCAGTCAGGGATGAGGCCTTATGTCCCCTCCACCATCCATGCTAGAATCCAATAACTTAAAATCTTGCACATCTTGGTCCATACAACAGAAAGTGCAAAAGCCATTGACAATTTTTATTTATTTTTTTTTTTTTTTGGTTTTTTGACACAGGGTTTCCCTGTAGTTTCTAGAGTCTGTCCTGGAGCTAGCTCTTGTAGACCAGGCTGGCCTCGAACTCAGAGATCCGCCTGCCTCTGCCTCCCGAGTGCTGGGATTAAAGGCGTGCGCCACCACCGCCCGGCTGCCATTGACAATTTTTATCATGATGTATTCAATCTCAGCAAAGGCAGCTGACTAGCTAAGTCTTACACAGGTCTTCTTCCTCCAAGCTTCAAACTGAGTTGCTCAGATGAGAAGTATGCTATCAGGGAAGTTGTAAACAACATTCTGGCATTTTCTTTGATGACTGGGTATTTGGCAGGCCTTCCTTTTGTTTCAAAATATTGGAGCGATAGTGTAGTCAGTCGTTGGAAAACTTTTCCATTACTCAACAAGCATGCACTGGCAAAGAACATAAGATCATTGAGTTTATTGTTCCCTCACTTCTGAGAAGCTTGATAAACCAGCGATGATTCACACACATTTGTACATATAGTCTGTAAAATGCTAACTGTATCTGTAACACTTTTCAGACAGCCTGGCTTTGAAAACTGAGCACATTTTTTAAATGCTTATCAGACAGAGGAACAAACCAAGCAAATATTTTGATTTAGTAATTTTCCACATTTCAATCACTTGATCTTTGATACTATTACAGAGGGGATATAAACTGTAAGAAAGTGTTTCGTGGCATAACCAAATATGTTTCGCTTTTTTGTAAAATTCATGATAGTTGTTTCTTCAGACTATCTTAACATTTCCATAACAAAGAACATACTTTCTCTATTTCCTTGTGTGTGTGTGTGTGTGTGTGTGTGTGTGAGAGAGAGAGAGAGAGAGAGAGAGAGAGAGAGAGAGAGTATGTATGTATGTATGAGGGGTATTCATGCTTGTCTGAGGACAATATGAGATACAGAGTAAGAATAGTTAAGAAAACACATTACATGCCAAAATTATCCCAAATACACTTAAAAAGTTTACCTGGCCCAAATTCCAAGTTGTTTTATAACTGGCTAATGTTACAACATCATCCTGTTGTTACAAATTATTTTGAGATGATTTTTGTTCCTTAGTCAATTCTGATTTAAGAATTTAATAGCTCTCTCTCTCTCTCTCTCTCTCGCTCTCTCTCTCTCTCTCTCTCTCTCTCTCTCTCTCTCTCTCTCTCTCTCTCTCTCTCTCTCTCTCTCTCTCTCTCTCGACTGACCAGATTTACTATTTATTTGCTAGCAATGGCTATGTTACTGTTTGTGTGTAGAGTCGGGGGTGCACACGCATGGGCAGGTGTGCATATGCACGTGGGTGTCTGGGGGAGTGTTAGAGGATAATGTGGGTGCAGCTCCACAGAAGCCTTTCATCTTTGGTTTGAGGAAGAGTCTCCCTTTGGTCTGTAATGTCACCAAATGGGCTAAGCTAGTTGACTTGCAAGTGGCAGGGACCAGCCTCCCTTTGTCTCCACCTCATCCTCCCCAGCTTCACAAGCAGAGGCCACCATGCCTGGCCTTCATACGGCTTAAGGAGATCTGAATTCAGGTCCTTACCATTGGGAGGCAGTTTGCAGACTGAACCTTCTCCCCAACCCCTGTGCTATTATCTTAAGTTTTGCATAACAAATAGGGGCTTTTTTGTTCAGTAAGTTACAATTCATTCTGAAATTTGAAACCTATTGTCTTTACTGTTTTGATCACAGTAGTAGCTTCTTCATTTTTATTTTATTTGGCATAAATATTATGCTTTTGTTACAAAATTTAAAGTCTGTTTATGCTCATTTTTACCTAAAAATGATTGAACTGCATTATCATATGTATTTCAACTCCCTCACTGATTACAGTGCACATAAGCATCACCTCACACTGCTTGCATATTCCAATAAATGTGTTCAGTGGTTTAGTGAAACAATCATTTAACTAAATTAGCAAGTCATCACCAAATAGACCAGTGATGCCTGATACTAAAATGATGCACATTCCAGGTACCAGGTACTCAACACAGTCATGGAGAAGACACGAGGCTACATGAAGTACGATCCTGCCAAGCCAATGATGCTGTGGCTAACTGAGAAAATTTTACTATAGTTTTAAAGTTCAAAGCAATTAAACAAAAGTATTTATTTTGCTAATATTTTAATTATTTTAATAATAATGCTAGTCACATTTCAAATGCTTATAACCATATTTGTCTAGCAAGGCAATTCTTGTTGTACCTTGTGTTTTCCCAATCTCTCCTCCAATGCTTAAAAATTATTGTGCCAATTTTGGAGATCAGACCTCTGTCTGATGTGGGGTTAGTGAAGATCTTTTCCTATTCCGTAGGCTGTCGTTTTGTCTTGTTGACGGTGTCCTTTGCTTTAGAGAAGCTTTTCAGTTTCAGGAGGTCCCATTTATTGTTTCTCTCAGTGTCTGTGCTGCTGGGGTTACATTTAAGAAGTGGTCTCCTGTGCCAATGCATTCATGTGTATTTCCCACTTTCTCTTCTGTGAGGTTCAGTGTAGCTGGCTTTATGTTGAGGTCTTTGATCCATTTGGACCTGAGTTTTGTGCATGGTGGTAGTTATGGGTCTATTTTCATTCTTCTAAATGCTCTCCAAAATATACAAAGAACTCAAGAAATTGGTCATCAAAAGAATAAATAATCCAATAAAAAATGAACAGAGAACTCTCAACAGAGGAATCTAAAATGGCTGAAAGACACTTAAGGAAATGTTCAACATCCTTAGTCATCAGAGAAATGCAAATCAAAACAACTCTGAGATTCCATCTTACACCTGTAAGAATGGCCAAGATCAAAAACACTGATGACAACTTATGCTGGAGAGGTTGTGGGGTAAAGGGAACACTCCTGCATTGCTGGTGGGAATGCAAGCTGGTACAGCCCCTTTGGATGTCATTGTGGCAAATTCTCAGAAAATTAGGAAACAACCTTCCTCAAGACCGAGTAATACCACTTTTGGGTATATATCCAAAGGATGATCAATTGTGCCACAAGGACACGTGCTCAATCATGTTCATAGCAGCTTTGTTTGTCATAGCCAGAACCTGGAAACAACCTAAATGTCCCTCAACCGATGAATGGATAAGGAAAACATGGTACACTTACACACTGGAGTACTACACAGCAGAAAAAAATAATGACATCTTGAATTTTGCAGGAAAATGGATGGAGCTAGAAAAGATTATTTTGAGTGAAGTAACCCAGACACAGAAAGACAATTATCATACGTACCGACTCATAGGTGGTTTTTAAACATAAAGCAAAGAAAGCCAGCCTACAAACCACAATCCCAGAGAACTTAGACAACAATGAAGATACTAAGAGAGACATAGATCTAATCTACACGGGAAGTAGAAAAAGACAAGATCTCCTGAGCAAAGTGGGAGCATGGGAACCTAGGGAGAGGGTGGAAGGGGAGGGGAGAGGTAGGTAGGAGAGCAGAGAAAAATGTAGAGCTCAATAAAAATAATTTTTTAAAAAAGAAAATACTGTGTCACACAGGGTCTCACTCCGTAGCCCACACCTGCCTCCGACTCACAGAAATCTGCCTGCCTAGGTCTCCCAAGTGCTGAGGCTATGGCTGAGCCATTTCTGCCACTGTTTGTTCAGCTCTTTTCGCCAAAGGGAAAGGACTTGTTTGTCCAGCTGGCTTCTGGGACATTGGGGGGGGAGGGGCACCGACCACGGCAGTGGTTCTTTTCGGGGGTTGCTCAGATGAGAAGGGAAACAGCAGCGGTTTATCTCCAAACCAGACGTCTCTCTTTCTCTCTTCTCTTCTATTTCCTTTTTTCTTTCCAGAGAAAGATTTGCCTCCATCTAAGTGAGAAGTTGATCTCCAGTTTCCCACACATATTACATACATTAGTAGCCGAGCAGAGAAAGCAAACTGGACCTGAGAGGGCACAAAAGCTTCCCCGCTGCTGAAACCTGCGATGCTGGCTACCGAGGGAGAAAAGTCCTCAGCTGTCGACCCTGCTTTGACCCTTCTGGCCTAGAATAATGACGGGCTCGGCGAAGTGCCTTCTGGTGTGCCGGTCACATAATAACGATGGGGAGAACTGACTGCTTTCTGACTTGATTGAAGCTTGTCCATGAAAGGAAATTCAGGCCTTTAGCTGTAAACCTGGTTAAGAGCCCATGGCTGGACAGGTCACAGATTGATGGGACTGTTTGGCTCAGTGGATATGGTATTAAACTAATTTCTGAATATTCATGTTTATGCCTACAGATTAGTGCTGCTCCTGCCTTCACCAGAAAGGCTTCTTTTTGCAGTGTGCAGCATCAATGCAGAGACTCATATCTGGCCAAAAATATGGGAAATACGTGACTGTCGCCTGCTCAGCCTGAAACCGGGCATCTATAGCATCCTGTGTAAGACTCAAGAAACATTTTGGAAGAGGGACCGGGAAGAATGTAAGAGCTGGAGATGGAGAGAAGGCATCTACAACAAGATGCTGTCTGAATTTGGCCCGGTAGTTGCCTTCAAGAGCTTACTGCAACTGTGATCATGGCACAAGATCAACACAGGGTCGGGCCTGTCAGCATTTCATCATGGAAAGGGGAGGAGCTCACGGGTCTCACCAATCCCTAATGGCAGTTAAAGGTGTCAAAGGTGTCATATTTGCCGGTGATGTGCCCTTTGATGGGCAGTTGTTTACTGGAGCATGGGCCACCTATACTCATGCAAGCAAGCACACCTAACTTAATTCAGTGGGACACACATAGAGGCGGGGGGGGGCATGAAAATAGAAGGGAAATTTGATGGGGGAATAGGGGTTTCATTGGGGGAGGGAGGGGCTACGAAAGATAAATGGGGTGACAAACTACTAAAATCCACTGATCTGTGCATGAAACTGTCAGAGAATGAAAGGATATTTTAAAAATGTTCTCTCTTCAGGCACTCACGGCTGTCTCCGTCTTTCTTTGACTTATGTCTTCTTTAGCCAGCTCTGAAGGAAACATCACTGTCTAGTCTATTGAATGCCACTGACGCAAAGATGGCCAGACCCCCTGACAGTTCAGGGACAAACAGAAACGCCATGACTTTGAGGTCAAGCTGCACACACCTGCCAAGGTTCATTCCGGTCCTGCGCTAAAAGATGCTAGACATACCACTTAATTGGAACAAGCAGGTGCAGGCGAGAAAACCCAGTGAAATGTGTCTCCATAGGAGTGGAAGAGGACATACTTCTTGGCTTCTTTAGAATAGTTTAATTTTCTAAGCATTAAACTATTAGGTCAAAAGTTACATGCATTTATGACATTTTTTTCAAATTTTGTCCACCTCACAAAAAAAGATTATACCTATTCATAAGGCTATAATACAATATTAGTACTCATCTACATCTAAAGTGTTTAATGGGAGTGCATGAATAAAGATGGTGTAAATAATAATTTCTTTCAGGGTAAGAACAAATATTGTAAAGATTTTTAACCTTTGATTACATGTCAGTTTGGCAGAAATCAGTCACACCATACTATACTCTCATGCAACGTTTGTTCCTTTTAAAAAATATAGCAACCACAAAAACAATAAATATAGACTTATTTAGGAAATCATACTAATGTCATGGTATGGCATTGCTTTTAAATTTTCAATCATTTCTCATTGTATTAATACCTTCTTTCAAATATAGTTAATTAAACTCGTGGCAAAATTTCTCCCACAAAAGCAGACACCATGCATTTCTTTGTGCCTGGCTTCCTATCCACCACGAGGTAAAAAAACAAAACAAAAACAAACAAACAAAAGAAAAAAAAACTCTCCACCCATATGCTCTCTACTACAGAGTTCTGCCCACCAGTGTGGGCATATTTCTGAACACTCAGAAACTGTGAACCAAAATACAATTGTTTTTCTTTTAAGTTGTTCGCTCAGAAATTTTGTCACAGAGACACAAAATTAACCAGCAAAGACCGCAGATAACAGACAAGCGGGGTCAGCCTGACCTTGAGCTTCCTACTTTGGGGCCTGGTTTGTGGGGACGTGTTACCCCTGTGGCACTGCGATAGAATAATAACCGAAACAACTTACAGGCAGGAGGCTTATTGCCGCGCATAGATTCAGTCAATTGTAATGGGGAAGGTGAGATGCAGCTGCTCGGCTCAGGACCCCCCTCCCCCCGGAACTCTCAGTGGGGGTGGTCCAGAACCAAAGGCGGGGGTGGGGGGGAGGCTGGAATCAGGGGCTGTGCGGTAGTCTTCAAAGGCCCAGCCTGGTGCCTACCGGAAGCAGTTAGGCCCCACCTCCCAAAGGTTCCTTAGCCACCCCAAATAATGTTTGGCCATCACTTGTTTTAACTTCGGCAAGGTGGCTGCACCCTTATCTGCTGCTGTTATTCAACCAGCAATTGCAACTCTGTAGTTACCTGTCGGGAATTACGTCCCCACAGGACCGGCTCTGTCGCTGCCACTAAAGGTAGCTCTAATTAAGTCTCTGTATCATTCCATTTATAAATAAGACTCGAAATTCAAAGGCTGGGGTGAAAACCCGTGAGCTCAGAGGGGATGAGTAGCAAAAAGCTAACCTTCTCTCCTTGCTTCCGCTCAGCCAAACCAGGAGAACCTGCACAACTCCAAATCCCCTCCCTACTACTTCCTGTGTCTCTCTATATCTCCTGGAGGCCCCCGGGATGTGCTCTATGATTACTTTCCTGTCAACTAATTGCGGACTCAGCCTCCTGACCCAAGGTTAATTTGATTTAATCAACGCAAATGCAAACTTGGGGTTCACACTGTGATCGGATATCCCCCAACAACCAGTCACCCAAAGGCCTTCCCCAGGGCTCTATTCTTTACTGGAACCCTGCACGGTCCCCTCATCTACTCCCATGCCATGTCTCCTAGCAACCATGCACAGTTTGTGAGACACAAGCCAAATGACAGCTTCTCCCAGGTACACGCCATGGGCTCTGGTCGATTACCTCTTGCTCATTTGCCTGTATTTGCCTAACATAGCAAGGTCCCTTGTTTATCTGGCCCTTCTTAAGTGCTGACGCTGGGGTGCACAGGCACCAGCTTGTCAGTCTGTTGAGCCATGTGGGCTCAGAGTGTAGCATCAGCACGTGCTCAGTGTCTGTGAGTGACGGAGTGAAAGGGTTACTTGCCTGGAACCCCCTTTTCCTCTGAAGAGTGGGGCAAATTCCTTATTCCCCAAAGAGCATCAATGCTGGTGCAGAGCTAGGGAATGGGATGGAGAGAAGGATTTCAAGCCTGGTTGACTAAGAGACTTCTCTGTCTGGTCCAGCAGGCGAGCTGGAGAGACCTTGGTGATGGGCAGTTTGAATAAGATGCTGCTTGCGAACCCCTGTTTGGGGCGGGGGAGGGAGCACGAAGGCTCCTCCAAGTGTACTAGAGAATGAGCCAAGAGCATAATCACACCCTTGGTGTTTTTCCTACATAGTCTTTAAGTGTCACAAAGTTCCCTACAGACCTGGTGGCACTACGTGTACCCAGGTGAGCAGTCCCTTGGGAAGATCACTCACTGGCTGTCCCTTTGAGGATGCCGGAGATAACACACAAAGAACAAATCCCTTCAATAGCCAAGACTCCACGCTTGCCTGTAAGTCTTACTCTTTTCCCTCATCCCACCTGAGATGCAAGGCTTCGCCATCGTGACTTACTTAGAGAACAGAAGCAGTCACAGCTTAGATGTCACTCTCCCGGGAGACATGTGCAGAAGCTTATCACTTCCTCATACGTGGTTTTACACAGACATTTTAAATGTTTCCCTTTGCAGAGGGATGACCACCACTAACACCCAATATCTGGCATACAGGTGCGAACCTGGGGAAAGGAAGACCTGAACTCAAGTGCCTGACAATTACTTAGTAACTTCCTTTCTTTGCAGCAACTAGCTCTGCCTGTCTCTTCCTGCCTTGCATAATGCATTTGCTTACTTAGGTTGATGTTTCAAAAATCTTTAGATTCTCAGAATAGGTCTGTGAGGAGGGGGCTCCACATCCTCAGCCGGAAGTTAGGGAAGGAAGAAATGGAGCACACCTTTGAGGGAAAGCATGTAACTACAAATGTAATCATGGGATTGCAAACCAGGACTGAAGGAAAAGCCATCTGCCCTCTCATCTCTATCCGTCTCTTCAGCTATCTCTAATCCTTCCTCGGCCTCAAGTCCAGCTACAGTGTCCCCACATCTTGCTATAGCACTGCTCTGTGCTTTTTTCTGTACGTTATTCCTTCATCTCTCTGGTACTTACTTTCCTTCACATTCTCGGTATTAGATCCTTTCCCTAGAAAAGTCCAGCATCTTCTCTGAGGGCAAACCTTCCCTAGTAATCTGAGCGTACTCTGGGATGCTTAGCTCCACTGGGACCTTCAATACCATGAAGTCATTTTCTCTTTACTTGTTTCTATATCAAATTGTTGGGGCAGACAGTGTCATATCTCAGTCCCAGTGTTCTGTAAGTGTTGGCTTGATGGACAGACATACAGATGGAAAAGGGATAGAGGAGAGTATTCAAATGATAGGTAGGATAGGGCTGACGGTGCATGAATAGTTGAATTTTAGACTGAAGGTTGATATACTAGTTTTCTTGTTGCAAGATTGAAACACTGGGCAAAAGCAACTGAAGGAAGGGTTTGTTTTGCTGTCTGATTGAGGGTGGGGAAGGCACAGTGGTGGGAGTGTGAAGTGGCTGACCATATTGTATCCGTAATCAGGAAGCAGAGAGGAATGGGCGGGAGTGCTCAGCTGGCATCCTCGGTTCTCTTTTCTTTTAATTCTGTCCTAGCTCCTTGTTCATAAAGATGATGCAACCCACATTTGAGAGAGGTCTTTCCCTCCACACACTCACCGTCAACCCACTGGTCTGTCTCCTTGCTGATCCTAAATCCACCAAGTTGAGAACACCAACCCTCACAAGACTGGAGAGGTGGCTCAGTGTTTAAGAGCACTGGCTGTCATCCAGAGTATTTGACTTCAATTCCCAGCACCCGCATGATGGCTGACAATGGTCTGTAACTCCAGTTCCAGGGAATATAACGCTTTCTTCAGGCCTCCCCCAGGCACTAGGCACACATATGGTGCACAGACATGGTTTCAGGCAAAATACCCATACACATAAAATTATTTTTTAAAGTAAAAAATGACTAATCGTTAAATTGGGAAAGTAACTAAATGAAATACATAAATTGTAGGGAGTCTTTAAGACTCTTGGGACCCACAAATAATCTTGACTTGAACTCAGGGCCTCTGATGGAAATGGATGGAGACAGTTGAGTATGTGTTACTGAAAGTTTTCTTTTGGAAAAATATCAACAAAGTCTGTACAAAAGATATTAAATGCTACTCTTCAATTTGATAATATTAGTTTGATATTATTTATATTTAAGGTATAAAATGCTAGCATTCCTCTCTTATTAGTCTCCACTTATTTCTTTTTTGTTTGTTTGTTTGTCTTGTTTTTTGAGACATGGTTTCTCTGTGTACCTCTAGCTGTCCTGGAACTCACAGAGATCCACCTGTCTCTGCCTCCCTGAGTTCTGGGATTAAAAGTGTGCACCACCACCGCCAGGCTTCTCCACTTATTTTTTAATCTCTATGGAAAATATTATTTTAGAAGTGAATAGTTATAGTAAACATGATCTACACATGCCCATCGGTACGACTGCTCTCACTTGTGTGGGTGAGTGCACATGCTTGTGGGTGAGTGCACGTACCTGCATGCACACTCAGAGGCCAGAGAAAGGCTATAGGTGTCCTCCTCCATCACTCTCCATCCTATTCCCTGAAGCTGGAGCTGGAATGTTTTGGCTAAGTTGGTGGCCAGCAAGCCCCAGCAGTCCTCCTGTCTCTGGCTGTCCACATGGTGCTGGTATTATAGCCATATGTGAGACCATGCCTGGTTTGTCACATGGGTGCTGGGACCCAAACTCGGGTCCTTATGGTTATCAATCTAGTACTTCTTCACACTGAGCTATCTGTCCCGGCCTCAGGGTGATTACTTGGGGTATTAAAAGACTGTTGTTGTTAACTAATTACTTCCTTGATTTTGGTCCCTGAGAACAATTTAGTAATAACTTTTTTTCCTATAAAACTGCTATTAGAAGAAAAATTCTAAAATTAGCAGGGTTTACCTGAGCAAAAAAAAAAAAAAGAAAAAAAAGAAAAAAAAAAAAACAAAACTGACTAATCAGGCATGCCCAGTACCAGAAAAGACTCTGAGAGCTCCATCTAGTTGTGGAGAGGTGGTGGTATTCTGGCTAGATGTGGAGGCAAACTAGGGAAACTGCTTGATTGGACACAATGAGGGCCTTGGGCTCGGGGCGTGGTCTGGTCAGTTAACTGCCTATAATGAGGATTGACTTTTAGTGATTGCTGAAGCTCAGCTATTTGTTATTTAAAAAGTCCTAAGATTATGACTGCTGGTAGGTTGACCACGTTCCAATGACCGCCTTACACCCATGAGTGTGGATGACACAAATTGGAATCAGTGAGCTATGTATAAAAAGAGAGAAGACACAAAGTTAAGCAGAGGACCTGGGAAGAGTTGGGGGGAGGAGTAGGTGATGCATAAATGTGTGTATGAAATTCTCAAAAATTAGCAGGCTTCATTTATTATAGTAAAATGATAAAATGATAGCAGAAAGGGGATTTGCTATATGGTGGTGATATTTTCTTTCTCTGTATCAGGCTTAGTTACACAAATATGTTCACAATGTGAAAATAAAGTAGAGCTATATTTTGAAAAAAATCTAAATTTGCTTATATATGTTAGGCTGTACTCTCTACACAGGAAAAAGAAGCTAGTGGAGAAATCCCAGACTAACAGCTCTCTGCTTACAAGTTTGGTGTGCGAGTGAATGGAGAAAAAGAATTCCTTTTTTGGAAAATGAATTCATATGAAAACTTCTTGTTGAGAAAAACCTAAAAAGATCTTGATATAAATTTAGAAAGGTTGATTTAAAAAAGAGAAGTATGGCCTTTGGAACTAAGAAAAGGGAAGCACAATGCTGGAGGTCTCATAATAACCATCCTCAGAGTACACCACAGACTCGTCGTGGCAGGAACAGAATGATACTGGGGCAGAGCAGACGTGCAGACCAGTGGGACAGCTTAGAGGACCCGAGAGTGAGCCACACAGTTACAGCCATGCAGTCTGGGAACAAGCTATCGAGATATATATCGCTGAGAGGACAATCTTTTTAATAAGTGACCCTAGGAAAACTGAGTCCCACATGTAGAAAATGTCATTAGAATCATAGGTCTCAGTCTGCACAAAAATTGAAATGAACAAGACCTTCATGTACAACTCGATACCCCAAAACTGCTAAAGGGAAACAGGCAAAAACACTTCAAGAGACAGGGATAGGCAAGGATTTTCTGGATAGTACTCTAAGAGTATAGAAAATAATCCCAAGAATTGACAAATGGGTTTCATGACATTAATGTGTTCTACACTGTAAAGGCAATAGTCACCAGGATAAAGTACTAACCTACAGAATGAGAGACAGTTTTTACCAACAACAAAGAAGACCGGGGACTAATATCTAGGACATAGAAATAATTTCAAAATTTAAACATTTAAAAATCATCTAGTCAATACATTTCAGCTAGTAAACTGAACTGGCAATTCTCAGAAGAATGCAAATAGTCAGTGCTTGAAAGGCATACAACATCCCCAGCTACCAAAGAAATGCGAAATTAAAGGGATTTGAGGTTCCGTCTCACCCTTGTCAGAATGGCTATCACCAAGAAAACAAAGGACAGCCAGTGCTGGTCAGAGACCGTGGAGAAAGGAACCTGTATCCACTGATAGCGGAAGTGTGATCTTGTGCAGCCAGTGTGGAAGTCAATATGGTGATTCCTCAAAACAGAAACTAGAATTTCATGTAGTCTATCCCTATCACTTTTGGGCACATACACTAAAGACCCAAAACCAACACACCATGCTTGCACACCCGTGTTTATTTCTTCACTCTTCACAGAAGCCAGGAAGCAAAAGCAGCCTCTGCCCCCTAACACGTGAAAGGATAAAGAAAATGTGGTGCATATACACAATGAAATTTTGTGGATCAATAAGGAAAACAAAAATCAAAGCATTTGTAGAAAAATGGATGCAACTTGAAATCGTTATGTTAATCAAAGTAAGCCAGATTCAGAAAGACAAATGCTGCGTGTAGTTTCTTACATTCAGGGCCTAGACTTAAAACTGTATATGTGCATATATATGTGTATTTGTAGACCATGAAACTAAAAAGGTGACCAGGAGATGGGAGGGAAAGATCTTAAGGGAGTCTGGAAATAAATAAGACAACTGAACACACATATAAGAAAGGAATGGAAGTAGAGACTAACTGGAGGAAGTAAGGGAATCAGCAGGAAGGGGAAGTAAACAAGGGAGGAAGAGCAAAGTATGATATCATATATATATATATATACATAATTTATGTTTTATATTTTATTTGTTATTTATATATTTATTATGTACACATATAAATATATATCTAATATAAAAATAATAGAAATAAGTAGGGTATACTGGCTAGTTTTATGTCAACTTGACATTAGCTAACATCATATGAAAGGGAACCTCAAGTTAAAAAATGCATCCATAAGCTTGGGCTGTAGGTAAGCCTGTAGAGCATTTTCTTAATTTGTGATTGATGTGGGGAGGTCCCACGGGAGGGCCCAGCCCATTGAGCATGATGCCATCCCTGGGTTGGTGGTCCTGTGTTCTATAAAAAAGCAGGCTGAGAAGCCAAGACGCAGCACTCCTCCATGGGCCCTGCATCAACTCCTGCCTCGAGGATCCTGCCCTGTTGAGTTCCTGCCCTCACTGCTTTTGATGATGGAACTATTATATGAAACTGTGAGTGAAGTAAGTCCTTTTCTTCCGAGTGGCTTTGGTCATGGGTATCATCACAGCAATAGGTACCGTAGCTAAGCCATGGATGGGGTGTATGTAGAGATTTATGAAGTACTGACACATTTTGTGCACAGCTACCTCTCCAAGGTAACTTGAAATTCTCCTTGTAGATGAAGAATAAGGGGCTCCAGGAGTTATTATCTGTTATTCTTAGAATCACCTGGGGCAGTAGAAGATCGGGTATTGCCTGGTCCCCCTCTTGGGTTTGGTGTTGTTTTTTTCCCCTCTGTTTTCTCTCTGCTCACTGACTGCAGTGTCTTCAGGGAGAATCAGTGAGGTATTCAGTTCTGACTCACTGATTTCTCTGGGTCTGCCCAATGGGTTGTTAGTACTCACGTCCTTGGTAGAGGCATTATGTTTGCATGGCATAGCCTGGCTCTTGTGCTTTTGCCATGTCCACAAGGAAAACATGTCCTGGGTCATTGTAATCCCAGAATGGAGCTTGTGGCTGACATCAAAACCCTATTTCTTCTCATGGAATAGTGCAGTTCAACAGGAATTAGTTTACAAGTTAAGCCATTTCAGTATCTGATGGTTTTTGCTGGGACTTTACTTTCACCCTCTCTTTTCCTCCCCCCTCTCTTTTTTTTGGTTTATTTTTTATATTTAAAAATTTCCATCTCCTCCTCTCTTCCTCCCCCTTCCCTCCCCTCCCCTCCACCCATACCCCCCCTCCCTCCCTCTTCAGGCCAAGGAGCCATCCGGGTTCCCTACTCTATGTTAAGACCAAGGTCCTCCTAACTCCCCCCAGGTCCAGGAAGGTGATCGACCAAGCTGAGAAGGCTCCCACAGAGCCCGTCCATGCAGAAGAATCATAGCCCAGCGCCTTTGTCCTTGGCTTCTCAGTTAGCCTCCACCGTCAGCCACATTCAGAGAGTCTGGTTTGGTCTCATGTTCCATCAGTCCCAATCCAACTGGAGTTGGTGATCTCCCATTAGTTCTGTCCTACCGTCTCCATGGGTGAACGCACCTTTCACGGTCCTGACTTTCTTTCTCATGTTCTCGCTCCTTCTGCTTTTCATCAGGTCCTTGGGAGCTCAGTCCAGTGCTCCAATGTGGGGCTCAGTCATTTTCTTTATCTATTGCCAGGTGGAGGTTCTATGGTGATATGCAAGAAATTCATCAGTATGGCTATAGGAACTGGCCTTTTCAGGCTCCCTCTCCTCAGCTGCCCAAGGAACTAGCTGCCTCCCCCTCTCTCTTATCTCCCCTTCCTTCCTCTCCCTTCCTGTCTTGCCCTCTCTGCCTTTGAGTAGTAGATTGCTTCTGTCATAATCATCCATCAGAAGGAGTACCTCTGCCTCTTACAGCAATCTCATCCATTTTTCTCGTAGCAGAGACACTGACAACCTGGTGTACCAGAGAAGATGTTAACGACATTGGGCTTTACTTTTTACACTAGTAACAGCACACCTTGTTGATGAAGCAAGCTGGGTCTGCAAAGCAAAGTCAAGAAAACTGCATGTGAGGAAAATGCTGTGGGATAATGCTCTTGTACCCTGTAAAGATTTGTCACTTGTATTGCTTTAATAAAACACCGATTAGCCAGTAGCCAGACAGGAAGTATAGGAAGAGCAACCAGACTAGAAGAATTAGGGGAAGAGAAAACGCTCATTCTGAAGTCACCAGGCAGACACAGAGGAAGCAAGATGAGAATGTCTCACTGAGTACCAAGCCATGTAGCTAAACATAGATAAGAATTTTGGGTTAAATTAAGTTATAAGAGCTAGTTAATAATAAGCCTGTGCTCATAAGCCAACCAGTTTATAATTGATATAGACTCTGTGTTTTGTTGGGACTGAACGACGGCAGGATCGGGTAGGACAGAAACTTCCATTTAAAAATGGTACCCAAATGTTTGGTAAGAAATTCCACATAAAGAAAAAAAAGTATTCTAGACAGACAAAAGAACAGAGTCAAGCACGGCTTTTTGGTAACATCATTGTCTCGGGTGGGCTCTCTTTGCTGGTGGCAAGCAGAGGCATGGTTCCTTTAAGAGAGGTGTCCTGACTCAGTGTTAGTAGCAAAAAATCATGCAGCTCTTTTATGAGGCCCTGTCATCAAACACTTAAATGGTGTTGGTGTGCTTCTTGGTGGTGGCATGGACCTTTAAAATCCACAGAATTGTGGTAAAAAAAAAAAGTGGCTCCCACCAGTACCTTCACCATGAAGCTCAGGAAGCCAAGAAGTGGGGCAGATCCAGTCACCAAAGCCCCAGCTTTAATTCTAGTCATGTCGCTTAGCAGATTAAAGACTCATGTGGTCAGAAAAAGATAGAGATATAAAGTAAACACAGATTCAGAAGGAAAAAATTAATAAAAAAAAACCTTTAAACAGTTTACAGTGCTTAAAAATACACAAGGCTTGGGAGAAAAAAGAAAAGGGATAAAGTCCTTTAAAAAAAAAAAAGCCAGGCAGTGGTGGCACATGTCTTTAATTCCAGCTCTTAGAAGGCAGAGGCAGGTAGATCTCTGTGAGTTCAAGGCCAACCTGGTCTACAGAGTGAGCTCTAGTACAGACTCCAAAAAAAAAGCTACAGAGAAATCCTGTCTCAAAAATACAAAAAAAAGAAAGAGAAAGAGAAAGAAAGAAAGAGAGAAAGAAAGAGAGAGAGAAACAAAGAAAGAAAGAAAGAAAGAAAGAAAGAAAGAAAGAAAGAAAGAAAGAAAGAAACAAAGAAAGAAAGAAACAAAGAAAGAAACAAAGAAAGAAACAAAGAAACAAAGAGAAGCATAGTCAGGTGTGGTGGCACGTGCCTTTATTGTCACTACTTGAGAGTCAGAGACAGGCAGACCTCTATGAGTTTGAGATCCAGGCATGGTGGTGTGTATCTTTAATCCCAGAACTTGGGAGGCAGAAGCAGATGAATCTCTGTGAATTTCAGGCCAGCCTGGTCCACAAAGTGAGATCCAAAACAGCCAAAGAAAACAAAGAAACCCTGTCACAAGAAACCAAAAATTAAAAATAAAAACAAAAGAAATAGAGTTTTTTTAAAAAAAAAAAAAACTATCTCTCACCATGCACAAAACTCAAGTCCAAATAGATCAAAGACCTCAACATAAAGCCAGCCACAGTGAACCTTATAGAAGAGAAAGTGGGAAGTACACTTGAATGCATTGGCACAGGAGACCACTTCCTAAATATAACCCCAGCAGCACAAATACTGAGAGAAACAATAAATGAATGCGACCTCCTGAAACTGAAAAGCTTCTGTAAAGCAAGGACATGGTCAACAAGACAAAATGACAGCCTACAGAATGGGAAAAGATCTTCACTAACCCCACATCAAACAGAGGTCTGATCTCCAAAATATACAAAGAACTCAAGAAATTGGTCATCAAAAGAATAAATGATCCAATAAAAAAATGGAGTATAAAACTAAACAGAGAACTCTCAACAGAGGAATCTAAAATGGCTGAAAGACACTTAAGGAAATGTTCAACATCCTTACTCATCAGAGAAATGCAAATCAAAACAACTCTGAGATTCCATCTTACACCTGTAAAAATGACCAAGATCAAAAACACTGATGACAACTTATGCTGGAGAGGTTGTGGGGAAAAGGGAACATTTCTGCATTGTTGGTGGGAATGCAAGCTGGTACAACCCCTTTGGATGTCAGTGTAGTGATTTCTCAGAAAAGTACAAAACAACCTACCGCAAGACCCAATAATACCACTTTTGGGTATATATCCAAAGGATGCTCAGTCATGCTACAAGGACATGTGCTCAACTATGTTCATAACAGCTTTTTTGTCATAGTCAGAACCTGAAAACAACCTAAATGCCCCTTGACTAATGAATGGATAAGGAAAATGTGGTACATTTATACAATGGAGTACTAAATAGCAGAAAAAAAATAATGACATCTTGAATTTTGCAGAAAAAATTGATGGAGCTAGAAACATTATTTTGAATGAGGTAACCCAGATACAGAAAGACAATTATCATATGTACTTACTCATAGGTGGTTTTTAAACATAAAGCAAAGAAAGCCAGCCTACAAAACACAATCCCAGAGAATTTAGACAACAATGAGGACCCTAAGAAAGACTTACATAGATCTAATCTTCATGGGAAGTTGAAAGTAGGAAAAGACAAGATCTCCTGAGTAAATTGGGAGCATGGGGCCCTTGGGGGAGGCCTGAAGGGGAGAGGGGAGAGGAAGGGAGGGGGGCAGATAAAAATATAGAACTCAATAAACATCAATTTAAAAAAAGAAAAAAAGCCATGTAAAGATGAAAAATACACAGAGAATCTGGATACTTTATATTATTGTATTGTCTTTGAATTGTTTGAAGGAAGGAACAACAGCTGCTAAAAGACTTTTGATTATAAATACTGTTGGATATTTTGAAAATGCCTTGAATTAAAAATTTAAGTCAAAAGGTATGTTATTTTGGATAAGAGGTTTTACTTTTGTTTCCACAGAAAATGAGAGCTGTGTATTCATTTTTGGTTAAAAAAAAAATCAAGTTTGGTTAAAAAAAAAAGACCCCTGAAAAGTCTCCAATAGGAGCAGATGGCCCAGATGATCCAATGTTTCAGAGCATTTCTGTTGCAGTTTCCTCCGAGTTCTACATCCAGAACAGCTTCAAGACTGCTGACTGAGATGACCCAACTTCACAGAACACTCCAGTCAGGGCTTAACTATAATCCCAAATTTTCTTTGGGTACTCATAAGATTATCAGCACTCCCAATCAGCAGGAAGTAACTTAGAAAACTATGCCCACATTCTCAAAAAATGGATTATGGATGTTTGTCTTATTTAGAGTGTTGGTTACAAGTTGTTTAGTGTAATTGTCAGGAGAAAAGCTAAACAAAGAAGACTAGATTCAAAGTTCTTGTTTTGAAAAGAAAAAATGGGATGTGCTGTGGGATAATGCTCTTGTACCCTGTAAAGATTTGTCACTTGTATTGGTGTAATAAAACTCATATTGGTCAGTAGCCAGGAAGTATAGGTGGGGTAACCAGACCATGAGAATTCTGGGAAGAGGAGATGCTCAGTCTGAAGTCACCAGCCAGACACGGAGGAAACAAGATGAGAATGTCTCACCGAGACAGACATCAAGCCATGTGGCTAAACATAGATAAGAATTATGGGTTAATTTAAGTTATAAGAGCTAGCTAATCATAAGCCTGAGCTAATAGGCCAACCAGTTTATAATTAATATAAGCCTTTGCGTGTTTTGTTGTGACTGAATGACTGTAGGACTGGACAGGGCAAAAACTTCTGTCTACAGGAAAACGTTTATCATGTATGCTTTGTAGCTGTCCACAGGTGGACAGACTGGAGATGTGAGTAGACAGAGCCTCAGTGTATAAATTGTGCCAGTACAGGAAAGTTGAGGGCACATCCAAGGTTAGATATGGGCTTATTTTTATCTCTGGAATGTGGTTCCACACATAGATGAAAAATGCACCTATGCCATGCAAAAAGCATTATAGAACAGTATTCAGTTTGCATCTATTTCATAATATGAGTATAAGATGCTCATACACAAAATCTAGAGACCTAAAATTGATAATGTTCTATGCCAGAGGGGAGAGGTTGTTATCACTGAAAGAATAATCGTGAGAGAAGACCTCTATTTATTGAGTTCACTCTCAAATGCCATCTCACTTCTCCCTAAGACAATTTTCTTTTGAGATTTAAACTGAAACAGTTTAAAGATTGAGATCAGATGTTACACAAATTACCACTTAATGGAAATTGATATGAATACTTCCCCCAAAAAACTTCAATAGAACTGATTTTGAAACTGTATTTCTGAAGAAATATAATTCCTGCTTACTCAAGATTGAAGAATCTCACAAATTTTGAACTCATTGTTTTAATATGATCATCTTGCTCATATTGAAAGGTCTTAACTGAAAAATTAGTGGATTGTAGATAGCACACACAATTTATTCATTAAACATATTTTCTTTCTATATGCCCTTTCCAGATTCCTATTGTACTGGATTTTGCATCATTGCAATAAATACCTGAGATAAGCCAACCCAATCAAAGAAAGACTTATTTCTCTTAATTCTTATTTTTCACAATTTTGGAGGTCTATGGTTGGACATAGTACATAATGGGAGGGTTGTGCAATGGAGGAAGCTGCCTTCTTTATAACATCCAGGAAACAAAACAAGAGAGAGGAATGACTGGGTCTCCAATATCACATGCAAGGGTATCCCTCATATGGCCAGACTTCAACTAGGTTCCACCTCCCAGTGGCACCAGGAACTGAAGACCGAGTCTTTAATATTTTGATTGACAGTCCAGATTCAAATCATAGACATTCTTTTCAACCCAGTTTAGGTTCTTCTTCCCCTCTGGGTGCTTTCTTGTCCTCCTGTGACTTCAAATGATCTCATCTGCAAATCTGAAGAGATGCTATGGCAAGATCTCAGTGAAGTGCTGAGTTATTTTCATGAAAGTCACTTTCTGATCTCATAATTTGCCCCACTTTTCTCCATCGCCATTATTGTAAATCAACCTTATCCTCGGCATTTATTGAAATATAAAATTGCATTTATTTTGTAGGCTTAGTGGAGATACAATTTCTCCTTAGGTATTGAATAGCTGTCATTTCTAAGGTAATTTCTTTCCTTCCTGAAAACAAATTGAGACTTACAAGTATTCACTGTAGGAAAGTTTGTCACCCACTCTAGGGGAAGTGTTTCTAATAACTAGAGCAGCCAATTGGAACAACGAATAGCCAACAGATCTGTGAGGTTTCCGATGAAACGACTTCAAGTATCAAGGAAGAGGTGAGCAGGCCATTGTATTAGTTTACTGCGTCTAGTTGGTGATTAGTGAAGATGGCTTCCAAGATTCTTCTACTGTTATGTATCTGTGAATTAGCACGCAATGTATAATTCCAGCACCCACGAAGCTAAGGCAAAAGAATTGCTTTGAGTTTGAAGCCAGGCCTGGCTATGTAATAAGAGCTTATCTCAAAAGAAAAACCAAAAAACAAAAACAACCCAGTGAACTAAAGAGGAGCTAAGTGGCCCTTTATCAACTTGTTGACTTGGAAATGTTTAAACCTAAATGCTTTAAATCAGACCTTCATTGATCCAGTCCAGCTGTCTACATATCTATCATATCAGATTGAGTGTCAGAATAAGGCTATATAACTGATAGGTATATTTCTTATTGTCAGTAAACTTGCTCAATAAATATGAAATAAAATCAAGCTGTCTCATTCATCAATCTACCTAATGCCTATCCCAGGCACCATTATAAACACATAAGAGCCTCAGAATCCTGACAATGTCTGAACAGACACGTTGCTCACAAGAAAACAGGTGTGCATGCTAGCAGAGTCCTATAGGTGGTCTAAAATCTCCCTCTCTGGTCCTGTTCATACTGTGTGCTTTATCCAGCTTTAGATTTTCTCTCTTTTCACCCTGTCTATCACTATCTTAGAACTGCTCTAGCTGTCCAATAACTAATGACTTTAAAAGCAAAATGCCCCCAAAATCTGTTAGGAAAACTGAACTTTAAAACTCGACTGCCCTTAAATGTGTGTATCTGCGCTTTTTTCCTAAGGCATTCTGTGCTGAAGTTGAACCTGTGTGCAGTCTACTGAGCCCATATTCCAATAATTCCCTAGCTGTGTATCTTATGCTCATGAGAGCTGATGATTTATTTTTCAGCTTCTTGGAGTTAGTTATGCCTATTACAGCAGTCTTCTCTGAAGGGCACTTGGAAATGATCTTGCTTATTCTTAATTAGGAAATATTAAACATAAATCTCTTTCTTCTGCTCAGGAGGACTGACCCACCAGATTTTTAAAGCAAGTGTCTTTCTTAACACTAAACTTAAACATCAACTTTATTCCTACAGTACAAGAAGACAGCCTGCTAAAGAATACATCAGTCTCTTCTTAACCTCTAGTTCCTCGTGTTACACTTTTGAGAACAGAAAGGCTTTTTATTTTATTTGTTGGAACATTTGTAATGAATGAAGACAATTTTCCAGCGCCGCGCTTTAGTTGGTGTTTCTACTGGAGCGATATGGAGGCACTTTCTCAGTTAAGACGGCCCCTTTCCAGATGTGCCTAGGCTCGCACCAGCGCTGGCTCGCAGAAGAAAGAACTGCGACAATTAGGTGGTTGAAAAATGATTTCTCTGCAGCTCTTTGTGGGGGCTGAAAACTGACAGCAGTTCTTCAGGGTCGTTCTTCCTGAGGGATACAGATGGAATCTAGTTCAGGCCACTCAGTTTGTCTTGTAAATGGCCATCTTCATACTTTCGGTTGCAATTTATGCGGTGGTCCATATGTTTCGATGTACCCCCAAATCCATGTGTTAAAGCCTGAATCCCAATAAGGCTTGTGAAGGTGGAGCCCTGTGACTGGAAATTGGGGCTGGCTTGTTCTTGAGAGCTTGAGTAGTCTGGAAGACCCTCACCGCCAACTGGCCACACCGCCACCGATGATCAGCCTCATCCACCTGAGTTATGAAAAGCAAACAAATTCCTGCTGTTCTTAAGCCCCCAAGGATATGATATTCTGTTACAGCAGCCTGTGCTGACAGATACAACATATATTATTGTTCTTTTTCATTCAACAGCTCAAAGAATATCCTTGTAGGTATTTAACAAATTTGCTTAATTGCACTTAACTGTTCTTTAGTCTCCTAGCACATAAATAAAACATAATTTGTTTATCTATTTTCTTTCTTGTGAACATTTAGGATGTTTTTAAATTTTTGTTACTATAAATCATGCTGAAATTAATATTCTCAAGTTATGTATATGTGTGTATATATATATATATAGTCTCATGAATATTTTAATTTTCTAATAGGAGAGTCTCCTGTTGACTGTAACAATTTAAAATTTAACTTATCTTCAGTATTACTATCTTTGTATAAATATCTTACCTGTTAGTTTTTAATATCTATTATAAAATATTTTTCCAAAATATAAACTAAACTAATGTTCAATTGTATTTTCCCCACATTGCACCTGAACTTAAGGTGTAAGAGGAGAATTACTCAAGCTTACTATATGATGCTCCCATCCTCATGCTATATTAATTTTACCACGTGAGTGTAGCATCTTTATTGTGCTCCTCTCCAAAGAACTGTCCCGATGGTTTGCATTCCTTCCAGCAGAGTATGAAATTTTCCACTCCTCTACACTCTTACTAACAATTCAAACAAGCACTTCCATTTGACATTTTATCTTGAAAAAAAAAATCACACCAGCAGAAAAGTTTTTAAATGGCATAATAACTACTGTCTGATCTTCACCTGGATTCAACAATTTATTAACACTCTGAAATACCGGCTTTCTCTCCTTTTGTCCCTCTCCATCCCCCCCTCCTCCTCTCATACAAACTTTTACTTACATCATTTTGCCTCAAACCGTTTCTAAGTTGCAGACACCATGACCTTTCAGTCCTAGAAATTCCCAAATATAACTCCCAGGAATAAAGAAAGTCTCTTATGTAACCATGGTGAAATTCAGCAGGAAAGTTTATAAAAACTATAAGCTTCACCAGCTTTCCCAGTTAAGTCTTTTCTACTGTTTCTTTACTTTTCTGATCCAGGACACACATCAAATTGAGTTGTCCTGTCTCTCCAAATTCTTTTTATCTAGAACAGCTCATGAGAAGTTCATGACCTTGACATATTTGAAGGGTGGCACGCTGCTGTGTGTGTTTGTTGCTTTGGCTTTGGTCATCATTGGATCAGGCTGGGCATCCTCAGCAGGAGTGCTGTGTCACTGATATGGTCCTTCTCTCAGTATCAGGAGGGTCTCGGGCTTTTATTGTGTTTGCCAACCTAATGGATGTGAGATGGAGCTTACTTTCCTTGATGACTCCTGGGGTTGGTTGTCGACTCTTTTATTTATTGGGAAATTGAGTTTTTTCTAGATTTTGTTGGTCATTTGTCTGGTTTTTAAGATGTATTTTTCTTACTAATTTGTTTGACATCTCTAGATTAGGGACACTAATCCCTTGGCAGTTAAATGTGTCACAACTGTTCTCTCACACAGCCACAGTCTTACCTACGCTACCCTCTGCTTTCTAGAGCTTCAAAAGAATGGAGTTTGGACTGGGACTGGAGAGATGGATCAGTGGTTAAGAGCATTGCCTGCTCTTTCAAAGGTCCTGAGTTCAATTCCCAGCAACCACATTGTGGCTCATAACCATCTGTAATAAGGTCTGTTGCCCTCTTCTGGCCTTCAGGCATAAATGTAGACAGAATATTGTATACATAATAAATAAATATTTTAAAAAAAATAATGGAGTTTGGAGACAGGATTTTACTGTGAAGTCTAAGTAGACTTTGAATTTGCTATCCTCCTACCTCATGCTCCATTGTGTCTTAATTGAAGGTGCATTCCCCAATGTAAAACCAGATCCTTATATCTGTGATGTGGTTTAATTCCACCTGCTACCTTTATGATTTTTGTGGGGAGTTGGGTGTCTTTAACAATATTCTAGGGACTGGAGCGATGGGTCAGTCATCAAGAACCCTGACTGCTCTTTAACAGGACCTGAGTTTGATTCCCATCACCCACCTGGTGGCTCACAACCATCTGTAACTCCAATTCTAAGATATCTGCTGTCCTCTGCTGGTTTCTACAGGCACCAGGCATGGACGTGCATGCAGGCAGGCAAAACTCTCATACTCGTAAAAAAAAAAAATCAGAAAATCTAAATAAAATAAAAGTGTTCATTTATGCTTTTCTAGTCTGAACATTTTGATGGCCATAGTCATTTAATACTTTATGATATGAAGAGTGAATCTAATTTTATTTGTCCATGTATAAGCCTGGTTGCCCCAACATACTTACTGCACATCTCCTTACTCCACTGACTTATCATGCCTCTGCTGTTACATATTAGGAGTCTATACATGCCTGGGTCTGTTTATAGGCTCTTTGGTTTTTTATGAAACTGCTTGTCCATCCTTATGTCAATATAAAATTGACAATAACTCAGAAAAGACTTGTGCCTTCTGTGCTTTGCTCCTGGGACAAGCCACTGCTCTTGTTTCTTTTTTCATTTTATTTTCTTTCAATTATTTGGTCCATCATAGGCCTTTAACCTTTTCTTATAAGTTTTGGTATTAGTTTTTTAAGGTGTCTTAAACATGAGGTCTTGATTGAACCTACATTGACCAGTTGTAATAACTAAACAAATAAAGAATTTGGTTCTTAGGGTGATAGGTCCTTCCAACTATGAACACAAAGCTGATTTGTCTTGTTGGTTTTTAATAGATTAATCTTGTGTTTAATTCCCCTGCTTTATCAATTTTCTTAGACATCTTTGTAGATGAGTCTTTAATACCTTGGATAGCAGTTGACACCGATGTCTTCTGTATTCCCCAAAGGTATAAGAGTTCTCGCTACCAACAAGCAATTGCATAGGATATGTCAGCTGTGTGTCTTCTAATTCACTGTAATTCCAATGGTACATATGTAGAATTAGATCCCAGCCTCCAGAGCTCATTCCCAAAGACTATGTCATCCTTACTTCAAATGCCAATCACAAGCTTGGGACTTTTATTCCCTGTGTTTTAGAAAAACTAGCTATAAGATAGGGTTCCTGCCTTGATTTCAATTAATTTTCTAAAGTCGTTCATAAAACTCAGGGAAATAATTACTTAAGTTTTTATTATAAAAGGTGTGTGTGTGTGTGTGTGTGTGTGTCTGTCTGTCTGTCTGTCTGTCTGTCTGTTGTGCTATTGGCCATTGAGCCCATAGTCTCACATGCACTAACCAGGCATACTATCATTAAGTTATACCTAGGTCCCACAAACGATATTTTCAAAGATGAAGGGCAGAGGGGCTCATGAATCCCTATCTCTAGCTGAGAAGCTACCGACAGTTTATAGGTCCTATGGGAGGGAGAGTCATTTTTTTACAGGAGTGTGGCTACAGATGGAGTGCCCATGTTCCAGAGGATAGCTCCACACCCATGTGTGTGTGTGTGTGTGTGTGTGTGTGTGTGTGTGTGAGGACAGTATTCATGGTACTCAGTTGGTTATAAGGAAGAAGGAGGAGAGGGAGGCAGCATCAAAATTGGGGAGGGAGAGATGTGTTTGGGAGATCTGGGGTGAGTGAGGCAGGAAGTGGTGAGTGGACCTCCACCTATTCAGTGAACAAATCAGCCGAGTTCCTGACACTCTTAGGACAATGGAACTCTAAATTGGCGCAAATGAGGATGGAGGGGAGCTAGTTAAAGAAAACCAAAGAGGGGCAAGAACTACAAAATACAACCCAGGCATGGTGGGAAAACTGAACCAGAGTGGTTTCATGCAGAAAAAAACAGAGAGCAATCAATAGTAAAAACAGGTATCCTTGCTAGGCAGTGGTGGTGCACACCTTTAATCCCAGCATTAGGGAGTCAAAGACAGGCTGATTTCTGTGAGTTCGAGGCCAGCCTGGTTTACAAGAGCTAGTTCCAGGACAGGCTCCAAAGATACAGAGAAACCTTGTCTCAAACAAATAAGAAACAAACAAAATCCAGGTATCCTTGTTTAAAAGGAACCCCTTTTCTGGTCATTTCATCATTGACAGTGTTTTCGTGGGTCATTGAGTTTATAGTTCACATCCTAACACTTAGTTTAGTAACAGTATCTACTCGAGTATTCTAGCAATTAAACTGATCCTCAACACCAACTATGTCAAGCAAGAGTTTTTCAAAGGCTGTTTGGAGTCCCTGAGTTATCTGTTATGGTCATGGCAAGGAGCAAAGGTGGTATAGTTTTACCATGTGTGTGCATTGAGATTATAAAGTGTGTGTAAATACCAAGAGCTACTCATTCCTGGTGTGTGTGTGTGTGTGTGTGTGTGTGTGTGTGTGTGTGTGTTGCACAGGCATGAAATATTTATTTAGCCAGGAAAATACTAGTGGGCTTTCAAGGAACCACCCCTCCTTTGGCTCCATTGCATTCCTTCTGGCCGGCTTCTTGATAGCTTTAACCCAGAACTAGTGAGGAACATCTGCCAACCCAAGCTGTCCCACACTCATTCTCAAAGCATTCTTGGTCTTCCCTGAATGAAACCATGATTCCCTGTACACTGTTTTAATTTCTACTCTGTTCTGCAATTGTGACTGCCTAACTCTTATACATGCATGACAACCATTGTGGAATATTCTTCCACACCAAACAGAAGTAGAGGCCGCTATGCCAGCCATGTTCTAGTCACTATTCTTGGGCAATGTAACTTCTTCATTCCTTATCTTTAAAAAAAAATAGGGCTAATAGTCACCATCATTTGATTTATAAAAAAAGATTTATTTCTATCATTTTCTTTGTCTCTGTGTGTCTGTGTGAATGTATACCATGCTAGTGCATGGTCACGGAAGCTGGGAGAAGGCATCAGATCTTCTGGAGTTGCAGAAGAATCTGAGCTCTTTTCTATTAGGACTGTGAACTAAACTCCAGTCCTCTGGAAGAGCAATAAACACTCTTAACCACCGAGCTGTCTCTCCACACCACCACCCCAAGGTACAGCCCAAGCTAGCCTCAAACTCAGGCTCCTGTGCCTCTGCCTATCTGCACATCCTCCTGCTGTGCACTACCACAACTGCCAGTAGCTCCTCCATAGAAAACACAGTATTTTTTGTGGATAATGGGTGATCTGTAAAGCCTTGCCTGGTCTGTGTATTATTCAGATTACTGTTGATTCTGGTGACTATGTGTGGTGGTTTGAAAGAAAATGGCCCCCAAAGGGAGTGGCACTATTAGGAAGTGTGGCCTTATTGGAGGAAGTGTGTCACTGGAGGGATGGGCTTTGAGGTCTCTTTTGCTCAAGTTTCCCTCAGTGTGACTTTCAGTTGACTTCCTGTTGCCTGCAAGACTTAGGTCTCTCCACTATTTCTCCAGTACCACATCTGCCTGCCTGCTGCCATGCTCCCCACCATGATGATATTGGACTAAACCTCTGAAACCATAAGCGAGCAACCACAATTAAATATTTGTTTTTCTTATAAGAGTTGTTGTGGTCATGGTGTTTCACAACAATAGAAGAAAACCTCACAGAGACACACTATCAGGTGAACTTTTATTGAGTAGGAACACGTAAGTGAACATCTTTACTAGGTATATCCAAATCAGCATTGGCAAGCTAATCTGTGGAAATAACAACATTCCAGAAAGAAACTTTAAGTAGTATAGCAAAGATGCCCAAGCCCTGAGCTTGAGTTATAAAATAAGGAGATGAGATTGTTGATCATGATGTAGAGTATGTTTCTAGAAAGCCAGATAAAAATAGCCCAAGGTATTTGGGGCAATAATGTGAGCTAGCGTACCTTGTCTTCAGGTGTTGATTATTCTCCAAAGATATTTCATTTTAGCCTACTTGGCAGGTCAGGTTTGACTCAGCAGAAGTTGTGCCAACCTCCCTCCTAACTGGTTGGTTTCTCCCCCTTCCTTCTCTCATGGTTGGTCCCTGTATTCTTATTACAGTCCACTCATACATGCTTGGCTGGCCTGAATATCCTGGGCAACATTCGTTACCTGTTTAACACAAGCCCTTTCAGTGGATATAAGAGAAGATTGGTCGAGACAAATTTTCTTAAAATGTAACTTGTTTATACAGCGGGTGAGAACAATTCATGAATTTCCTTTTAATCTGTTCATCCCACCTCCTTATATTTAAGAAATATAATATAGAATACTAAAGATACCTAGCTCATGCTAATCCCTTTTTTCTGGCTTCTTTAAAGGTACACCAACCTGATACTACACTGCAGTCCTGTCTTGATACTCAAAGCTAGGATTCTGCAAGTTGAGTAGTGGTTAATAACCAATCCGACTTTTATGAAGTTGTTGTAAGAATTATCCTTGGGATAAAATCTCCTGATGAAACTATAGAGAGAAGCCAAAATTTTTAACTACTAAAAACTATACTAACAACCATCTTCAAAAAGTACAGAGGAATAATCAGTCTTCAAATATTTCACCGATTACATACTAGTCTTTATTCTGTCTGTAGTCAAAGGTTGGTTCTTCTGATTTCTCAGCCTGTTTGATGCTCTGGCATCAGCTACAGATCTTGTTGGCTGCTAAGATGATTCCACCCTTTATTCATTATCTGTAGTCATCATTCCTACCCCACCACCCAGCCACAGAAGTTAAACTTCAAGGTGCTTGACTAGTGAATGACAAGGATGGACTAAAACCAGTCATCCAGATACGTAGATTAGCTAATGGAGTTAGCACAGAGACCCTCAGGCTTATAGTTTAGAAAGGCTGCATACGTAAAGCAAGGCACATAAAGTATATTTAATGATAATAAATATACTTCTCGTTGGCCTCATGTTATGAGAATGCTATTTAGCCGTCACACCCTGGGTCCAAATCAGGTGGAATCTGAGAGAATTTTATATCTAGGGGATAGGAGAGAAAGATCAGTGGGCAAAGTGAAGGCCTGAGTTTAGATCCCCAGGACCCACATAAAAGCTAGGTGTGGCAGCACACACTAGCAAACCCCATTTCAGGTAAGATGGTGATAGGCAGATCCTGGGGGCTTGTTGGACAGCCAGCCTAGCTGAGATGGTGAACTCTAGATTCAGTGACAGACCCTGTCTCAAAAGCTGAGGTGGGGAGTGACAGAGAAAGACACCCCGCGTCCTGCTCCAGCTTCTGCATGCACATACACATAGGCTGTTACATAAGTCACATGTTTAAGAATGATTGTCCCAACCAGTCTTTTCTTACTTTCCCTGAAAGGCTCATGCTGAATAGTTAATAATAGTAAATATTACTGGGATATTTAGACCAGTAAGCACACACACACACACACACACCACACACCACACACCACACACCACACACACACACACACACACACACACACACACACCACACACCACACATACACACACACACACACACCCCACATAGAAATAAAAAGTTTGGAAAGATAAATTCCATACTTTGGAAGGATTACAAGTGTTATTTGTCTGTCGGCATCAAACATTTTGGGAAGCCACAGATTCCCCAGCGTATCCAAAAGCCACAAACTCCTGATTTTGTCAGAGTCACTGCCTGCGTCAGTGCCTTGAAGAATGACTGTAAGTAGGCAGATTTTGAATAAGTTCAACAGAGGATAGTGATGAGGTATGAAGACACTCACAGTCGATTCTAATGACTTTGACACAAACACAAATAAGCGCATTGGCACTGAGGCAAAGGGTCCTCTATTTGATTTCCTTCAAATCACAGCTAATGATCCAGGCAGATCTAAATGAGCCATACTGTGGCTTACCAGGAGGAACTCAAAGTTTCTTTACAAATGATGCTTGTGGCTTAAGTTTAAATCCTGTGAACAGGCAAAAGCAGTGGCGGAGAGGAGACACCTGTGAACTTTATGGGTGGGGCCCAGGTGAGGTCCAGTACCACATCCTCCCGTATGAGGAACCGACCTCTTTCCTAGGTGTCAAAACTGTTCAGAACTTCTGAAATCACTGTTTCCCAAACACAGCACAACCCCCACCACCACACATCCTCCTTGCCTTCTGTACTTCAAAGCCAACCCACGGAGACATTACCTCAAGGTTAAAGTCATCTTAGCAGTCAAGTGACACACTAGGATGTCTGGCTTGGTTTGAGTTATCCCCAGGTGGGCTTTCTTCTGAGGAAGAGTCCATCACAGGGATCATTTCTGAGGATTCCTTTATATAAAAATCAAAAAGAATCTTTCTCTAAAGATGGTCTTCTCAATATTTGATACGGCTTTGAGGAAAGAACAAAATAGACTTTTTTCATCCGTGTACCCACGGAATCCCGCACAGAGCCCAGCGCAGATTTCTATACCTTCTCATCCACTGAAATCCCCTGACCTAAGGAATCCAACTATTGGCCAGTCCCCACATTTTTATCCTTACCCTTTCTTTACCAATTGCTCCTGGCCTCTGCACAGTGGGAGGCCAGTGTTAACCTGCAAACCTGGACGCTGTCTTTGGGATTGTCTTGTCTCACAACACATCAAATACATAAAATACATAGACCACCCCATGGCCAGAAACCAGGGAGTGAGAGAGTGACCAGTGGGCCCGGATGACTTGGAGGGTAGAATAGGATGTGGGTGGGCCCCACCAGGCTGGGTTCCATGCTTTCACGTGAGGTCGAGGATGTCTTCGTTTCTCTTAGCAGCAAGCCAATGGTGCTCTCACTCATAGGCAGAGGAAGGGGCAGGCTCCTTCTTGCAGGTCTCATGCTTGGCTTGATGTCGTTGGAGGTGATTAGAGCGGGTAAAGGTCTGGCCGCAGCCCTCACACTTGTAGGGCCTTTCCCCATTGTGCATCCGGATGTGCTGCGCCAACTCGGATGCGATTCCAAAGGCCCTGCCGCACTCAGCACAGAGGAAGTCCTTGTCCCCGGAGTGGATCTGTTGGTGCCGCTTTAGGGTGGAGGAGCGGGCGAAGGTTTGGCCGCACTCGGCGCAATGAAAAGGCCTCTCGCCGGTATGGATGCGCTGGTGGCGCAGCAGGCGCGAGGGCTGCGCAAAGGCCACACCACAATCGGCGCACTTGAAGGGCCTCTGGCCGGTGTGCAGCGTCTGGTGCTCCTGTAGGTTGGACGATTTGGTGAAGCACTTGCCGCAGGTGGAGCAGGGGAAGGGCCGTTCGCCAGAGTGCACACGCTGATGCTCCACCATGCGGCTGGCCACGGAGAACTCCCGGCCGCAGGAGGAGCAGCGGAAAGGCTTGGCGCCCAGGTGCGTGCGCTGGTGGCGCAGAAGTGACAGAGGCCTATTGAAGGTCAAGCCACACTGGGCGCACGGGAAGGGCTTATCGTTGCTGTGCATGTTGCGCTGGTGTTTGCGCAGATCAGAGGAGCGCACGAAGGCCCTCCCGCAGTCCGGGCACCCATAAGGTTTCTCGCCAGTGTGGGTGCGGATGTGCTTGCGGTGATCGGAGGACCAGGTGTACGCCTTGTCGCAGAAGGGGCATCTGTACGGCCGCTCACCTGTGTGCAGGCGCCGGTGCTGTTGGAGCGTGCTGCGGTGAGAGTAGGCCTTCCCGCAGAGTTGGCACACATAGGGTTTGGCACCATGGTGCTCTTCGGGGACACGAAGTTTGCTGGACTTCTGGAGGGCCCGCCTGTCCTGCACACACCTGTCGGGACTCTCTTCCTGCCCTCTGCCTCCTGGGACCACCTGGCTCTGTACTTTTCTACTGCCCTGCACTTTGCCCAACGCTGCTGCCGGGCTTGCACGAGTGACTGAAGTCTGAACTGGGGTGCTCTCGGACCTAGGAAGCTGCTCTAGAGAGTTCTTATCTGTGGGGGATGAATCTGCACTGTTCCGTGACCAAAAGGACCCCTCACTATCCAAGAAACTGGTCGGGACTCCCAAGGCTGTGTCCTTGTTTGCTTTCTTGTCTCCATCATTGCCCACAGAGTCCCTAGGAGGCTGTCTCTGTGAGAAGCCTCTGAAAGGGACACTGAAAGCCTCCTCTAATTGAGGGGAGTCTTGAATCTGGGTGATCTTCAGTTCCTTTTTCCCCCAGTTGATGGTCCTCCCAGGCATCTCCTCCGGTTTCTGCTCCACATAGCCAGTGCTGAAGGACCCAGTCCACTTCGCTTCCTCTTCGCAGGACTGAGCATCATGCAGCAAGTTGCTGTTGCTCTGAGTAACTAGAGAGCCTCCTTCCCTGACATCCTTGTCTTCGCTCTCCAAGTTCATGCTCAAAATCCCGGTCTCATGAATCATACTGCCAAGGGACACGTTGTTGCATCTATCCTGGGAGTCCATTTGTGCCAGGGTGTGCCAGGCTCTTCAATTGTCTTCTCCTCCTAGAAAGAGTTTCTGCTTGGCACAGGGTTCCTGCAGAAGGGGCAGAGGATGAAGAGACAACAGTGAGTGTGTTTAATCTTCATAGCCAGAGGATATGAGGGTCCCACCATGGCTCTTTTTCCTCCTGATGGCCATGCCAGGTATCTTGTTCAGCATCGTGGGATGAAGGAAGCTATGGGTTCTGCTGAAGCTGCCGTAAAGCACCCATCTTCCCTTTGGATATCCCGCTTACTAGAAGCCCAGAGACAGCTGGAGGAAGAGGAATTTGCTAGGTGCCCATACCTCAAATGCTAGCAAAACAGATGTTCTCTAGGCTAGGGGAGCTAGATGAACCAGCAAGAAACAGACTTGGAAACACCTCTCTCTTAAGGTGCTCCCCCAGTTGGAAGACCAGGTTAGCTCCTGTTGCCCCTGCCAGAAGGCAAGTGTGTTATCCTATAAAGGGCATCTGAGGCTGTTTCCCAGTCATTGGGATGTATAGGTCACCTCTTCTGAAAGCAAAGACTAGTCTCCAGAAAAGTGGAGGCAAGAACATAAGACACCAGGAAGGTTCACAAGCCTCCTGTCTGCTTTCACAAGGTCTTCACAAAGGATGAAAGGCCCTAATAGACATGGAGTGTGAGCCAAGGTAGCCAGGGAGAAAGGGATACCCACCTAGAATTTAAATGGCTCCACTTAAAACCATGGGAATTTATATTTTATGTTTACTTTTAGCTTCAATGGTTTTGGGGTTTTTTGTTGGTGGTGGTGGGTTTTTTTGTTTGTTTGTTTGTTTGTTTGTTTTTGTTTTTGTTTTTTCGAGACAGGGTTTCTCTGTAGCTTTGGAGACTGTCCTGGAACTAGCTCTGTAGACCAGGCTGGCCTCGAACTCACAGAGATCTGTCTGCCTCTGCCTCCCGAGTGCTGGGATTAAAGGTATGTGCTACCACCACCGCCCAGCTTAGCTCCGATGTTTAATCTTCCCCTGAGTGTGCCATATGAACCCCATGGCACCTCATGACAAGCACAGCCTACATACCCACAAGGGTACGTGTTCCCCAATTTGACAAGCATGAACTTAAGGTTTGGACAGTAGGCATGAGAGGTGGAAGCCCTCTGAGTCTTGGCTTCAATTTCATTTTGCTTTAGCTTGGAGACACAGACAGAGCCTGCTGCATGCCGGTTAACAAGAAACATATGCGTGGGTGAGTGACTCCCAAACGGGGAGCTCCTGAGAGCCTTGGCGTGAGAGTGGGAACTAGTCACTGGCCAGTGGGGCGAGCTTGCTTTAGTTTTGAGGGAACATCCTAAGAATGCCAGAAACAATGAACACTAACTTTCCCATTTGGGGGCAGGGGGGAGTAAGAGGGGGCTACATTGACTGCTTCCCAGACATGCTTTCATTTATTCCTTCCAGAGACCTTCCAGATAGGGACTGATAGAACCATGTCTTTCCTCCCTATCTTATAGATAGGACCTGAACCATAATGAGGTTTTCTGCCTGCCCAAGGCCGCACAGCTCACAGACACCAGTTCAGGGATTTTCTCTCAAATTCCATGACTGTATGTTGAACCCAAGTACTACTACCCCTTAGCTGAGGCCTCAAGAGCAAGGCCTGTTCTGGGGTTGGGCCCTGCCAAGAGTAGCCACAGCATCCTGGGGGGAAGAGCTGCTACTCCCTGCAGCCATCAAAGCCCCTTGTGTTTGCTGGGCCAGGGAACCTTGGCTGTGCTGGCTCAGCACTGGATTCCTCCCTGTGCTTGTTGACCCAGATTGCCCTCTACAGGAGGAAGAGGCCAGGGCTGACTGAGTCAGGAAGCCTGCTGTGTAGACTTCTGCCAGGGAGGCCAGGAATGTTAGTCACTGAATACTCCCTGTTACCAAACTCACTCGCTGCTTGCACTGCCTTCCTCCCCCTCCTCAGCAGGGATGGCAGGAGCTGTTTTTGAACTTGGTTGTGTCCTGTACCTCTCTTATTAAACTGGACTCTCCACACTCCTACCTGCTGACTGCCCACTGGGACTGTGTGTATGAAATGGGGAGAGGTGGCCGCAGGGAGGGGGGGAGCCTCACTTTTGATTTTGTACACAAAAGCTGTGAATTAAAGGAAGCATATTGTAGACCTGCATGTGTCCAGCATTTCATGTCCTCTTGTCTCCTGATTGTTCTCTGGATGCACTGGCCCTGCAACATGTCAGAGTGTGGACTGGTGTATGTTTTGACAAGAAACCAGGTCTGAAATGTTTTCAGCATTGGGGATCTTGGAGAGCAACTGTGTACATGTGTACCTGTGAAGAGACACGCAGCTAGCAAACTCCAGGTGATTAGCATGCCGGGTCAGGTCTGGGGTCTCTCAGTTGGGGGATACAGGGATGCTGGGTTTGTCTGTAACAGATACCTAGGGTCTCATCCTCTCTCTCCCTCTCTCTCTCTCTCCCTCCCCCTCTCTCTCCCTCTCTCCCTCTCTCTCTCCTCTCTCTCTCTCTCTCTCTCTCTCTCTCTCTCTCTCTCTCTCTCTCTCTCCCTCCCTCTCTGTCTCCATGCTGTGCACATTTCCCTTGGTCTGCTCTGTGGTCCATTCTCCTTACACATTCCTCACCCATATGCACCCTGTTCTCCACAGCCTGTGTCTTGTTCCCTCCCTCTGGGCCACAGGTAAGCCTCCTCAGAGTGTCAGGCAGTCTTCTCCTAGCTTCCCCTTCCTCAGGAGCCCCAGGAAGGATTGCTTTCTCTGACAGAGAGCCCCTTGGCTGGTAAGCCGCATCCACTGTAACTAACCAGAGTGGCCCTCCCTTCTTCCCTTTATAACAATTGAAGATGTTTGCTCTTTCCCAGAGCGAAGACTAGGAGGAGATCAGGGGCTTGGGGTATGATTGTGTGGCAAAATTTGCACAAATATACCTGATCAGGAAGAGGAACACTGAGAAGGCGGTGTGGCTGGGACTTCTGCTCTCCAGATGCCCTGCTTCTGAGGCCATGAGAGTACAGACCTTTGCTGAACTTTGTCCACACCCGTCAGCCAGCTGTGGACCTAGTGCAGCCCGAGTTTGCCCACTCCATACACAGACACGCTTCAGCAGCCTAGCCTGGGGCATGCTCCTCCTGCTGCTCCTGCTCCTGCTCTAGCCCCTGCCCCTTGCCCTGCACTCCCCACAGCAGGCATTAACACCTTCCACCTCCCCTCCTTAGGCCCTCACCCATCACACCTGCTTACCTGGAAAATGCAAACAGCGGCGGCGTGGGGCACCCTGCCCAGGCTTCAGTCACATTTGGCCTCTCAGCTACTGAAACCAGTTTCCTGTTAGCTGCCGCGATGTCTCTGGGTCTCACCCTTTTGTGTCCAATGCAGCAGCTTCAGGAGAGGCTCAGGAAGTGGGGCCCACATAAGACATTTAACTTTCTTGCCTGCATCCATGGAGCAGCCTGGGAAACACAGGGAAATGGTCCTCTCTCTGCCTGAACTGAACTGAACCTCTGGCTCTCTCAGTTCCCGCCTTCCCTTCCTGCCACAGCTGGCTCTCCTCCCTTCCACTCCCTCCTCAGAGGCCTTCCAGTCCTCCTGCAGGTGGCCCTAGACCTCCTGTTTGCTCCCACTCCTTCTTCCCACAGAGCAAGTCACTCTTCCTTCACTCAAGCCCTGCTGTGCTCACGAACCTTTAATTTCATGTCGTTTTCTGGGAGAACATTCCAGGGAAAAGTCTGGTACATCCTTCTCTCATTCTAGTGCCCACCTTCTCCCTCACTCTAGTGCCCACTTCTCCCCTATTCTAGTGCCCACTTCTCCCCTATTCTAGTGCCCACTTCTCCCCTATTCTAGTGCCCACTTCTCCCCTATTCTAGTGCCCACTTCTCCCCTATTCTAGTGCCCACTTTTTCTCCCCATTCTACTGCTCAACTATGCAAAGATGTGGACTGAGCATGGATGGAAAGTCATCGTTGACTTCTTTTATTGGTCCAATTTTTGGCTCAGAAATATTCCTGGCAATTTAGTTGGTGCATGAGGCACAGGGAGATGGTTTATGGGTACAGAGTCCAAGTCTGCCCTGGATCATTCTCCATCTCTGAGTACTGATTCCCATGCCAGTCTATTGTGATGAGAACAGTTGCAAGGCTCAGTAGTTTTGAACTTATAGGCATTCAAATTAATATGGTAGAAAAATACAAATAAATAAACAAGCCGGGCGGTGGTGGCGCACACCTTTAATCCCAGCACTCGGGAGGCAGAGGCAGGCGGATCTCTGAGTTCGAGGCCAGCCTGGTCTAGAAGAGCTAGCTCCAGGACAGGCTCTAGAAACTACAGAGAAACCCTGTCTCGAAAAACAAAATAAATAAATAAATAAATAAATACAAACAAACACACAAAACCCCACATTCTTAGTATTCTTTCATTGGAGTGAGTGATTAGAATATTAAAATAGGAATTTGGAATATGTTACTCATGATGTTATTATGTGGCCAAAATGAATGCTGGTTGACAGAAAGGTTCTGGATTTCACTATCCACTAGGATGACTTTGGACAAGTTATTTAACATCTACATCCCTTAGCTCCTTAAGTGGAGATATCAGGATAGCATCACCACCATGAAGGGCTTGGAAGGATTAAGTTGATAATGCATGGCAAGAGCCCATCAAGGTGTCCAGAACATAGTAAGTAGACAGAAAAATTAGCTGGTAGATTATGTGTGGTGGAGTATGCCTGTTTTCCCAGTCCTCAGATGGTGAGGCAAGGCCACATGTGAAGTTAACCTGCATTGCCCAATGGGTTCTAGACCAGTGTTGCAGGAGAGAAGAAGGAAGACTGGAGAGAGATGAAGGGAGAATGGTTAGCTGGTTTCATTACTATGTGGATGTTGCTGGTTTCCTGGATAATGTGGCTCTTTTTACACCCCTGTGGCCCTTGTTAGTGCTATAATTCTGATAGGAACATTGGCGCCCAACAACAATTCTCTGGGTGTGATTCAGAGAGTGGATTTCTCTGCTCCTTGGTCTTTTGCAGGCATGAATTCAGAGGTATGAGGCATGAAGTTTAGACACCCTCATACCCCCCGAGTCCAAACAGGGTTCAAGAAGCCCATATCCCAACACTTGTCCATTGTCTAGGTTTCTCAAGTGACTGTATTCTTTAGGCTTTGGGATTTAGATAATTTACAGGAGTGGATCCTTGGATGAATTATGAAGGAGCCTATGGAGTTGAACGATGGAGTTGGGCTGTGTGTGACAGATATAGCAAGCACTAACTCGTTCTAACACTGAGTTTATGCTAAGACAACACCCCATCAACCCAGCTAATCCTCACCACATTCCATTGTGCAATCGCTGTTGGCCTCATTAAAGTTTATGAACACTGAGGCCCAGCCCATTGAAGCATCTAATCCAAACAATAACATCCAAAATCAAGGATACAATGTAAATTCAAAATATTATGGTTTTGACTCTTTTCCTTCTCATAGGTATTTTTTAAAGATTTGGTTTTTGAGTGTGTTTGCCTGCATTTGTGTTTGTGCCCCACCACAGGCCTGCCTGGTGCCCACAGAGGTTAGAAGAGGGCATCAGATGCCCTGGGGTTAAGGATGGTTGTAAGTCACCACATGGGTGCTGGGGAACAAACGTGGATTCTCTATCAAAGCAACTGGTGCTCTTAACTGCTGAGATATCTCCCCACACCCCTTCTTTTTGTGGCACCGGTGATTAGACATGGCCTTGCTGAGGTTAGGTAGGCACTTTACTGCTGGAGCTACTGCCCTAGCCGGGATCTTCACTGTTAACCATAGCCTTTGCCTGATTCCTGCCTCATTCTCCCTTGGAAACCTTTAATGCGGATCCTCAGAGCTGTATGACTGTGTGTGCGGTCTTGACAGTCATACTCTGAAAGACATTCTTGTCCCTGCATTTGGTCGACTTGATTTCTACCCATCTAACCCATCCTCATTAACCTGAACTGCTACAAGCTGTGACATTATACAGTAATTGCTCGGCCATCTTTTCATGAGTGACTTATCAGAACCAAGGGATCTGGTAAATCCCTAAACCAAAAGGCGAGGCTTTTTGGCTTTATTGTTTAGTGAATAAGTGATTGTCCTTTTTCTGTAGCTGAACTCCCTTTCTGTTACCTATTAATACCCACAGTTCAGAACTGTTTTGTGAAAACAGTTTCCGACTGCCAGGCCTTCGTTCCTCTCACCTAGGTAAGTGTGGAGATCTGCCTTCCTGCAATTATCTTTATCAGCAGGCATCCGGTCAGAGTTTAGGGTCCAGGCAAACAGCATCCCATCTAAGGTATTCACAGATCTCCAAGGACATAGAATTACCACCTGCCCAAGCAGCTGCTCTGGTTTGACCACACAACACCCACAATCAGAATGACCGATAACAGCATAGCCCAGAACTGTTAATTTAGAGGCCTGGGTCTCTTCTTTGCTTAGAGCAGTAAGTCTAACTCCAGACCTAGACACCTAGAGTGTCTGGTGTAGGTACTATCTGATCAAGAGCCATCAGCTTCTCCCTGACTGTTTACATAGGTCGCCTAGTTACCTGGTAGCCTCTTTGTATACTGGGAGAAAAGAAGCGGCATGCTGATTGAAAATACAGTCTGTGCCCTATTCATATTTTACTGAAAATAAACCTTTTTAACCACCTAAAAATATAATGTAGCACACTAACCTTCCCCTCTAGAATTCCTGATGATTTAATTCCTTTCTTAGCTAACTTTCTCCATTAAGGAGTTCACCAGATGTGTACTAGCTGCTCCCATGGATATCTCTCTCTCTCTCTCTCTCTCTCTCTCTCTCTGTGTGTGTGTGTGTGTGTGTGTGTGTGTGTGTGTGTGAGAGAGAGAGAGAGAGAGAGAGAGAGAGAGAGAGAGAGAGAGAGAGAGAGAGAGAGAGAGAACCCTTATCTGATTTTCTATGGGGCAAAAGAATTCTGGACCTGGAACCTGCAGGGCTGGGGAACTGCTGGTTTTAAGGATACATATGTATGACTGGAAACATTTGTAACCGGTAGGACAAGGAAGAATCAGGATTGAGAGAGGAATAAAGAGACATGGACAGAGGATTCCTGTTGTGAGTAGACTTCTTACCCTCGGGTTTTAACCCTCAGATTTCTAGCTCCCCTTTAGCTATTCATGGGGTCTTTAATTGAACCCTGAACTGGAGCCCTAAAGGCTAAAACTTTTAAGGCTCCCATTACTGAACTGTCTGTTTTTCTGTCACCCTTACAGGAAACTGTAACCAGCGACTAATTTCTATATGTCCTGGGATCTCCATGTGAAATTGTCCAGACTCCTTTCTGCTTTTCAGGACATGTCAGCATTCCTGCCATCTCAATGGTGTGAGGCAGGCATCCTCACGGTTAACAGGACCTGGGGTGGCCTGGATGCTAACTACATCAAGAGATCATGTGAGCCCCTTGTGTCCCTGAGGGTAAACGGAGGCAGCACTTTCATTTCCCAAACACGTGGTTCCAAATAATCAAAACTTATGTTAATTACAAATTGTTTGGCTTTCCCAAAAAGTGGCTTTTCTGCCAAGTGATAGGCCAAAGAAGTTTCTTTATTAAAAATGGGAATAAAACATATTCACAACATACAGAGGAGTTATCCCACAGTGCCTTAGTTTCTTCCCTGCTATACCCAAATGTTTTGTATCTTTTCTGCCTGAGAGTTTTCACCATGCTAATGACCTACATACAGAGGGTAGGTGGAGTCTCAGAACTGTATTCTGGAGTATCTTGTATCCTAGGTCCTTTGCACTTTGGGCAAAACAAGCATATCTCTGTGTCGTTTTGTCTTCACAAGCTTGCTCTAACGGCCACAAGGCATTGGAGAGTTGGCCTAGACCATACTCTTGGCCTTCTTTTTAAGAACTGGAGACTGGAGGAGACTCAGTTGGTTAAGTGCTTGCCTTGTTACTTTGGATCCCAAGCATCCACATAAAAAGCCAGATACAGCTGAGCATCTGTAATCCAGATGCTGAGGAGGCAGGTACAGGAGGACCACTTGGGTTTTCTGGCCAGCCAATTTAGCTTATTAGGTAAATTCCAAGCTAGCGGGAGATACTGGAAAAAAAAAATCAAGGTAGAGAAGCAATTGAAGGAGACACCCAATTTTGACCTCTGGCCTCTATGTGTGTGTGCACACACTTACCCCCACATAAACACCTACGCTGGCACATACAAAAAATATATACAATAAGTAAATAAGAACTCTGTCGTTCTCAGATTTGCCTCAGGCTTGCAAACAAGGAGGGTATTGTCTTATTTCTGTTTGCATGTCTCCTTTAAAATCTGGCATTCCCCTCACACACGCACACCCCGGGCTGTCCAACTTGGCAGTGTGCAAATAAGGATCTGCCTGCCTGTTGTGGAAGAGGGAAGAAAGGAGCCATTGAGGGAGAAGCTGAAGCACAGGGGTGGGATGGGCACTGGCCTCTCATGAGGTGCCATGGCAGAGCTCAGTGCTGCTTGTCAGCCATACAGGCTGGGTGGGGCTGAGTGGCGTTGCTGGGGAAAAGGCTGTGCTGTCTTTCCACCTTCAACGATTCTGGGGACTCTTGGTGGAGTCCACGAATGAGTGTTATCCCTGGACCCAGGACTAGACTGCGATACCTGAGAAGTTTCCCAAGTCCTGTCTAGATCTTTAAAGCTAGGGTTGCCTCTCCAAGTTCCCTGTTGTCTGTGGCCAGCTGTCAGTACAGGATCCGAGCTGCTCTCAAACACTGGGAACAATTGATGAGGCACAGGACCATCTATTTTACGCCTCAGCCTTTTTTTATCAGCCTCAGGAAAGATTCATGGAGCCACCTGAGTGTCCCACACGTGCTCAAGGCTCTCTGAATATTCTTGCTCTATCAGACAACAAAGCTCATTAGTAATCGTATACCCACAGAAAGCAAAACTCGGCCCTAAGAGGATTCATTGCTCAGTTTTGAGTGACTTGGCTTTAAATCTCAGTTCCATTTTATGTGGTCTTGATCAATGTATTTAACTTCTTTGAGTCTCAGACTTCCCAGGTGTAAAATAGGAATAAGAAACACCTTCATGAAGACAGAGGATGCTGGTCCACACTTGTAATCCCAGCACAGGAAGCTGAGGCAGGAGAATCTTGAGTTTAGTGCCTGTCCAGGATACATATTGAGTTGAGATACATAGTGAGATCCTTTCTCAAAAAAGTATACATACACACACACACATCCACATATATGTGTATGTATATATATATATATATATATATATATATATATATATATATATATATTAATAATACTGTTGTGAAATAACATTAACCCATTTTTGGAAGCACAGCCCAGTTTTAGCCGTATAGTAACACTTGTACTGGCTGGTTATGTGCCAACTTGACACAAGCTAGAGTCATCAAGGAAGAAGGAGCCTCAGCTGCAGAATTGCTCCATGAGATCCAGCTGTAAGGCATTTTCTCAATTAGTGATTAATGGGGAAGGACCCAGCCCATTGTGGGTGATGCCATCCCTGTGCTGGTGGTCCTAGGTTCTATAAGAAAGCAGGCTGAGCAAGCCAGGGAAAGCAGCACCCCTCCATGGCCTCTGCATTAGCTCCTACCCCCAGGTTCACACCCCGTTTGAGTTCCTGTACTGACTGCCTTCAGTGATGAGCAGCAATATAGACATGCAAACCAAGTAAACCCTTTCCTTCCTCACTTGGTTTCGGCCATGGTGGTTTCACCACAGCAATAGCAACCCTAACTAAAACACCATTCCTTACATACGCATGTATGTGTGTGAGTATATGCATTCATATGTGTGTGTGCTGATGCATGTGTGTGTACATAGCACACATGGAGGCCAGACATTAGCCTCAGGTGTCATTAACCTTAAGGGGCAACCACCTTGATTTATAGGACAGGATGTCTTCTTGGCCAGTCCGAGTTCAATTACTGGAGTTCACTTGAACAGTCTAGAAGATGGGCTGGCCAGCACACTCCAGAGATTTGCCTATGTCTGCCTCACCAGTGCTGAGATGACAAGTGTTTGTCCCCAGGTCCATGTGTGCTATTGCTTATGTCAGTTCTGGGCATTAAACTCAGGCGCTCACACCCCTGCATCAAGCACTTAACTGAGTAAACGGTACCCACCCCAGCCTCCTGGTCTTCCATAAATCATAACTTACATTTTATCCTTGAACTAGTAGAAGCTTTCCAATGTCCTTGCCTCATCTCTGCTGTTCTAGAAGTTTCTCTGAAGAGCTCTGATCTTGAGGGGAGTTCTTCTGGTTCCCATTCGTCTTCCTTTGCCTCACATGTTCTCCTTGGGAGAATATCCGGTCATCTGGGGAGCCGAGAGTGCTCCCAGAAACAGCAATGTCATAAATGTGTGCCCTTCACCGTGTGTTACCCTTGGCATATGTGGCAATAAGTGATAGGGTGGGAGGTTTGTCCTGCAGAGAAGATGTCAAGCATCAGAAGGCTTTATATGTCAACTCTCCCAGTAGCTGCTACAGAACAGTGCTCAGCTGAAAGCGTTCTCTTCCCTACCCCCCAGCACACCTGCCTCTGCACAGGAAGGAGGCCCCACATGCCTGCCCTGGAACCTGGCTACAAGGTAAACCTTATCTTTACTCCTTGTGATTTGTCCGAAGCTTTCTATATCATAGTGGATGATAGGTTAGAACCCACAGAGTTAAGAGAGTTAAACAAGATGCTGTGCTTTACAGAACACACTGGACAGACAAGCAATTGCTATTAATGAATTGTAACCTGGGGTGGGCATCTCCTCTACCTTCAGTCCAAATACAGAGACCCCTACCTCTGGTTCCCACTGCTGTCTCTTCCTCGTGCTATTCAAGGACCTTACCGAGGGAATCATTTAGAACTGTTGGGAATCCTAGCCTTCGTTAAGCTCCTGGAGACACATGTTGCACTGCTGTGGCCTTCCTAAAAATTTCTAAAGCCCGTAGCCCAAAGATATGAGAAAATTAGCTACAAGCAGTAGATGGTTAAAAAAAAAAAAAAAAAAGCCAAATATTCACGTTCTCTTTTGACTTGGCGCAAGGTTTCCTTGGTCCAGGGGAAAACACTCCCTTCCTGGTGACAGCGGCCACTCCTCTTTTGTCCCCTTCCTGGTGACAGAGGCCACTCCTCTTTTGTCCCCTTCCTGGTGACAGAGGCCACTCCTCTTTTGTTCATGTCCCATCTCAGCTGTGGTGCTTTGAGATGCACCCATAAGTCTCAGGTATTTGAATACTTGGTCTCCAGTTGGTGGCCCTGTTTGGTCTGAGGAGGCTTAGGACGTGTGGCTTTGCTAGAGAAAGTCCGCCTGCGAGCAGGCTTTGAGGTTTCAAAAGCACACACTGTTTCCAGTGCTTTCTCTCCACTTCCTGTTTGTGGCTCTAGATGTGAGTTCTAAGCTGTTGATCCGGCCACCATTTTCTCCCTGCTGCCCGCTACTTCCATTCCGCCATCATAGACTCTAACCCTCTGGAAATGTAAGCTCAAAATAAACTCTTTCTCCTACAAGTTGCCTAGGTCACGGAGTTTGATTGCAGCATCAGAAAGATAACTGGCACCTCAGTCCTGGGACCCTGCAGAAGGCAGAGAAAAAAACACCGCAAAAGAAACCTTTGTAAGATGCCTGCACTCTCCGTGCTCCTTTTGCCTTTGCTGGTGGTTCCAGGCTCGGGGATGGAAGGTTTGGGGAGGCTATGAGTTGCTGCATATCTTTAATTGATGAGCAGATTGAAATAGAACACTCTAATCTCATGTCCACAGGATTCTATTTGTGGATTACCAGAGTCCTGGGGTAGCGTAAAAAATGATTGGAAAATCAAATATTAGAAAGTATCTGATGTAGCCCTCTGTTTTCCAGATGTTAAAATATACATGTTCATTTATTTGCTCTGCCATGCATTTATTCATGCATCCAATATTTGTTCGCCTTCATTATGTCAGTGTCTGCTGAACTACCAGACAGAGCCTGCAAGTAGGGCAAGGATCATTTTAGCGCCACAGCCTATATTCTTTTTAGAACAGACTATACCAAAAATGTCTTGCACACAGGATTAAACCTACTCTTTAGGTAATTTTGATTTTAATTATATATATAATATATATACACACACACATATGTATAAATATGAAATATGTATGTGGCAGTTATAATGTGTTTTGATTTTTTTCCCTTTTTATTTTTATGTTATTTATTTATTTAAAACTTGACCTTGACTTGTCACTAGAGTTGTGAGGAGGGAACCACAATTGAGAAAACGCCTCTGTAAGATTAGCCTGCAGGGAAGGGAAGCCATAGAATTTTCTTAATTAGTGATTGATATGGGGAGGTCCAATCCAATGAAAGTGGTACCACTCCTGAGCTGGTGGCCTGTGTGTGTAAGAAAGCCAGCTGAAGCTGGCCATGGGAACACATGCATTTACTCCCAGAACTCAGGAGGCATGGGCAGGAGGATTTCTATGAGTTAGAGGCTGGCTTGGTCTCGCGATGAGCTCTAGGCCAGCTCAGAGCTACATAGAGAGACCCTATCTCAAAAATCAAATTAAAAAAACGCAAACAAAGAATTTGAGACTAAGAAAGCCTGAGCAAACCATGAGAAACAAAATAAGCAGCGTTCCTCCATGGCTCCAGCTAGGTTCCTGCCTCTAGGTTCCTGCCCCAACTTCCTTCTGTGATGGACTGTACTCTGAAATCAACCCTTTCCTCCCCAGTTGCTTTTGGTCATGGTGTTTAAACACAGCAATAGAAACCCTAACTAAGACATAATGAAAACCGTATCTTATATTCTGGTTGTTTTGATTCATGGTCAAATACATTTGAGGCCTTGGAGGTCCCCCAAACTATATAGGTTATGGCCATTGCTGGTGGTTGCCCGCCAGAACTGGATGATAATATCGTGTTGCCGAAGACACCACAGACTGCGGTTGCAAAATACGGAGAAACCATGCTAGAACTGAGCTGACAGTTTCCTTCCTGCTCGATAGCCTTCTTAGTGCTGGAAGTTACTCTACAGACAAGTAGGGGGAAAGAGTCAGCGATGGTCTTTTCCCCAGCTGCGGCCCTTGAAGCAAACAGCGGCTAATGGAGAGAGTCGTGTTTGGTAAAAGGTCCTGAGAACAAGTGACTATTGAGGACTGAGTCTAAAATTAAACACACACATGGCCCTTCCATGGCTCAAAGAACATCGTGGAAAAGAGGACAGGAAGAGGGCGAGAGCCTGAAGGTAAGGAAGGAGGGCCGTGAAAGGCTGGACATGGGCGTGGCGGGACCGTGAACTAACAACAGCTGGGGTTGCGCATAAGCCTGCACAAGACAGAGCCCATAAACATTCATCCATGGGGAGGGTCTCATGGGGCCCCCACCCTCTCAGGGAAGCTAATAGCAGTCTATGGACACTTGGGGAGAGGAAGTCATTGTCTTTCGCCATGTGTCCACCGGTGAGTGGCGGTCCGGTGGACATGATCATGATCCGGTGGACAGCTTCGAATCTAAGCCCACACCAGAAGCCCTGGCTAAACCCTGTCAAGTCACAACACAAAAACGAAAACAACCAAAAAGTCAGAAAGTGGGATAGGACCTCGGCTGAAGATGGAAGGTGACTAGGGAGACGGAGGTAGGAAGGGGTCAAGAAAAGAGATGGACGAGATCTGGCTGTATCATATACATCAATAAAATCATCAATTAATAAATTAATTTAAAAACAAAGCCCTTGGGGAAAAAAATCAACTTTATTTTAACCGTGCTGTACACAAGCATAACCGGAGGGCCTAATTATGATAATTCAAGGCTCATGGGGGGGCCCACAAAGCACCTAGAATCTGTGTTCCAAAAAGTCCCCTCATTATCCTGAAGCATGAGTCACACCTGCGCCAAGGAGAAGCCAACTACCAAGCTGGCACGGAGAGGAGCCTGCTCATGCCTTGCTCTGCAGGCTTTCTGTACCTGAAAACTCAGAACCATCTGCAGACCCTGCTCTGTGAAGGCAATTTGCCTGGGATTTGAGAAGTCTTCCCTTAAAGGCTTTTGCGCTGGCTTCAAAGGATGAATTTTGTGTTTGTCAAGCAGAAGACAAGGACAGTGTCTCCCAGCTTTCAAATTCCTCCCCATCTTTTCTGGTCCTCATTCACCTCCCTGGAAGAGCAGCCCCAGTTAGTTCTCTCTGGACCAGACTGGCACCTCCTGACTCCCAATACTTGGGCTCCCCCTGTGGCTCACAAGAACATTGCCACGGGGATTCCGGCTTCCATCGCTCCTGCAGAGAAGCTCCGGCTCTTCAGTCTTCCCAGGTCACACCACCTACAGATACTGGCAGAGGTACAAGAGGCCCTTTTTTTCCCAAGGCCCCCATCACGCCCACATGCCTCTCCTCACAGCTGTCTAAGTCGGCTGCCTGAACACAGAAGCAATTCACAAAATGAGAAGGAAAGGCGACTGAGGTTTCCATAAAAACACACCCCCCTCTTCCTCTTTCAAGGGCTGCACGGCACATTGCTGGAGAAGGCCTCTCTTCATCCTGCTCTGGCTGCGGGTATGAAGCCAGAGTTCTTGAAAGAAATTTCCTTTTCTGATGCTACACTTCTCTGAATGTGGGGACTCTCCTGGCCAGGGTGAACTGAGGTCAAATTTAGCCTCAGACCACAGCAGTGAACTCCCAAGGCACAGGGCAAATGTCTGGCGCTGGAGGTAGAAAATGTGAAGTACCACAGATAAGAAAACCAAACCATAACAAAACAAAACAAAAGCAAACAAACAAACCAAACAAACAAAAAACCCCAGAAAGGAGAGTCCCATTGCCCCTATGCCCTGTGATTCTGCTCAGCAGTTAATGATGTTTGCTGGTCTCTCCTGTGGCCCCCAAACTGAAGGTAACTTCTGGGCACATCTGGTCTAGCCATTGTTAGCAGAGCAGAACTGGCCATGCCTTTTTCTAGTTCAGTTATTCACTAGAATGACAGTGTTGGTCTTGCTTGCTGGTCACAGCGTGCTACACCCCACAGTAATGGCAGCTTCATCTGTCTACTGTGCTATATATAGTTGGACAAGTGGACTTGTGCCTCTGGTTGAATTATATCTTAGGAAACAGGAAACAAGACAGAGTTTGGGTATAAAACATCAGTGAGAGACCAGTACCTCTGAAGGAAATGGGACGGGGGGGGGGGGGGGAGGCAGCAGGATAGGCCTCAGGCAACCTTGGCAGGAAATTTTCCAACAAAAGCTTGCTGACTAGAATGTCTAACACTAGGCTGAGAGGCGAGTGTGTCCCAGCACACAAGTCAAGAAAGGCGGGGAACGTACGAAGGATGCGGTCCTAGAAGGCTCCTACGAGCTGAGGCAAACCCTGGATAAGCCGACAGCTAGCGGGTGTCATCTGCTGACCACACTGCCTGCTGGGTCCACACAGCGAGCACTCTTGGACAGAAGATCAGGACAGAACAGCACTGTGTAAGCATGACCGCTGAACCTGGGACTGACGCCTATGTCTCCCCTTCCAAGCCAGTCCAGTGGAGAGGCTGTTGGTAGGAGGTGCTGTCATGGATCAGAGGCCTGTCCTACCTCTCTTCATGCTGCTTCTCAGCGCCAGACTGGAGAGCTTTCTCTGTGAACACTCCTTCTTCACCTCCCCTCACCCCATTTACTCTGCAAGCCCTCCACACTCTGGCTTCCCTCCCCCAGTTAACTGGAACTGCTCCGGGGAGACATCTCTATATGGGATGATCTTTTTCAGGCCCTTGCTTGAGCTCTCAGCCTCAACCAACTGGGCAGCCTTTCCCTCCTGAAAACCCTTCCCTTCCTGGGCCTCCTCATATGATGCTAGGCTTTTCCGTTGTCCTCCGCCACTTCTTAGCTCTAAATGTCAGCATTTGCTGGAGTTTGGCCTAAGCTCTGTTCTCCTCTCCTTTCTTCCTCTTGCTCCCTCCTCTCCCCCTCCCCCTCCCTCTCCTCTGACTCCTCCTGTCTCCTTTCTCCTCCCTCTCCCTCCTCCCATTCCTCTCTACAGTTTGTACATTATCTCATCCATATCTATGGCCTCAAATTCCTTCTCTATTCTAACAACTACCAAATATACATTTCAGGATTCTAAATGTGTGTATTCCTCTGCCTACTTAACTCATTAACATCCTAAACTTAACCATGCAGAGCTGAATTCCCCAAACCTGTTCCTCTCCCAGACTTTGCTATCTCAAATATAAATGTCACCATCAACAATCAAGTTGATTTAAATTTAGGAGTGGTTTTGCTCTCCCCCTCCTAGCTCATGAATCAGCACATAGGAGTCCTGCCCTTGTTTGGGTTTTCTCTATTGCAACAACCGCAGTGATCCTTTTTAAAAGTCATGAATGCATTCAAAAACCCTGTCTGGAGAACTTGCTATTCTAGAACTGTCCCAGGGTGTGGGGATCTAGTGAAGGATTTAAAAAAATAAAATAAAAATAACAAAGGAGGGAGGAGCAAAGGAGATGAATTCTCCTCTGGGCTTGCCCGGAGTTCATAGTCTTGGCAGGATCAAGAGGAGGCTAAGCAGACCTTTAGAGGATGATGAAACCCATGAAGTTGTAACATGAGGGCCCAGCTTGTTGGGGTTTCCATTCTGCCCAGTTCCCACAGCCGTTTAGGTCCCAAAGAAAATCACACAGAGGTTCCCATAATATTATAAACTGATTGGCCCATTAGCTCAGGCTTCTTATTAGCTCTTATTTTTACTCATTATTCTTATCTATGTTAGCCTTTTTCAGCGGGGCATGTCACATTCTGCTTCTTCGGTGGTCTGTGCAGGACTGCCAAAAGAGCTTCCTTCTTCCCAGAATACTCCTGTTCTCATTGCCCCACCTTTACTTCCTGCCTGGCCAATCAACGTTTATTTAAAACATAAATGACAGATATAGAATTGTTCTCCCACACCATGACATGCTATCAAGAAGAGTAAAATAAGGAAGTGTGGACAGAACAAGAGAACAGAGTGGGAGCAGATGGGGGATGACCAGGAGGGCCTCTGAGACAACTTTCAGCAAAGAGCCAAAAGAGGCAAAGAAGGGAGCCACACAGAGAGAGGGAAGATGTTCCACACAGAATGGGAAATGCAAAGGCCCTGAGTTCAGCTCTTGCCAAGTCAGTTGTTAACATTCGCAAGGTTCACATCTGGAAAGACTGTTGAGGATACGTGTATAGAATCTTCCAGTAAGATGAAAGCTAGTCAATAGGAACTAGCTTCCAGGTCAGTCCCAGCTTCATTTTCCCATGCACTATCACTCGGGTATGTGGTGTCTTCAGCAATAAAGGCTACCATCAAGTTCTCAAGGGTAACCAAGAGCAATGGTAACAGCCTGTTCCACAGAACTCCACTGTCCAACAGCTCCAAAAGATGTAGCCTGCATCTGACACTGGACCTTTTTATGTGGAAGACATTGTGTCTGGGGAAGCCACTGTGACCCTATTACATATGACTCCATTTAAGCCAGGTATATGTATGTATGTACGTGATGTATATGTATATGGTGGATGTGTATATGATGTGTATTATAACATATTTATTTTAGGAAGTTTCTACAGTAGTAGGTTTCCACTTAGTATCTTCAAAGGTCCTTAGTGTGAGTCTGTCTCCATACTCCCTCCTTGACCCTGATCATCCATTCTTCACCCCACTCACTCCTTCCACTAATCCCCTTTCCCCCTTCATACCCCTTGTTGTAGTACGGAGCTGTGGGCAGGCTTCCCGCCACCTGGCTCCCGGCCACCGACTAGCTTATGCCCCAAAATAACAACACACAAATTGTATTCTTTTAAATACTGCCTGGCCCATTATTTTCAGCCTCTTACTCACGTCTTGACTAACCCATATCTAATAATCTATGTAACACCACAAGCGGTGTCTTACCGGGAAATATTCAGCATGTCTGACCTGGTGGCTAGCTTCATCGCATCTGGCATCTCTCTGAGGAGAGGCACGGCAGTCTGCCTCACTTAGGAGAGGCGTGGCAATTGTCTGAGCCACCTACCTCACTTCCTTCTTCCTGTTCTGTCTACTCCACCCACCTATGTTCTAACCTATTAGGCCAAGCAGTTTTCTTTATTAATTAACCAATGAAATCAACAGATAGGTAGAAGACACACCTACATCACCTTGTGGCCCATCTATCTCTCCTTGAAGTCTTACCCACATGGCCTCTCACTGGTTTCCTGCCTTCTATGGTTGCTCTAATTTAAACACACACACATATATACAAAGATTCAAAGTTATCAGAGAGAACATATAGCATTTGTCTGGCTATGTCTGGATTACCTCAGAGTGATTGCTTTTAGCTTCGTCCATTTACTTGAAATTTTTGTAATTTCAGTTTTCCTTTTTTTTCTGTCCAACCTTCTCTTATTTCCATTTTTCATAATATTTTATTGATTATTTGGGAATTTCACATGAACCCCTAAGCACCCTCACTTCCCAGTCCTCCCTGGTCTGCCCCCCAAACCTTGGGACCTCCCCCTCAAAAAAAAGAAGTAAAAGAAAATAAACAAATAAAAAAACAAGTCCAATTCGTGTTGCGCATACACTCACTGGAACATGGTCAGACTCCCAGTGGTCAACCCCTAAAAGAAAACTGAGTCTTTGCCCCACCAGGAGCCACCTGTTGTGGAGAGTGGTACTTCAGCATCCTTATCACAGTTTTTAAGAGCTCTCTTTGATGCTTTCTGTCTAGGCTGTTGCTTTTGTGGGGGGAAGGACATGGGGGTTGTCACAGAAACCTTCTATGTCTCTCTTTCTTTCTGTGAGTCTGCGGTCACTAATGCCACGACAAAAGTAGCTTCCTTGCCCTTAACAGTAGGGGGAGCATGGATCACAGACTTACACAGCGTTTCTGGAGACAACGAGGACTACGGGCGTGCACACGGCCTCTGACTCAGCACATACCACTGATCTCAATCTGATCTCTGGTGGCAGCACAGACCGAGGACACCAGCATGGGTTCAAGCAGCAGCACAGACCATGAACACCCGCATATCCCTTGTTGGTAACATGGGCCACAGACATCAACACGGACCCTGGCTACAATCAGACCACAGAGCCAGACATGGCGCTTGGAGGCAACACGAAACCAGACATCACCATGGCCTCAGGTGGCAGTGCAGGCCACTTTCAATTTTCTTTGCAAATGAGTAATAACCTATTGTGTATATAAACCACATTTACGTTATCCATTCCGTCAGTGATGGACATCCAGGTTGTTTCCATTTCCTGGATAGAGCAGCAATGAACATGGATAAGCAAGTATCTCTGGCATGAGATAGAGAGACCATTGTGAATATGCCAGCAGTACTATAGCAGGACTTTATGGTAGATCTAATTCTAGCTTTTGGAGTAACCTCCCCACTGATTTCCATAGCTGCTATGCTAGTTTTCTCTCCCACTAACAGTGGATAATGTGCCCTTTCCCTACATCCAGATCAGAATTTTTGTCATTTGTTTTATTGATCTTAGCCATTCTTGCCTGGGTGAACTGAAATCTCAAAATTGGTTTATTTGTTTATTTTAAAATTTTATTTCTATGATGACTATAGACATTGAACATTAAAAAATTGTTTCTTAACCATTCGTATTTCTTCTTTTGAAAGTTCTCTGTTTATTTTCATACCCCAATTTTTAATAGAATTATTTGTACTCTTGGTGGTTAGGCTTGTTTAGTCCTTTGTATTCTAGACAGCCACCCTCTGTCAGATGTGTACTTGGAGGAGTGGACAAAAATGTATAGCTCAGTAAAAACAAAACAAAACAAAAGATGTGTAGTTGGTGAAGACTTTTTCCCATTCCTTAGGCTGCCTCTTCACTCAGATGATGGTGTTCTTTGCTGTACAAAAAGGCTTTGGTTTCATGAGGTTGTTTGTCAGTAGCTGTTCTTAATGTGTGCAGTACAGAGATCCTGCTCACAAGACCTGTGCTTTCTCCTCCATCCGATTCAGGATATCAGGTCTTGTGTTGAGGTCCTTGTCCCATTCAGAGCTGGGCACTGTACAGAATAAGAGATGAGGGTCTGGCTTCATTCTTCTGCACATCACTATCCAGTTTTACCGGCACCATTTGTTAACGATGTAATCGTCTCTTCAATGTGCATATTTGGCCTCTTTGTCAAAAATCATATGGCTGTAAGAATGTAGGGCTATTATGTGCGTACTCAATTCATTTCATTGACCAAGAAAGTTAAGATCTTAAGCATGGGGCAATTAAACGTGAATAGATGGAGAAAATGAGAAACGTCTCGCAAAAGAGGCAAAAAGAAGTGAGCAAGAGGGCTTTGAAAGGAGACTGGATGATGTGATGTCCTGAAGATCAAGAGAAAAAAAAATGGTCATGAAGGGTGCGGTGCATTGTGTCAAATGCCACAGAGAACTCGTGTTGAGACGGCTTCAGAACTGGCATTCATCTAGCCACACGGGAGCAAAGCCTGGCTGGAGCAGACTTAAGTCGGGAGAGGAATTACAGCCAGTGAGAAAACAGATCACGAGAGCTCCGCTGTAAGGAGAGCAGAGATGCGATGGTATGCTCGAGGAAGTGACGACAGATGGGATGCACGGCCCTGGCAATGCAGCATCCCTGCACACGTGGTCCAGCTCCAGTGATAGCAGGAAAGGGACGTGAATCAGGTGTGTGGGCGATGCTAGGTAAAGCTGAGGGAGTGCGCTGTGAGGGCTACTTCTTCTCAGTGAAGTAGTGGTCCGTCAGCCGCAATGGCCAGTGGGAAAGAAGGTGTGGAAAGTCTAAAGACAAATAGGATACTTAATATTCGTGTACCAGAATGAGTGGTCCTATAACTGCCCGACAGCTAAAAGGTTCATTTGAGGTTAGGATTGTGGGTTAGTGTTAGATGGGCTAAGAAAACACGTGGTTTCCCTTAGCCGAGGTTAGCTATGTGGTGCAAACACGGAGAGGACACAGGCCTGGATTTATGAAAGACAGAGTTCTGTTGCCCAGATATGTGTAAGCTAAATAAATGAATGAGAAGCAATCAGGGGGTCTGTGAGAAACAGCACTAAGAGGCAGTAAATATTGCAGGCTATTTGGCATTCACAGTTGGGCTGTTATTTTGTTTGTTTGTGTCTGTGTCTATGTGTGTGTGTGTGTGTACATGTTGCATGAACACATAAAAGAGTGCACACACATGGAGGAGGTCAGAGGACAAATATTGGAAGCTGGTTCTTACCTTCCACTTTGTTGAAGCAGGGTTTCTCTTGTCGTTTATGCTGCCATACGCATACTCCAGGCTAGCTCATGCACGAACTTCCAGCTGATTCTCCTGTCTCTGCCTCATGTCTCCCAGTAGGAATGCTAGGATCATGGATGCATGCCACTGCATCCAGCTTTTTACATGGGTTCAAGGCATTGAACTTGTCAGGCATATGTGACAAGAGCTTCCCTACCGCTGAGCTATCTTCTGGCCCAAAGCTTTGCTGTTTAAGCGAAGAGGGAGAATGATATGAACTGCATGGGAGAGTGAAGAAGGTACCTCCTCTCTCTATTGCAAAAGGATGTGGAAGACAAGTCACTGTTGAGAAGGTGCAGAAGAAAAGCCATGCTCAGTGAAAGCAGAAGGGAGAAGGGTGGCCCGGCTGATAGGAAATTGTCTCTTCCTCTGTCACATGTGGATCCTTCCCACTAGGCTTTGAAAACCAAAGCCTGTGGCCCTGCTACTTAATTCTCTACTTTGCAGACAGGAGCTGTGAACCTTTCCGGATGGTTAGTGTTGAGGGTCACAAGGGTCGTTCTTACTAACCGGGGTACCATGGCAGGATGTGAGGGGCATGCCACAGTGTTTGAGATGTGCTGGAACTAAGGAGAAGCCACTGAAGTCTTTAGATGGTGTATGACTCGTGTACTGGAAACAGCACCAAATTTGCCCTCTAGTTTGTCTTTGGCCTCTGATGAGCATGGCCTTCTGGAACATGAAGCAAATCTCAGTGCTCTCTGAGGGAAGATTTGGCCAGATATCCAGGACCTCTTGAGCCACAGAATGTCCTGAACTATTTCCCTCCTGCCCAGTCCTCAGATAGTCTTGTTAGCCACCTTTGAAATCAGTATTCCTTGTTCAGTTGATTCTGAAGCCAGAGCAAACTTCAAGAAAATAATTAACTAGTCACTGAAGAGCTTCTCAGATCTCCTACCGGACTATAAACTTTGATGCTTCCTTTTTCTAGTTTAACACTACAAAGTGGTACCCTGGAGCCTCGCACAACCACACGTTCCTGCATGAGTCAGGCTCTTACCAGCTTCTGGGTTCATATCCTAACACAGAGTGTGTTGTCTGTGTCTCCTTAAGAGAAAACAGGGGACCCGGCTATGTAATTTTCTCTGCCACAAAGCTAATAAGTGGCTGAGCAAATATTCATACCCATGTACTCTGATTCCAGAGTCTGCGGTCTCTTTGATACTTACCCCGCTTTTAAATCTGGTTCTTTCTCAGTTAGGGAAGATTAAGTGCTATCCAAATAGCACAGGTGTGGGGCGTGTTTCATACGGGAAACATAACTGACCAGAAGACTTCATTGCTGGGACACTTGCTCCTGACCAGGACCTCAAGAGCCAAGCTCTGCAGGCAGTGGGTTGAGGAAGGATCACTGCTTGCTCTTGGCTACCACGGAACTGGCCAGCAGAGATCACAGTAGATGTTTTCTGGGACCAGTAGCAAACGTTTCATAGCCCACAATATCACATATGTAGTAGTAGCCATAGATCCCTCGTGTGCCTTCCTCCTGGCACATGTACATATGTGTGAGTGAAAATACATCCCACGGTCTGTTTCACTGCTGCTCAGTGGTGAGAACGCAGCACCTGAGATGCTCCAGAAAGCATCCAGCAAAGATGAAGCTCTAGACATATAGGTGTGATGGATACTTTCTCTTTTGCTGTGTGTTCAGCCTTTTCCACTCTCCTTCAGAGGGTGGGACTCTGACCCCACCCACCAACCTTCTGCCCTGGCTATGCCATTCTTCCCTCTAAGTCCCTGTCCAAGCCAGGCATGCCTGCGCTGTAATCCAGGCATGCCAGCTCCTTGCAAACTCTAGGTATTACCTAAACTCTAAACTCTATGGCCTTTACCATTTCTCTACATCTTTCTATCTTCCAAAGTCAGTTATTAAGACTTTTTTGGACAATCTAACAGGCCCAGGTGACCCTCCCTCCCTCCATCTGTCCTGCCACACATTGGATGTGTCTCCATAGACGTCAAGGCTGTACACTTTCTTCATCCGAACACTAGAGACTAAGCCAAGGCCAATAGGCCGAGATTCCCAGCACTGTACTGCCTTTGTCGCCATTTTCCCCAGAACAGAGGTCCTGCTTTGACCTTATCCACATCGTGATCTGTACAATTCTGTGGTTTGCAAGAACATTGAGTTCTTGTATTTTCTCATCTTGATTTGAACTAGTATTTCTCTGATTCTAGGGATATGCCAAGGTCCTTGAGTCCTTCATAAGGCTACAAGGTCTTGTCCTTGAACATTTCCCACATGGAGAGCCAGGGTAACATCTGGGCTTTCTCAATCTGCAAGTCATAGGTCTATTGACTCCAAGATGCCTCTGCCATCCTTGGAACTTAAAAATTGTGCAAGGCTACGCCATCATTGTGAGAGGATCCACTTTCTTCTGGAGTTCTTATACTTGCCTTGGAGTTTGCAGGGACCAGAGTGGGAGGAGTGATCCAGACTCCTCTTGTTGTGCTGGTCTGGAGGACTCTCTACTGGGGAAGACATGTCCTCTGTCTCCAGCATCCTGTTACCGTGATACAGTTCCCACAGACCCTGGAATCCTTTTAGTCCTTTCACGACAGACATGGAAGCCCCTTAGCTTCCAAATCTAATTGTTAGCCACTGAGAAGCTCCTTTCGCTTCTGCTTGATCCTTAAATTTGCCCAGAAATTAGAAGGAAACAGTCCATCCTCCATCTTTCAGGAACAACAAAGAAGTAGGTCAAAAAACCAAATCAATTAGTTTCCATATTTTAAAAAGCCATATCCAATTTTGTTTGTCTGGAATTTTTGCTTGGAGTTTTCTTTCCCATTATGTGTGTCTCTTACCGCAGTTAATCCTATAGGACTCTGCTCAGATGACACTCCAGACAGAAACTGCTCTGATTCATTGGTTACGCTGACTTCTCCACAAGCACAGATCCTCTCTGTTCTCTCTGTGCCCACACTTAGCGCCTATCAGGTGGTCCATAAGTGCACGCTAACTTGAGCCAGATGAAGACAAGGTGAGCGAGACCTGCCTGCTGACTGGCGGCTGTTCCGGGGAAGACAGGGAGACGTGTGTGAATGAGAGGCACCAAGAGAAGCACGTGGCTGTGGGGCAGTGAAACTCTCAGCGTTCCTGCTGTGGGAGATTGGTGTGTATTGTCGCTCCAACACCACCAGTGGAGGTAAACCTTGATTCAGGGGTGAAGTCCATGTTCTGGCCAGAGTAAACCATAGAGTTTTCTAGTGGGACCAGGTGAAGATAGAGGGACATGGAGCGGAGTAAGGAGGAGCTTGGAAAGATTCGCAGGCTTTTTCAACTGGGGCAGGTGGAGAAGAGAGCAGCCAGCTGATCTTTTCTCCATCGCTTTGTGGATCTACCAGGTTTATGCCCTAGTATCTGACTCCCGAGCACTATTCACTAGTAAAGCAATTAAAGTAGATGCTATATATCCCACTATTGAGGAAAAACAACAAGTGGGGAAGAGGGGGAGTGTTTTCAGCCCCTTTGCTCCAGCTCACCCTGCTTCAGAACAGGCAGAGGGAGAATAGTGGGCCATCTAAGAGTAACCAGCAGGTGGCAGCATTTACACATGAATGAGGGACTCCCTACACCTGGACAAACCCAAAGGTGAACTTTTACTGGGAAAGATGATTGTGATTTGAGGACCAGCCGGGAGTGTGATTGGACACGTAGACAAAGCTGGGCTGCCTCCTACCCTACATACAGTAGGTGTCCGCAACCATTTGTGTTTCCAGTTCTTTCTTAGCCCAAGCTTAGGGGTCTTATATTGGAGGAAAAAGAAGAAATACAAACCTTAGCCTCCAACCAGTGACTTGGGACCTCCTGAAAATCCCCAGATGATCCTGAGGGAGGCAGCCAAACTGCCCTGTGAGACTAACACCCAAAGGTCTTGCCTTGCCATCTCTGAGTTGAGTATGTCCATTAGGAAAAGGGAACAGAGGCCACACCATGCAGGATTCCTCTCGAGGGAGTGAGCAGGGAGATAATCTTCATCTCCTAAAGTCTGCAGAAGAGCTGCTGCCTGGACAGTCAGAGCCTTCTGGAGCTCAGCCACCTTCCCAGTGTGCCCTCCCTCTCATTCCTTCTTCAGCTTCCTGGGTAGCCACCCTAACATGGTTCATCTCCCCCATGCCCGTTGTTGTCACCCCTGTCTATAATAAGCATGAGGAAGAACCCCGTGTTGAGGGGTGCTCTTTCCTGATCAGCTGCCTCCTGTCTGGCAGTCAATGCTTTCAAAAGTTTCTTGGGAAACCAAGGCCCACACTGAGTTTCTCAGGGTTCATTGGGGTACAAGCGGACAAAGCTACCCATTCATGGAAAACCTCGGTCTAGAATAACTGTCTCTGGTCTGTAAAACACTTGGTCCTATTGCTACTGTGTAGTGAGAGTTCATCTGGATTTAAATAAATAAAGCTGGCCTGAAGTTCAGAGAGTAAAACAGCCATACTGATCAGCCTTGCAGACCAGGCAGTGGTGACACACACCTTTAATCCCAGTAGCCACACTAGTTGCCATAGAAACTGGCTGGTAGTGGTGCTGCCTTTAATCCCAGTACTAGAGAGGAAAAAAGGTGGGAGGAGACAGCTCTCATACACAGTCTCATTCTGAGGATTCCTGGAAGCAGAATGGCCATTTTGGACTGAGGTTGAGGTAAGAATCAGTGGCTGGCTGTTTTGCTTTTCTGACCTTCAGGCAAGCTTTACTTATGAAAATACAAATGAGATATCACTACACTGTTGCTTCCTTGTGCCTCATCAAGTCACTACCAACATGATGGTGGGAAGTAAAACCCAGAGGAAGGAGGCACAAACCCCATGACAATAACATAGAAGAACCAGCCAGATTGTGCCCTCCAGGGGCCCATTCTTAGTGGCTCCCTGCACAAGCATTGCTCGCTGCCTCCACAAATAGGTTCACTCTGGGAAGAAGTATTTCCTTCACTGAGACCCTTACCAGCCCCCATCGAGATCTTCTGTTTTTCAGGATGTCACCTCCCTGCCTTCTGGAGCCTTTGATATCCTTCCATGTCTGTGGGGTATTCTGTCTTGCAGCCCCTGGGCCTTCGCATGAGCCTCTTTTCAAGTGCACGCCGAGGGACAGGGACGCTGTGTTAATTCCCTACCTTGGTCTCTGACCGCTTGTGAGGACATGCTGGAGCTAGCACACGGTACTTCAGGAGATAAGCGGTAGCTACTGTTAAAGTGTGTGGTGAGGGAGCAGATGGAGATGAGTTCACAGTGCAGGTTTCATCCCCGAGGGAGGAGCTGCTCTGAGCCTGGAGGACTGGATTGCACGATGAGGTGAAGGGTGACCAGTGTGTGATCCTTTCTGAAGTAATGTTTGTCTTGGAATTCCATAGTGGGATAACAGTGGTCCATGGCTGGGGTAGGTCAATCAGCATCCATAATCTTATTGATACCCCAGATTAACCCCCAAGACAACTTCCTGGAGTGTGCAGAATCCCCAGGTTGGGGTCCACAAGGGTAATAGGATCTAGGTTTCTGTTCCATGTCCATTTCATACCAAAAAAGGGACTTACAACCTCCAACCCAGTGTGCCTTAAAATTACTGAAGGATTACTGCCTGGTGACCACACATCAAAGCAGAATACTAATGCTAATGAAGGAAGTAGTGGGCATGACCAAAGTCTAGGATGCTGCAATTTAGGGGATCTGCTTCCCTCTTCTCTTACCCTCAAAGCAGAGTATCGGCAGACTCTGGGCTTTAACAACCTACCCCTTTTCCTTCAAAAGTTTGGAGGCCTTTGTTCGGGGGGGGGGGGGCGGGCAAGGCATTTGGAGAAGACAGCAAGTAGGATGGAGAAGGGTGACAGGGTGAGCAAACCTCATTCCCTTCCTCTGCTGCACTCTGAATACTGTATGCCCACGTGTCTTTCCGAGTTTGCAAAAGACAAGGAAAATTTAACCAGGAATTCCCCACACAGCCACCCCAGCCACAGTCCCAGAATGGGTGTGGGTAATGTGGAAAAGGTATGTTGTCGCAAGCTTGGGACTTGTTCAACACTGGGCCCTTTAGTTGTCTGATCCTGCCCCCATTGTCTGGAGGAAATGGCCGCTCAAGGGCTGAGTATGTGCTGCTTTTCTCCATTATGTGATGAAGCCCTGTCCAAAAAAAAAAAAAAAGTGTATCTCTGCTCTGCCTTTCCTCCTCCTCCTTCAGCACCCCTCTGTAGCCTTCAGCAGGCCACATTGCTAAACTCAGAAAACCAGAAAAAATGTAACTGAGAGCAGGCTCCTTCTTCTCAGTGCAGCACAATCTGGGTATCTGGGGTAGCCCTTGCTCAGAGCCCAGGTTGACTGGCCATCAGCCAGAGCCCTTCCTCTCTGCTCTAGGCCTTCTACTGCCTCCCCTGAGTCGCTCAGGTAACCAGGACAACGGTGAAAACAAACAGCTTGTTACACCAGGTGAAGGTCCCAGCCCAAGACAAAGTTAAGATAATAGCTGACATCCTGCCACATCAGGCCTGTCCCTGAGACAGTCGGCGGATGCCACAGCAGTGACCCTGGGAGTGACAGCAGGAAGCTCAGGGGGGAAAGCCTGTTTTGCCATGTCTAACATCAGCATCTTCCAAAACCTTTCACAAAGAGGAAGAGGAAGGCAGAGTGGCGCCAGGTGAATTCCCACGGAAGAGTTGCGCCACCGTCACCGATCTGGCCTCTGGCCTCATCCCACATCAGCATCCCAGGCTTGCTACTCTCCTATCACACAGCACCCTTGTACATGACTCTGTCCTGCCGACTTGGGATCTTATGTTCCTGGCTCTTCCAATCTTCCGATCTTATGGTCCTAGCCCCACTGAGTGGTGTGATACTTGCTACCTACCTGGTAGGCATTCAGTGAGCATCTTCTGGCTGAAAAAAATAAAGGGGGGAAGCTTAGATTCCAAACAGCATCCTGGGGGTGTGGGGAACACAGAGTGACTGCTGCCTTGGGGTGCTAGCTGGGTGCCTTGTAGCCCTGGGGTGAAGGAGACACTCTGGACACAAGCTCTGAGCCACTGACCTTAAAGCAAACTACCTTAGCGCTCTCAGCTCCTTGCTTAGAGCACTCGTACTTGCAGGCAAGATGAGCCACTTTGTTGACTTCTGCACGTGTACTTGGATACCTGCCTCCTCCCTGGCATGTGCTTCCCCAACAGCACCTCTGGGTCTTCCTTAGCTTTAAACTTTTTATCACAGCGCCTGGCCCATTCCAGGCACCCAGGGAGTGCATGTGCACTTCCTTTGTCTCTGCTCCTAGGAGCCCTTGCTATCTGTCTATCCATCTTCTGCTGTAACGTGGCTGCATGGGCAGCACACTGCTCAGTCCCCTCTCTACAGGAGCCTAAAGAAGAGTCTCTTCCTAAGCCTAAGCACCGGAGCCCTAGAGATGAATTCTTTTCATTTTTTTTCCTTCCATCATCTCCTCCAGAGTCTGAGTATTGCTTCCTGAGCCCTTGAAGCATACAAGATTTTGCACACAGAGACAATGTGTGTCGGGTGCTCTGACGGACGAGTATTAATAAATGGCTTGAAAAAATAACTCAAGGAAAAGCATTACCTTGAGTTGCCTATCACACACACACACACACACACACCCCACCACCACCACCACCACCACCACCACCACCACCACCTTTCCCTTACTGTCTCACCAAGCTGCATAACAGAATCAGTACCATCCTAGGCAACTGGGGAGAATTGAATTCTGGATCACCTAAATTCTGGAAGTGTTAAGAGATCTTCCATGTTGGAACACATGACCACACTATAAGGCTGTTTTGTTGATTTTGTCTTTTTTTTACAGGGGTGAAGTCCAGATTGCTGAAATGACTTGTCCAAGACCACAAAGATAACAGAGACATAGATCTTTGCATCCTTAATTCAGTGTTTGGCATCACACAAAAGTTGCCTCTTTTGTAACTCCAAACAGTGTTCTTTATCTGGTCTGGGGCCCAGCATGGAGTCAAGCAGGAGGGGCCCCAGCAGTTGTCAGAGTTACTATATCAGGCACAATGCCCCACTGATCTTCCAGACACCCTCCTTAGTCGAATTTCTGGGCTGTGATACCTCAGGGTTTACTCCGTGACTGAGTACATGGAATCAGAAGTCAGCTGGGTGTGAAACCTACACACTGCCTGGACTATATGTATGAGCCTGAGAGAGAAGTGAAACCGCCAAGGCCTAAGTTCCCGACCTGGAGAATGTGACTAGAAAAGGCCACCACTTCGCGGAGTTCCTCTGAGTTAGGTCAATCAGCGTAGAACACTCAGGACGGTGGTTGGCACAGTAAATGCTATAAGCGTTTCATTAATTGTTGTTGTTAATGTTTGCTGTTCTTCGCTTCATGATCACCTTATTCTTAGGTTAGATGATTTTAAAACATAGGAAGAGAAGGAAGGTAGAGGAGCCGCAGGGAAGAGAGGGAAAGAAGGAAGCAATAGAGGGAAGAGGGAAGGAGAAGGAGAACGAAAGAGGAAGAAGGAAAGAAAGAGTCAGTTGACTATGAAGAGATGGTAATTCGCGGGTGGTTGTTGCTGGCTGTAGCCCCCCACCTACATGCTATTGTGCCTGTGAAGCCAAGCCAGGCAACTGACCTAGACCCTTTTAGAAACAGTTATGACTGAGGAATACGGACGGCCTGATTTCTCTCTCCCACAAGGCTCTGCTCTTATCCAGCCTTCTGTCCCAGGAACACACGAGGTCCAGTGCAGCATGAACACCACACAAAGCACTGGTGAAGTTCCTCTGTGACCAGGCAGCCAGCAGCTCAGTGCTGCTTCAGACACAGGGCAGACAAGCACTTGTTTCTTGGCCTGGCTCTGAGGAGCCAAGGAAATGTTTTTCATACCTAGAGCTCACTCCAGGCTTCCTCCCAGGAAGAACCTAGCTGGTTCCTGATGGTGCTCTTCTTATCTTCTTGTCCCTCCTGACAGGATCCAATCAGCTCTTTCCCAGCCCTGATCCCCCCCACCCCACCCCCACCCAAGAGCTGCTGGTACCTTTGTTTATCTGTTTATTTCATTTTGTTTGTCCCCTGAAGGTGAAGCATATGAGGAAGGAAACTGAAGAGGGCCTTATTGTGGAAGACAATTAGTTTTGATGTGGAAACAGAGAGACTGGGAGGATGCGAATATGTCTCTTGTGTGTGTGCAACACCTTCTCTGGAGAGAGGATCGCAATAGGCTCGTGAAAGAAGCATTGTAAGATTTCCATTAGTTAGGTGCCCTAGCTGTTATAATATGTAAATCCTCAACCCTCAACGACTTGGTACAATAGATGTTTACTTCTTTGTCTTGCAAAATGCACTCTGGGGATGTTCTCAGGCACTCAAGCTGGCACAGGCAAGTGTTCTTCAAAAATCAGCTTCCAGAATTAGTAGGAGTGTAGACACCCAGCCTCAGATAAGCAGGCTTGGAGTAAGCAGTGTCGGTCTTGGGAATGGTGTATATTACTTATCACTCTGTCTATGTTACATTGGCCAGGACTCACCCCGAGGATCCTCTGCCCTCAGAGGGCCTGGAGAGTAGAGCTTCTGTTGGAGCATCCTTCCCAGCACCATGGGCAGAGAGCATCGCTATGGTAGCACCAGTCAAATAGGAATGCCAGCTCCCAAAAGAGAGACTTTGTAGATTGAGGTTCTTTAAAAGGATCTCAGCTGTTCCTGAAGCAGAAAAACAGGAGACAAGTCCTAAAAACGAGTGAAGCATCTCTCAGTCTAGTGAGCATGGTTGAATAGACTCATGTGCTACCCAGGACACACTCAGCTGAGTCTCAGGACAGACAGCCCCTGTACACAGGACAGAAAGAGTGGCTACTGACCAACGGCCATCATTAAAACATGAAAGACTGGCATGGAGTTGGAAGGGTGTCATCGGAGACTTTGAACCAGGGTCCCTGAAAGAGGCTGGCATAGGAGCCCTTTTAAAGCTGTTTGAGCAGAACAAGAGAGATTTAGGTCTGCTCCTGGGAATAGATAGTGAGATGTCAGTGAGTGGCAGGAGAAACAATCCTTCAATTTCAATTTTTGAAAACAGCAGGAGCACCAACTAGAAGAGCTTGAAACCTCCAGAGAAGAAGGGATGTGCCACCAGTCAGAGAAATTATCATGGCAAGCAGAAGGCATGGGCATGAATGGATATATTTTATTTTTCAAAATAAAACAGGTGAAATTTCTTAATGTTGTCAGTGTCAGGCAAAACTTGTGACTGTATGATTATTTGACATATGGGCTGCACACCTGTTGTATGTTGAGTTCTGTACTGGGCCCAGGAATGCATCAGGAAACAAAATAACAGTGGTCCATGTCTTCTTCAGGATGATAGGTGTACCAGGGAGACAAGAGGGCTCTCAATAGATAGATAGATGATAGATAGATAGATGACAGATAGATAGATGATAGATAGATAATTTTAATTCTATATAATTTTTAAGTTAAGAAAAAATATATATAACTTTTTAAGTCAAGAAACTATTTTAAGCAATTGGTTGTTAATGGTGTGATATGATAAAAAAAAAAAAGTGGGCCTGTGGATACACCATGTCAGAGAAGGAGGGCTTTGGTTTTAAGACAGGAGTCAGGTAAGATTTTGTGACAGAAGAACTTCTTAAGTAACGTGATTCCTAAGCTGAAAAGCCCAAGAAGGAAGTGTGACCAGTGTGTTCTCAAAACATGGAGGTCATTATGCCTAGTGTGGAGGGATGGGGAAAGTGTTGTGGGATATTTGTATACTGTGTGAAGATAGATGTATTGCTGTGAATGGTTTAATATAGAGCTGAAATGGCCACTATATAGGCAGGTGGATCACAAGTTCGAGGCCAGCCTGGGCTACACATTCTGCAAGGTGTGGTGCTGCACAGCTTTATCCCAGCATTTAGGAGGCAAAGGCAGGAGAATCTCTGAGTTTGAGGACAAGTTGGTCCACATAGAAAATTTCAGGTCACCCTCTCTCAAAGAAAGACAGATAGACAGAGAGACAGAGAGACAGAAAAATGTCAGGATTCATTAAAGTCATTGTAAAGAGACTTCCCCCTTCTGCTTGGAGCCTCTCCAGGCAGTGTTCCATATTACTCTCAGGGTGGTTTTCCTTGTACCTAAACAGGATCACAGCACTGACTTGTTTAGAGTCTTCGCTGCTCTTTCCCCATGGCCTAAGGAATAAAACCCAAGATTTTAATTGTGTCTTCTCCAGCCTCCTTCTGCTGGAGCTCTCTGATCTGGCTACCCAGTTCCCTAAGTTTATAGCAGTAACTCTCAGTGTTTGCTCTGGAACTATCCATTGTCTTCTGTACTGTTCTTCTGTTTTTAATACATGTTGCTGGGTGTTTCTCTTCCTCCTCTTCCTCTTCCTTCTCTTCCTCTTTCTTCTCCCCTTTCTTCTCTTCCTCTTCCTCCTCTTCCTTCTTGTCTGTATAACAAACTAAACTGTAAAATACCCAAGAGCAAAAACAAAGTTTCTTTTTGAGTTCTTATTTTACTAGTGAGGACATATCTTGTCTCCAGGCAGGTACTAAGTAAATATTAGTTAAATGAGTGAAAGAAGTAATGACTTAGTACTAATTTCTTTGCTTAAAATGCCTCTGCTTCCTGTTTGTCCACTAGGTAAACCCCATTCATCCTCCCAAGCATCCATCTCAGATGTCAGGCATGCCAAGAATCCTTCCTGCTAAGGCACACTGCGGTCCTCCCCGCAGTCCTCCGCACCTGGCACAGCTCTCCACAGAGCATTCAAGGCTTCTTACATACTGCCCTACCTGCTTATTCTTAGTCATCTTTGTGCCCTCAGGATCATGGCAGGTCACATACCTGTGTCTGATGTCATCTCTTACAAAGAATGAATGACTGCAACGGATAACACATAGCCCCAAGTAAAGGAAACATATTATGAGGAAAAAGAGGGAGCAAAGAGAAGATGCTCCTTCGGCCTTGGCATTTCAGTGATGACTTGCATCTATGAGCAGTAAGGACACAGGAGCCACCATCGCCCCTTCCTTCACTGAGTCTGAACAATGCTATGCTCTCTATAGGTGATATCTTACTTGATGGTCTTGCTTCCAGGATAACCAGACTCCTTTGCTGCAGGTGGATTGTGAATGAAAATGAGGTGGTTATCTTCTGAACCTTCAGCAAGCTCGGGAAAGAATGTTCTAACCTCTCAACATGCTGTGTGATAAGAATACATCCTTGGTCACACCATAACATGCAGTTTAAGTTTGCGGTAGCTTTTCTTCAGTCCCTTCTATCCCGGTTGGTTTCTGTTAACACAGGATAGAGAGTCTCCTGGAAAGAAGAAACCTCAACTGAGGAATTGACACCATCAGATTGACTTGTGGACACAATGGGAGGACATTTCCTTGATCAGTGATTGATGAAGGAGGGGGCAGCCACTGTGGGGAGAAGCATCCTTGGGCAGGTGGTCCAGGATTATAAAAGAAAACAAGCCATGTAGAACACGCCAGTAAACAGTGTTTCTGTAGTTTATGCTTCTGTTCCTATCTTGAGTTCCTGCTTTGGTTTTCACCGATGATGAATTGTAAAGTATATGTAAAAATAAACCCATTCTTCCCCAAGGTGTTTTTGGTTAGTATTTTATTTCAGCTACAAAGAGAGTAAGTAGAATGCCTACCCTGTTTGGACCTCAGCCTTGGCTCTTTTCAAAGTCATTTTGATTTGAGACGCCGTAGACACTGCACAAAAGACCCATTTCTCTTATCATTTGCAACACAGAAGTTCAACATTGTACTAAAGTCACAGTTCATGCTGGTTCAGAGCAGGACTGAATTCTCACAGAGTCTGGCAGGGATATGAGTCGCATGGACAGGGAGGGAGCATAAAGTAGACAATGTCTCATGGCCTCTCTGATGCTCCCTTGCTTAACTCTTCCTGTGTATTTCCCTAATACCCTCTCTTTCCCACTGTGTTTTATTTCCCCTGATCCTCCTACTAGATGGCCAGGAGGCAATTCAGCTCACAGTAAACTGTTTTAACCTAGAGGTTTTGTGTTCTGAGCAACCCCAGGCCATTTGGCCCATAGACTCTACAATAGTATCTTTCTTCTCAGCTGTCCAGCTCAGCTGCATTGGGTCATATTTGTAAAAGAACTGACCGAACCTGCACTGCCTATGAAGACAGAGAAATGTGTTCCATGCCTCTTCACTTCAGGACTGAAGCTATTCAAGTATAAATATTGATCTAACTGGCCACTCAAAAAACCCAATTAACAGCAATGCATTCGTGGCACCTACCTGGCTCTCTGGACCTTTAAAAAACGCACCAGAGGCTGGAGAGATGACTCAGCGATTAAGAGCATGACCTGCTCTTCCAAAGGTCCCGAGTTCAATTCCTAGCAACCACATGGTGGCTCACAACCAATCTGTAATGAGATCTGGTGCCCTCTTGAGAAAGAGACCTGGTCAGTCACCCTGATCAACTTAGACCATGAAACCCAATATGGACTGTTGAATTATCTCAGTTCATGAAATAGCAGGCAAGCTAAAAGATAAAACAATTATATTTTTATTTATTATAAGGGGCAAACACACGAAACAGGAATGAGAAGTCCAAGCTCAGCTGTGCTGCAAGGGAACCACACAGAGAGAGCACACCTGGGCCAGGCACCGTTTTTTTTTTCTTTGAGTCCAGAAAGCCACACCCTAACTTGGTCCCACATCTTAAAGATAATTGGTTGACAAAGATTTCCCATTACCTCCCCTTTTGTCTAAATAAGAGCCATGTGTAGGGACAGATATCAAGTATAAAATTACAACCAACATAAACAATATTAAGCAAGGAACACATGATAAATGTTTTAATAAACTCTGTATTCCAAAGAGTCTAAGTCTTGCATCAGAAATAGGCTTGGCTAAATTATAAGAGGAAGGTAACTACAACTATTTAATCTTCAACCCTATCGAAGGCTGAGAAGGGAGATAATATTACTTGAGTCAGGCAGTATATGATGGAGACAATTGGCTACCTGGGCAATCACCCAAAGTCTCATTTGCAACGTTGAAGCAACCAACTTTGGCTAAGGCCTAGTATAACTGACAGACCATTTTCAGAGACAGGGAAATTTTCAGAACCGTCTTACCCTGTCTTGGCAAGGTTCGGCAGTCGTTTTCCTTGTGTCCTGCTTATCCAGTCTGGATACCATGTCACTTTGTCGGTGATTGAGGTATGGCCAGTTTCTTGCCCAAAAGCCAATTGTGCCAAGAAGAAAACAAACTCCAAGTGGAGTATTTTCAGTGCTCAACATTCTCTCAGGAATAGATTGGTGCTGTCAGCAGAACCTTAAGTTATTTAAATGACATGATTTACAGATCCTTGAAGTGGTAGAAGAGTACCTATCTAGGCAGAATACAATCTCTATGCATCTAAAGAACCTAATTAATCTGACTATATGTATAACAAACATGAATAACTATTGACCTATAATATTTTATACCTGTATAACTTAAAGACTAAGACTTTATATCAGATTATTAAATAATCTGTAAACAAATGTGCAGCAAATGATGACAATGACCTCAAAATGTAAACAATGTATAAGTAACTTGATCAGAGGTAAGAATAGTATATAAAGCAATATGAAAATATATCCTAAAAGTTGTATCACTATATAAAATGTCCTAAACAGAGGTAGAAACATACAATCTGACCGAATAACTTTGTATACCTATGCAAATATTGTAAACAGAAATAACAAATATAATTTGAACTTGTATCAGTAGTGGATAAGTTCAACAGAACCACCATATATGGGCTGCCCATGCATGCATTGCCAGGGCATAAATTTCAATTTCAATGCGAGATGGCTCAGAGGTTAAGAATACTGACTGCTCTTCCAGAGGTCCTGAGCTCAATTCCTAGCAACCACATGATGGACTCATGTCAGGGCCAAAGCAAAGAACTCAGTTGACTATATACCAAAACTTCTGAAATAGTGAGGCAAAGCAAATCTCTAGCCAGGTGGTGGTGGTGCATGCATTTAATCCCAGCACTCAGGAGGCAGAGGCAGGTGGATCTCTGTGACTTCAAGGCCAGCCTGGTCTACAGAGCTAGCGCCAGGACAGGCTCCAAAGCTACACAGAGAAACCCTGTCTTGAAAAAGAAAACAAAGCAAACAAAACAAAAAACAAACAAAAAAACCCACACCTGAGAAGCCATCCAATAAACAGTGTGTATATCAGATAAATTTGCTCTATGGACAAGAATTTAATTAACACAGTATTATTCCAGATACCTATAGAACAATAAAGAGGATTAATCACAGGTCTGACATTAATGTTCCTATAGTGCAGAGGTTCGGGAATGATATACATGTTTCAAAAAGCCCACATGCAGCAGTAGATGGTCAGGGCATAACTCCATATGGCAGTCATACCAGGAGTGAGGACAGAGCAAAGCTCCCTTCCTCTCACTGGGCCCTACTCAAGACGCCTGTGGGTTGTTTGTGAGCAGCTAGCTTTATGGGGGTCATGACTTGGTCTCGGGAAAGAACATAGCCACATCTTCCCCAACTAGACTCACTTGGCTTTATCTGGAAGACCCATGGTGAGTAGCAGAGATGACGTCATAGAGGAGAATGCCAAAGGATGCTTACACTATTCCATTTTGCAGTGAGCACAGCGCAAGTACTCACAATGGAATTGCTACAGCATTTATGTGGCTTTGCAAATGAGGAAATTGTTGAGGACAGAAGCTTGCCAAGGTCATACGCAGGAATGCACCGCAGAATCAAGACTAAAGAGTGTTTATTTCTCTCAGCCCTCTCTGCAGCCTGCAATACAAAGCCACCCTGGAAATTCCACTATGACAAAATCGATAGGTAGGACATCCCTGTGGCTGGATGAGGACCTCACCCCTTCCCTTCTCCACCCACCCAGAGTCTGGTGGCGTGTGCTGTGACCATACACCATGACAGGGTGTTAGCCTGGTGCCTGTCTGCGCCATTTGACTTTCTCTTCTATCCCATCCCTTCCCCTGAGCTGGGAGACAAGTATCTGTGGTGTTTCTCTTGACTGTTTTGTAAGGTGGCTTTGACTTGACCTTTAGCTAATGGTAAGTTTCTTAACCCCATTTCCATTTTGTTTTAACATGACCCTGTAGTCCCATCCCTGTCTCTGAGCTCCCTTTTCTCCTCACTCACCTTGATGATTCACAGGTGACCTCCTGACAGATACGCGATGCTGTCTGACTACATCCTTCCTGTCTTCCCACCACTCACCTCTCCTGCCAGATTTCTGCAGAAGCAATGGAGGCCGGAGGCTGCCCTGGTGTAGTGTGACTCTTCATTGCCGCCTTGACCTATCACCTGAGACACACTCCTGGGCATGTGTTTGAGGGTGTTCCCAGGGAAGGTTAACTGAAGATGAAAGACCCACCCCCTCCCCAAATGTGGGTGGCACCGCCTCAAAGGACTGAGTTACCGACTGAACGAAAAGGGACAAGTAGAAAGCCTAAAGACCACTGGCATTCGCTTTTCTGCTTCCTGGTCCGTTTAGACATGAGCAAACTTGGGCTACACGTGTGAACTGTTCCCACCTGCCATGCCTGTCTCGCCGTAACTCAGGCTATCGCCTGAGCCCTGCCTCAGAACAGCCTCTCTGCTCGTAAGCTGTTTCTTGCCAAATAGTTGGTCACAGAAATAAGGAAAGTAACTAAAACCTACTGCCTCCCATTTCACCGGCCCAGCTGGATTCTACTTTCCTGCCCCACTGTGCTCCATCTTAGACTCAGTGGGTGAAGTATTGTCTCTGTGGTCCTTCAGACTAAAGTGTGCGCTCAGAACAGCACAAGAGAACCATGGGCCCTCAGTGAACTACATGCTGAGTGAGCCCTAAACAATATGGATATTAGAGTCCACACATCTACCAAACACAGCACGATGCTCCAGGCACAAAAACAAAAACAAAAAGTGAGGTTAAGATGCCCTCTCCTCAGCACTCGGGAGGCAGAGGCAGGCGGATCCCTGTGAGTTCGAGGCCAGCCTGGTCCACAAGAGCTAGTTCCAGGACAGGCTCTAAAGCTGCAGAGAAACCCTGTCTCGAAAAACAAAAATAAACAAAACAAACAAACAAAAAAAGATGCCCTCTCCTGCCTGCCCTGAACCTCAGGGGGTTTTGTTTGGTTGCTTGCTTTTGGTTTTTTTTGGTGTGTATTTTTTCTCTTTCTTTCTTTCTTCCTTTCTTTCTTTCTTTCTTTCTTTCTTTCCTTCTTTCCTTCTTTCCTTCCTTCTTTCTTTCTTTCTTTCCTTCTTTCCTTCTTTCCTTCCTTCTTTCTTTCTTTCTCTCTCTCTCTCTCTTTCTTTCTTTTTTCTTTTCTTTTTTTTTTTTTTTTTCAGTCCATGGAGAATCGTGGTCTGAACCCTTTTGCTGAGCAGAGTGTTGTTGAGGTAGAATCCTTTGAGGAATTTCAATTTCAGCTGAAATTAAGTCTTCAGAGATTTCAGTTTGAGGACCTTTGGACTTGTTCCTCCTTTGCTGGCCCACGGATCTTGTTCTCGTCTCTTTCATAGACCGATGTTTTTCAAGTGGTTTGGGTCTTTTCTGTTGTTGTTTTCTTGTTTGTTTGCTTGCTTGTTTGGTGGGGCAGGATGTGTTGCTCTGCTCTCAGATGCCTTGGATTTCACATCTGGTGGAACTGAAAGTCCTTCCAGTATCCCGAACTTTCCTCCAGTTCTTCACATACCAAATGACTGGGGCTAAACAGCTGAACCTTGAATGGATACAAATTGCACATTCCTGGGCAGGAGAGTTCTGCTCCCTTTAGCCCACACCCCTACAGAACCCCAGCAAACCTCTTCCCCAAAGCACACTGCATGCAGGGCCGTGCCTCCTGCTTTTCTGATGCACAAGAATATCTAGTTTGAGAAATATTTGCTGGGTGATTGTGGGATTAACTGTAGCCTGCAGCAAAAGTAAACCTATAAACTAAGGTTTTGCATTGTTTTTATGGAGGGAAAATAAAATACAAAGCATATTATCTATTAGTGGGCACTTAGGTTCAGGGCTTCAAAAGTTATCAGCAAGGACTTTCCACACAAAGAGGCAAGGAAATCCAGGTTGTCACCCGTGCATTTCTCCTTCTCTTCACAGGCTCTCCTTCTGTGTACAGTTGCCATGGCAACGAGATGATGGCAAGAGAACAAGAGAGACCATGCCTGTACTCGAGAAGTGAGATCTTCATGAAAACTCACATCTTTCTCTGTTTTTATTCCCCTCTGCTAGAAAGATAGAAGAAACTGGGGAAGAGCTGTGACCCCAAGTTCTTCAGCCATCTAGTATGTGGTGGATGTGGGATTCTGTGCTCAGTATGTGTGTCATGCCAGGCATGTGTGTGTGTGTTCGGATTTTGTGTTATAAAAAAATTACCTACCAAAGAGTCCATAAAAGCAAAAGTGGTAGCCTCGGTAATTTTTCATAAAACATACCCAAGCAAAATCAAGAAACAGGCATTACCAGACCCCCAGAAGTGGGACATATACTCTCCAATTGTTATCCTGTCTTTCTCCTTCAAAGAAAAACTATCCTAACTTTAAAAAAGATTTAAAAAAAAAGATTACTTTCTGGCTTTTTTTTTTCAAGTTTTACCACCTATGCTTAATCTCCAAACACTGGGGAGTCATTTGATTCATTTTTCTGTCCGAGTTTTGCATAATGCTAGGTTTATAAGCTATACTCATGTTTTCATTTGTGAGTGTGATTTTCATGTTCATTTTGTTAAGTTTCATTATATGAAGAGAATCTAATTTTCTGATTCATTTGGTTTTTGGTGGACTTCCAAGTCGTCTCTAGCTAAATATTATCATAAATAATTCTAAAACGAATATTCTTACACATGCTTTTCTGTGTTCAACTCGCGTTTCTGCGGGTCCGTGCCTCGACGTGAACCTCATCGGTCCTGATGTACCGTAGCCAGCGATGCTGAACAATGTTTCTCCACAGTTTTATGGATTCCTGTCTCTCCTCAGCCCCACCGGTGTTTAGCATCCTCCGTCTGAGAGTAATACCCATTCTGATGGGTGTGTAGTGGTAACGCAATCTTTCCCTGCCCTCAGAATACTCTGTAACATGACAATCCCACTTTTCATAGTTTTGACCAACCTGTAGCTGTTCATCATGTAATTTAGGTATAAACAGATGGCGTATGTATTGCAAAATAGCCTGCGTTCTGTGGGATATGTTGTCATTCGCATGAAGTCTTTGGGTAAGTGGAAGTTACTCATGCTCACATGGTCCGGTTTATCTGTGTTGCCTTTGTGAGTGTGTCATTCACGTCTTGTGGAAAGTGCTTCCTTTACACCAAGTCATGATGCTGTCATCTACCATTGTCTTCTGGAAGGGTTACTGTTAACCTTTCGTATTTATAGCTCATTCAGTCCATAAATTTGTTCTTAGCAGTTTAAGGCAGGATTTAAATTTCTCTTTATGTTCAATATGGATGTCCAAAATGCTTCAACGTAATCCATTTGTGGAAAAGGCTATCCTTTTCCGCTACTCCACAGTGACAGCTTTGTAATAAATGGGGTGTCCTATGGACATTCTCTTCTGCCTCATTGTTCCAATCTTCCTCCTTGCCCCAATTCCGTAATCTTAATTACTGTGGCTTTATAATTAGTCTTCGCAGCTGTCAGAGCAAGGCTGTCCACTTTGTGCTTGTTCAAGTGTATCTTGGAGGTCCTTAGTTAACCGTGCCAGTGTCATAAAAGCACAAGAATCCGATGTCAATTCATACACACACATACACAAATACACATAAACATGTATGTATACACATATACACACAAACACTCGTGGACACATACACACGCATATATGCACATATGAACACATATACACACATGCATGCACAACTGAAGGAGCAGGCGTACAAACTGTTTTGTAAATTTTTTGAGACATTCCACTTAACTCTATAAATCAGCTTGGGGGAATTATAGTTGTACACTTTACATTTACTTTCACTTATAACTTTTTGAATTTTCTTTTTTTTTTTTTTTTTTTTTTTTGGTTTTTCGAGACAGGGTTTCCCTGTAGAACTTTTTGAATTTTCAAACAGAATTTAAAATTTACTAGTAATTACTTTCTATGTTAGTGTATGGTGAATTTCTGTGAGTTTGCCTTGTGTGCTGACGTCAGCTTCGTACCTGTCCATTAGGGCTCGTGTACAAACGGTGCTGAAATCTATACAATGAATGACCTTTGTCCGTTTGCTATATGATTTACCATGAGGAGTATGTTGTGTAAAACCCACCAGATGTGTCAGTAGTTTTGTTTCTCTGTCGGTTACAGCTCTATTTTGAGTTTATGTTGCTAGTGTATATGAAATTAGATGTATCATATCTTCCTGGTAAATTCAACTTTGTCATGACGGAGTGGGTCTCTCTTGATTTGTGATAGTGACTTCTTACTGTATTTATTCAGAATGCACATCGTGCTGTATGTATATATACATACACATTCTAAACATATACATATGTGTGTGTGTGTTGTGGGGCAGCGATTACTACAATTAAGCGAACTGGCCCACTCATCATTGCCCACAGTTATTGTGATGTGCACACACGTGTACATAGGACAAGAGTACTTATAATACATCCACTTGGTAAATTTCCATTATATAATGCAGCATGACTAGCTATAGCCCTTGTGTGTACTTTGGGTCACTAGACTTCATCCTCCACAACTGCAAGTCTATAGGCTTTAACTGACTTGTATAACCCTTTACGGCTTCTCTTTTGTCATTAATAGATTCCTATTTTGTACGACTGGTTTAAATTATGTCCTAAAAATTATATGGGGAAAATTGCTTCTAGGACAGGGTCCTTAACCTTCCTAGTCATGCAACACCTTAACACAGTCCCTCAGGTTGTGGCGACCCCCAAATGTAAAATTATTTTCGTTGCTACTTCATAACTGTGATTTTACTTTTGCTACTCTTATGAATGCGCACATCCGTGTTTTCCGATGGTCGTAGATGACCCCTGTGAAAGGGTCATTCGACCCCAAGGGGTTGTGGCCTAGAGGTTGAGAGACCTGCTCTAGAGAACTATTCCTCATCTGAAGAGGGTTCGCATATCCTTTCGCTAGGGAGTTGGGATGATTCTCGTTCTCAGAAACTGTGTAATGTTGTCCTACCATAAGCAATCCTTCTTGTCTTGGCAGGGGCCGGGTGGTAGCCTAGTCCTCTGATTCTAGCTACAACCTGCTTATGACGTGCTGACCGCCCAGGCTTGACAGTCTGATGCTTCAGTTTATTCCTTTGAGTTTTCAAATTGGTTCTGTAATTCCTCCTTCTGTTGTCTCTCAACAGAAGGGACATTTCAGCTACCAGGAATTTTATTCTGAATTATCCAGTTTGTTTGTTTTTTCTAAGTTGGGTAAGGACCAACTAATTTTTTCCTATTTTACACGAAAACATTTTTTGTCAAATTTTTTTAAAAAAAAAATCCTTAAAATTGAACACGAATTATACATGGTTAGCTACAAACATGAAAATGATACCCAGTTTGTGAGCCCTGGGTGTCCTCAGCACTTAGCTCGGGAAGTGTCCTGGCTGCGCCTGTTGAGTCAATGGATGGGTAGGCCAAAGGGGAAGCACACAGGGAGCAGTGGAGCTCATGCCTGCACTTTCTGCCTTCTTCCTACTAAAACATCCCTGTCAGTACGTTCACTGTCAACTTCTCTTTTCACTATAAACCTTCTGAGAGGCATCTGTATAAGCCACCAGTAAGTCTGGGGCCTGTACCCTCAGTACCACGTAGAAAGGCAGAGAAAATTAAGGGACTGCAGCCCAGGAGAGGAGCAGCTCACTGCCGTGGGCTGAGCATCAAAGATCTCCCACATTGCAAATCATATTGGCAGTGAAACCATTTGCTTTGGCCTTTCTGGGACCCATGGATACCAAGGATTCTTTTCAGCCTTTTTCCTTGTGTGTTTATCTTACTAACCTATAAACCTCAAGCCAGCTTATAATCTCATCTATTGAAGAAAAGTTCCTAACTAAAAATAAATATAATAAAAAATGTTTTTATTTTGTCTTTCAAATCCTTTGAACAATCAAGCTTCAGAAGCTATCTATATGTATAGCCATTAAGACAGTGAGTACCAGCCTCTTCAGAAGCCCAGGTAGACCCCAAAAAATGCATTACTGTCCTCTGCCTACCTGACTCTCCCTCTCTGAACCCATGCTTAAATCGCTGATAAAACATTTGCTCAGTACACTCCGACTATGCCTCCTCCTGACTCACCTTGAAATACTTCCCTGCAGTGTAGTCAAGGATCCCGGCTTTATTTGAATCGAGTTTTCACAGGGATGTGGGGGGGGGGGTTCCCTCTCAGGCTTCCCTTACATCAGCATGGGTCTCCTTCTTCTGCTATCAACTCCTCCCAAATCTCATAAGAGGTCCGCACATTCATCGCTGATCTAGCTTCTGTCCCAAGTCTCTAGTGCTATGGTGCTCAGTTAGAAACTGGCCCAGTACAAGAGGTTCCTATCAATTAAACTTCAGTATGCCCCAAATGGACTCTAATCTCTTCTTCTCCCTAGCTACCTGTCTTCTCTGTGTTTTATGCTTCATTTGGTGCTGATGCCTTCCCTCACCACCTACACCATAATCCTGGTCATTTTAAATCCTACCCTACATCAAATCACAAAGTCTATTGAGCCTATGACCTAAATATTTCTCACATTTACCCCTGTCCAGATGTTTCTCCTCTTCCAGTTCAAGGTCTCTGATTGCCACACACCTGGAGTTTACTTCTGACCTCCTCGTTGGTCTTCACCCCTTGACTCTGAACTGTCCTCCCACAGACCCATCGAACATTAACTTTTGGCCTTTTCCTGTCTTCTACTGGCAGTCTAAGCTCCCTGCCACTGCTTGTAAAACTTTCCATAAAGCGCCCTGATCTAACCTCCAGCCCTGTCCACACTGCTCTCTTTTGTGATGCTCATAGTCCAGACTTACCAAATAACCTCTTCTAAGCAGTATGGCTGTGCTCGCTGCATAAATTGATACCCCCATACCTCTACACTTGTTTGCTGTATACTTATTCTTTCAAAGGTCAACTTCACCAGCCTTCTCTGACTAGCACAGCCATGCCTCACTGTGCTGACACAGCACAACTAGATCACATAGCAGAACTAGATCAAAACACCCAGTCCTACGCTGGAACAAAGCTGATTTTCTTCATCATACAATGTTGGAGTAATTGGATATCCACACGTAGAAGACCGAGTGTTGGTCACTGTGTCTTGCTTTGTACAAAATATGCAAAACCAATCAAAGACCTTGCTATTAAACCTGAAACTTTGCTAAAGGGACATTTCAAGATCAGGGAATATCTGAAAGTTTTTGAGTCCAACAGCTTAGGGAATAATAGCAAGAATTGATACATGAGATTATATCAAATGAAAAACTTCTTCTGGTCCTAGTGCAGCCAGGGTCTGTGTTGATGTTTGTGGCCCACCATGTTTGACCATGGTCTGACCTACCACCTGTAGTCATGTTGGTGTCTGAGGACTGTGCCACCGCCAGGGCCATGTTGATCTGAGTGGCCTATGCTGCCACTCGGAGCTACAGTGATGTCCAGGTCCAGACTGCTGCCAAGAACCATGTCTGGGTTTGTGGCCCTATAACAGCCAGGGTCTGTGTTGACGTCCATGGCTTCTGTTATCACTGAATGCTGTGTGGATGTCCAGGGTCTGGACTACCACCTGAGACTATGCTGGTGTCTGAGAGCAATGCTTCTACTGGGGCCATACTGATCTGGGTGGCCTGCAGTACAACTCAGGGCCATGGTGACCTCCTGGCCCAAGCTGCTGCAGAGAACCATATCTTTGTCTGTGGTCCTGCTGCAGCTGGGGTCTGTGTTGATGTCCCTGGTCTGTGTTACCACAAGGGGCCACTGGAACCACTCATGTTGAAATCTGAGGGCAGTACCGATTCAGCCCTTTCCTTCACTGGCCCTGGGAGATCTGCTCCTGTCCCTTGCCATGGACTTGGGAGAGGTGACCGTGATGGTGAGGGCACAGGAAAGCTGATTCTGCCCCTCACCTGAGGAGGGTGATCTCAGCAGAGGTCTGGACTGACCAACTCAGCTGCCACCCAGGCCCGCATTCAGGGCTTTGAGTTGGCCCACTCCAGCATCCACCCCATCTGTGACCTACTGAATAGCATGAAGGGACTGGATCTGTGGCACCAGAGCTGCAGGATCTCTAAGACTCAGGGCAACAGCAGAATACCCAAGAGGAGTCTACGTGAAGGTCCAGTATTGACATTATGCCAGAGGTCAGGGTCCTTGAACCAGACCAGCAACTCATTGCAGTGGACAAGTGCAGGTAAAGCTGTTTGGACGGAAATTTATATACTGCATGAGACACCACAGCCCCCAGTGCTGCTAAGACCAACGAAGATGGTGGAGAGGCATGAAAGACAGAGGAGCAAAGGGGTTTTGTTTTTAATTTTATTTTTTAAAATTTTATTGGATGTGACCCACTGTAAGGATGGATATAAAAGTGACGAGAAAATGAGTGGAATTCGGTGTTTGTTATGAGATCCCCATAGAATCAATAAAAATATGTTTTTAAAAATCCACAGCAATCATGACAGGTATTACAGGTGGCTGTTTACTGTCCCTGAATTGTGTAAGTGAAGGTAAGTGGGCTTAGAAGGACAGTGATTCAAACAAGAATAAGGCAGGGGCTGAGGGAAGTGCCAGATTCAGCCTGTCTCAGTTTTACACAGAGTCAAGCTCTAGTAAAGTAATGTCTCGATTTAAAAAAAAAAAAAAAATAGGAAATAGCCTATGAGGAATAGGGAAAAGAGGCTTATGGAGTGTGCAATGCAGGTGAATAACAGCATGGTGCAGAGTATTTTATATATTTGTGAATATCATAATGAAGCCCATTGTCTTGTATAGGTGTTAGTAAAATAATTTTTAAGTCTACATAATCCAACAAATTAAAGTGGTGCTTTTTAATGTCTGTCACCTTCACTTAAGAACACTCCTTTGTGGCAGCATTTAATAATTCTCAATAACAGTTTAAAGACTGAGAAGAACAATAGTTTTTAAAATCAATAAGAGTAGGGGCTAAAGATGGCTCACCAGTTAAGAGCACTGACTGCTCTTCCAGAGGACCTGGCTTCAATTCTCAGTACCCACAGAGCAGCTCATCACTGCCTGTAATTCTAGTTCCAAGAGATCTAACCCCCCCTCTTCTGGCATCCACAGGAACAAGTAAGGCAAGTAATATACATACATGCATGTAGGCATGACACCCCCACATATAAAACTATAAAATAGAATAAATAGGTGTCTTAGCCATTTCAAGTTGCTTTGCTGGTCTTTGGGGAATTTGGGTTTGGTTTGGATTTTGGTTTTTTGAGACAGGGTTTCTCTGTGTAACTGTCTTGACTGTCCTGGAACTCACTCTGTAGACCAGGCTGGCCTTGAACTCACAGAGATCCACCTGCCTCTGCCTCCTGAGTGCTGGGATTAAAGGTGTGCGACACCACCGTCCAGCTGCTCCTGGGTCTTATTCTCATCTCTTCATTGTTAATCATATTCATAGTTATAAATATTATATTTTTGAAAATCTGTTCTATTTTCTGGGTTGTTGATACCTGTTTATTATATGAACTTACAAGTAGACACAGCCAGACAGCACAATGACAGTGAGCTCTCACTTTCTCTTAATATTCCAACATAGCCCTCACAGGCTCCAACATTTCTTTCCACCTTCTTATTCAGTTGCAGAGATTTCTGTTTCCTTACTGTGCTCATAGCATGGTGCATCATTCATTACTGCGCCACTTTTATTGAAGCATTATCTTCCTTACTAGTAGGATTAAGACCTGCATGGTTTTTCACCTTCCTTTTTGGTCCCATGAGCAGACCAAATCCAGTGTGTGTGTCCTGAAATGACACCCCGGGTCTGTGGAGTAAAACATCCCCTCAGCTGAAACATCAGTCGCTGGGTGGAGCGTGCTGGGCTCTCCTCGCCCTGAAAGCCATCCATCCTGAGACTCACTGCCAACTCTTTTGCCTTTGCTCTGAAAATCCCCACTTTCCTTGGCTTACTGATGAGTAAAAATGGCAGTGTCTGCTTCCATGCCCATCAGCAATGATGTGAAGAAGCACCATGGTGGGTGGGAGGGGACCACTGATCTGGCCTCCATTTGGTTTTATTATTTTATCCTCTTTCAGCCTACAATGCTCAAAAGGCAGCAGCAGAGCTGCTCTGTCTGTCCAAGTGCTCACTAACTAGCCACCAAGGTCTCCACGTTCTCACCAGTGGTTTGTTCCTTGTGGCAGAATGGATTCCCCAAATCTTCCAATAGCAGTATTTATAGTCTTATATGTTGTTTTAGAACCTTACTATCCTCTAACAAGAAACAAAATCTGTCTCCCATCCCCCAGAACCTGGATAGGCCTTGTGGCAGCCTTGATGGGTATAATATGATAGAAGCAGCATAGTTAACTTCTGATGTTGCTTCATTAAAAACAACCTACACCATGGTATCGCCATTTTCCTGGAAGATGCCTAGCTATGCTGGTGCATAACGAAGGGTCTGTGAGACAGGCTGCAGGGTTGGACGTGGAGGAGAGGGGAAGGTTGTATAGAAAGGAATAGAAGAGGAAAGGGGAGGTAAAAGAAAGGGGGAGGAGGGGAAGAAAGAGGACAGGACAGGTAAGGACAGGAGAGGTAGTTCTGCATCTGCAACCATAACTGACAGACAGAAGCTGGGTTCAGCCGGGGCTTCCAAAGCTCATGTACTCTGATATCTCACTAGAGCGTTAGAGAAGCTCCGCCTGATACAGCGAGCAAAGATAAGGTAGTCTTTTAACGCCCCACTGAAATCGAAGGATTATGAACAAAATAAATGTTTCTTTAAGCTGTTCTGTTTTGGTATGGAATTTTCATGCAAGAATATGTAGGGATGGCAGCCTCAAAGATCAGAGTTCAAGCTGAAAGAACATTATTTAATTATTTAATGCCTTTTCTGAGGAAGAAAAAAAGTAGAATTTTTCAGATTCTGGATGTGTCCCTGGATAAGGCAGCAGAACACTAAGTACAAAGGGTTTCAATTCTTTGCCAACCCACTGCACAGGACTGTTGGGAGGCTTGGGAAAGGCAGATTTAGAGACTAATTGATGGTCTAAAACAGGGTTTCTTTAACACTTCCATCCATGACCCCTTCTGCCTCAGAAGCATTAATGCAGTTCTGGGGATATGTATTTATGTGTGCATATAAAAACAACAGTTATAAAAAAATCAAACCCTGAAAATAATTATAAAGAAATTTATTGTAAAAGAATTTGTTGGCATATATCTAATCTTACCATTTATTAAAGACAAAAGCAAATTTGTATACTAATGAGGCAGATATGCCTATTTTTCAACTAATTAATAGCTGAATATTTGGTACTTCTAGGACTTGGAGTATTTTCAATGTTTTTCAGAGTTCATTAGTATTTCAATTTTACAACTGAAAAATGACAGTTTACATAATTTATGTAATACAAATTAGCAGAAATAGGAATAGGATGATTTCAAATGGAAATCCTGACCTAATTAATTCCAAGTCAAAATTCATTTAATGATTTTTTTAATGACACTCAGCAACTCAAAAAGCCATTTTAAAAATCAAACCTTCTAATGAAACCCAATCTAGATATATCTGAATTTCACAATTACATGCTCAGGAATAACAAAAGTCTTTGTTCTTCATAATGAAATGACTCTATTTCTATATGGGCAGAAAAATGTATAGGTACAGCAAAAACATTTCACTTCATAACATTCCATAGCCTACAAGAGTCTCGAATCTGAGCGCAGGTGTTTCAGGCAGCGTTCGTTGGCACCGAGGGGCATGGCTGCTTGTGCAGTGCCAGGGGTTTCTGTCCTCTGCTCCAGACCAAGGGGAGGTGACACAAAGCAACATGGGAGTCACTGACAGAAACGTCTTATATTCATGACACATTAGATTTTGGATTGATTTTGTTGTTATTGTTGTTGTTGTTATGCATTTAAAAAACATTCATTGTTGCCAATTGTTTTTTACAACCTCCACATTCAGTTACCCAGCTCTGCACGGAGTCAAGAAGTCTAAGGAGCTTTGGTAGTTGCTACCCTATGAAGAACTCATAGGAGCTGTGGCTCCCTGTCCAAGATCAGGCCACCCAGCATTCTAATACGGAGTAGGGAGGGCTTCCTGAGCCCCACCCCTAACTGAGGAGCTAAGGACAGCGGATGGTTCCTGGAGGAGGCGAGCCAGTTTTCCATAAGGGCATGGCTCCTAGTAGGTGGACCATGCTCCAGGGATGGCCTCACACTTAGGAGTGGATGGGCAGCACAAACTGGAACCGGGACAGGTTATTTATTATTGGTGCCTTCACACTAGAGAGCAGAGGAATTCATTCCTGAGTCTTTGAAAGAAAAAAAGAAAAGAAAAACCTATTCAATCATACACAGAACATGGCTCCCTCACAGTGCGAGAGTCTCCCAACAGAGAGGGATCTTTTTCTGTCACTCTCCCTTGCTCCTCTTGGTCTTCCAGCCTGAGCTCTCAAGTGCAGGTGAGGGACTGTCCATGGTGCTGCCCTTGGAGCCTGGGATTTCAGACTGCCTTCTGCTCTGGACCATGATGGTAATAGTGTGCTCGTTGATCATCTTTGTTTGTTTCAACTTTTAATTATGATACAAAATAGTGGGCTTCATTATGATTTTTTTCTTTTTTATGTTTTTTAAAATGTACTCTTCCCTCATATCATTATGCTTTATTTGTTTATATTTATGTATTTATTTTGTGTATAGTGGGGTCCTTACCATAGCATGCATGTGGAGGTCAGAGGACAACTTAAAGAGGGTGGTTCTTTCCTTCTACTGTGTGGATCCTAGGGATCGAGCTCACACACAAGCGCATGCGCACGTGCACACACACGCACACATACACACATCACATACACTCACACGCTAATACACACACTCAAACTTACACACACGCATACACACACACACACACACACACACACACACACACACGTTGCTCTTTATTCATATTCTCTTCCCCCTGCTAGTTCCCCATTGTTCTGCCAGTTGCTTTTTCTGGCTCCTGTTTTATTGCTCCATTAGCACATCTACAGAATTTATGATTTACAAAGCAAAAGGCATGTTTCTCATTAAGTTTTCTATAATTTTTCATTAGGGTTTAAACATATCTTGTGAAGTTCTGTAAAGAATAGTCCTAAGGGAATGGAGAGGGTGTTCATCAGGTAAGAATGCTTGCTGCTTAACCATACGAACCTGAATTAAAATCCCTAGCACCTATAGAAAAGCCAGGCCATGCTACACATACCTGTAACCCCAGTATTAAAGAACAAAGACAGAAAGATCATGGGAGCTCATTGGATAGCTAGCTCAGAAAACACTAGTGATCTGCAGGTTCGATGACAGACCTTGTCTCAAAAATAATGTGAAGAGCAGTAGATGAACATCCCCAAAATCCTCCTCTGACCTTTATATGGTATACATATGCACCACACATACATGTGGATACACTACACACACACACACACACAGAGAGAGAGAGAGAGAGAGAGAGAGTCCTAAAAATGATAAGCATGTTGATTGTTTCTTACTTCAGGGTCTGTGTGTGGGGGGGGAGGGTGTGTGTGCTCACATTTCTTAATAAATCCAGAACTATCAAGCAGGTCTTCCTAGAGCTTTCTGGGGTATTTTACTCATGGGCCATGCAAGAAAGTCATTAACACTCTTGGGCATGGTAGAATATGCTTCTGTATAATTTGCTGAACATCTGTCTCTGTTTGCTATTACTGAACCAAGGCATAGACATCCCATGGTCCACTATTCTGGAAATGGGGAGTACTGGGAACCCTCATGTTAGGGAGCAAAGCAAAAACTGGCTCATGGAGCTGGAGAGTCAGTTGATTCCCTTTCTCTGTCTTTCCTCCATATTCTCTCCCACCTACTCTATCACTCTCCCAAGCATGTTTATTGCTATGCAAGATCGTAAGTGGAAATAGGACGGCAATGGCAATAGCAGGTCCTCTGAGGTCCAGAGGAGAGAACTCTCCTCATATTTGTCTCAATGTCCCTCCTATGTCAGCCCTGGTGAGAAGGTGACCTGAGGGCTGTATCTAAAGTCAGACCTGGGTGCCAGTCCATCCTGTAACCCTTGATGGCACTGCATTGAGCTGGTCACTGAGTGACTGCTGTTCTGATCTATAAAACTGTAACTGAGCCTATAGAGAGACTTCCACTCAGGATTATGTAAGATGACACACATTAAAGAGAGAATTTTGTCAACTGAAAAATATTGTACGAATGAAAGGTTACTCTCCTCTGTGGGGACCCCAAGAAGACATTTGACGTGGTGACGATGTTAATCAAAGGGATTATTAAGTCTGCTGCAGTGTAGGTGTAGATGGAGGAGAAGGGTCCTCAGAGGCAGAGAAATGTGGGCAAAGTCCCTGTCATCTGAGTCTCAAGGACTTAACCCAGTAAGGGGAGAAAAGAGGTCCAGCTGGAGGTGAGTGGGTGCCCAAACCAAGATGACATTCAAGGCTGAGAATCTGGAGAGGTGCGTACCTGCCCCTGAAGCCTTCTCTTTCATCATGACCAGAAAGTCTTTATCCTGAGTGTCCCAGCTCTCATGTTCCCCTCTTTCCATTCTTATTGATAGAATAATAAGTAATATAGATGAACATTCACCATGACATATGCCTGTGTCAACCCAACATAGGCTGGAGTCAGTTGGAACATCAGTTGACAAAATGTCCTATCAGATTGGCCTGTGGGCAAGACTGTGGAGCTTTTTCTTGATTGACAACTGATGTGTGTGCACATGGTCCTGGGTTGTGTAAGAAAGCAGGCTGAGTGAGTGATGGGGAACAAGCCAGTAAGCACTATTCCTTCAGAGCTTCTGCTTCAGTTCCTGCCTCCAAGTCTTTGTCTTGAATCCCTTCCCCAATTTCCTTCAATGATGAACTGGGATGTGGAACTATAAGCAGAAATAAACCCTTTCTCCCCAAGTTACTTTTGGTCATAGCACTTGAAAGCTAAGACAGTATATTTTATGAGATGCTTGTCTTGTAGAGTTCAAATGTAAACAACTTGGAAAAAAAATAACGGCTCAACTAAATTTGTTTCATTTTAACTCAGCACATCAATCAAACACCCACAGGAGAACGGTGAACAACAAATTCAACCGATATATGCGAAGTGTCTGTTTCCAGGGAGCTTGTAGCATAGTTGAGAAGTGGCACATGGGCGTGGTTCGGGTTCCTTTACTGCAAATCCATCACGGTGTCCTTATACAGTATGACTGTGACTTTCTACGAATGGAAGAGAATGTGCCGCAATCTCCAAAAATATCTGGGTGTGGACTCCAGTTTTCCTCACCATAAGGTCTGTCCTAATGGGGCCAGGGCTCTGAGTCTACCGAACAAGCTTGAGGAAGCAGCCCTATAGGCATCACCTCCACACCCTTCATCCCGCAGCAGTACTGGCAGCGTGACCCAAGGGGATGCTGTGTGTTTTAGTTACGTTCGGCTGCAATGATGAAACACCATGACCACATGTGACTTATAGAGAAGAGAGCTTAGTTTGGCTTCCAGTTCCAGAGGGATAAGAGTTCATCATGTCAAGGAGACATGGCAATGGGAAACAGACACGGCAGCTGGAGCAGGAAGCTGGGAGTGTGCATCTCCAATTGCAAGCACAAAGTAGCTACTGTGACCTGGAAGGAAGATGACTCCATGATCACTCTCAACCCCCATCCCCCAATGACTTACGTCCTAAAGTTCCCAAACAGCTCCACCAACCGAGAACCAAGTGTTCATATCCTCAAGCCTATAGGGGTCATTTCTCATTCAAACCTGCTCAGTGGGGAACACTCAGGCCTGGGATATAGCAATCTATAGCAGGCATGGGAGGCAATGGCAGCACTCACGGATGCTAAGTGATGGCTGCTTTTTTGACAATGAACTTGTTGGAGAACCATGCCAACCTGAAATTGATACGGGTACAGGATTCAGAGATGCCCCACACCCCACTGCCGGCGCCTCAGTCAGGGAGGTTGCAGGAGAGAGAAACACAGCAGAGCCTATGGTGAGGGAAAATCCTTTCTACTTAGGCCTTAAGTAAGGGGGGAGGATTTCTTGTCAGAGTCTTGGTGGAAGACCTAGGTAACAGCTGCACTGACCTGAAGGTACAGCGTGTCCTGTCTTGTGGATATAAACAGAAGCATTCATTCCTGCCAGCCCTGGGAGTTTTGTATGCCAGTACCCATGGTTTATCACTCAAGCTTATGCATGACTCTCTCTCTCTCCCTCTCTCTTCCTCCCCCCTCCCTCCCACCCACTAGAAAGACAGTTTGGTCTGGGTTGCCCTCTGGGTTTTTCCTCTCTGGTTTCTCTTTCTCTCACGCAATGTTCCCTGCCCAGGCATTACATAACAGCCTGGACGGCAGGGAACACCTATACAAGAGGCCATGACAGTTCAACAATGGGCAGGCAGAGGCTGCCCTGAGAAAACGGAGTCATTCATGGACTGTGTGAGAGGCGGCTCTGTTCCCGACTTGGCTCCCTGGTAAATGAAGTGCGCTGTGGACAAAGAGGGAAACTTTACACTCTAGCAATTTTCCCACAGTGGCAGGCTCACTGAAAAACAAGGCACTAGTTGGCTTAGAGGAGAGAAGGCAGCCATATCCATAAACTTTGCTTTCTCCCCCAAGTTGTTGTCTTGTGCCAAAACCACAGCCTAATCTCCCGGAGAGGGAGCGGGCGAGGCTACACTTGATTGAGCTCTGCCTCCTGCTGCTGTCTGTCTCCACTGCTGTTTGACAGGCTTTCCTTTCTGACTCATCATGTATTTGACCTCAGCGTTACCTCCCTGCTTTGATGGGAATGTTGTCCGTCTAGATGATCGGTACGAGAGAAATAATGCTGCCTTCCCCAAATGTAGATGCGCTCCAGAATCCAGGAGCATCTTTCCAGACACAGGCAGCTGGGGCAAGAAAACCCAGAGAATGTGTAAATGCCCTTTGCGTGAGTCTCCACACTGATGCTGTAGATTCAGGGTGGCCTTCACTTAAGAACTGTGACATGCTGAGCATTTAATCAAACAGTTATAGAAATGTCTTATGATGCATGTTTCATTTAAAACAAAATGGCATGCTAAGAAAACAATAAAATCATAACAAAAAGTCTTCAATGCTAAAACCAACTTCCAAACATCAGCAATGATTATTTATCTAGGAAGACGTATAGATCTTGTCCAATGTATCCACATAGAGAGACTTTTCGAGTCTACTCTAGAACTACTGTCCTGTGGCATTATGACCACTGAGATTTCTACTTCAGTCCTTAGGTGTAGAGTGGATGCTAATGTAGGCTAAGTTATAATACAGTGAAATATAAAGATCCATCCTTGTCCATCCTGGAACCCTGTTTCCTACCTAGCATCAGGGGTATTCATGGGGTGAGTAGGGTAGAGAATTAGGTGGCATAAAATACTTCCTGAATGAGGGCTGCTGAGATTGCTGAGTGGGTAGAAGCACTCATCACATGAGGCTGGGGACCCGGGTTCCATCCCCAGAACCTACATGCAGGTTGAAGGAGAGAACCGTTTTACAAGTTAATACTCCAACCTCCACATGCACACCATTGCAGGTGCTTGCCCCTCCCCCATCGTGTGCTTACACACTCTCTCTCTCTCTCTCTCTCTCTCTCTCTCTCTCTCTCTCTCTCCACCCACCCACCCACACCTACCCACCCACACACACACACACACACACAAATGATTTTGATTTTTAACATTACTTATTGAGTACAATAGTGCCCTGGTGGACTCTGGCCTGAGAAAGCAGGCACATGAGGCACACGTGACACGGACGTGAGTTGGATAAGCTCCACCTTATCCAGGGAGAGCCAATCCTCTGGGCACAAAGCCCACAGAACCAATAGATGCTCCATGCTGAAGGAAGTGATTTAAACCTAGAGTCTTATTCATGGGCTTGGATCCTAAGTTTAAAGGCCACACTTCACGCGACCTCAAGGAAGGCCCCTTGCTTGTGTTGCCTTGACCGTATTCATCGTAAAGATCTTCAGTTTTAGGGAGGCGGGCAGGGGGCAGGTAGGTGAAGTGCCTGTCCTGGGAGAGCTGAAGGAAGCAAGCTGCACCGGAACTCCTTCTTCGAACAGCCTCAGCCCAGAGAACCTACATAAACTACAGAGTGCTCCCAACGGACAAAGGGCAAGTGGCAGCATTCTGTTGTCGTTGTTTTGGTTTTTGAGTACAATTCTCATTGACTCATGAAGACCGTGACTTACTTTGACATCAGCTCGTGCACTGAAACCTGGGCTAAACACCCAGATTAACCCACATAACCACCTAGTCCACAACTGGTGTTAAGTGTGTTGTTTAAAGAGACACCTTTGCCATTCTTCATCATGACTCAGATAGAAATATGTAACCTTTGCCAGACCCTTGTGCTTCCCCAAGCTGCTTCTACTTCCGGGTTAGAATGAAGAATCAAAAGCCCTTGGGCCTGGCATGAGGGCACAGGATTATAATCCCAGCCTGTGAGAGGCAGGAGATGATGAGTTGGAAGCAAGCCAGTGCTCTATAGGGAGTTCGAGGCCAGCATGGGCTACGTGGGGATTCCCTATCTCAAAACTCAAAGACAAAAAGGCTCTTGGACTTGTGAGTGATCAGACACTAAGGTTTTTCTGAGCACTCATCCATCATCTTGTGGGAACTGCGCTGAACCTGGGCACCAACAACACTCACCACAGGGTGAAGGAGAGAGCAGTACTTGGGCTAACAAAGGGAAGACTTTCTGAGGGAAGTCTAACTTTAGTCTTAAGAATGTATCAGTCAGATGAAATTGTGGGGATGTGCTAGGCAAAGAATGGAGCATGAGAGGCGTGACCAGGCATGTCTGGTTACTGCGCTAAGGCCCACACACCTGCAGTATTAGAACGTGTGCTGCAAAGGGGGAGGGGGCGGGCAGTAGGGCGGCTCCCCATTCTTAGTTAGCTGTGAAATACTGTTTTTTTTTTCCTCAGTAGAGATATCTGTGTCTCAAAAGAGTCATGGGCATTTTAATCCTTCAAGCAGAATGGTAAAGCAGAAAAGACCTGTGAGTAATTCCTCCCAGGTCTTGATGTCAATAGTCTCTATAATTGCTTTGTTTTTCTAATTTGAAAAGAATTCTTCAAGCAATTAAGTTTGTGCTTAGATAACTATTTTTCCTCTCCCTTCTGACCTTTGACACTGATATTTGTTGGAAAAGCTATTTTTCACCAAATTGATCTAGACACTCATTGACTAGCTTGTTGAGCGAGGTGGGTCGGAAGGGCCTCGGCTCCGAAGCTAATGGTAGCCACCATCATTGCACTATTGCCGTGTGCTTGGAATTTTTCAGAGTGTTTCCTCACTGGACGTCTATGAAGAAGGTGTTATACAATTCCTATCTTGTAGATGAAGAAAATAAAAATATGGCTTTGAAAAAGTAACAGCTTGGAATGTCAAAAGTAGGATCCAAGCGATTTAGTTCTAGAATCTCCACTCTTGGCCATTTCATGCCACTGCTGTCAGAATGCTTCTAAGATAAAGCTGTACAAGAGGTGCTCGCAATGCACAATCCAGATTTTAGACCAGAAAGTATTAACATTTTCTCCTGGCAGGAGACGTCCCAGGAAAGTGGATGGCTGCAAGTGTTCCAAAGGGGATAGTGGAGTCCAGCAAAGGTTTTCTGTCTGCCAGGTGGAAGCCTAGCTCATGATTTCTCCAAGAAATCAGGGCACCTGGATGTGGCTCAGTAATAGGACATTTGTCTAGCACAGACCAAAGAAGATATTGGAATTTTAATTCTATTTCCCTACAAAACCCCATTCCCTAAAGTATGGACTTTAGGTAATCACAATTATTTATGCTGGTTAATTGTAATAAATGTACCATAACCAACTATGCTGCTATTGACAAGAAATGCCATCATTGCTATTTTTATGTACATCTAAAGCTGTTATAAAAAATACATTTACTAAAAATTCATTCTTCAAAGCCAAATGCTTGTCTCTGGATACTTAGACCCTTCCAGAAATAGTTGATTGACTATAAATATTACGATGGTTTAGGTTTAACGGAGTACCAGTGGTTAATGATTAAATATGTAAGTTTCTAAATTATATAGTGGAATGTTAACATATCTCTAAATCAGAGAGAGAGAGAGACTGGTGATCCTTGTTCTTATGTTTTTATTTAATGTCCTACTCTCAAGAGTGATTGGATCATAATCAGAATGTCTGGAGCTGAAGAAAGGGTTTCCAGAAGCTGATGTCATAAATTCAGGCTAATATCTGGCCAGTCTTTCTACACCACTCATTCTCAGGCACACCAAAGTGTTCTGTGCTGAAGACTTTGCATCCTAGCTGTCCCCAGTGAGAGCAGAGGGCGTTATTGGAACAATGTAGAGTTTCCTTGTTATCTGCCTAGTCTTGTTCCTCCTAGGCACATTAGAGGGAGCATGTTTCTTGAAGTTCTTTCTTTTGGCAAAATTCCTCCAGTGCATTTCCCTCTCAACCTGCCCCTCCCAGAAGGAGTTCTAGGGGCCCTTTTTGTAGCCTACATAGCCAAGTAGGAGGCCAGCACTCCTCCAATGGCAAAGCAAGAGGAAGGTACTGAGAAGGTCTCAGTCCCAGGGTCCTGTCCAGACAACACTGGTCTTGTCTTCCAAATATTAGTGTAGAAACACAGATCACTATGAGGGAATTATCCTGAAGCCGTCAGGGTCTGCATAAGCTCATCTTCTATTTCCTACCTGCAGGCCATCTTGAGGTAGAGTGGGGAGTAGTTTCCTTGAGAAGAGCATCAGGAGCTGAGGAGGGGTCTCCAATTTAGAAGCAGCCATGGGAGGGCGGCTCCTCCACAGCATCTCCATGTGCCATAGAGTATTTGAACAAAGTAGTTCTCGGGCAACAGACAAGTCTATCTCTCAGTGCCATGGTACCTATAGAGTACCCACATACACATTTTTCTCTCCTGTGGACTTAGGGACTTGTTAAATCTTCTACAGGTTAGGACCTAGAGAAGACAATTTCTTCTTCCATTTTTAACTTGTTCAAAATGCCTGAACTCAGAACATGATCTTTTTGGCTATCTTCCCGAGAGGTAGTTTCCACCTCAGTTGTCAGATCCGGCACTTTGGCCATCCATGAAGAATGAGAATGAACTGAGCAGCTGTGTAGGTGCCTTGGCTTGTGAGGGCCCCTCACTTCCAGAGGTGAGAAGCAGAAGTGGACTGAGCCCAATGATGCAAGTTCCTTAGTCTAGAGTGCTCTCGGTGCAGGCTCTCCCACTCACCCTTTCCAAGATGGAACAAGCGAAGAGTGGATGTGGTCAGCCACGGACCAGCATCAGAGTGGGTCCCCTTGGAAGACTGTGCATTATAAAGTGATGTAGACAATAAAGGAAGTCAGGATGCTCCAGTTACAGAGCAAGCTTCACGCTACAGCACAAGGTCCTAAGGCATCCGGATGTGTGTGCTTAGGAGAGGAGTGATAAATAGTTCCAAATATTGATTTGCAATTGCATAGAAATATCATACAAAATATCTTAATGAAATCAGTGTTCTTTTGTTTTTTTATAATTGTTTTTATTGAGCTATGTATTTTTTTTTCACTCCCCTCTCTCTCCAACCTCCCCTTCTGCCCTCTCCCGTGATCCTTACGCTCCCAATTTACTCAGGAGATCTTGTCTTTTTCTACTTCCCATGTAGATTAGATCCAGGCATGTCTCTCTTAGGGTCTTCATTGGTGTCTAGGTTCTCTGGAATTGTGAATTGTAAGCTGGGTTTTCTTTGGTTTATGTCTAAAAGTCACTTAGGAGTGGGTATGTATTGTATTTATCTTCCTGGGTCTGGGTTACCTCACTTAATATGAAGTTTTCTAGATCCATCCATTTGCCCACAAATTTCAAAATGTCTTTTTCTCCCTGATGTGTAGTACTCCATTATGCAATGGACCACATTGTCTTTATCCATTCTTTGGTCAAGGGGCATTTAGGTCGTTTCCTCATTCTAGCTACAAATGATGCTGTTATGGACATTGTTGAGCACATGTCCCTTTGGTATGACTGAGCAGCCTTTGGGTATATACACAAAAGTGGTATTGCTGGGACTTGAGGAAGGTTGTTTCCTAATTTTCTGAAAAATCACCATACTGATTGCCAAAGTGACTGTACCAGTTTTCACTGTCACCAGCAATGGAGGAGTGTTCCTTTTACCCCATATGCTCTCCAGCATGAGTTGTCATCAGTGTTTTTGATCTTGGCCATTCTTACAGGTATAATATGGAATCTCAGAGTTATTTTGATTTGCATTTCTTTGATGACTAAGGATGATGTTGAACATTTCCTTAAGCATCTTTCAGCCATTTTAGATTCATCTGTTGACAGTTCTCTGTTTAGGTCTGTACCCCAATTTTTATTGGATTATTTGCTCTTGAGTTCATTGAATATTTTGGAGATCAGACCTCTGTCTGATGTGGGGTTAGTGAAGATCTTTTCCCATTCTGTAGGCTGTTGTTTTGTCTTGTTGACTATGTCCTTTGCTTTACAAAAGCTTCTCACTTTCAAGAGGTCCCATTTATTAATTGTTTCTCTCAGTGTCTGTGCTACTGGGTTTATATTTAGGAAGTGGTCTCCTGTGCCAACGTATTCAAGTGTACTTCCCACTTTCTCTTCTATGAGGTTCAGTATGGTTTGTCTTATGTTGAGGTCTTTGATCCATTTGGACTTGAGTTTTGTGCATGGCTATAGATATGGCTCTATTTTCATTCTTCTACATGTTGATATCCAGTTATGCCAGCACCATTTGTTGAATATGCTTTCTTTTTTTCATTTTATATTTTTTCTTCTTTGTCAAATATCAGTTCATAGGTGTGTGGATTGATATCTGGGTCTTTAATTGGTTCCATTGGTCCTCCTGTCTGTATTTTTTGCTTTTCTGTATGAAGTTGAGTATTGCTCTTTTGAGGTCTATGAAGTATTTTGCTGGGATTTTGATGGACATTGCATTGAATCTGTAGATTGCTTTAGGTAAGATTGCCATTTTTACTATGTTAATTCTACCTACCCAAGAGCATGGGAGATCTTTCCATTTGCTGGTGTCTTCTTTAATTTCTTTCTTCAAAGATTTAAAGTTCTTGCTATACATGTCTTTCACATGTTTAGTTAGAGTTACTCCAAGATATTTTATGCTATTTGTGACTATTGTGAAGGGTGATCTTTCTCTAATTTTTTTCTCAGTCCATTTATTATCTGTTTAAAGGAGAGCTACTGATTTTTTCAAGTTAAGCTTGTATTCTGCTACATTACTGAAGGTGTTTATGAGTATGACTCAAATGAACTTAACAGACATCTATAGAACATTCCATCCAAACACAAAAGAATATACCTTCTTCTCACTACCTCATGGAACCTTCTCAAAAACTGACCACATACTAGGTAACAAAGCAAATCTCAACAGATACAAAAAAAAAAAAAAAACTGGAATAGCCCCATGTATCTTATCAAATCACCATGGTTAAATATTAGAATTCAACAACAACACTAATTTCAGAAAGCCCACAAACACATGGAAATTAAACAATGCTCACATGAATCACCAATGGGTCAAGGAAGAAATTAAAGAGTTCCTAAAATTCAAAAAATGACCACACAACATACCCAAATTTATGGACACAATGTAAGCAGTGTTAAGAGGAAAGTTCATAGCACTAAACGCCTACATAAAGAAGCTGGAAAAATCCCACACTAGTGTGTTAACAGAACACCTGAAAACCTTAGAACAAAAAGAAACAAAATCACCTAGGAGAACTACATAGCAGGAAAAAATCAAATTGAGAGCTGAAATCAACAAAATAGAAACAAAGAAAACAATACGAAGAATCAATGAGACAAAGAGTTGGTTCTTTGAGAAAATAAACAAACTTTTATCCAAACTAGCCAAAAGGCAGAGAGAGAATAACCAAATTAACAAAATCAGAAATGAAAAGGGGGACATAACAACAGACAGAGGAAATCTAGAAACTCATCAGGTCATACTTCAAAAACCTGTACTCCACAAAACTGGAAAACTTAAAGGAAATAGAAACTTTTCTGAATAAATATCACTTAATAAAATTAAATCAAGACCAGTTAAGCAAATTTAATAGACCTATAACTGCTAAAGAAGTAAAAACAGTCATCAAAAGTCTCCCAAGATAAAAATGGTCCTATGGTTTCTAATACAGGTTATATCCAACTCCAAAGCTCAAGACGCTGTACTTGAGGTCTGAGCGTTTCTGCTGGGGAATGGCCAGTTGCGATTGCAAAAAGGAGAGTAATGGACCCCCGTGTCAACTAGGTATAAGTGTCTAACTCCTATATGGACACCATCAACACGAATGGGCCTGGGAGCACATTTCAGATGTGATAACAATGCTAAAAGGAATGCTGAATTTAGGGGTGAAGAGGACAGCTTAGCAGTGAAAATGCTTGCTGGGCAAGCGTGAGGATTGGAGTTTGGATTCCTGCAGCCCACCCGTAATTCCAGTGACCAGAAGTTGGAGATAGGGGGCCACTGGAGCAAGGTGACTAGCCAGACAAGGTATGTGTGAGCTCTGGGTTCAATTGCAAGACCTTGTCTCAATGTGTAGAGTGAAGAGAGACAGAGGAAGACACTGACATCAGCCCGGGGACCCCACATATATGCAAAACCAAATATGCACCTGCATACATAAATACATACACATGCAGAATGTGGGCGGAGCTGATATTTGAAATTTCCAGGGTGCCTGCTGTAGGAATCTACCCTGTTCCTAGCTTTGTGAGGCCGAGAGAAAAACTGAAGCACGGAGAAACCAGCACATTTATCCAAGTCATGGACATGCTGAAGAAAAGCTCTTTTGAATCCACTTGGGTGTCTTGGACTGTGGGGTTTATCTAGCATCCCTAAATAGGAATAAGTATCCGTTATCATAGCAGTGCGGTAAGGCCCCTTCCAGCCAAGAGGTCATCTGGGGCTCCGGGAGTTACTCGTTCAGCTCTACTGTTTAAACAACCAAAGTGAATTATTCACTTAGGAGGCTGAAAAACAACCATCTCCCCTGGATTGTGAAATGGAGTTTTCCAAAGTAAAATGTCTTAGTCACTTGGAATCTGACCAAAGTCAATTCTTGGCCCTGACCCACCCATCTGTCTGTGCTGGAAGGGGCAGAGGCAGGGAAACCCCAAAACAAATACAAAAGTGGCCTGTCAGTGGCAGGATGTGCGAGGCTCTCACGGGGCAGGTGCACTCCTAGAGAGGCAGGGTGGGGGAACGCTTAGGTGAGAGCGGGTCACGGAAGGGCTGTCAACAGTATCTGCTGGGTTCCAGGCCCAAGCGGGTCTGTGGCTTACATAACCGCTTGGCAGGCAGATGCAGCCAGGCGGAAGGAAGCACACGGTTTTCTAGCAGCCTATAATCATCTTTGATTTCTCTGTTTGCTCAGCAGCTTTCATGTGCTGGGGTAGGCAGCTGTGCCGAAGGGAGTGGGGCAGGATTCCAGCACAGCACAGCGCTGCATTCCTTCTCCTCCAGCAGAACAAACAGCCCCACAGGCTTGGCAGGCTGGGGGAGGAGCTGTCCTGAAGCCTGGTCCACGCCCAAGGGCAGAGATTAACCTGCAGGTGAGCAGGAGAGCTGCCAGGAGTGTGAACTGGGGGAGGGGACGTCCTGATACCTGACATTGTTGGCCATCTTGTCTGCGGGAACAGTGGTGTCCTCCTTTTAAATACAGAGATCACCAAGTTCGATGTCATGTCCCTCACAAAAGGTAGTTGGGGCAGGGGGTCTTTGTGTCCCACTAAATGTTTCCCTATACGCCTTCTCCTCCATGCAAGTACCAGGCGGATCATGCTGGGTCCTGGACATGGAGGGAGAAGAAATTCAGGCAGTGACAAGCCACTTGGTTGAAAACACAACTTTGCATCATTTCTCTATCCTAATTTGATTCTAGTTGACCAGCAGCTGGTTCCTGTTCAAGGGACTCCTGTTCCCCATTTGCTCACTCTCCCTATTTGTCTTACAGCTCAGATCTCTCATGGGGTCACTCCACTTGCCTGGTTCTTGCAGACATGCTTAGGATGAAGGCCCTGCACCATCCAGCATCCTAGCAGAGATGATGATCCACTTCTCTGTGAGTTAGTAGAGGTTAGACAGTAATTATGGTAGAGGAAGAGGGTGATGTGTCAACAGGAACAAGAAGGTCTTTGGATGGAGACTCAGATTGATCATTTGCTTATTTATTCAACAAGTTCCTACCTTGGATGTCAGGCTGGCGGTGGTGGTTTTGTGAAGAATACAGTACTGGTCAGGGGGCTTCCAGTACCGGGTACTTAGCTCTTCTGTTCTTCTACATGTGTTAGATTAATGAGTAATTGTGCACGTGAACTGTTGATCTTGGCAGCACGGTGCTATTACCAAATACTTCCACACCCTCATCTGTTTACTGACAGGACACACTTTGTTTTGCAAATGATTTGTCTGACCTTGTATAAAGTGCTCAGAAGTTCCTGAACGTTCTGATTGTTCTAACCTCTAGCCTAAATCTCAGGCCGCAACTCCTTGACCATACTAAAGCACACAGATGACCTCTCTGTATTTACCTCCTTCCTTGGACCTCGCGTCCTTGCTTGCCCTGTCCCCAAGCTTCTCAAACTCTTGACCCTGTCCCTTCACTTAACTTCACTCCGAGCTCCTCACACCTTCCTGGGAGTCTTCCTGATCCTGCCAGGTGGGGTCAGGACCCTCACACTTCTGTTCTCACTTTCCATATAAATCTTTTATTAGTCTGTCTTCCTACTATGCTCGAGTCCCTGGAGTCAGCAACCGGGCTTTCATTTCTGTGTTCTCAGGACCAAGCATGTAACAGGAACCATCTACATTTAGAGAGAGAGAGAGAAAAAAAAATATATTGTCATGCCTATAACTGAAACCCTAGCTAAGCCCAGGACCTAGGAGTGCTCAGCTTCATCTTCCACACACCTGCAGAGCCCAGATTGCTGACCAAGGCTACCATTGGAACTTTTTTTCTTTGCACAGGGTCTAGCTTTCTACCGACATACCATGCTTTTTCCCACTCTAACTACTCCCATGTTCTATTTTCTCAAGCTTTCGATGTTTGAATACATGGAAATTCTTCTGCATCGCAAATGAAAGTGATGCCATCTGTTCACGACGTGGAAATTCCAGAAGGCTTCAGAAAAGCAAGCAGGTTTTCCTACAGAGCAGCCCAGACACACCTCCATGGGATTCAGCTCGGAAGGCTGGTATGGTTAGGAACGGGTCAAAGGGTATATATATAGTCATATGTGAATTTGATTTGATTTCAGAAATTCTATCTCAGATTTATTTCACTGAGTTCTACCTTCCGCTCTTCTTCAGTCTCAACGTAGAACCCACAGAGTAGCCACAGTCTCTAGAAAATCATGGTTTAATCCATTGGACCAAATACCCACCACCACTTTACCTACAACACACTTTACCTATAACTTGGGGTCATACAAATCACTAAGAAACAAAGTTCACCGTGTAGATCAGGCAGAAAGGACCTCAAGTACAAGCCTCAGGAACCATGAGGAGCCCAAGGCAATGGCGAGAACAAGTCCAAGACAATGCTTGCAGGTAAGTAAGGTGGTCAGACAAATCATTTGCAAAACAAAGTGTGTCCTGTCACTTAACCTGCTCCCATGTAAAAGCAGCTGGAGGCTCTGTGTTATTTGCAAGATGTGCTGTTTGGGTTTTGTTAGCTTGACATAAACCTAGGTATATCTAGGAAGAGGGAACCTCAGTTAAGAAAATGTTTCCCATGGGGTTTCCCCCTTTACCTTTAAAAGCTGTTATTTGCTTATGTGCCATGTCTGTCTCCCCTCTATTCAGAAGCAGTCCTTTGCCCCCTGGGACAAATATCCATGCCCTCTTCCCTTGTTCCTTTCCCCACTCCTTTGTCCCCTATGTCCTTTACCACCAATCCTAGCACATTCTAACACAGACCTCTCCTTCTTCTCCTCTTAAAAATCACACCTGCAAGGTCACTGGCTGCTGTTTTCTGCCGGAGTCAGAAGGCAGCCACTTGAACTTTTCCTCCTCTCTTAATAAAGGATCTCTCTGTGAGAACAAAACAAAAACAAAAAAAGAAAGAAAAGGTTTTCATGGGAGCCACCTGTGGGATATTGTCTTGATTAATAATTGGTGTGGGAGGGCCTAGCCCACTGTGGGTGGTACCACCCCTAGGCAGCTATTGTTGGATGGTAAAAAAGAAGCAGTCAGAGCAAGACTGGAAGAGCAGAACTGCCCTCCTCCAAGGTTACTCCCCCAGTTCTAACTGCCAGGTTTCTGTTTTAAGTTCCTGCCATGGCCTCAATGCTACCTATAAGCTGTAAAGTGAATAAAATGTTTCCTCCCTAAGCTGCCTTGGCCATGTGTTTTGCCACCACAGCAGTAGAAATCCTAACTAAGATCCAAGACAAAGTCCAGATGCCTCACAGCAGCGTTCCAGTCCCTCTGTGACCCAGGTCTTGGCTCCAAGGTGCCTCCCCTATGCCTGGCTTATGTTCTTGCCGCTGGCACCCGCTTGCTCTCCAGGTGAATCAGTCTCTTTCCCCCATGCTGTTTTCTTTCTCTGGGATGCCCAGTCGCAGGTAGACCTCTCCAAGACAGGCGAGGCTTTTCAGGTGTGCATCAGTTTCCTGTTCTGAGCCCTCCCCCCCCCCCCCCCCACTGATTTTCACTGCTAGCTCTATAGGAGCCAGCCACGATAAACTAAACAGAAACAGACCACCCAAAGGAAGTTCTTCCAACCATTATCACCTGCCAGTGTAAATTTCATGGAGGCCTGAGTCTCAGTAGTTTACCCTGAGGCAATACCTGGTTGCAGGAAGGATCACAAATTACCAAGCACCATCCAAGAAAAGACCATCCAAAGGAAATTCCTGATGTCCAACCGCTGTAGATAGGGTCACCTTCCAGCACACACTCACCAGGACACCCCTAGACAAATGTCAGTCAATCAGGGGTTCTGAACCTTAGAAACCCCTTACCCTACCTTTACTCCTATAAAAACCCAACTCTAACTGAGCTTGGGGCTCTCCAATTATTCCAATACAATGGACACATGGAGAGACCAAGTTTGCAAACTTGTATAATGGAAGGCTCTTTGGTTTTACATATGGGACTCGGTCTCCTTGTTGGTTTTGGGAGACTTCGCAGACCTGGGCGTAACAGCTACCATCCATCTTCCCCGCTAGACTGTTACTTTCCTGCATACAAAGACTGGCTTTTCACTCTAGCAAAGCATAAGGAACCTGTTACATAACCAGCAAACATTACACATTAAAATTTGTTCTAGAAATACGGTTATAATCAAAGTTTTTGTGTAGGATGTGGGAAAACCCTGGGAAATGAATCTTACAATACTTGATGGAGAAAAGAAAAAGGACATTCAAACTAAAATAATATACATGGATTTATTGCAAAGGGCTCAACAAACACTGAGAGTTCGATCAATTCTCTCTCTCTCTGTCTCTCTCTCTGTGTGTAGGTGTGTGTTTGTGTGTCTATGTGTATCTCTGTGTGTGTATGTGATGGGGAGGGGGTAAGGGGTTGTGCATGTCACAGCATGTGTGTGGAGGTCACAGGACAACTTAGGGGAACTGATTCTTTACTTTTACAGGGATTAAACTCAGGCAGGCAGGCTGCCCCATAAGCATCTTTTACTTACTCTCTAAGCTGTCTCACTAGCTCAATTCCACCAATACTTATAATGTTACTTTTTTCTATATTCTAATACTTTCATCTTTAAGTGTTTACTCAAGAATATTCTTGTAGGCTTTATTCATAATAGCTTCAAATTAGGAACAACCAAATGCCAATCAACAAGATAACTGATAAGTAAATTATGGAATATTACATCCACAGAATACTACTCAGCAACAAAAAGACATTCTAAGTTATTTGGTTTATGTGAAGTTCAAAGCCAGGTATATACAGGGATGGCAGTCAAAGCAGCAGTTGTCAATTGGTGGCACGGGGCCATGTGGGAACTTTCTGATTATGGAAATACGACAGAATTACCCTCTATCATGACTCAGAAGCTGTTTACACAGGATCATCCGTTCATTTAAGTCTTTTGAGTTAATACACTGTAATCTGTGCATTTCAGGGGAAGGAAACATTAACAAACTTCTAAAAGTTTTTTCTTATTACTCACTGCATCCCTGAATTCACTTGAGTTGTAGCACCAAAATAAAAAGCTTTTAGAAAAAAACCTATAGCGAACACCGTAATAAATGGTTAAAAACTGAAAACGTTTCCCCTGTGCTCCAAATAAGGTAAGAACCCTCATCCCTTTCATTCATTTGTCTACACCAGCCAGCAGAGCGGTCAAAGGACCAAGACAGTGGCAGACAGGGGAAGCAGAAGCAAGTTTGCAGACGCCATGATTGTCTCTATGGAAACTCCACAGACTTGATCCAAATTCTATTAGGCACCAACAGATGAATTTAATAAAGATAAAGAATATTTATACATATGGATAATAACCTTTCTGGGAAAAAAGAATCAAGAAATAAACCCTGTTTACGATCACATGAGTGAAAGAAGTTAGGAGCCAATATGAGCAGCAAATTTTCAGCGTGGAAGACAGACTCAGAGAACAATGACTGTTGCTTCAAAGGCTGAAGAAGGTGCACGTGAATGGGTTACAGTGAGCAATACTGTTATAAAACCCATCTCAGTCCAGACCACACTCGGTCAGTGGACCCTTAGACCAGTCTCCTAAGGAAGAGGAAGAGGAGCACAGCTGTCTAATTCTTGTGGACCTATAGCAAGATCTGAAAGAGCCAAGTTAAGTGTGAACAGGGACAACATATTGGAGGCAACACACTTCCTGATTTAAGGTGGTATTTTGAGATGGTGGTAATGAAGCCAGATGGTACTGGCTTTATAGTAGGTATGAGGCCCATGAAGCAGAAGTATCACCAAAAATGTCAGCAATGGCACCAAGAGGCAAGGTAGAAAGGAAAGCTGCTTTTATTCACGATGTTGGAAAACCTAGATTTCCACATGAAAAAAAAAAGGAATGAAATTAGACCCTTTACCACACACAAAACCAACTCAAAATGGATTGCAGAGCTAAGCTTAAGAATCTTAGGAGAAAATATTGGGGGAAGTTCCTTGAGGCTGGGCTTGGCAATGATACCTTTGAATAGCACATTAGAGGATTGGGTCATAAATAAATAATAGCAAAAATAAATAAATAGAACTTAAAACAGTCTGCACTGAGAGTGAAGCAGCTAAATGAAAATAATATCTCCTTGCAGGATGGGAAAAAATTGCAAACCAACCTATACATCTGATAAGGGATTAATAACCACATCTATAAAGAATTCAGACAACTCAGTAGCAGAGAAAAGAACTTGACTTAAAATTGAGCAAAGGTTTTGAGAAGAGGAAGACATCCAAACAGAAACACTATCTATGAAAGTGTGTTCAGCATTGGTAGCATTAGGGAAATGTGAATAGGACTGAGCTGTTTGTTAAGATGAACTGCTACAGACAGTAATGAGTGCTGGGTCTCTACACTCTCGAGTGTAGAAGGAAGATGTTCTCTGTGCTGTTCATGGGAGGCAGACAGCATGAGAGGAAGGTATGAAGTCCCCAAAACTAATTAAATTAGAGTAGAGAACTATCACAGCAAACATCAATCTCTCTCATGCCTGCATAGATACATACTTACATCCATCCATCCATACATACATCCATACATACATACACATACATACATATGTATATATATATGTGTGTGTATATATATATATATATATATATATATATATATACCTCCATCTTCAGAAGAAATGACATCTTCACCTTGGAAATATGGCTGTATCTCCACATTCATTTCAGCATTATTCACAACAGCCAAAATAGGAAACAGACAGTCTCCTTCAATGCAGAAGGATAAAGAAATTATAATATACAATTTCTACACATACACAATTATACGTAGCAAAACAAAGATATTATGCAACCTTAAAACAGGAGCTCCTGCCGTTTTCAATGACACAGATAAACCTGGAAGGCATTATAGTGAAATAAGCTATACAAGAAGGGGAAATGCCACACGTTCTCCTCTAACTATGTAGTCATTTTTAAAACACTGAAATACACATGGATTGAGAACGAGATGGTGGTTTCTAGGGCCAGCATGGGGGAATGAGGGAAATAAATGTAGGTCGAAGGTTTCAAGTTTATGAGGTATCATATGCACAAAAAAAAAAAATAAATAAAAGGAACAGAGTTCTGGATAGAGTGAGGATTGTAGCAAATAATATTTGAGTTGCGATTTTTGTTAAAAGAGTAGATTGGAGGTACTCTTGCCACACACACACTCCACTAGCTGAAATTCTTATAGCGCAGTTTCACTTGTACTTGTACACCACAGAAGGGATGACCTATACTTGTTTCCACTGAAGTTATTGACCTGCTTCAAGGACTTGTCAATGCCAGGATGACCGGAGTGCTCAAAACACTTAGCCAGGTGATCTGGGTCGTGCTGGAATTTGGGTAGCGGTACTTTGAAACATTCCAACAATATTTGCCTAGCCTAGTGATAAGGGCTTGCTGATAAATGCTTGGCAAAGAGGGCGGAACTTAAGACTCCTTTATCTCAGAAGCCAGTCACCAGGGGCTGTAGGACAGCACGCTCTGAAGTAGATCCCCGAGCCAGGGCAGCTTTGTGCTGGAAAGGAGATGTTGAGTCCAGGTCGAAGGACAGAAAGGCCTGCAGACGGGAGAGAAGGAGGACTGGACACATCTGTTGGTTTCTCACTTGTCGTCAAACTTACCAGTCCAATACAGACTTGCCACACTGCTTTGTGAAAGAGAGAGGCTGTAGGAAAACCAAACATTTCCCAAAGCAGCCCAAAAAGCTAATATGAAAATGGGCATTTTTAGACATTTAACTATTTTTAAATAAGCTTTGACTTTTGATAATTTCATACATGTATAGAATGCATCTAGTCATGCTGCCCCCCCCCTTTTTCCTCACACTCCTGTTAGCAGCCATTCTTCCCTATGTATCTTTCCTCCTTAGTCATTACTTTTCGTTTTGCTTTGAGTACCACAAAGTTTAACTAAGCCATCTGTGTGACTCTTGACTTAGAGCTGAAGCCTGATGGGCTTATCAGTCCGGTAGTTGGTTACACGGGCAGGTTCTAGCCCTCCCCCTTACCCAAACTCTGTTAGTTGCTAATAAACCAGCAGTATATGGTAGAGTCTGGGAGCCTCTTTCCCATCCAGCTGACTGTTGGGTGGACAGGGCCAGCAGGTCCACACGAGTGCTGTGGGGTCATGATTGTCATGGCTGTGCGTTCTTAGACGATGGATGGCATTTGGTAGCCTTCTCTCCATCTTCCAGTTCTTACATCCTTTCCACTCCTCTTCTACAATGTTCACGAAGCCTTAAGAAAATGGTATATATTATAGGTTGTTTTTAAAAACTCTTTGCCTCTTTTGTTCTTTTGGGGGGCCTGCCCCCCAACTCCCAAATAAATCACACACAGAGGTTTATTCTTTCTTATAAATGCCCAGCCTTAGTTTGACTTGTTTGTTGCCAGCTGTTCCTAACTTAAATTACCCCCAACTACCTTTGTCTCTGGGATTTTTCCGTTTCTCACTTCTGTATATTTTACTTTCATCCTTACTCCGTGGCTGGGCCCTGATGTCTTTCTCTCCTTGTTCTATAGTGCTCCTTCTTCTCCTTCTATTAATTCTCTCTGCCTGCCAGCCCCACCTATCTTTTCTCCTGCCTCACTATTGGCCATTTAGCTCTTTATTAGACCATCAGGTGTTTTAGGCAGGCAAAGAATCACAGCTTCTCAGAGTTAAACAAATGCAACATAAAAGAATGCAACACATCTTTGCATCATTAAAACAAGTGTTCCATGGCATAAACAAATGTAACACACCTTAAAATAATATTCCACAACAATAAATGTCTTGTTTAGGACTGAGCCTCAACTTTCCTTTATCGATGGAATTTTGTGTATCTCTGTGTCTTTGCATTGACCTTTGTTCACTGAAAGGAGGGTGTTTTCCCATTAAGGCTGAGGTTAGCCTTTCTCTGTGGGTGTGTACATACTTAGAAGACTGTTTGATGATTTGTCAGCTCAGGTAAACATCAGTATAAGGTATCCCTGCCCCCAAATCCAGACTTCTTCGGTCATGACTTTTGGACCAAATTTACAGACTAGACAAGGACACCCTCTTGTGAAACAAGCCTCAAACTCACTCAGTGAGTAACTGGTTTTCCCCATAATATGTGGGCCACTATTGCACCAAGTGGTGTACCTTCTCAGGTAGGTCAACATTGTAGTTCATGGACTTCACAGCTGAGTAGGGTATAGATGGCTTTAGCCATCCTTCTCAGCCATCCACACTAGGTGTGCACCACTATCCACACTAGGTGTGCACCACCATCCACACTAGGTGTGCACCACCATCCACACTAGGTGTGCACCACCATCCACACTAGGTGTGCACCACCATCCACACTAGGAAGGCTGGCCCACAGGACAAGAACGCTTCCAGATCAGTTCCAGCTTGATCTCACTGTATCTTGCATTCACGTGGAATCTTCTGAAATAGGATTTTACCAGTCATTCACATTATGGAAAAATTAAAACTCACACAAGAAGAAGCGAGCCTTAGTGTTTGTTACTGAGCAGCTGCCCCTGGCTTCCCAGCAGGGCTCTAAGAGGCTGGGGTTATAAAATGCAGCATCATTCCCATTTGCAGGGCCTATGGTTAGAGAAGAAATGAGAGTTCTGCTGTTTGTTGGATGGCCCCATGTTTGGCGGCTCATTCAGTGCCTTTCTCATTTTCTTGTCTCCAATAGACACCGGAGGGGAATCAGAGTACAGCGCCTGGGGTGGGGCGTCAGCGTCAGAAGCTGGAGGACAGAGTGACTCTGTGCCATTGTGTTACTACTCAGGCTATCTTCTGAGAAGAAAGCTTTGGTTTAGGGCCTCTCAAAAAAAAAAAGTCAGCTTGAGATTGGAAGGACAGATGTCACGGTAGCTAAGGGCACTTGCTTCTCTTGTGTAAGACCTGAGTTTGGTTCTCAGCACCCATGTTGACTGACTCACAACCTCCTGTAATACCAGCTCCGATGGATCCAGCACCCACTTCTACCTCCTTGGGTACTGGCACATGTGGAATATATGCTCAGAAACATGCATAAATAAAAATAAAACATTAAAGCAAATAGCCTGGTAACTGGTGATTCTTTGGGAAACTCATATATCCTAAAATTTGTCTTCAAACTGAAAGTTATTCATAGTCCCAAAATTGACTTCCTTTCTTAATCCTAATCACCATGGTTAGCTTGAGATCTTCCTAGAAGATAAGTCCTTGGGTGAAAGTCCTGTATTGGCCAGGAACCCTCTGTGCGAGCATTAACCCTGCTGACAATACACACCTCCACAGAGAGACTCAGTCTCCTCATTTGTAAGACGGGAGGGGAAATGCCATGCAGTCTGTCTGCCCCCGAGGATGGCTGGGAATATGGAGCCTGAAGGTAAAGGTTGTACCACTGACCCGGGCTGGATGTCCCTACTCAGAGTCTGCAGAGCTGTGCTCAGAACAGGGCACCTACAGTAACAAGCCGAGGGGTCACAGCAGAGGCAGTAATGCTTTCTCTCCCACTATTTCAATACCTGCTTCTCTGAGTTTCAAGAAACAGGATCTGCAGCTTCCCTTCTCAGCACGAACCTGTACTTGCCCAGCCTGAACTCTTTCCATGGAACCCACACAGACACCCCTTGGGAGAATCTACACCAGCCACTGCCAGTGTCATTACTGCTGACTTTATTCTGCTCCATATCGTGAAAACAACAACCAAAGACTCTTCTTGTACTTGATGAAGAATTTTCTCAGCACCCAATTCTTGGGCGTACGTGCTCCAGAAAGGGTTGGTTTGATTCTGAAGTGCTTATTAGTTCACCAATTGGAATACTTGTGACTCTTCTGGCCAAATGTCCAGAAATAGAACATTAAAGCCTTCAAAAGATACAAGTAAACAAACAAAACAAAAACAGGGTTTAACTATGTAGCTCAGGCTAGCCTTGAGCTCACCATGTACCCTAGACTGGCCTACAACTCACTGTGTACCCTAAGCTTGACTAATGGCAATCCCCCTGCCTCAGTCTTCCAAGTGTTAGGATTACAAGTGTGTGCCACCATGCCTGGCTCATTAAAGCCTTTTGGTTAGTCGCTGGTGGCTCAGAGGGTGAGGCTTGTGGGTACAGGCGGCCCAAAGCTGAAGGACTGGAGCCTCTCTGACTCTGGCTCCTAGGGCCATCACCTCCTTGTCCTTTATCATCAGATTGGCATTTCCATGTGAACAAGCCAGGAAAAGAAGTATTTCAGGGGTTTGTAGGCTTTTCATTCTCTTCTTTTCTTTAAAAATTGGACCAGAAACTCCAGTTCTTTCAGCCTCTTTTCTCTTGCTGAAGTCCTTCTGGTACACATTGCTGCTAATGGGACCGTGGGCCCTGCCAACCTAATAGAATAACAGGTCCATGGGGCATCAGTGGCCTAATGAGGAATCCTGAATGGAAATGGGACTCAAGCCCACACTGAAAATGCTCAGTTCTCTGTCAATTGTCCCTCTCCCTTGCTTCTTAGGTCCCTGAGTCCAGTGCCAGCAGAAGGTGACCTGCCAAACTGATACCCCATGTAGCTCAGGGAAGGGCACTCAGATGGCGTCCAGAGCACACTCTAAACTCGTTTCCTCTCGGTTCCACCTCTGCCAAGACACAGCAAGTAGGGCAGGGAACTGGGTGCACATGACTGAGCAGAAGGAAGAATCTAAGTGGTGGCAGGCAGACTGTCAGTAAGTTCTTTCAGTGCCCAGCTAGAGACTGGGAGACTCTATCAGCATCTTCAGTGGAAAAAGAACAGGTACAGGGAAAACATGGGCCCCAGCTCAGGAGACAGAAGTAAGGCCTAGGCAGGTTGGCTCGGGAGCTCAAATAGTACTGTCCATAGCCTCAGCTGCTGTCCCTGTAAGGTAGAGGTGATTAACATATGTGTTGCTACTTCTCAAGCTTCTTAGGATATTTTGTGGCACCCTGTCTGGGAAGCCATCTGGGGCTCATTCAATGTGAAGTACTTCTAAAGGATTCGAGCCTGTTCAGAGGGCCTGAGAGATGGCTCAGGGTTTACAAGTACACACTTCCTTCAGAACATCCAAATTTGCTTCCCAGCACCATGTCAGATAGCAGACAACAAACAGTAACCAAGCCACAGGGCATGTTTTGCCTTCTTCTTCTGGTCCCTACGGACACCTGCACCCACGCATGTACACACTACCCCAACCCCCAACATATGCATAATTAAAAATAAGAGTCTTGGAAAGTGAAAAGGTTTTAAAGTCAAATAAGATAGTAGCATCTGGAGGCGGCGAGGCTAGCTGAGTTGGTTAGGGTTAGGGTTGCTAGTGCATAGACTGGGCGGGCACAAGAGTCACAATGTAAACAGTGTTTGCTCGGAGCAAAGTAAATCAAACAACTTCTCTGTGTCTGGTAAAGAGCTGCTCAGCCGGAGCCCGGGAATGAACACTAGCGAAGATGGGAGCACTGCAGTAAGAAGGGGTGCTGGGCAGGGTTGGATAGTCTCTGTGAAGACGGCTCACTGTGACCCAGCTCCTTCCGATTATGCAGTTCTTAGTTCACCAAACCATGCTCTCGTCCTTTTCTCCATTCACACAGAGATTCTGCATAGGGACAACTGTGTAGATCAGAGGACTGCAGTTTGCTTTCTAAAAGAGTTCATTTCAGCCGGGCGGTGGTGGCACACGCCTTTAATCCCAGCACTCAGGAGGCAGAGGCAGGCGGATCTCTGTGAGTTCGAGACCAGCCTGGTCTACAAGAGCTAGTTCCAGGACAGGCTCTAAAGCTGCAGAGAAACCCTGTCTCGAAAAACCAAAAAAAAAAAAAAAAAAAAAAAAGAGAGAGAGTTCATTTCGCAGAACATGGTATGCACGCCTTTAATCTCAGCACTTGGGAGGCAGAGGCAGGCGGAACTATGAGTGGTCTCCAGAGTGAATTCCAGGACAGCCAGGGCTACAAAGAGAAACCCAGTCTCAAAAACCACCAACAACAACAACGAAAAGTATATTTTAAAGAAAACTATAATTTTCTTTAAAAATTGGATGAATTTTTAATTTGGATGAATCAGTCTTCGGTGTCTTTGATATAAATAAGTTCCGCCTGAGTCTAATTTGTGGTACTCATTGCAACTTAGTTTCTAGACCAAGAAGGCTAAGAGGGTACCTAAACTCCAGATGGTGAGGTGCCCAAGGCTATATTAATTCACGGCACCACCTCCATGCATCTAGTTGGCATTCCCTGAACTATCTCACTTCTAAATGACAATAGTTTTGCCCCTCTAATAAAGCTGAGCTGGGTCCTGGGGAGATGGCTCAGTCAGTACAGGGCTTGCTTGAGTCTGGTTCCAAGCACCCACAGTAAAAAACTCTCCTTCCTTCAGTCTAGCTTTCGTAGTACGGGAAAGTACTGTGCCAACTGCCAATGGAGGAGGGCACTCTCTAGTCCCGCCCAGCTGTGATGCCAACCAACCGTAACAAGGACCCGCAGGGAAAGACCCTAAAGGTTTGGAGTGACATGCATGTCTTGGTGGTAACCAACAGCTCTCTAATTGGATGTAAGATCCACTCATTGGGAGGGAAATCATGCCCCTTACTGAAAAGCTAGCCAAGTACCCAGGGTTAGTGAGGTCATCGACCTTAGAGAGCCTGCTACCCCCACTTTACTAGGCTGGCATGATTCCAACTACCCTTATAACCATAGGTAAGTACAGTACTCACTGCCCGTCAAAGAAACCTCTTTACAGCAAGTAGAGACAACCGTCACCGGAAACCACAGCAGGCCATAATGCAGAGATCAGTGGAACACACGAAGTCCAGTCCCAGTGCGGTGGATAGATCTACGACACAACTCCTGGCTCCACGGCTCGGGAGAGGTGACAGAAATATTATAAAGGCTGGAGGACCAGGAAATCTGATGTGAGTGTGTGTCTTCTAGAAACAACAGAGAAGCTGCACCCATGATACCTCAACAACATGGCTGCCTAAGACCGGAACAAGACCTGAAGAGGGAAATTTCATGAGATTCCATCCCTTGTTATCATTTATAAGGCTGGTGACCCAAGGCCGGTCCCAAAAGGGGTGGCAGAGGGTCACCTGAGGCCTCAGTGTGTCCCTTGGTGTGTGGCCTGAGGCCTCAG